>NC_042622.1:219202112-219939612 GCF_901001135.1 Rhinatrema bivittatum | reverse complement strand
TCGTAAGCTTATCTTACGAGGCTGTAGTCAACATGCCCCTTACCTGGGCCTGTAGCTTGAGGATTCTGTCTGGTACTTCCTTATTCTTGTATCGAACTGGATCAGCCGCTGCGAGCTCCAAATGGCTCTTGTCCATGTTCATCATCCAGCCTAGACTCTTCATTGTTTGTATAGCTCTGGCCATTGCCTGGCACTTCTTCTATACCGAATCTGCCCTTATTAACCAGTTGTCCAGATACAGGTATAGCCTTATTCCTTCCCTATGCAGGAAGGCTGCTACTACTATTATTACCTTCGTAAATGTGCTGGAGGCTGTTGCTAGGTCAAATAGTAAGGCCTTGAACTGGTAATGATTTCCTAATATTATGAAGCTCAAGTTGTTTCCTTATTGGAATGTGGAGGTAGGCCTCTAACAGATTTATGGCTGACAAATTCTCCTTTCCTTACTGCCCTAATCACTGCCTTCAGTGTTTCCATTTAGAAGCGGGGGTACATGAAGCGACTGGTTTACCCCTTTTAGGTCCAGGACCAAATGAAACACCTCCTCCTACTTTGGGACGACAAAGTAAACCGAGTACCTGTCTTTCCCTCATTCCTATATTGGGACTGGTTCTACCATTTGTAAATAAAGTAATCTGTCTTTGTTGTCTGTGCCCCTTGTATGGGGACTGAATAAATGCTTCTTTTACTGGAACATTTTGTCCAGAGCGTTCCTACTGGATCACTTTTAGAGCTCACTGGTCCCTTATAATTATAGTTGCAGCTGCCCTCCTACCAGAAGGATAGAGGAGCGGCCCTGGGCACCATTACTGGGAGTCTCTACCTGCCATGGCTCCCTTGGTGTCCTTATCTGTGCCATTATGCCTGCTTCCTTGAAAGGGCTGTACCTGGCCTAGCGGTCTAGGATTTCTGCTGGGCAAGAGACCTGCCTGCACTCCTTTAGTCGAGCTCTACCAGAGGCCCCTTTGAAATTAGTTCTGCTCTTAGCCTCTGGCAACCTCTGTGGCTTCAATTCTCCCAGATCTTTCAGTAACTTCTCTAGCAACTCCACAAACAGGAGTCTACCCGTGAATGGGAGTCTGCCCAGTCTGTTCTTAGAGGCTGATCTGCTACCCAATTTTTCGACCATAGTAGGCGCCTGGCTGTCACTGTCACTGCCACTTTTTTTTTTTGGCCAATGCCCTGTCTAAATCACACAGGGTGCCTGCTACCGCTGCTGACTCTAGCTGTGTTGCCTGCATGCTACTGGATTGTTACATTTCAGAGTCATCGCCCCATGGGAACTGTTGCAGCCACTTGACTAGTTCTCTTGCTATGTATCCTCTGCAGATGGCTGCCTGAAGCAAAAGGCTAGCCACTTCAAATGAGCTCTTCGGTGCAGAGTCCACCTACCTATTCTGTGGGTCCTAAGTATTGCTCCACCTTCGATCAAAATTGGGGTTCTCTTATACACCACCGCAACCTTAGCATCTGCCTTAGGCGAGCGGAACAACTGGTTCCTCCGTGGTTTTTACAGCGGGTACGGTATAGTTAAATATTGCATCAGTACATTGCCACTCAACTCCCAGCATTTCCAATATTACTATAAAGTGCCTTAGCCAGTCTCTGAATGCCCGTCAGAACATTCAGGTCCCTTTTTGGCCCTATTTTGTATTTAAACAATGACCAATAAGACAATGAGGTAGACAAAAATATGCATGCCCTCCAAAACATAGGAAATACTATCTAAATAATTGGAGGTAAATCAATACTATGACAAATATAAATCCGTTTGAATCCAACCCTTTATTATCCAATTATGATGGTGATAAACAGTATGAAGACGCAGCAATATGAAGAGTGCGGACTGGTTTAACTGATATTGGATTTCTATGCTGGACCTATGGATATTTGGTGTAATCTGTATAACAACCTAATCTCACTAGTGAAGTCCCTGATTACAGGGAGAAATGAGGCTCTCGTCGGAGGGTATTTGAATGAAGAAAAGATTTACTCCTCAGAAGGCTTGGACTGGGTTCAGAAGATCCATTTAAAATGATGAAAGTATTGGACTCATGATAAGGGAATATATGTTTGTGAAATAGATTGATTCACCATATTTATGTAGAGATATTTATGTGAACTAGCACATTTTTGAAAAAGCGATGCAATATAGTTAAATTTTGGAGCTTAGAAGCTCATGGTTTTATGGGCACTGAATGCATGGATGAGTAGGTGAATGAAGGGTAAAGCATGAAAGTGTGTGGTATGGATGTGAGTGTTGTGAGAGTAATATGTATGGCTTTTTTTTAATGATTAAGATTGTTTCATTACATACATAGGTCCGTCATAATTGGATAATAAAGGGTTGGATTCAAATGGATTTATTTTTGTCACAATAAGACAATGAGCCATGTAACTGCAACATTATGCCACGTACGATGTGATATTACATACATATTACATATATTACATACATATTACATATATGCGATATTACATACATATTACATACATACCGTCAATCACTACAACTTTTATTGTATTATTTTCTTCCCCCACCCCCCCTCCGACAACAAATGAAACACAATTGTTCAGTGAGTGGCCTGCATACAAAACTCTGGGTAAGTCAGGACACCATAAAAAGCGATTCCTTCTGATCGGCTCACGAGCATAGTGAGAGAAACCTTAAGGTAAGTAAATCTGAGCACTTCACTTCGAGACACCTGAACTGTGATCCCCAAATTCCCCTTGAGCTTGTTCCTCAAACCATCTAATGTAGGGGCCCCACATCGCTTGAAATGGTTTCATTCGGTCGTGATGTACTGCAGTGAGACGTTCCAATTCATAGATACTGTGTAATCTATGACGGTCGTGATGAACTGCAGTGAGACGTTCCAATTGATAAGATACTGTGTAATCTATGACGGTCGTGATGTACTGCGGTGAGACGTTCCAATTGATAGATACTGTGTAATCTATGACGGTCGTGATGTACTGCAGTGAGACGTTCCAATTGATAAGATACTGTGTAATCTATGACGGTCGTGATGTACTGCGGTGAGACGTTCCAATTGATAGATACTGTGTAATCTATGACGGTCGTGATGAACTGCAGTGAGACGTTCCAATTGATAAGATACTGTGTAATCTATGACGGTCATGATGTACTGCGGTGAGACGTTCCAATTGATAGATACTGTGTAATCTATGACGGTCGTGATGAACTGCAGTGAGACGTTCCAATTGATAGATACTGTGTAATCTATGACGGTCATGATGTACTGCGGTGAGACGTTCCAATTGATAGATACTGTGTAATCTATGACGGTCGTGATGAACTGCAGTGAGACGTTCCAATTGATAAGATACTGTGTAATCTATGACGGTCGTGATGTACTGCAGCGAGACGTTCCAATTGATAAGATACTGTGTAATCTATGACGGTCGTGATGTACTGCAGCGAGACGTTCCAATTGATAAGATACTGTGTAATCTATGACGGTCGTGATGTACTGCAGCGAGACGTTCCAATTGATAAGATACTGTGTAATCTATGTAAAACTTGAGCAAGACTGGGAGCGTGTTACACTTTTTCCACTGTACTGCAATTTCAATCCTAGTTACAATAAATACCTGATGTATAAACCGCTGTGTGGGTTTGTTCAATGATGCTATAGGCAAAGTTAGCACGGCATGCCACGGCGTTACCTCTAAGGGTGCTTGTGTAAGGTAGGACAGCCACTTAAATATCTCAGCCCAAAAACTGCTAATTTTCCCACATTGTCACCAAATATGAAAATAATCTCCCGTCCCCCCACACCGTCTCCAACAAGCTTCAGAGACAGTCGGTAGAAATCGATGAAGAAGTAAAGGTGTGTAATGCCAGCAATACATTAGTTTGTAACAATTTTCTTGGAGATTCGCTGAGATAGAGCACTTATAAAGCTGACATGAAGATTTGGACCCATTCTTCATCTTCCAAATTATGACCGAAGTCGGCCAACCAGGCCCTCTGTTGACGAAACTGTCCTGTTTCCCTCCCTGCTAGTAGTGTATATATTTTAGATATAAGACCCCTCATCTTATGTACATTCAGACAGTAGTGTTCAAACAATGCAACAGTAAGGCGCAATGTACCATTTCTCGTGGCCCCTTTTATAAAACGATAAATTTTAGTGTACATTAGAAAATCCACGTCCACCAGTTTGTAATGAGAGCGACGCTCTTCCCATGACATCATAAAGCCCTGGAGGTGAATGTGATAAATACATTTAATGCCGGCCTCAATCCATAATTTTGATGCTTTGGATTTTGTGGCATGGAGAAAGATAGCATTTTCAAAAAGATGTGTTAAGGAAGTATATAGTTCTTTCCCTGTTAGCAATGACTTCCACTTATGCCAAAGATGAAGGGTAGTGCCCAGCGCATAAGGCAAGTAGGGGGCTGCAGCCCAAGAGGACATAGGCCGCCATGGAAGAGCAGCGAGCAGCATGTCCCCCAAGATTGCCTGTTCCAAGAAGACCCATTGTGGAATATTGTGCGAAGTATGTAGTACAACCAGAGCACGCAACTGTGCCGCACAATAGTACCGCTGAAGGTTCGGGACTCCCAAGCCACCTCTATCTTTAGAGAGATATAAGGTGGTTCGAGAAACTCGTGGTGGCCTTTTATGCCAAATGAACCCAAAAATCGTTTGCTGCCACCTGTGTATTATAGAGGGTAGTATTGCGTATTATAGAGGGTGGTATGGCCTTTCCTGTTTTGGTTGGTCCTCCTCCAGCTTTAAGATACTTTGGCGATCAGCTGCCCTGGTTCCTCATTTCTAAATAGCCTGACCACTGCATCCACTAATCTGTTCCACTATGTCCACTTCCCCTTTCTTCTATCCCACCTGGAAATCTCCCAGGGACTCTAAATTAATTCTTTCCTGAAAGAGAACTCTCAACCAAGGGCAAACACTGGTCAAGAAAGTGAAATGTAATCTTACCCAGTAATTTTCTTTCCTTGAGTCCTAGCAGAGCAGTCTGAACTCCTGGGATTCCATTCTTTCACCAGCAGGTGGAGGCAGAGAATTTTATTTATTTATTTTTTTGCCACTATATATTCTGGGATAGCCGGAACCACCACCAGTAGCCTACAGCCATAGAGATATTATTCTACTTATTTATTTGTTTCTTATATACTGCACTACAGATACAAATACAAAGGAAACAACAAAAGGCAAAAGAATGCTTGGGCACATGTGGAGAGGAAAAGCCAGCAGAAAAGGGGAGGTGATATTGCCTCTATAGAAATCTCTGGAGCAGATTAATAGGCCGGTGAAGCCAAAAAAACAACAGAATTCCTGGGACACTGCACCCCCAATTTTTTTTTTTAGGTGCTGGAAGAGATACCAAGACTACCCCAGCATGTACGTGCTCCCCTAAGCTCTTCCCTTCTCCCCAAGTACCCCCTCCATATTGTTTTTCAACTCTTTCTCTTCTCTGGGACAGGTCTGCTAGGACTCAAGGAAAGGAAATTAACAGGAAAGATTAAATTTCACCTTTCTTTTCATGGTGCAGGCCAGTCTGAACTCCTGGGATGTGCCAGAGCAGTGTTAAGTTGGGATGGGTATGGCCTCTATCACTATCAGCACTTTCCTACTGAACCCAGAGTCCTCCCTTAACTGCAGGTTTAGTTTATAATGCTTTACAAAGGAATGCCATGATGCCCAGGTCACTGCTTTGCAATTCTCCAGTGGTGATGCTAATTTATGCTCCATCCAGGTCGACAACTGAGCTCTGGTAGAGTGCGCTTTCAGACCTGTTTGCCATACCCAATGTAGGCGGCTGCTATCGCCTCCTTGATCCACCTTGAGATGGATGCTTTGGAAGCTGCATGTCCTTTCCTTGGGCCACCGAACAAGACAAATAATCTATTTGTGTATCTGAGGTATCTCATAAGGATTCTTCTGACATCTAGAAGATGTAGTCTTCTTCCCCCGCCTCTACATTCCTCCTTTGTGAATGCGGGGAGGGAATTTTCCTGGTTCATATGAAATTCTGATACCACCTTCAGTAGAGAGGAAGGAACCGGGCATATTGTGCCCTTATCTTCATAGAATACCAAATATGGATTCTTACACGAGAGTGCCTGCAGTTCAGAGATTCTCCTTGTGGAGCATATTGCTGCCAGAAAAACTGTCTTTAATGTTATGTCCTTTATGGATGCCTCTCGCAATGGCTCAAAGGGCGCCTTCCCCAGAATCCTCTGGGCCAGGTTCAAATCCCAAGCCAGCACTATTTGGCAGAGCAGTGGGCAAACATGCTTTATTATCTCAAGAAAGTGTGTCACGTCTGGGTGGGAACCCATGGAGGACCCCTCAATCTGGCCAGTGCCACCACCTAGACCTTTAGTGAATTTAGAGCTAGACCTTTCCCAGACTCTCCTGCAGAAAATCCAGAATTGCCCCTATACCTGTTCTAGAGGGGACGATGTTTCTTCTCTCACACCTTGACTCAAAAACTTTCCATACTCTTCCATATGCTAGGGAAGTGGAGCATTTCTTCACTTTCAGCAAGGTCTTAGTCATCGCATCTGAGTAGCCTCAGGCTTTTAACTTCCTCCTTTCAATAGCCAGGCTATAAAACAATAGGGATCCAGGTTTTCCCTGGCGCAGAAGGAATTTAATGCCTCCTAGTGTGATAGGGCCTTCCTTCCGCAGTCTTATGAGGTCTCCGCACTATGGTCATCTGGGCCAATCTGGTACCACCACAATGACTCATCCTTTAGGTAAGAGATCCTGCTGAGAATCCTTCCAATCTTTGGTCACAGAGGGAAGACAAAGTAACTTGTCAGTTGGCAACCTCTGAATCAGTGCGTCCACTTCCCATGCCGCTTGCTCTTTGTTTCGACTGAAAACACTTCTGGCTGGCCTTGGCATTTCCTTGAGTTGCCATCAAGTCCCAGTGGAGGCTCCCCCATGCCTGTACTATTTGCGCAAACTCTTCCTCTGCGAGTTCCCACTCTCCAGGATCCAGCGTGTGCCTGCTGAGATAATCCGCTTGTCGGCTGGCCTTCCCTGCCACATGCGCCGCCGAGGCCCCCAGATGTGCTTCCGCCCAGTCCATTAAGGCCTTCCCTTCTTTCTGCAGCTGAGAGCTCTGCGTGTCCCCCATTTGTTTGTATCTGCTACTGTTACAGTGCTGTCTGACAGCACTCTTACCACTTCCCCCTGCAAGCTGGGGAGAAAACTCCTGAGGCCCAGCCTGACTGCCCAGAGCGCCAGCCAGTTTATTGAACAGGATGATTTCTGTCTCTGTCCATCTGCCTTGTACTGTCTCCCATGATGCACCCTCCACCCTTTCTGGCTGGCATCTGTCTTTGTTGCCACCCAGATGGCATTCCTGCCTTATACTGGCATCCGACATCCACCAGTACAGGCTGTCCCTGATCTTCCCTGGTAGGTTCAGCCTTCTGTTGTAATCCTGCCATAATCCTGTCATCTTGCCAGTAACGATACTTGGTAGGGGCGCATGTGTGATCTCGCCCACAAGACCAAGTCTATAGCCTCGCCATTGAGCCCAGCATCTGCAGATAAGACCTTACCATGGGCTCTCTCACTAGTAACAGTTTCCTTATGTGGGCCTGCAATTTTAAGATCCTTTCCTGGGTCATTAAGACCTTTCCTATCCTCGTGTCAAATCGAACCCTCACATATATTTATTTATTTATTTTGCATTTTTATATACCGACATTCTTGTATCGGATACAAATCCTACCGGTTTAACATTAAAAACAGAGTATGCAGGAAAATAGGTTTCCTAAGTCAAATACATTGAACATATTTAATAAACAAGGGATTACTAAACACTATGAAAAAGGTTAATTAACAAAGGAAAACTTAAGGGAATTAAAATAAGCGTAGCACAAAAGGTTGCACGAAGGGACTGGAAGGGTTCCAACTGACTCTTGTCTCCGTTCACTACCAATCCCACCCTTTCCAGCAGCTGCCATAACCCAGCCTTGACTAAGCCAATCATCCAAATATGGATGTACCAGGATTCCTTGTTTCCTCAAATGCCTCACCTCCACTACTTTTACTTTGATAAACGTGCATGGCACTGTTGCCAGGCCAAAGGGAACTGCTCTGAACTGAAAATGATTGCCCAATACTGAACATCTTATATATTTCCGGTGCGCCTCCCAATATCTTTTCGCTAGATCCAGGGAAGTAAGGAATTCCCTTTTTCTTACTACGCCCATTACTGATCTCAGTGTTTCCATCCTAAAGCTGGCTATCCTTAGGTGTCTGATTACCTTTTTCAGATCTAGTATCAGACTAAAATGTGCCCTCTTTCCTTGCTACTACAAAGCACAGGGAATAGAGTCCCTCCCCTTTTTGATCCTCTGTGTTGCGTCTGTCGGTCCTCGACAGCTTCGCCCCGTTTGCCTCACCTTATTCACGGCTCCTCCCGCTTACCTGGGTAAGATGGCGACCGCAGCGTCTACAAGCCGACCTCTCCGGCGTCCCCGGAACGGCTATGGTGCAGTCTCCCGCCATTGCTCCTCCCAGGTACCTACTAGGGTGCGCGCGTGCACCCCACGTCTTTATGCCACCCTTGGCGCGAACCTCGAGGGCGTTCCCTCATGCTTGACGTCACGCCATCCGGGTATATTACCTTCACTAGTTTGCTAGTTCATTGAGTTAGCAAGGACTCGAATTCGTTCTTGTCTACGTTACTCTGCCGCTTCCGTGCTGCCACTGGAAGTTCTCTCTCTGCCCCGGAGGTAACTGCTAACCTGGGTACCCGCTCCTCAGGGGCCCTCTGCTTTATTTCAGGTGCCTTACAGGGAACAGGCACCTGCTCCTCGAGGGCCTGCTCTCCCTGCCTCGGTGCCTGTACCTTCTTCAACATATCTGGTGGAATCGCAATCCAACAGCAAACACCTAGTGAGTACTCTAACTCTCAGTCTAATCTCATCCACAGTATCTCCTCGCTGGGAGACCTGCTGCGGAACCTCCTGACGTCATCAAGGAGAGAAGGGCTCCCTCTGCCGAGGTCCCTGAGACTGCAACTACCAGACTGCCTCACTACTGCCACCTCTGGTGGAGATCTTCAAGCTCTCTAATAAAGAACTAACTGGGTTTTGTGCATTACGAGTCTAGCCCAGTGCTGTGGCTCCTCACGGGGCTCCTCCCCATGGGCGTGGTCATCCCCCACAGCACCCAAGGATCCACCAAAACACACGTAAAGGAAAATTAGTTTCTTACCTGATAATTTTCGTTCCTGTAGTACCAAGGATCAGTCCAGGACACCTGGGTTGTGACTCCGCACCAGTAGATGGAGACAGACTAAAACTTGTGGGCGGAGCCATATATGCCCCTGTGCCAGTCACAGCCCCTCAGTCTTACGGAATGTCAAAGTAGAACACAACCAGATAAGTAAACAAACTAGCTACCGCTAACTAACGGGGAAAGAAACACCCCTTCTGGAAACGGACTCTCCAACCGAGAGAGCGAACAAGCGGAACAGAGCAAATCAAAACACAGAGCGGACTCTCCATTACTTCAGCGCAGCACTGCGGGCGGGATCCTGGACTGATCCTTGGTACTACAGGAACGAAAATTATCAGGTAAGAAACTAATTTTCCTTTCCCTGTACGTACCAGGATCAGTCCAGGACACCTGGGATGTACCAGAGCAACCTACTGAGGGTGGGAAGCAGAGAGTCCCGCTCGGAGTACCCTCTCTCCAAAACCCCCGGAATCGGTAGCCCGGACATCCAGCCGGTAATGCCGGATAAAAGTATGCAACGACTTCCAGGTGGCCGCCCTACAAATCTCTTGAGGCGACACCTGAGAAGCTTCCGCCCAAGACGCTGCTTGAGATCGAGTCGAGTGAGCCCGCAGCCCCACGGGAAGAGGTTTTCCCCGCACCAAGTACGCCGAACCAATGGCCTCCTTGAGCCAACGAGCGATCGTTGTGCGGGACGCTGCAGCTCCTTTCTTTGGTCCAGAGAACAGGACAAACAGATGATCAGTGACCCGAAACAGATTAGTGACGTCCAGATATCGGAGAAGGGATCTCCGCACGTCCAGCCTCCGTAACTCCCTCTCTTCGGTAGCAGAGGAGTCTCCGCACGCAAAAGCGGGCAACTCCACCGATTGATTCACGTGAAAAGACGAGACCACTTTCGGTAGAAAAGAAGGAACCGTCCGTAAGGAAACCCCCGAATCGGAGATACGCAAGAATGGTTCCCTACAGGACAGGGCCTGTAACTCGGAAACACGCTGTGCCGAGGCAATCGCCACCAAGAATGCCGTTTTTAAAGTGAGATCCTTAAGAGTCGCGCGTTTCAAGGGCTCAAACGGCGCCGTGCATAGAGCGGAGAGAACCCAATTGAGGTTCCAAGCCGGACAAGGATGACGTAACGGGGGGCGAAGGTGCTTAGCACCCCGAAGGAAACGAGCAATATCCGGGTGAAGCGCCAGAGACTTACCTCGCAAACACCCCAGCGCCGCCACTTGGACCCGTAGGGAACTGCACGCCAGACCTTTGGCCAGACCCGCCTGGAGGAACGCTAGAACCTCAGCGACGGAAGCTGAAGTGGGGTCCACCCCTCGCTGCACGCACCAGTCCTCAAAGACGACCCAGACACGGACGTAAGCCAAAGACGTCGACTGCTTCCTGGAACGCAGTAGCGTGGCCACCACCGCATCTGAATAACCTTTTCTCTTCAGTCGATTCCTCTCAAAAGCCATGCCGCGAGACAGAAGTGATCCGCATCCTCCAAACAGACGGGGCCCTGATGGAGTAGGGCCGCCATTCCCTGGAACCGAAGGGGTGCCGCTACTGCCAGTTGTACGAGGTCTGCGAACCACGGCCGGCGAGGCCACTCCGGTGCCACCAAGATCACGTTGGCCGGATGCAACTCTATGCGCCGTAGAATCTTGCCGATCATCGGCCACGGGGGAAACACGTAGAGCAGCACATCCGTCGGCCAGGGAAGCACCAACGCATCGACGCCTTCTGCCCCCCGCTCCCGACGTCGACTGTAAAATCGCGGGGCCTTCGCGTTGTGCCACGTGGCCATCAGATCCATGTGGGGCACCCCCCACGTTTCGCAAATGAGAAGAAACGCTTCGTCCCCCAGCTCCCATTCTCCGGGATCCAGACGATGACGGCTGAGATAGTCCGCCTGCACGTTGTCGACTCCCGCAATGTGAGACGATGCGAGGTTGCTGAGATGTAGCTCCGACCAGGCCATCAAGCGCTGAGCTTCTTCTGCCACCTGGGGGCTCCGGGTCCCCCCCTGCCGGTTGATGTATGCCACGGTGGTCGCATTGTCCGACAACACTCGGACTGCCTTTCCCCGCAGCAATGGTAGAAAAGCCTGCAGGGCCAGACGGACCGCTCTGGTCTCTAGGCGATTGATAGACCACTGGGCTTGCGACACTGACCATAGGCCCTGAACTGAGCTCCCTAGGCAGACCGCTCCCCAACCGGAGAGGCTGGCATCCGTGGTCACCACTGTCCAACTGGGCACCAGGAGAGAGACTCCGGCGGAAAGATGACTGGGGTCCAGCCACCAACGCAGGCTGGACCTCGCGTGTCCCGCTAGAGGAAGCGGTAAGTGGAAATCCTCCGAGACCGGCTTCCAGCGGGAAAGCAAGGATGACTGTAAGGGTCGCAGATGAGCGAACGCCCATGGCACCAGCGCCAGCGTGGAAGCCATAGACCCGAGGACCGTAAGGTAGTCGCAGACCCGCGGTTGGCGGAGAGACAACAAGCGTTGTACCTGAGTTTGCAACTTGACCATCCGTTCGAGGGACAGAAACACCTTGCCCTGCTTCGTGTCGAAAAGAGCTCCCAGATATTCCAAGGTCTGCGTGGGTGTCAGATGACTCTTGCTGAAGTTGACCACCCATCCCAGGGACTGCAACAGATGGAGGACCCCTGGCCACCGCCATCCGACACTGAACCTCGGACTTCGCCCGAATCAACCAATCGTCCAGGTACGGATGGACCAGGAGACCTTCTCGGCGCAGTTGCGCCGCCACCACGACCATCACCTTCGTGAACGTACGAGGGGCCGTTGCGAGCCCAAAGGGGAGCGCTCGAAACTGGTAATGCCGACCCAGAATGCAGAATCTGAGGAAGCGTTGGAACGACGGCTGGATGCCTATGTGAAGATACGCCTCCGTGAGGTCCAGGGAGGCCAGGAACTCGCCTGGCCGGACCGCGGCGATGACTGACCGGATCGTCTCCATTTTGAAGCGAGGAACGCGAAGGCATCGGTTCACCCCTTTGAGATCCAGAATTGGTCGGGACGTGCCGTCCTTCTTTGGTACGATGAAGTAAATGGAGTAACGGCCCTTTCCTCGTTGGCTGACCGGAACGGGGGAGATAGCTCCCAAGTCCTCTAGGCGGCGGATGGTGTCTAGCACCGCCGCCTTCTTCTCGGGAGCCTTGCAAGGTGAGACAAGGAACTTGTCCACTGGAATGCGAGCAAAATCTAACGCGTAGCCGTGTCTTATCACGGTGAGGACCCACTGGTCCGACGTTATTCCGGCCCATCTCTCGTAGAACGACAGCAACCGCGCCCCGACGTTGGGAACGGCGTGCTGAGGCTGCGGCGGGAGAAGGGCCGACCCCCTTTCATTGTGAAGATTTGGGCGCCGTGATGGCCAGGGCACCCCCTGGTCTACCAAAGCGCCTCCCACGAAAGGACTGCTGCTGCTGCTGCTGCCACTGTGGGGTACGGGAGGAGGAAGACCTGAACGAGTGCCCCGACGACCTTTGAGGCCGCGCCCTCCTGGGCCCACGAAAGCGGGACCTGGCTGAAAAGGAAGGCCGCGACCTGGATCTATCTTCGGGCAACCTGAAAGCCCTATTTTCCCCCAGGGAAGCCATCAAGTCATCTAATTCCTTGCCGAACAGCAATTTACCCTTGAATGGCAGCGCCCCGAGGTGAGCCTTAGAAGAGCCATCCGCCGCCCAGTTGCGTAGCCACAGGAGGCGGCGCGCCGAGACAGACGCCACCATGGATCTAGACGAAGTGCGCAGCAGATCGTGGAGTGCATCTGCGCCATATGCTATTACCGCTTCCAACTTATCCGCTTGCGCTGCCTCGTCTGCCGAAAGATCCGCATTGGCTTGAAGGACCTGAGCCCAGCGTAAGCCAGCTCTCAAAGCAAAATTCGTACACATGGCGGCCCGAATTCCTAGCGCTGAAACCTCAAAAATCTTCTTGAGCTGTACTTCCAGCTTCCTGTCCTGAAGGTCCCGAAGGGCTGTCGCACCCGTAACCGGGATAGTAGATCTCTTCGTTACCGCCGAAACCGCCGAATCCACCTTGGGAAACTTGAGAAGGTCCAGCGCATCCTCCGGGAGCGGGTAAAGTTTGTCCATGGCCTTGCTGACCTTCAACCCTAACTCCGGAGTGTCCCATTCCCGGAACATGATGTCTGTTGAAGAAAAATGGAACGGAAAAGCAACTGCTGGACCCGTGAGGCCTAACAGGACCGGATCCATGTTCGCTTCCTGACGAACCACCGCCGGAGGGGGGTTTATTCCCAGTTCCTGGATAATGGCTGGAATTAGAGGTGGCAATTCATCCCTACGGAAGAGCCTGACCACTTTGGGATCGTCTCCTTCCACTGCCTGTGAACCTTTTGCTACGCCGGACGTAGCGGAGCCGTCCGCTCCCACATCGTCGGGTCCCTTCTGGGTCTCCTCAGGGGAATCAGCGTCCTCCTCGGGGGAGGAATCGGTGTCCGCCTCCTGTGGGACGCCACGTGGAGGCCGCTTCCCCCGCGAGGCGCCGTGGGGCCCCTCCGCGACCCCCGAAGGCTTCCTGGACCTCTTCTGCGGCGGAGCTCTGCGAGCCTCACTCCGGCCGCGCTTGCTTTTTTTGTATTTCAGGACCTTGCGCAACAAAAGCGCAAGGTCCTCGGAAAGCGAGCTCGAGTCCGAGGAAAAATCAGCGGGACTCCCCGGGGACCCTGTGTCCCCCGAGGGACCCCCTCCGACCGCGATCCGTTGCGGGGAAAGCGCGGGAGGCAAGGCCGAAGGCCCTGCCGTTTCCCGCGCCATTTCGCGGCCCGTGGCCAAAATGGCCGCCACTCCCGCGCTAAGCGGGAAAAGCTCTTGGGGCTTTTCTACGGTGCCCCCCCCCCCGCGGAGGCGATCGCGCGGGCCGAGAACGAGCCCCCCGAGGCGCCCCAGACGACCCCTCTCCGCCCGGGATGCAGGCCGCGCACAGACTTTCGCGCGAAAGACGCGCGCGCGCCGAGCCACAGGCCCGGCAGACCGAGCCGCGAGGCATGCCGGCGAAGAGGCGCGAGGAAGGGGCAGCAGGAGCGACGAAAATTAACCAAAAAAATTTGAACGGCCTCCCCCCGTCGGCGGCGCCCCCCCCTGCGAGCGGCGACACGAAGCAAGAGAGAGCCGGCCAGAAATAAAAAACAAACCTTTTTTTTTTTTTTTTTTTTTTTTTTAACAAAAAAGCCTGTCGCTGTCCACGGTCCTGGAGCCCTAATCCAGCAGGGGTGAGTGAACCGGGCTCCCCGGTGTCACCCCTGACGCTGCTACTATGCCAGCTGGGTCCTCGACCCTAGCAGCGGCCTCAACCAGGGGGGGGTGGTCCCCTCAGAACCTCACAACCCCCCTGGGAGGCAGGGCGAAAGGGACCTAAGGGACAATTTAGAAAATTACCCAAACAGAAAACACCGTAGCCTAAACTGGCCTAAAGAAATAAAAAGAACCGACCCTGACGGAGTACCAGAACCAGGGCAGGCAGGGCTGTGACCGGACCTGCACCATCTACTGGAGACAGAGTAAGACTGAGGGGCTGTGACTGGCACAGGGGCATATATGGCTCCGCCCACAAGTTTTGCTCTGTCTCCATCTACTGGTGCGGAGTCACAACCCAGGTGTCCTGGACTGATCCTGGTACGTACAGGGAACCATAACACTCTGGTACAGTTATTATTGCTTCTAGTAGGCGCAGTCTTTCTATTGGTCGACAGAATAGCTTCTTTCTTTACCTGTGACCTGCCTGGGGATCCCATGTATGAATCTGGGACTGGGTGGCCAAGTCCAGGTATAACCCTTCCGAACAATCTCTAGGACCCACAAGTCCTTGGTAACCTGGGTCCACGCTCCATAAAATTTTGCTAGGCGGCCACCTACCCAGGGGGGGGGGGGGGGAGGGTGAGGGGCAAAGAGTGGACCCTCACTTGCTACTTCGCAGCCCCCCTTCCCCTCGGGGGGGGGGGGGGCTCTATCCCTAGTCCCTTTTTGATTTCGCTGAAAGGGGCATTTCCCCTGGGATCTTCACCCTTGCAGAGCTCTGTATTGCCTGAATTCTCCCGATTTCCACTTAGGGCCTCTATATGTACCTCCTCTTCAGTCTTCCTGCAGCCTTTGGGTCTTAGTCTCCCCCAAATTTTGCATTAGCTTCTCTAACTCTTCACCAAACAACAAGCGACCTTTAAAGGGCAATTTGCCTACGCGTGTCTTTGACGACGCACCTGCTGCCCAATGTCTCAACCACGGGTCCCTCCTGGCCAGAACTCCCGCTGCAACTTATTTTGCCAAGGATCTGACCTGATCATACCACGTTATCTGCCAAGAAAGGCGGCTCCTGCTTTATCTGGGCTGTTTCGGAAGAACTATCTTCTGCTCTCCCTTCCGTTTCCCCGCCACCTCTGAATCCCTAATGCCTGGCCATGAAACTGCTGCAGATCGCAGCTTGAAGGGAGGGGCTTGCCACCCCAAAGCTTCATTTTTAGGAAGGACTTGCGCATCCTTCAGAGCTGCTCCTCCTTCCACTGGAATGGTCCATTCCCTTGGGTGCTGCTGCTGCTAGCGGGGCGTCCATCCTTGGTAACTTGAAGAAATGTTCCACTTTGTCTTGCTGAAGTGGATACAAGCTACAGAGTGTGTTGGGATCTTGACCCTAGATCTGGGGTGTCCCATTCTAGGGTCGTAGCTGTTACATCCTGATGGAAGTGGAAGGCTCTGGCAGGCTTCTTTTATGCCTGTTAATATTGGATTCTTCCCTTCTTTCAGTGGGTTTTTTTCTTTTTCTTCCTCCCCCAAATCCAGGGACTGCACCACTTGCTTAATAAGGGGTGTCCAATTCTTCCTTCCTGCATAGTCAAACCGCTGTATCCCTTCCTTCCCCTACTTCTCCTTCCTCCCCCTTAACTCTGGCAGGCTGCATTCCTCTGCCAGGAGAGGCCTGCCAAAATGTGTGTTCCGCGTGTGTATCTCCTATCCGGGCCGTCTTTGCACCTGCACACCCCCCCCCCCCCCCCCTTAGGCTTACCTGGTCTCATTTAACTCACTGTCCTTCATCTCCCAGTATGCTTTGTGCATCATTAGATTCACTGCTTTCCTCCTCTTGATCCATACTTTTGGAGGACTGCCCTATCCTGCTCGGGCCTGCCTCCCCCCTCACAATCCAGCGCCAGAACTTCCACCAGGTCCCTGCTGCGCTCAGCCCTTCCTCGGCTGTCTGCTCCTCCCTCCCGGAGCACTTCTTTCACAGCCAGAACATTTCCCTGCCCCCCCCCGCTTCTGGACCCCGGACCCCTTCTTCCTACCTGGGTGGCTTCCTTCGGCTGGTCCGGCACTTTGTGGCAGGACAAGCCCACTGTTGGAAACAGGATGCTGGGCTTGATGGACCCTTGGTCTGACCCAGTATAGCAGGTTCTTATGGTGCTCTGTTCATGGTGGCAACACAGAGCATTTCCTGCCGCTGTCTGCCATTTTTTTTTTTTTTGCTATATATATTTTTTCTCTCTCTCTCTCTATATATATATATATATAGCAACAACAACAAAAAAGTTCTCTGCCTCCACCTGCTGGCGAAAAAGTGGAATCCCAGGAGTTCAGACTGCTCTGCAGGATGAAAAGGAAGTAATTTTGGTTTTTCGTGCAGGTGGGATTCTTTCTCAAGAGGGGAATTGCCTGCTTCATCTTCCTGCCTTTTCCTGAACTTTAATTGGCAAAAGGCCTTTTACATTATCATCACAAAATGTGATGTAAACTCCTAGCTTTGGAGCCTCCCCCCCCCCCCCACGCTCTACCCACAGGCCCCTCCCTCCCTAGCACCATATTTGTATTAGCACCATCACAGCTCCTGCAAAAGGAGCTGACTACACTAGCAACACAGAAGGCCCTGCATCCCCCACACACAATTTCTCCTGCATTCCATTCCATACCTGCAATCCTAGGAGAGGGGGGAGGTGTTCCAAGGAAGAGTGAAACTTTTGGTTGAGTCACCGCTGTGGGCTGCAGCTTGCTACCACAGTTCTCTTTTTTTTTTTGGAACTCCTAAAAGGAAAATTAGTTTCTTACCTGATAATTTTCGTTCCTGTAGTACCACAGATCAGTCCAGACTCCTGGGTTTTGCCCCCCCTCTAGCAGATGGAGACAGAGATGTTTTAAACAAAACTCTGCCTTATATAGGATGGTGCCACCTACAGTCCGGCAGTATTACGCAATGTTAAAGCAGAATGGACCACCAAACAAACACCAGAACTATGTACTTTATTTATTTATTTATTTAGAGACTTTTATATACCGGTATTTGTAGGGACATCATACTGGTTCACATTTGAACAGCAGGTTTGAAAGTACATATTAACAGGGAGAAACTCTTGAACGAGAAAAAAATTGTAGTCGGTTCACTGAACCCTTGAAAGACCTGACCCTGTAGAACCACGTACGGACGTGTAAATCCAATTTCTGCAGATCCATCAACTGAACAAAATTAAGAGCTGAGCGGACTCTCCCTCACGTCTATGATTCTTGTCGGGCGGGACTCTGGACTGATCCGTGGTACTACAGGAACGAAAATTATCAGGTAAGAAACTAATTTTCCTTTCCCTGTACGTAACCGGATCAGTCCAGACGCCTGGGATGTACCAGAGCTGCTCTTACGTGGGATGGGATCCGGAGAGGCCTGCTCACAGCACTCCTTCTCCAAACCCTCCTGCCTCCGTAGCTCGCACATCCAGTCTGTAATGCCTCGCGAAGGTATGCAAGGATTTCCAAGTAGCTGCCCTACAAATCTCCTGCGGAGAAACCGAACGGCACTCAGCCCAAGACGACGCTTGCGAACGAGTAGAGTGGGCCCGAAGCCCAACCGGGAGAGACCGACCCCGTAGCAAATAGGCCAAGCTGATAGCCTCTTTCAGCCAGCGAGCAATGGTAGCCTTATTTTATTTATTTATTTTTAATTTTTATAGACCGAAGTGTGGGAAATATGCGCTTGCCAGCAAGCCATTTCAGGGTTTAAACATTAACTTCCCTTCTCCCTGACATTTGCCTGAATAAAAGCATCACTTGTGCTTAAGCCCCTCTGCCTAGGAGAGGATACCTGACTTCATGTATTTCTCTGGCCTATAATTAATCCTGTTAGCCTGAAAGAAGGGCTGGGTTTTCCCTAGTCAGAGGCAGGACAAAGTCAGGAGGTGTAGATTTCAGCAGCCAATGATATGATCCGTGCACACCCCCTGAGCCAAAGCCAATGGTGTAATGACTCTTCTGTTGCTATGGGAAAGTAGCCAATCATGTAATGACACATCATCTGCCTTTGTATGAATGTACAATAAAAGGAAGAGGCTCGGGAGGTCAAACCCTCTTTGCCCTCTTTGCCTTCTCCCTCCTCCTGCCTGCGATGAAAGCTCTTCATTACTGCTATATCTGGTGACCCGCGACAGTGATGATAAACTCCATGCTTATTTCGGCTGGTCATAGCCTAGATACGTATCGTTCAACAGATTTGCAATCGTAAGTATATTAAAGTACTTTTTAGTATATTTAAGTATTTCTCAGCAAGTTTGTTCCCCACACTCGTGAGCAAATGGGTAATGATTTGACTGTACAGCAGCGGCTACATGCCAGAAAGTTGCAGCAAATCATCAATAATCATTATTTCATCACCAGAAGAAAAATAGCGCAAGTCAGCCTGGGGGACTTAGAAAAATTAATAAGTGAAATAGCTTGCCGTTGCCCTTGGTATTCCATGGAGTCTGGAACTCTAAATACCCAGAATTGGATTTCAATCGGCAATTATCTTCATACGGCTCCCAGAGCTCCCATAAAGCTAAGATTAATCTGGCAAAAATGTACAGAAGCCATCGAATGCAAAGAAAAAAAAGGTTTAAAAACAGCAGTTTCAAACCATGTGCTTTTAGAAGCAGGCAGACATACCCTTCCCCCATCTTCTCAGTCTTCCTCAGAGACAGCAAATTCTTTGTATCCTCAGCTCCTCATACCTACACCCAAAGCACAAGCAATTCACACCTTCCCCATTTCTTCAGAAAAGCAACCCTTGAGAACAATAGAGCCACCACCTGGCCTGGGTGGGGCGATTAGCATTGAATTTCAGCAGAAACTGCAGAAAGAAAACCTTACAGAAACAGAATTATTAGAAGGACTTCAAGCCTTCCCCATCTCAGAAAAGAACCATGAACAAAGGGGGACAGAAAATGAAATAGAACATCTGGGGACACACACTCACATGGCTCCTGTGGCTTCCTCTGCATCCACCTCAGAGAAAATGCCCCAGGAAATAGAAAACACTGAGGTCAGAAAAACTAGCCTTCCTCCATCTTGCCTGCAAGCCCTTCCCCCACCAACCACCATGGGATTTCACCTAGAACATGGAAATCTCACAAGAGAGGAATTATTGAAAGGGATTCAAGCCCTTCCCATTACAGAAAGAAACAAAGAACTAGGTGTGGCAGCAATAGAGTTGAGTGCCATGTGCAGTGACTATGCCCCCAGGTCTTCAAAGAAATCAACGTGTAAGATCTTGGGCCTGTGTTACAAGCAAAGAAAATATCATTATGAAAAAAAGGATTTAATTAGACTCCTGTGTTACAAGCAAAGAAAATATCATTATGAAAAAAAGGATTTAATTAGACTCCTGCGTTACAAGCAAAGAAAATATCACTATGAAAAAAAAAAAATAAAAATGGTTTCTCTTTACAAACAGTACAAATTTGGAAAAAATGGTTTCTATTCCTATTTGAATAGTTACAAAAAATCTGCATACTTTGAGAATATTTTCCCCCACAAAGTGTATGCAGAGCTTATGTTAAAAACTGTACTGAGATTTGAATAATATTCTGTGTAAATTACATGTGAAAGTTTCCCTTTTGCAAAGTTTATTTGGCTCACATTTAAAATGACTCCATTTCTCTGAGATTTAAGTTTATAGTTTGAATTGCCAGCGCACAGTTTCTTATTGCAATTTTCCTATAGGAGAAAAATAGTATCTGTCTGCAAAGAATCAGCAAATCCTGGGCCAGCCATTGTCTGTGGTCAATTGTTAAACAATGCTATCTTTAAGTTTCTATTGACTGAAGGATTAACTCCTTGGGTGCAGTTCTTTTCTTTTGAGAAACACTGCTCCTCCCCCCCTTTACTGTCTTCTGTAACTCTTGCTAGCCACTCATGGGGGAGGGAGGGAGAACTTTTGAAAAGAAAAAAACTGGACTTAGTCCTGCAATTTCTCTCTCTACTTTCTATATGTCTTTAATCTTTTAATACTTTCAAACTTTAGCATGCAGCAGACAGAGCTGAGCAAACAGCGTGTTTAATTTCCTATTCTAATAATTATAAGAAGAAATTCTATTCTGATACTCCACATTGAATTTAAGCTCAGAGTATTATTGATTGCAACCTGGAACAATAGTTGCAATCTATAAAGTAATGATGGGGTCTCCACTAGGAGGCGCTATGTTATTCTACAAGTTATATTATATTATTGTTTTAATAATTCTGTTGTATAATAGTTTTTATTTTTCAGGCCTACAGACCTTCTGTATTAAGGAAACTTCAGTTTTATTTTCTTTTTCACAAAATTTTTACAGAATTCTGAACCTTAAAATTTTTACTGACAGAGGTTGCTACATCTAAAGCAATCCCTCCCAAGCCTTTTCTTGCAAATCCAAATTGATTTTATTAAATTGAATCATAGAATTGATTTCTTCAAGGTTAAAAAAGTAAGAATTTCACTTTTATCCTTACCTTAGTAAATTTTTGCTGTATGCCAGTTTTTAATATTTTCCAGATTTACAGCCTTCCTGCCATGAAGAGATGTGAAGATGGACACTTTGCAGCTTATTTTAACATTTTCAAACATTTTTCTAACGCCTTTTGACTTTTGACTTTTGATCCTTGATCTAATTTTGTTTTTGATAACTTTTTGATAAGATTTTTAGCTCATATTATGTGTTATCTGTTGTCTGTCTTGATGCAAGAAATATTTGCAGGATGGATGAATATGTGTCAGTTTTGTGTAAATTAATATTTGCAAGATGAATGAATATGTCAGTCTTGTGTAACATATGTTTAATGTAATGTCTAATATACTTGTCATTTGATTCTGCTTACAGCAAATGACTTTTTCTTTAAACGATTAATTTACATTTATTGCTATTTTACTGAATGAAAATTGATCACTGCATAAAAAATTCTTGATAATGGGCCTACCCTATGTTCTGAAAACTAAAAATGGCTCTGCTTACTGCAGCCATTCCTTTGCATGAATTTTGTCAATAATTGAACATTAAATACGTATTTGGCATCCCCTACAACACCACAGGGCAAGCCATTGTGGAGAGAGCCAACCATACGCTTAAGAGCTCTGGACCAAACAAAAAGAAAAAAGGGGGATTGCCCCTGGATTTTCCCCCTGAACAAAGTATTGTTTACTTTAAATCATCTAAACATATCAGGTTCACATAAGACCACAGCCATGAGTAATCATTATGGGACTAGGGTTAGTCACCCACAGCCATCAGTTTTGTATAGAATATTTAATGTCTGGTACGGTCCCGTTCCCTTAAAATGGGGAACGAGGATATGTTTCTCTGCTTGCTTCCACAGGTATCAAGCCATGGAAAGATGGAAAGGTGTCCAGGTCTACAGGACCCGATCCCAAACTTCTCCATGAGCCTCCACAGCCCTCAGAAGGACAGAGACCGGACTCCTTGCAAAAAGCAGCACCACATGACCTGGGGACAGATCAAGGCCCTATCCAACCAATCTGCACAACTCTTAGAACAGCAAGGCCTTGAGAAAACTCCAGAGAACTTATTAGCCGCTTTTTCTTGCCTGAATGCCAACTCATTAACAATTGTGTTCTGCATCCTCCTCCTTTGCCTTATTTCTCCAGCTATGGCGATTTCAGAACAAGGACTCTGACAGAACAACATGTACATCCTCGAATCAGAACTTTTCACACCTGTTGAATCGAACAGACTGTTGGATCTGCACACACATGCCAACCCAAGCCAGCGGAGAACTACTGATGCATGCTGTACCATTTAACCTTACAGTATGGACTAATTATCCTTTACAGAGAGGTTTTCATTAACTCTCCAGTTAATAATACCATACTACACATTGGTAGCTGTATTCAAGAGACTGCCGCTCTTTGTTAGGACTATGATACAGGGGATGGAAAGGGAATTCAGGTGGGAAATATCCATATTGTAACTGAACATTTGTATTAATCACTGAACACTTGCATAGTTATACCACATATGTATGCAATTGGCAGATTTCAGGATGTGCAGTGGGAAACCCAAGCAAGTACAGAAAGTATAGAGGGGATGAAGGATTTACCTTTTGTAGTTATATAGCCCAAATGATAACCAATGACATGTCCACTAATCTGTTAGGAAACATATGGATGTTATGTGGGCGTAGAGCATATATGTACATTTCCCCAAGATGGAAAGACAGATGCACTTTAGGCTACATCCTCCCCTCATACTATGCAGTCATAAATTTACCCAAAGCAAGGCTCCGTAACAAAAGGGAGGCGATAAATAATCCCATAGAAAAGTATACAGAAACTCAGATAGCTAGAAGCCAGTTTCCCCCAATGGGGACAGCTATGAATTACAGAGACTTACACATCCTAGCTAACTGGACGACTGCCATATTTAATCAGACAGTCCATGCATTAAAACTACTTACAACAAAAGTCTCTCAGATTAGAGAAGTAGCATTCAGAACAGCTATACCTTAGAAGCTATTTTAGCCTTAAAGGATGGTGTTTGTGCATTAATTGGATCTCATTGCTGTGTGTACATATCAGACTATAAAGCAAACCTCACACATACCACAGAGCAGATAGAAACCATGGTTGCTGATGCACCATTTTCAGACAGAATACCAACTTCTCCATGGGACTGGCTATGGTCCTGGCTCCCTGATATTTCTGGTCTCAAAAGGGTGATTTCTATTATAATTACTGTAATTATCTTAATTATTTGCCTGTGATGCTGTATTCAGTGCATACCCAAACCTCATATCCATATTGAAACCTTGCTCTCAGCCCGGATATAAAGATGTCTTGTAAGATGCCTAATAGGGAATCATGAGCCATGCAGAGTTGGCACACCACCTGCACCAGCTCTGGGTGATATGGAGATTCAGAAGCTCATCGGCAGCTGGCACACCACGCCGAATCAGCTTTCTTCTCTCCATAATCCCTCTTCCCCTATTTCCAGCCCATACCAAGACATAACAGATTTCAGTAAGGGTCTAAAGCTTTACTGAGCTGCCCTAAACAAAAACAAAAAGGGTGAGATGTGGGAAATATGCGCTTGCCAGCAAGCCATTTCAGGGTTTAAACATTAACTTCCCTTCTCCCTGACATTTGCCTGAATAAAAGCATCACTTGTGCTTAAGCCCCTCTGCCTAGGAGAGGATACCTGACTTCATGTATTTCTCTGGCCTATAATTAATCCTGTTAGCCTGAAAGAAGGGCTGGGTTTTCCCTAGTCAGAGGCAGGACAAAGTCAGGAGGTGTAGATTTCAGCAGCCAATGATATGATCCGTGCACACCCCCTGAGCCAAAGCCAATGGTGTAATGACTCTTCTGTTGCTATGGGAAAGTAGCCAATCATGTAATGACACATCATCTGCCTTTGTATGAATGTACAATAAAAGGAAGAGGCTCGGGAGGTCAAACCCTCTTTGCCCTCTTTGCCTTCTCCCTCCTCCTGCCTGCGATGAAAGCTCTTCATTACTGCTATACCGAAGTTCTTGTAGGAACTACAAATCAATCCGGTTTACATACAACTTTTAAATGCCCAAAAAGAGTAGGGGGCTTTACATAGAACAATTGAACAATAAAACAGGTAACAATAGAACAATAACAATAATGATGGAACAAATAGAATAGATAACCAATTAAACATAGTAATATAGTAATAAATATTAGAAGTTATTAGAAGCCATTTGACCACATCAGAAGCCATTCCAGAGCACAAAGAGATGATCTGACACCCGAAAATTGTTAGTAACCTCCAGATACCTGAGCAACGCCCTACGAACATCTAGGTCCCGCAAATCCCCAGACAAGGGATCCGATCGAGCTAACTCCCCAAAGCCTGGGAGCTCCACCAATTGATTGACATGAAACGAAGAAATCACCTTAGGCAGGAAAGAAGGCACAGTCCATAAAGATATACCTGAATCCGAAATCCTCAAAAAAGGTTCTCTACAGGATAGAGCCTGCAGCTCTGACACCCTCCGAGCTGATGTAATGGCCACCAGAAAAATCACCTTCAAAGTAAGATCTTTCAGTGTCGCCCACCTTAAAGGCTCAAAGGGCGCAGAACACAGAGCAGTAAGAACTAGATTCAGACTCCAAGACGGACAAGGATGCCTCACCGGAGGACGCAAGTGATAATTATGCTACTTATGTTTTGCTTTGTCTTCTTCTTCCCCCAGTTCCAGCACCCCTGTTTAATTGTAACTTCTACTTCTCTTCGCTAAGTTAATAGTTAAGGATTTATTGTACCCTTGTTCCATGTAAACCGGCATGATATGATTGTATCATGAATGCCGGTATAGAAAAGCACCAAATAAATAAATAAGTGCTTTGCTCCCCGTAGGAAACGAGCCACATCGGGATGAGCCGCTAACGCCACCCCATGAACCAAACTCCACAAACAACCAAGAGCTGCAACCTGTACTCTTAAAGAACTGCAGGATAAGCCCTTGGACAAACCACTTTGAAGAAATCCCAGAATATCCGACACCGATGCTCGGCTTGGCAACACCTCCCGGTCCAGACACCAGGATTCAAAAACCTTCCACACTCTTGTGCGAACAAAGGAGAGTGGCTACCACCGCCAGAGAATAACCTTTGCGGCTTAGGCGACGCCTTTCAAAAGCCATGCCGCTAGACAGAAGCGATCGACTTCTTCCAAACAAACGGGACCTTGACACAGTAGGTTGGGAATGTCTGGAAACCGTAGCGGACCCGCTACCACTAGACTGAGAAGATCCGCAAACCACGGGCGTCTCAGCCACTCCGGCGCTACCAAAATTACGTGCGCTGGATGAATTTCTATCCGACGTAGCACCCTGCCGAACAGTGGCCAAGGCGGGAAGATGTACAGCAGAACGCCGGTTGGCCAGGGCGGAACCAGAGCATCTACCCCTTCCACTCCTGTGTCTCAGCGACGAGCATAAAACCTTGGAGCTTTGGCGTTCCGGAACGTCGCCATGAGATCCATGCTGGGCTGGCCCCTGCATCGCATATGCGCTGAAAGGGGGCATCCGCCAGTTCCCATTTCCTGGGATCGAAATGGTGCCGGCTGAGAAAATCGGCCTGCATCGTCCATGCCGGCTATGTGAGACGCTGCGATGCTGACTAAATGCTGTTCTGCCCAGCTGATCAACTGACAAGCTTCCACTGCCACGGGCTGACTCCTGGTTCCCCCTTGGCGATTGATATACGCCACCATGGTCGCGTTGTCTGACAGAATTCGAACCGAGCTCCCCTGAAGAGGGCTGAACACTTGTAATGCTAATCGCGCTGCTCGAGTCTCCAGACGATTGATCGACCACCGCGCCTCCTCGGTCGACCACAAGCCCTGTACCGATTGCCCCAGACACACTGCTCCCAAGCCGGAAAGACTGGCATCCATGGTAACTACTGTCCAGTTGGGGACTTCCAGAGGCACTCCCCGGGAAAGACTGTCCATCTGTAGCCACCACTCGAGACTGGATCGCGCCACGACCGTAAGGAGCAGAGGAAGGAGGAACAACTCGAAGGCTGGGTTCCATCGGGAAAGCAAGGCGCACTGTAAAGGCCGCATATGAGCAAAGGCCCAGGGTACCAGCTCCAATGTGGATGTCATGGAGCCAAAAACCTGCAAATAATCCCGCACCCTGGGAGTACTCTTTGCAATAAGCCTCTTACCTGGCTCTGCAATTTGAAAATATGTTCTGCGGTAAGGAAAACTCGCCCCTGCTGAGTGCTGAAGAGAGCTCCCAAATATTCCAAGGACTGAGAGGGCATGAGATTGCCGTTGGAGAGATTGACCACCCAGCCCAATGACTGCAAGAGTTGGAGCACTCTGTGAACCGCCTCCTTGGCCAGTGTTTCAGATTTTGCACGAATCAGCCAGTCGTCCAACTAGGGGAGGAACCAGAAGCCCTTCCCTCCGAAGATGAGCCGCCACCACCACCACCACCTTGGTGAACGTCCTTGGCGCGGTGGCAAGCCCGAAGGGTAGAGCCCGGAACTGAAATTGCTGGCCCAGAACGGAAAAGCGAAGAAAGTGCTGGTGATCTTTCTGGATGCCTATATGAAGGTATGCCTCCGTAAGATCCAGAGAGGCCAGAAACTCTCCCTTCATGACCGAGGCAATGACCGACCGAAGCATTTCCATGCAAAAGCGCGGCACCTTGAGACACCTGTTCACACTTTTGAGGTCCAGAATGGGTCGAAAAGATCCCTCTTTTTTCGGAACCATGAAGTAAATAGAGTAGCGACCTGTTCCTTGTGCCTCCGGAGGGACTGGCACGAAGGCCTGTAGCTGCAGAAGACGCTGCAACGTATCCCATACCGCTGTTCGGTTGGTTGAGTAGCCGCAGGGAGAGACGAGAAACCAGTCTCGAGAACACCATGCAAAATCTAAAGCATAGCCTTGACTTATCACAGTCAGCACCCACTGATCCAAAGTCACCTTGATCCACTCCTCGAAAAACAGGGATAGCCTGCCCCCGACCACCGGCACCAAGGAATGGACCGGCGTCCCTTCATTGTGAGGATTTGGATCCCGGAGCGGGCTGAGCCGCACCAGTCTTGCCGAACCTTTGGCCTCGAAAAGGCTGGCACCAGGACTGCTGCTCTAGCCGGCCGATACCGACGATTTCCTCAGAACTGGGCCCGGAACGAGAAGGATCCTCGAGTCCGAGGTCTGTCTTCCGGCAACCGATGAATCTTATTATCGCCCAGAGATTGAATCATATCTTCCAAGACTTTTCCAAAAAGCAATTTACCCTTGAAGGGCAGAGATCTCGGTTGCGCCTTAAAAGTGTTGCGCTCGGGGATGGACCCTTGTCCTGGGACAGCGATGGAACGTCTCCTGAAAGGGAACAGGAGGTAACTGCCCCCAGGGGGCAGAGCACTGGAGGAGACAGAGGCTGTGAGGAGCTTCACCACTGGAAGCCCGAGGTCCCCCCGGGAGGAGTCTGTAGGGACCCATGCCGCTTGGCTTAGGTGGGCCTCGCAGGGTCTCCTGAGAGAATGAAAGTCCGGCGTGCCCACGGACACAGGGGGAGTGCGATCGGGTTCGAAGTTGGAGGCTGGTTGGAACAAGGAGAACCAGAATAGAGTTGGTGATGACAAGGCGAGGAACAGAGCCAGAATCTGGAGACAAAGTCAGGCAGGCAAAGACTAACAGTTTCTTTACTGTTCCTACACAGCCAGCCTCCACACCTCCTCCCTGCGCCTCCCCACCTCACCTTTCCCTGTTTCCCTGGTACGCTACTTTCCCTCCCTGAATCCAGCTTGGTACTCCACGACCCACGACTTCCTAGTTAAGATATCAGTGTATCGACTGTACAAAGTTTTTCCCCCCACATCTCTGCCCCTTCTGCTCTCCTAGCCCTTCAAATATCTGTTGCATAATGCCCCTTTGTATTTATTTCCCCTTTTGAATTACTTCTTTGTTTTGTTATCTACAATTTGGTTTTTTGTTCTCTGTATTTCCTCTTATCAGTTCATTGTAAGCCGGCATGATGTGCCTTACGAATGTCGGCATAGAAAAGCCTTTAAACAAATAAATAAAATAAATAAGATCCAGAGATCAGTCTGAGGAATGGTCAGTAGAGCAGAGGTCAGGTACCGGAGGTCAGACGAGGTCAAATGCAGGCTGAGGTCTTGAGGCAGACGGCAGGCAGGTCAGGAACAAGCTGAGGTCAGTACCAGTAAGACAGTCTGAGGGTACTACCTGGGTAGAGAGACAGACGAACACAGGAACAAGCAGGATATAGGAACGAGTCAGGAACAGAACTGGAACAGAAGGATCCTGGAATGAGACTAGGAACAGGCAAGAGCAGGAACAAATGCAGAGGCAATCTTAGAGCAAACCGACCCGATTGCCAAGGCAAGGAAGCAGAGCCAGGAACTTCCTTATATCAAGAGATCAATCAGGGCGCACCACGGAGCTAAGACCCGCCCTTGGCCCTACATGAGTCCGGGCGGTCCACGCGCGTAGGGGCGTGGCTAACATGGCAGAGGACGCTGAACCTCAGCGTGAGGCCTGGCGCGCAGTGGAAGGCCCGGCGACCACTGCCGCGGGACGCCAGGGCCTGGCAACTACCGCGAGAGAGGTTGTCCTGGGACCCGCTGTGGAACCATGAAGATGAGCAGGCCCGTGCGCGGGACGGCTGCGGGCGGGGCGCGTAACAAGAAGGCCCATCCCCTGACCAGTTTCTTAACTACAAGAGCCTATGGGCAGATACCGCCAATATCTAGCTGACATCCGTAAGAGGTCGTGAAAGGCATCAGCACAGTAAGCCACTGAGGCTTCCAGGCGGTCTGCTGGGCAGCCTCCTCAGCCAAGAAGTCCGCATTTGATTGCAACTGCTGTACCCAGCGAAGGCCTGCTCGCATTGCAAAGTGGTGGAGACCTCAAAGATTCTCTTAAGCTGCACTTCCTATCCTAGAGGTCCTTGAGTGCCGTCGCTCCAGTGACTGGATCGTGGTCTTCTTGGTGACAGCGGAAACCGCCGCGTCCACCTTAGGCACCCGCATGTCCAGAGCATCCTCTGGCAGAGGATATAACTTATCCATGGCCTTACTCACCTTCAATCCGAGATCCGCAGTATCCCATTCTCGGAACAGCAAGTCTGTAGCCGAAAAGTGGAAGGGAAAGGCAGTGGCAGGCCCCGCAACACAGGATCCATCTTCCCCAACTTGGATTCCTCAGGCGGACTCTCAATTCCCAACTCAGCCAGGATAGCCGGAATGAGAGGTCCAAGCTCCTCTTTGCAAAAGAGGTGAACCACCTTAGGGTCTTCGCCCTCCAAATCCTGCGCGCCCCTGTCCGCTTGCAGTGAATCAGGATCCGCAGCTGCTCCCTGAGGACGCTGGGGATGAGAATCCGTATCCCCTGGATCCGTATCCTGCTCCGAAGAATCAGTATCCCGCTGAGGGATCCCAGTGCGGCGAGGACGCTTAGGCTTGTCTGGACCCGCAGCACTACTAGATCTAGCCCGCTTCTTAGCGTGGGACCCAGCCCTTAGAGCTGTGGATTTCCCCTCATCATGCAGCTTCCCTGCCTTCCTGGCTTTGAATGCCTTATGGAGGAACACAATAAACTCTGAGGAAAAAGAGGAAGCAGAGGAGGAGTCAGAAGCCCCCTCAGGGCTGTCCTCCCTGACAGGGGAAGCAGGCTGTGCAGTTTCCCTTTCCCCAGGAAATCGTTGCTGAGGGGAGAGCGGGGGAGGTAAACACCCCTCCCCCATGGCTGCCAGAGTAGCAGACCTGAAAGTCTGCAAGATGGCCTCCGTTCCCGCGCTGAGCTGGAACGGATCCCCTGCAGCCTGAACAGCCTCAGCTGGTCCTAAAACCACACTTGCAGGCTTAGTTTTCGCAGTTTTCTTTGACTGTGGAGCCCCGGAGAAACCCTCCCCGGCAAGCACTCTGCACATAGGCCCTCACATGAAAGACGCGCGGGTCGACCCGCACGCGCAACACGAGGCAAGGCAGTCCGCGGCATCGGGAGGAAAGAGGAACAAACAACAACCCCCAAAACAGAGCCAACAGCAGCTCCCCCGTACCAAAAAACGCGACGAAACAACCCCAGGAGGAGTTTTAAACCGGCCTGCAGTGGTCTAGGGTGCTGATCTGTCAGGGTGGAGTGAGCTGGGCTCCCCGGTTTCACATCCGAGCTGCTAAATTTGAAAAATAGGGTCCTCAACCCTTGCCTGCAGCTGCCTCAATACCAGCAGGGGATGGTCCTCTCCAGACCTGCTAACCCTCTGGGAGGCTGACCACACTGCTGCCTTTAAATTTATTTAGTTTTATTTTATTTAATCCTAAACTATCACCTGAACACTGACCAACTGTAGGTAATAAAAGAAAGACACCGACCAGACTGTAGGTTTTGCACCTCCATCATCTGCTGGAGACAGAAGAATACTACTGGACTGTAGGTGGCACCATCCTATATAAGGCGGAGTTTTGTTTAAAACATCTCCGTCTCCATCTGCTGGGGGGGGAGGCAAAACCCAGGAGTCTGGACTGATCCGGGTACATACAAGGAAGGTGCAGTTCTGCCCTGTAAGTAAAATACAGAAATCAATAGTCCCAATTGTCCAGGGGGAGGAAGAGAAGCCACCTTATTCACTGTCATCCAGGGACTCTAACCCCATGCTCAGCCTAGGTCTCCCTGGGGAAAGCAACCTGCCTGAGAGACCATTGCCCCCAGAAGCCTCCTTCCTTCACCTTCCTGCTGTACCAAATTTCACCTACCATCTACTGGAGGCAGAGAACTACTGAAACTTTTCCTGCTACCTAGGGAGAGATGTTAGGACAAACAACTTACCCTCTGCCTCCATCTGCTGGTAAGGGGGTTGAATTCCACTTGTCTGGACTGGTCTGAAGGCCAATGAGGAAAAATTAATTATTCTGATGCAAGGCCCTAAAGGGGGGACCTAGTTGGGATAGCAATATGAGAAAAAAGTACAATACTTATCCAATTAGCTTATCCAATTAACAGTACAATACTTATCCAATTTTAAAGTTTAGATTACTGGATGGAGCTGAGCTTTTTTTTTTTTTTTTTAAAGGCCCTGGGCAGAGACGGAATGAATCAGGTATCCAGAGCAAGCACAGAAGCAAAAAAAGCTAGCAACAGCCTTGCTCCACTCTCTGACCCTCATACTCCCCTACCACCCTCTTGCCCCCCCCCCCCCTCTCTGCCCACCAATGCTCCTTTATTCTTCCCCCTCCCTTTGCACCCCACTTTCTTGACCCTCACCCTCCACACTCTCCCCTCACTGGCCTTCACCCTCATTTCTCTTTCTTTTCTACCTCCACCTTCCTTTGCTTATTCTACCTTTGACAGGCCCAGTATTCCCACATTCAGCCTTCTCTGTCTTTGCCCTCTTGTCATGGTTTTCAACATGCTCTCTTCATCCCCAACCCCCTTTATTTATTTAGATTTATATTCCACTTTTCAGCCACTTCAAAGCAGATCATATTCAAGTACTGTAGGTATTTCCCTGTTCCAAAAGGGCTCACAATCTAAGGGCCTCATTTACTAAGCATTTTTCCCATAGACACAGAATGGGAGAAAAGTCTTAGAAAATCCAGCCCTAAGTTTTGTACCTGAGGCAATGGAGGAGGGTGAAGTGATTTGCCCAAGGCAAAGTCGTCCTCTTCTCCTTCAGAGCTACTGAAGGATAGGTAATTCTCAATCAAGCAAAAAAAGTCTTCTTCCCTTAATGTGGCCTCTTGTGTCTATCTCCCTACTCAGGCAGGATCGGAGTTAGGAGGCTTCAGCAAACTGAAGTGGGGTGGTCAGCAACTTCGGGTTCTGGGGCCCAGATGAAGGAAGTATTCAGCAGGATCAGGGGTGAAAGCAGAAAGCTCTCAAAAGCTGAGAGCAGCAGGAATGAAGGTAAAAGCAGAAGCACAGTGGATTGGAAGAGCTCACGCTCTGCAATCGCTTGCACCCTCAGTATTCTACAGCAAAAGCCGCCTTCGCCCTCTGCCTTCTGTTCCTGTCATTTCTGATTGGCTGCTGCTGTCGATGAGTCATCACTCTGCGACTGCCGGCTGGGCTGCCCGAGGCCAATGAAAAAAGGCGCCAACAACATAGCACCCAGCTGCTCAGTCCAAAAGTAGCCCGGCTGGGCGTGAAATAGTCCAATTTGGTAACAGTGGGTGGCTCTTGCCTCGCTTTGTGCGCACTGGCCGTGGAGGTATCATGGCGGCGGCGGTAGAGGTGGCGGTGAGCTCGGATGCGTCGGGGCCGCTTTGGAGCTGCTCCGTGTGGGACCCGCATTCTGGCAGTAGTCTCCTCAGCTACCGCGGTGGGAACAGCACAGCTCGCGGCTTGGCGCTGCTGGGTGGGGAATTTCTGCTGGCAGCGCAGCTCGGCAAGAACTATATCAGCGTATGGGAAGTGCAGCGCAAGGTAAGGGGAGGGGCCGTGGGCCCCGGGGATCCCCCGAATTGTGTGGGGTGGAGGATGCGGTGCAAGTTGAGAAATCGTGGCCCATGGGGCGCCCCCAACCTGTGTGTGGTATGGGGTTGGAGGGTTCAATGCAAGACGAAAGACTGCTTCCTTGATGTTTGTGTTGGGGGGGATGGTGCAGTACAAGGTGAGGAGCGGGGACTGGAGGTCTTAGTCCCATGTGTTTGTGTATATAGGAGATGCAGCACAAGGTGAAGATGGGGCCTAGGTGATTGTGGACCCCAGCCTATGTGGATGGGAGGTGCAGTGCAAGATGAGAGCAGAACCTGGTGGATTATGGCCTTTGGGGAACCCCAGACCCAAGGAGGGGGGGGTCTGAGTAACTGTAGGCCCTGTCCCTTGATGTGTGCATGCGTATGCAGGGATGCAAGATGAGGGACTTATGAGTGGTTATTCCTGCCCCCTCCTATCTCTACTTCTACCCTTCTGTCATGGGGTGATGTCTCCAAATGGGTTAATGTTGTGCATACAGGAGTAGATCTCACTCAAAAACCATGGTATACTGGGTATGATCTCATTTTCCAGCGTGTAGCCAGATGGACTCAGGACCAATGGGTTATGTGCTCCCCTATTAACAGATGGAGATGGCATCATGTTTCAAAGCTGACCTCACCCTAGATATACCCCTGCAGTGACCTTAGTCATTCAGTATCTCTCTCTCCTTAGCAGATGTGGATGCTGTCCCCACACCAGCAGAGTGTTAGCAGGATTGCAGCACTAATCCAAAGGAAGACATTTTTACTTTCACATTTAAAGGAAGATGGAGCCCTGCTCTCCTGCAGTGATACCTAAGGGTCCCTCCCCCAGTTGAGAATTCCTGAGGTGATTTCCAAGACCCTCAGAGGTGTGCCTTGGTCCGGCAGCTGGCTCCCGGTGTGTACTTAGCTGCTGAAGCAGCGGAAAGGCAGTGGGTGCAGAAGCTGAGCACGGCAGGGAAGGCCAAAGCCCTCTCTCCCCACATACAGAGACCGTCTCTGTACTCAGCCAGTAGGCTCTGAGACCAGTAAGTAGAGAAGAATTTCTCCGATCCAGAGACGTGGAAGGACTTCAGTAAGTCTTTCCTCTGTCTCCTTGCTTGGTGCACTGTACCGACATAGCCACACGCATAACAGTACATGTAAACACATGCTCAACCGGCCGCTTAGTTCTACACGAGCCGAGGCAAGTCTTGTGTGCGCTCGAGAAGCATTAACTGGCTAAACACAAAAGCTACAGAGGTCATGGCCCCAGCAGCAAAGAAGCTCAGATGATACTCCCTTTGTGCCGCCTACCATATTAGGGCTGCACAGTCTGACCTGGAATCCTGCTTGTGTCAGCACTGTGAGGAAGTCCAGGGAGTACTGGACTCCTAGAACTTTTCCAAGTCCAGTTCATACCAGTCAGAGGACGGGTCAGCCACGACCTTGTCTGACAGCACCCCAGACCGGAGCAATTCCGGGGCTATGTCCTTCCTGGGAGAGGGCAGTTCAACGGCCCCTACCCTGGTTCCTCTAGGGCCAAATATGGACCTAGTGGTCTTCTCTTGGTTGGAATTTTTCCAGGGCCTTCAAGCCTTTGTTCAGGCACAGTCAGCCCCTGCCCCTGACCGGGCAGTACTCCAGCTGGGAAGGCCTTGCCCTCCCAGCCCTGTGAGCTGGCCTCGGGACATGCCTCGCCTCACCAAGGGTATCCCTGACAGGGACCCAGACACCACGGACGACAACAGGAACTCCTTGGAGGAAGGAGAAATCCCCCCCAAGGCCTGGAATCATACTGGACCATGCTTCAATTTTTCCACAGAGATGAATTACCGGCCCTAGTTTCCCAGACCCTGAAGACTGGGAGTTCAGGGCACGGACCCTATGTCGGAGCCAAAGAAGAGCCCCATCTGGTGTCTCTGGAAAGCCTCTTGCTATTTCCCAATGCTGGAAGCCATCCAGGAGTTGATTTGACCTGGAATGGGATGCCCCAGAGGCAAGTTTTAAAGGAGGCAACGCCTTGTACCCTCTGGACCCAGCAATCAAGGAACGCCTGCGTTTCCAGAATGTGCAGACCAGGGTGTCCACTGTCTCGAAGTGAACAACAATCCCTGTAGAGGGAGGAGCGTCCTTGAAGGATGCTTACAATAGGCAGTTGGAATCCATCCTTAAGCAAGCCTTTGAAGCGACAGAAATGACACTGCAGATCACTTCCTGTTGTGCCCTGGTGGCTCGCTCGTGCCTGCTTCTCTCGAGAGTGGCAAATAGTTTAGGGGCGCATGCTGGAGAGGTGATCGAACCCGCAGCAGCCTTCCTGATGGATGCAGGCTCGGACCTAGTGCATACCTCAGCCAGAAGAGTACTTTCAGTGGTGGCGGCCAGAAGACAGCTATGATTGCGAAATTGGTCAGCAGACGCAACTCCTAAGGCGAACCTCACAAAGATGCCCTTTAAGGGATCTCTCCTATTCGGAAGTGAACAGGAGAAGTTAGCCAATAAGTACGGTGAATCTCCAGAGCCCCAGCAACTGGAAGATAAAAAAAAGAGGTCACAGCATCCCTCACCCATGAGGGGTGAGGCCAGGGACTCCCAGGGCTTCTGGCCCTACAGAAACTCGTCATTTATCATCTCTGCCCTTGGGAAGGTCTCAGTCCTTTCAGAACAGATAACCAAAAAAGGAACAGGTTAAGCTCAGGTTCAACCCACACTCCCTAATGAAGTTGGGCCGACCCATCCACGGGATGAGGAGATAGAAGAGGGATAGTCAGCCCCCTATCAGCGGTGGGTTGATCACATTGGACAAATGGGTGCTGGACATCATACGAGAAGGTTACGCTCTGGAATTTCGCAGCATCCCTCTGGACAGGTTCAGGTTCTCATCTTGCCACTCCCAGCACAAGATACTGGCAATGGAATCCAAACTGATAAGGCTCCTCAGTCTGAGGGCTATAATTCTGGTACAGACACCCCAAGTAAATATGGGGCGTTATTCCATCTATTTCATTGTGCCCAAGAAAGAGGATTCAGTCCGACCCATCCTAGATCTCAGAGTGTCAACAGTCACCTGTAGATAATTCACTTGCGCATGGAAACTCTTTGCTCTGTCATAATGGCAGTGCAACCGGGAGAGTTCTTAACCTCCCTGGACCTCTTGGAAGCCTACCTACATATTCCAATCCATCAAGACCACCAGCGTTTTCTGCGCTTTGCAGTACTGGGTCGCCATTACCAGTTCTGGGCATTGCCCTTCGGCCTGGCAACTGCCCCCAGAACATTCTCCAAAATTATGGCTGATCTGGGCGAAGTCATTGGAAGAAAGCCTCCACGTGACCAACATGGTCAGCTCGCTTCTATAGGAACTCTGTTGGATCGTGAACATGGACAAGAACAGCCTCAAACCCTCCCAGTCAGAGTACCTGGGGATCTGATTTGACACCAAGCAGGACAAGTTCTTCCTCTCTTCCTCAAGGAGAGAGAAACTGATGGACCAAGTGCATCTGTTGATGAGCACAATGTGCCCCAAGTTATGGGACTATCTCCAGGTCCTCTGCCTCATGGCATCATCTCTGGAAGTAGTACTGTGGGTGAGGGCACACATGAGGCCTCTCCAACACTCCCTACTGTCACGCTGGAATCCACTGCCTCAAGACTACTCTATTCGCCTCCACCTACCGATGGAAGTATGCTCTCAGTTCCAGTGGTGGCTACAGGAAGTTCACCTAAGCAAGGGGGCAAGCCTCTGAGGGTAAGGAGCACGCTGTCAGGAACTGACAACCCAGGGGCGCTGGACCGAGAAGAGGCGAACTGGAACATAAACCACCTGGAAGCACGAGTGGTCAGATTAGCATGCCTGCAGTTCAGCCACAGGCTCCAGGGACAAGCAATCCGAGTGATGTCGGACAACGCAACAACAGTTGCCTACATCAACCACCAGGGAGGAACCAAGAGCCAACAAGTATCTATGAAGATAGACCTCCTTATGGAATAGGCGTAGTCAAACCTGCAAGTCATATCTGCCTCCCACATCGCAGGAATAGACAACGTCGGGGCAGACTTTCTCAGCAGGGAAATCCTGGATCATGGGGAATGGACGCTGTCGACCAGAGCCTTCCAACTCCTAGTGGGCCTCCCATCCTTCGACTTACTGGCTACATCTCACAGCGCAAAGGTTCCCCGGTTCTTCAGTTGCAGACGAGATCAGCGTTCCCAAGGGATCGATGCCCTTGTCCAGCCCTGACCAGAGGAGGACTTACTGTGTGCCCCCCCCCGTGGCCCCTACTGGGTAAAATCATCTGCAAAATCGAGCACCACAGGGGACTCGTCCTTCTGGTGGCTCCGGATTGGCCCAGGCGCCCGTGGTATGCAGACATGCGGAGGCTCCTCGTGGAGAGTCCCCTTTGCTTCCTGCTGCACAGGGATCTTCTCCAGCAAGGTCCGATTCTTCACGAAAATCCAACTCTATTTTCTCTTACACTGTGGCCCTTGAGAGGGCTCGCCTGACAAAGCATGGATTTTTGGTGGCGGAGCAATGTGGCATTGCTCCGCACTCAGAGATTTTCAATGTCCCTTGCGTACGTACAGATCTGGAGAATATTTGAGGCCTGGTGCGAGTAATGCGGGGTGCCCCTGCGAACGTCCAAGATCACCATGATCCTGGAATTTTACAGGACAGCCTGGTCAAAGGATTGACCCTCAACTCCCGGAAGGTCCAGGTGGCAGCCCTCTCCTATTTCAGGGCCAAGGTGATCGGAACCTGTCTGTCAGGGCATCCGGACTTGGCCCGTTTCCCAAAAGAGGTTAAGCATCTCCGACCACCCTTAAAGTGGCCGGTCCCCCTATGGAATCTCAATCTAGTATTGGACTTCAAGGCAGGGCCTTCCTTCAGACCACTGCGCAGTCTGTCCCTACGCCTGTTAACACTAATGACTGTATTCTTGGTGGCAATATGCTCGGCTCGTCGCATCTCTCAGCTACAGGCACTGCCCTGTCGGGAACCGTTCCTTCGATTTACTCCAGGAACAGTACAGCTTTGCACCATCCCCTCCTTCCTACCAAAGCTGGTCTTGGAATTCCACCTGATCCAAAGCATCTTCTTACCATCACCAGAGGAACCCAAGGACATGGAAGACTACTGCTTTCTTCGACATCTATACGTCAGTAGACACTTTTTGGTCCGGCATCTGGAACGTTCAGAATCAGTGTGCAAGATGGATCGCTTGTTTGTTCTTCATGGGGGAAAGAAACTGGGTGAAGCAGCTTCACAAGCTACCATAGCTCGCTGGATCAGGGAAGTGATCACGGGAGCTTATGTAGAGGCAGGGAAGTCTTTACCTCTCCAGGTGGAAGCTCATTCTACCAGGGCCCAGGCAGTATCCTAGGCGGAAGCTAAGCTACTGTCTCCTGACGACATCTGTCAAGCAGCAACGTGGTCCTCCTTACACACCTTCTCCAGGTTCTACCCCCTGGATGTCCGGACTGCGGGCAGCCTCCCGCCCTGTTCGGGAATAGCTTTGGTACATCCCATTGGTCCTGAGTCCATCTGGCTACCCGCTAGGAAGTGGAGAAATTACTTACCTGATAATTTCGTTTTCCTTAGTGTAGACGGATGGTCTCAGCATCCCACCCGTGACTGCCCAGGTGAGGCACCAAGGAATCGACCATGAGGCGAACCTCAATTCCACATAAATACGGCTAAGCCATTGCCCTATCCCTAGTTCAGGGCACCTGTAGTATTGCCGGGTTTTGCCGCTTATCTTGGTTGCATACAGTTACGGTCCCTGTGTGGTTTGGTTTTTTGTTTTTTAACCAAGCTTTTAATCAAGTTATATCCAAATTCTAATCAAAGTCCTTCATTAATATGTCCACAATGGCTTTTCGAAGAGAATACTGAAGAGCTGAGGTCACTGCAGGGTCTATCTAGATGATGTCAGCTTTGCCACCTGACTCCGTCTCCATCTGCTAGCAGGGGAGCACATAACTCATTGGTCCTGAGTCCATCTGTTTACATTAAGGAAAATGAAATAATCAGGTAAATAATTTCTCCGGTCTCACAAATTTACTGCTAGTGACCTTTTGTAATACTTGCATTGTGCCAAAGAGAGCTTCTTCTGGAGTTCATAGGATGTAATATATACAGACAGCATATCAAGATATGTCCAATTCCACAATATCCATTATCTGCTGGAATAGAAATATCCCAGGTTCATTCTCTGCAATTCTTTCAGGGTCATGATCCCAGTGCTTTACTGATACAACAATGCTATAGGTCATAGTATCTTATTATGCCTTTCTGCTTTTAGGACCAACTGCAGCAGAAGATCATCTGCCCGGGAGTGGTGAGCTGTTTAGCCGCAGCTCCCAATGGCTTGTACCTAATTGCGGGTATTGGCGAGAGCATCTATCTGTGGGAGGTGAGGTGCAATCCAGTACTGTCCAGACTCTCTTCCATGTATGAGGAACTAGAAGGGGGGGAACCAAATATATAAATCTGCTCCCTTTTAAAAGTGATAAAAATGAAAAGTAGTAATGCAGTGAATGTGACTGTAACTTTGTAAAACTAAGGAGCATTTTAAAATGTAGACTTCTGGAGCTGTGGTCTCTCCTACTCTGGCAGTGTCGGACCTTCCTACTTCTGGGAGTTTGTAACTCTAAAACATTCCTTAGACTAAGCAAGATGGCATCTCTGTTCAGCCACTTTACAATAACTACTCCTCATAATCTAGTGTTTGTTTTCTAGGAACAAATTCCAGTACAATACTCTTGGTCCTCTTGACTCTTTCTGCCAAAGACTGAGACTGTTTAAAGAAAATAAGGAGCTGTACTGTGAAGGCTCTTGGCCTGCTCATGTTCTCTGTTTACTCAGCATAAATTTTTAAAGGAGGAAAAACTGAACACTGAGGGGTAGATTTTTAAAAACTGCGCGATCGCATACTTTTGTTTGCGCAGCAGGCGCAAACAAAAGCATAGCTGCACGTATCCTCTAAAATCCTGGATTGGCGCGCGCAAGGCTGCCGATTTTGGGCAGCCGGCGCGTGCCGAGCCGCGCAGCCTGCCTCCGTTCCCTCCGAGGCCGCTCCGAAATTGGAGTGGCCTCGGAGGGAACTCTTTCGCCCTCCCCTCACCTTCCCCTCCCTTCCTCTACCTAACCCACCCCCCCCCTACCTTTATCCATGGATTTACGCTTCCTGGAGGGAGACGTAAATCCACGCGCGCCAGCGGGCTGCTGGCGCACCGAGACCGACCCGGGGGCGGTTCCAGAGGGCGCGGCCACGCCCCCGGAACGCCCGGGCCCGCCCCAAAACGCCATGTCCCGCCCCCAAAACGCCGCGTCGTTCGGCCCTGCCCCCCGACACGCCCCCTTCCAAAAACCCCGGGGTTCTGCGCGCGCCGGCAGCCTATGGAAAATAGGCGCGCCGGTGCGCAAGGCCCTGCTCGCATAAATCCGAGCGGATTTACGCGAGCAGGGCTTTTAAAATCTGCCCGTGACTGTTTAGCTTTTCAAAGAATAGAATGTTCTCTTTTTTTTTTTTTTTTTTTTTCTGTACTTTTGCTGTTGGGAGAAGCTAAAGTGGACTGTATGTTGTAACCTGCAGAGCTTTCTGGAACCTTCAGTTTTTTTACTTCTGAAAACAATGGTTGAAATTAAAAAAAAATTATTATTATTTGTAATCGTTTCTCGGTAAAATTATGCATAGGCAAGAAACCTGAAATCTAATGTGATGTTCAAACACTAAACACAGGGCCCTCTTCACTGGAGGTTTTTGTTCACCACGAACAGCCCTAAGTGTATTGATGCTGAGCCCTCTCTGGCCTCTGTTCACAGGTGTCCACAGGCGACCTTCTAGCCATCCTGAGCCGGCACTACCAGGACCTCACCTGCCTCTCTTTCACAGATGACAGCAGTCACTTTATCTCTGGGGCCAATGATGGCCAGGCCCTGGTATGGAGCTTGTACAGGTAAGTATTTGCTTCCTGCTAGTTGTCAGGAGCTTGTTTAATGCTATAGAAAGACATGGGGCTAAAGCAAGCTTTAAAATGTTCATACTTTGGGTTTATTTATTTTATTTATTTAGTGTTTTTATATACCGATAATCGTTTGGAACATCTAATCGGTTTACAGCGAACAGTAATTCAGCAACAGGCTTTACAAATAAATTAGTGAAAAAACAAGGTAGAAACAATGTAACTAAAAGCTGTGAGGGGGAAATTTTTTTTTTTAGATTTGTCGTTAAAGAGAAAATAAAAACCTATATACACAGACTTGGCAATCAAGGTAATATACATAAGTTTTGAATGGAATGAGTGTTCAATGGAATATCGCTTAGGTTAGAATGTCATTATATAAAAGGTAAATTGTACATACATACCAAGGATGAGAGAGAGAAATGAGATTGGTGGGAGAGGGAGACTAAAAATGGGTGGAAGGAGGAGAAGGGGGGAAGGAAGAAGGAAGGACAGTTCAGGTGAAGGCTTGCTTGAAGAGCCATGTTTTGAGGTTCTGTTTAAATTTCTTGTAGCATGGTTCCTGACGCAGGGTGTGGGGCATTCTATTCCATAGGGAAGGGCCAGCAGTAGAGAGAGCACGGTTGGAAGTTGACTTCAGTTTCATAAGTTTGTGCGAAGGGGTGTGTAAGGTAGCCGCGTGTTGTTTTCTGGAGGGTCTGCCAGAATTGTGGAAATAGAGGTGTTCGTTGAACCATTGCATGTCCTTGATGTGGAGAGATTTATGAATTATGGTGAGTGTTTTATATTGTATCCGGGATGCTACAGGTAACCAGTGCAAGTGTTTGAGTACAGGAGGGATGTGGTCATTTTTATGAACATTCGTGAGGATACGGGCGGCTGCATTTTGGAGTATCTGTAAGGGTTGGATAGTGCTTTTTGGGAGACCTAGAAGCATGGCATTGCAGTAATCAATTTTAGATAAAATGATGGCTTGTAATATGGTCCGAAAATCATTAAGGTGTAATAGGAGTTTAAGTTTTTTGTTTTTTTTTAGTGTATGTAGCTTGAAGAAACCATCTTTTAGAGTTGTTTTTATGAATTTTTTTAGATTAAAGTGATTGTTGATGATGACGCCGAGGCTGCGAACGTGAGAGGTGGGGGAGTTGATTGAAGATGGGCTGGTGAGAATATTGCTCGGAGAAATGGCTAGTAGCTCCATTTTTGCAGTATTAAGGGCGAGGAAGTTGTCGGTGAGCAGCGAGCTGATAGAGGGGTAGGGCTGATTCCCAGGTCTTGATGGCACTGGGCAGTGTGTCCGTGATGGGTATGAGGATCTGAATGTCGTCAGCATATATGAAATGCGGAAGACCGAGTTCAGACAGGAGACGGCAGAAGGTATATGATGAATAAGGTAGAAGAGAGAGAGAGAGAGAGAGAGGAGCCTTGGGCCAAATTAAATGGCTGAGATTCATTGTTCCTGCTTTTTACTCTGTATTGTCGATTGCTGAGGAAGGACTGAAACCAGTGGAGGGCGGGGCCTGAAATGCCAATTTCATGTAGGCGCTTGATTGTGATTGACGGTGTCAAAAGCAGCGGAGATATCAAATAGTGCAAGAATGTAGGATTGACCATTGTCTAGGGCTTTTTAATATGTAGTCGGCCAGGGAGATGAGGAGAGTCTCGGTACTATAGTGTTTACGGAAACCATATTGAGAGGGGAAGAGGATGTGGTTCTCATTAAGGTAGTCGGTAAGTTGTCGGTTGACTTTGGATAAAAAAGGGAGGTTTGAAATGGGGCGAAAATTGGCAGGTTCAGCAGGATCAAGTGAGGGTTTTTTTAGAATGGGTTTTATAATGGCTTGTTTAAGTTGGTCAGGGACTGTGCCAAGCGATTATAGATCTGTTTTATAATGAGGGAGATAGGTTTGGCAATTGTGTTGGGGATGGAGAGGAGGGTTTTAGTGGGAATGTTATCGGACGGGTGTACTGCTGGTTTGATTTTCTTAAGTGTGGATTCAACTTCCATTTCAGTGGTGTTCATAAAGGACGAGAGGTTAGGAGAGGATTTTGATGCTTGGGTGTCAGTAGGGGTGGAAGGATTTTTGTCTAAAATCTGTGAAGGGAGGGTGTTAGTGGGTGAGTGTGGTGCCGGGAAGCGTGACATAACATTGAGGACTTTCTCGTGGAAATAGAGAGCTAGGTTTTCGCAATTGGCTTAGTCGTCTGAATTGGGGTTCGTGGGAGGGAGTGATTTGGTTAAGGAAGACACAAATTTGAAGAGGGCTCAAGCATTAAATTGGTATTGGTGGATTCTTAGCACGTAGTAGTCTCTCTTTTAGTTTTGTCAATGGCCTGTCTGTAGGAGTGGAGGTAGCTTCTGAATTTTGCGAGTTGGGGTAGTGGTGGATCTTGGCGCCAGTTTTTGTTTGTTTTTTTTTCAATTTTACGGAGGGTGAGCTTCATGTTTTTAAGTTCTGGTGTGTACCATGGCTTCTTTTTGTGTTTTTGCTGGGTTGATTTCACAGGGCAGAGTTGGTTGGCCACTGTGCCAGTTGGTTTGGACCAAGAGGTGATAGCGGAATCTGCGTTGGTGAGAATCTAGGTTGGAGAATTCTTTAGTGAGGGCTGGAATGAGGTCGTCGCTTTTACACGGTCTGCGGAAGCAGATGGTTTTTTTTGGAGGGGGGGGGTGGGGATGCTGGAGATTTTTATGGAGCAAGTGGTTTCGATTCGGTAGTGATCAGACCAGGGTATAGGTGTGCATGTCGGCGGGGGGGGGGGGGGGTCTGAGTGGATAAGGGCATTAGTGAAAATGTGGTCGAGTGTGTGGCCTGCCTTGTGTGTGGGGTTGGTGACCATTTGACAGAAACCAAGGGCCTTCATAGAAACAATTATGGTGTGGCAGGAGACAGATAGTGGGATGGAGTCAATGTGGAGATTAAAGTCTCCAAGAATGATGGCAGGAATGTTTGTTAATGTTTTTGGAGACATATTCAATTAAGGAGGAGGGTTTTTTTTTCCAGGATGCCCAGTGGCGCGTAAATTAGGCAGATTTAGAGGTTGGGAGACTTAAATAATCCGATCTCCAAATTGTGAGGGGAAGGAGTAGGGTGGTGGGATGATTTTAGGCTTCTTTTTGAGGCTAGTAGAAGGCCACCTCCACGTTTCTTAGGTCGTGGAATAGAGATAATGACGTATAGGTCAGTGGGAAGTTGGTTGAGCCAAAACCGTGTCGGAGACTTTTAGCCATGTTTCAGTAATGGCACAGATATGTGGAAGATCATCTGAGTTTATAGTTAGGATTTTCGTCCTTTCAGATTTCCCCCTGCAGGAGACACTGCAGGGAATGGAACAGCAGTGCTGGCTGTGGGAGGAAGCACACAGTGCCCTGTACATACCCGGATTGGTCCAGAATTCTGGCTTTTGCCTCCCTGCCAGCAGGTGGAGACTGAGAAAGTTTCACTGACTCTGCTTGATAAGCACTGGTGCTACCTGCAGTTCCTCAGTATTTCTCTGTCTTCAGCAGATGGTGGCTGGTGCATTCACCTGCAGTTTCTGGTGATTTTTCCGTCTTGTTTTCTTTTTCTTCTTCCGTTTCTTTTTCTTAGGAGCATCTCTCCCAGGGGTTGGGAGCCCTTCCCTGTTTGGTTGAGGTGGACGAGCTCGAGGTCGGTGACCTTTTTGTACGCTTGCTCTGGCTCCCATCCTTGAGGTACAAATCTGGTGGTCCAGATCCCTCCCTTCACAAGGCCGCCTAGGTGGCTTTTCAGTTCGGGGCAGCTGCTTTTTGTTTTTTAGGGCGCGCTCTCCTAGCTTTCAGGCTGAGCTGAAGCTGGACAGCTCCCCTCGGCCTTAGGAGAGCAGAGGCCCTGCTATTTTTGTAAAGTTAAAAAAAAAAAAAAAGTTTCAACAGGTAGCAGGGTGGTAAGTCTCTCCCGGGCTATCGGGGTAGCGTTTTCGCGATTGGGGCAGTGCTTTTCGGGGGATGGTCTTGCTGGGTTCCGTGGTTAGCCACATGTGGTGTGGTTCCTGCCTTTTTCCTCTCTCCTTCTCTTTCTCCTCCCCCACGAAATGCTGGCGCGTTGGGCCTCCTTCCACTGCCCATATGGTTGCTGTTGGACGGGGTTGCCTTCGGCCTCAGCCGGCACGGGAACAGCAACCATTTTAGGTTCCCCAGCAGACTTGGCAGCGCTTTCCCCAGTGCACCCGAGCCCTGTAGGAGGACAGGGGAGCCTGGATGATGCGCTGCAGGTGGATTTAGCTTGGTCAGGGGGGGGGGGGGGCGCTGGGCCTATGGGGGCTGCTCCCCGGAATTTATTTTACTGCTCCACTGCGCTTTTTTGGCACAGCAGGAAGGGTCAGACCTTCAGCTGGTGGGAATGGCCTCTCCTCCCCAGCTGTTCAGGCGGCTGGGTCTGGCTCTGTTCGGTTGCGAGAATCTTTAGTCCCCGGGGTGCAGCATTTACTGGCGCCACCATAGTCGGGCGGGGAGATGGGTTCCGGGGGGGCCCTTGGAGACTCCTGGGGTTCCCTGTATGTACCCAGATCAGTCCAGACTCCAGGGACTTGCCTCCCCTCCAGCAGATGGAGACAGAGAAGTTTCAACGGACTCTGCCCTGTACCCTGAGGTGCCACCCAGAGCCTCAGTATTTCTATGTCTCCAGCAGATGGTGGAGGTGCAAAACCCTTTAGTCTGATTTGGTTAACTTTGGATTCCCTGTACGTACCTGGATCAGTCCAGACTGTGGGTTGAGCCTCCTGTCCAGCAGGTGGAGACAGACCAAAACTGAAAGGGTATCCTATATGAGGACAGAGCCTACCCTGTAACCCTTCAGTATTTGTCTGTCTCCAGCAGATGCCAGGCAGCTCACCCTGCGGTTCCCTTCCTTTTTAGCTTGCCCTTACCCTGCGGGTGTCTGTCTGTCTCTCCTCAAGCAAGTATTGATTTACATTAACTCTCAGTAAAAAAACAAAAACAAAACAATAAGGGATTTAATTCCTCTGTGTTAGGAAGACACTTCTGTCTTCCTCGCTCTTGGGGGGGTCTGCCCCTTGAATTTGTTCAGCCTAGGCTCTCTTCCTGGTGAACTCTATAGTGTGGATACCTTTTAAGCCTCCCAGGGGGTTGTCAGGTCCTGGTGGGACCATCCCCCCTGGTATTAGAGGCTGAGGAGCAGAGGGTTGAGAACCCTGTGACTGCCCACGACTGAGGGTGACACCAGGGAGCCCGGTTCACTCACCCTCAGACGGAAGACGCACAGAGCTTTAAAAAAAAAATTTTTTTTTTAAATTTTCTTTTTATTCTCCGTTTTTTGACCGGCCCAGCGTTCTCTTCGGTTCCTCCCTCCCCTTCGCTGTCGCCTCGCAGTCTGGCCTCATGCTGCCGAGCTCCTGAGCTATTTTCCCCCCGCCTCTTACCTCCGGCTTCCCAGGCTAAATTTAGCCCGCTGATTATGCTGCATGGTGCGGCCTGCTCCGTCTGCGGGAGCGCGCGCGGCTATCAAGAGCTGGCGTTTGTACCAAGTGCCTCTCAAGAGGAGAAGGAACCTCGGGGAGGGCTGTTACTGAAAATTCACACGGCAGCGGCTCCAAAGCACGCCGAGAGCCTGGGAGGCTCGATTCACAGTGGCAGCCTTCAGACCCGTTCCTCCTCAGCGTGGGAATGGAGGCCATCTTAAGAATGTTTAGAGAGCAAGAGAGTTCTGCTGGGGGAGGGGAACTCCCCACCACCTCTGTCACCTCGGCCTGGGGCCTCCGGGGGGGGGGGGGGGGGGGCGCGCGCGATTTGCACGCTGATCGGGAGCATTCCTCAGAAGATGGACCTGGGAAGGACTCTGATGAGTCTTCTTCCTCGTTCTCCTCCGATTTTGTTTTATTGCTCCACAAGGCCTTTAAGGCCCAGAAGGCAGCGAGACGTCAGGGTAGTAAGGTCCCTCGTGCGGCACCAGTGTCGTCGGGGGCTGGAAAAGGGGCACCTCAACTCAGAAAAGTCCCAAGTCCCCAATAGGAGCAAGAGCCTCAAAGGCCAAAAGCCCTCTCTAGTCCATTTCCTGTCCGGCGGACAGTTCATCTTCAGATCATTTGGATGAGGGGTAGTCCCCTCCGCAGGATGCTCAAGGACCAGATGCAGATCAGGATAACCAGCTCCAGCCTACCAAGAAAGGGGGCACACACATAGTTGACGATGATAACCCCAAGGTGGTACTTTGTTCCGGAAGGATGAATTAGGACCACTTATCCCGGCTATTCTGGAGGAGTTAGGATTGAGGTCCCTCGAGGATTCACGACTTGGAGCTGTGGATCCGGTGATGGTGGGACTCGGCGGGGGGGGGGGGTCCAGCTCGGTCTTTTCCCTTCCATATGTCAGTTACTGACCATTTTGTTTTGGGAGTGAGACACTCCGGACTTGGGCTTGAAAATCAACCGAGCTATGGACAAATTGTACCCGCTACCGGAGGATGCTCTAGTCCTTCTCAAAGTGCCCAAGGTGGATGCCGCTGTCTCAGCGGTGACAAAAAAGACCACCATCCCGGTGACAGGGACCGCAAATTGAAGGTGCAACTTAAGGTTTTTGAAGTCTCTGCTCTAGGGGTCCGTGCAGCAGTTTTGCACTAAGGGCCAGCCTCCGCTGGGTGCAGAATTTGCAATCGGCAACATCACTTTCAGAGGCAGAAGCAGTTCAAGCTTGTTGGCTGGAGGCCGCAGTGGCTTACAGTGCTGACGTGCTTTATGATCTCTTACGGTCTTCGGGCAGAACTATGGTCTTGGCCATCTTAGCCCGCAGACTCCTCTGGCTTAGGAACTGGTCTGCGGATGTTTCTTCCAAAGCTCAATTTGGTTCCTTGCCCTTCAAGGGAAAACTGCTCTTTGGCCAACAATTGGAGGACATGATAAAGAATTTGGGGGAGAACAAAGTCCATAAGTTACCGGAAGATAAGCCCAAGACGAGAGGATCCTTTCCTCAGCGGTCGAGATTCCGTGGGAATTGCCGTTTTTGCTCTTCACCTGTGCCGGAAGGCGGTTCAGAGGGTGCTGCAACTATCTGAGCTCGTTAGGTTGGGTTGTCAATCCTGACGAGTCATCTGGTTCCTTCCCAGACCTTGGAATTTCTGGGGGCTCGGTTCGACACCCTCTTGGGCAAGGTTTTTCTTACCGAGGAGAGGCTGACCAAGGTTCTAACTCAGGTGGAGTCTCCTGCGGTCCATACCTCATCCCAAAGCCTGGAATTATTTACAGGTTCTAGGTTTAATGGCTTCCACTCTCGAACTGGTCCCATGGGTCTTTGTGCATATGCGTCCTCTTCAGTCAGCCTTGCTATCTGAGCAGTTTCATCTTCTCCTACCACTGACGGACTCGGCGCGTTCCAGTCTTCCTTGGTGGCTCTGCCCGGACAATTTGCGTCAAGGAGTGGATTTGGAAATTCCCTCTTGGGTAGTGGTAACCACTGATGCCAGTCTCTCTGGTTGGGGAACAGTTTGTCGAGGGACAGCGGTGCAAGGCCAAGGGACAAGAACTGAGTCGTCCTGGTCGATCAATCGGTTGGAGACCAGAGCGGTTCAGTTGGCTCTGCAGGCTCTCCTTCCCTTAGTAGAGGGAAGATCTGTAAGAGTACTCTGACAATGCAACAACGGTGGCCTATATCAGTTGTCAGGGTGGAACCAAGAGTCGTTCACTGGCGACGGAAGCTCAGCTTCTAATCAACTAGGCAGAGCAGCAGCTGTTCAAGATAGCAGCCTCTCACATTGCTGGAATGGACAATGTGCAGGCTGATTTTCTGAACTGACATCAGTTGGACCCGAGAGAGTGGGAACTCTCCGAAGAGGCGTTTCATCTTCTGTGCAACTGCTGGACCAGGCCCTTCATGGACCTGATGGCGACATACCGCAATGCCAAAGTTCCTTGATTCTTCAGTTGGCGACGGGAGCCAGGCGCAGAAGGGGTAGATGCTCTGGTCCTTCCCTGGCCAAATGACATTCTGTTGTACGTCTTTCCACCGTGGCCGTTGGTCGGCAAGGTTCTGCGTCGCATCGAAGTTCATCCAGATGAAGGGATACTCGTGGCTCCGGAGTGGCCGTGGTGCCTATGGTTTGTGGACCTCGTGAATCTAGCAGTGGACGGCCCGCTTAGGTTTTGTCAGTCTCTGAATCTCCTGCACCAAGGCCCCGTTTGTTTAACAGAGGCAGATCGCTTTTGTCTAGCGGCATGGCTTTTGAAAGGCGGAGATTAAGGAGCAAGGGTTACTTGGATGCGGTGATTGCCACGCTCCTACTTCTACCTCCATGGCGTACGTTAGAGTTTGGGGTGTTTTCGAGACCTAGTGTCTAGACCACGAGGTGGAGCCGTCCAGGGCTTCGATTGCAGATGTTCTGGCCTTTTTGCAGGAAGGTCTAGCTAAGGGATTGGCATTCATTTCCCTACGAGTTCAGGTGGCAGCCCTTGGTTGTTTTCGGGGGAAGGTGCAGGGTGTTGCCCTAGCATCCCATCCAGATGTGGTTCGTTTCCTGCGTTGGGCTAAGCATCTGCGTCCTCCGGTTCGGAAGCTGAATCTAGTGCTCCGCGCCCTTTGTAATGCTCCCTTCGAGCCATTGAAGCGAACTACGTTGAAGGTAGTCTTCCTCGTGGCTTGTTTCGGAGCTTCAGGCCTTATCTTGTAGGGAGCCCTTCTTACAGATTTCTGAAGCCCCGGGTCTCCTTGTGGGCTGTTCCCTCCTTTCTCCCAAAAGTGGTGTCCTCTTTTGGTTTGAAGCAGCCAGTGGAGATCCCTTCCTTTGCAGACCTAGATTCTTCTACTACAGAGTGTAGGGATTTAAATAAGTTGGATGTGAAACGGGTGTTGTTGCATTACTTGGAGGTCACAAACAGTTTCCGTCTCTTGGATCATTTGTTTGTTCTGCGGAGTGGTCCCAGGAGGGGTCATAAAGCTTCAAGAGCCACTATTGCTCACTGGCTGAAGGAAACTATTGTTTCTGCATACCTAGTTCAGGGCCACACGATCCCAGTGGGTCTCCAGGCTCATTCTACTTGGTTGCAAGCAGCTTCGTGGGCAGAATGTCAACAGGTGTCGCCGCAAGAAATTTGTCGGGCGGCTACGTGGAAATCTACGCATACTCTTGCCAGACATTATCACCTAGATGTCCGGGCACCAGAGCCTGGTTCCTTCGGGGCTAGTGTACTCAAGAGCGGGACTTTGGTACATCCCAGGAGTCTGGACTGATCCGGGTATGTACAGGGAAAGGAAAATTGGTTCTTACCTGCTAATTTTCGTTCCTGAAGTACCACGGATCAGTCCAGAGTCCCACCCATGGGGAAACGAGGAGTCCGCTCGGTTGGTTGTTTATTTTTCATATTCTGAAGATTTTTCAAATGATCTTATAAGTATGCCCCCCTTTAAGGGTTAAGAGTATGGGCATGATTTCCTTCATTATGTTACGAGTTTTTCATTCCCTCTGCTCTTAGGGTAGAAAGTTTGGTTATAGTGGAAGTTATGGTTTAACCTTTCTGCTTGGGTACAGTGTAATACTGACAGACTCTGGGTGGCACCTCAGGGTACAGTGCAGGCTCCGTCGAAACTTCTCTATCTCCATCTGCTGGAGGGGAGTCTGGACTGATCCGTGGTACTACAGGAACGAAAATTAGCAGTTAAGAACCAATTGTTTCTTACCTGCTAATTTTCGTTCCTGGAATACTACAGATCAGTCTAGAAGCCCGTCCCCATGGTTGCGAAAGACTAGGAGGTATCTGATTGTAAATAGTGCAGATATGTGGTTCACCTTTTTTGGCTGAAGATTTTCAGTTTCTTGCTTTGGATGTAACTGCTCCAGATCAGGGAGTCCAACCTGGTTCTTGCTTGCCTTGGAAGTGGGAGATCTTAAGTGTTGCCGAGTGTTCATCTTGGCTTGAGTACGGTTTCAATACGGAGGTCTGCAGATGGCACTCTGGATTTAAGTAGCAGTGTCTCAAAGTGTGTTGTTTTTTTTCCTCTGCCTTTATCTGCTAGTAGGGATGCAAAACCGCACTTGTTTGGACTGATCTGTGGTATTTCAAGAACGAAAATTAACAGGTAAGAAACAATTTTTTTGTTCTCAAGGTTTCCTGTTTCCACATGGAAACTCTGATGTCCAACTCTGAGGTCCATCGTAGCAGCAGTACACAAGGGAGAGTTTGAGGCAGATTGACACACAGCCATCAGTCCGGAGCGCCAGAGATTCCTGAGGTTCATGTTCCTAAGGGAACGTTTTTGGTTTCGAGCCCTTCCCTTCGGCTGGCGACAGCCCCACGGAGCTTCACCAGAGTGATGGTGGTGGGGGCGGCCGCATTGCAAAAGGGAGGGTGTGTTGATGCATCCGTATCTGGATGACTGGCTTATTCGGGCGAAATGAGAGGACCTCTGACAATCAGTATAAAAGGTACTGATGCGCTTGAAGTCTCAGGTATGGGTAGTGAACCTAGCAACAAAGCATTTAGTCCTCTTTCAAACTCTGGAGTATCTGGGAGCTCAGTTCGACATGCTGGCAGAGAGTGTTTCTCATGGAAAGATTGCTGAAATTGCAGAGTCAGATTAGGCTTCTGCTAGAACTTTTAGTGCCCAGGGGCTGGGACGATTTACAGGACCTGAGTTCTATGGCATCCACGTTGGAACTAATGCATTGGGCATTCGCGCATATGCGGCCTCTGCAAGGGGCTCTTCTCTCCCCTAGAATCCTTTATTGGAAGAGTTTCATCTTCCTCTTCCATTAGAGGGGGAAGCCAGGAAACAGTCTTTCGTGGTGACTTACTCGCACCAGTCTTGTGTGGTGCGGAATTGGAGGTTCTGAATTGAGTAATAGTCACCACCGATGCAAGCCTCTCCGGATGGAGAGCGGTGTGGCAAGATTGGTCGGCACAGGGCCAATGGTCAAAACAGGAGGCTTCATAGTCTACCAGTCAGTTAGAAATGAGAGCGATGCATTTCACGTTGCTTGCCTGTCTGCCAAGATTACACGGCCATCCATTATGGATTCTATCAGACAATGTGATGATGGTGGCCTACATCAACCATCGAGGCAGAACAAAGAATCGGGTAGTGGCTCGAGAGGCCCAGGAGTTGATTCTCTGGGCAGAGCATCACTTAGAGCAGCTGGCAGTGACTCACATTGCAGGAGTGAACACCTTTCAGGTGGATTTTCTCAGTCTGAGAAAGTTAGATCCCTGGGAATAGGAGCTGTCAGAGGGAGCGATGTCTCATTCACAGAAGATGGGGGGGGGGGGGTATCCTGACCAAAAAAGAATATCAAGGCATCAGAGGTTTACAGCCGCTGAACAGAACACAGATGGAAGGAATCGGAACTTTTGTGCTGCCATGGACTCGAGGGATTCTTCTTTGTCTTCCCTCCTTGACCTCTGGTGGACAAAGAATTACAGCAGGTAAAGAAACATCTGGGCAAAGTGATCCTGGTAGCTACAGAGTGGCCACATTAACCATGCTTCCCCGGTCTGATCAACATGGCCATAGATAGGCCCCTGATGTTCAGACATCAGTCGCCTTTTCCACCAGGGCCCAATGTTTTCGGGTCCGAGAGGAGACGACTGAGATGGAGAGGATATTCCGAAGTGGTTATCTCCACCTTATTGCAGGCTAGGTGACCTTCTACAACCTTGACTTATGGATCTTCGAGTCCTGGTCTGCTGTTGGAGTTCAGCCTCAGCCTGTTCAGGCTATGATGTCGCATGTTTTGGCTTTTCTACAGAAAAGGTTCTGGTCAAGGGACTGGCATTTAGCTCTCTGAGAGCCCAGGTAGCGACATTGAGTTGGCTCTGGGGCAAGGTGCAAGGGTGTCCGGATGTTATATGGTTCCTTCAGGGAGCTAAGAACTTGCGTCTTCATGTGTGGAACATTTGTCCTTCTTGGAATCAAAATATAATCCTTATAGGATTGTGTGAGGCTCGGTTTGAACTAGTAAAGAGAGCTATGGTTAAGGCTTGACTCTTTAAAGTGGTTTCTTGATGACTATTTCTTCAGCCAGGAGAATTTCAAAGCTCCAGGCGCTGTCGTGTCGAGATCCCTTCCTACAGATTTCAAGATTCTGAGGTATTTTTATGCATGGTGCCGCCTTTTCTGCCTGAGGTAGTCTTGGTGTTCCAACTTAGACAATGGAGCTTCCAGGTTTTCCAGATTTGGATTCCTCTATGCCTCACATGGGGGAGCTTAGGCTCTTAGATGGGAGGTATGCATTATTGAGGTATCTAAAAGTCACTTATGATTTCTGTAGATCAGATCGCCTCTTCGTACTGTGAAGTAAGGCATCTAAGACTACAATTGTGCGGTGGCTGAAGGAAGCGTTCAAGATGACTTACATTCCTAATGGGCGCCCGCTGCCAGAGGGTTTAGGGGCACACTCGACACGTTCTCAGGCGACTTCTTGGGCTGAGTCACAACAGGTATCTCAGCATGAAATTTGCTGGGCAGCTACTGGGCAGTCATTGCACACTTTTTTGCTGGGCATTATCGCTTGGATGTCAGGGATCCGGCTTCCATGACCTTTAGTGAGAGTGTTCTTCATGTGGAACTCTCCACATCCCACCCAAGTTAAGGGGGGCTTAGGTACATCCCAGGAGTCTGGACTGATCTAGGTACGTACAGGGAAAGGAAAATAGGTTCTTACCAGCTAATTTTCGTTCCTGTAGTACCACAGATCAGTCTAGAGACCTGCCCATTTACTGGTGGGGGAGAATCTGCTGGTCGTACTGTTGCTTTTGTATATAGTGCAGAGTTGGAGGTTTTCAATGCTGATCGCTTATGTTAAATTTGGGAAACAAATTTTCCATTGTCTTTTTTTTTGGGCAACTTCACCTATTTCCAGCTTGTTGGAGGGGAGGGAGTTTGCTTAGAAACCTATGATTGTTGCTGTCATCTTGGCTTGGGTACAGGTCAATACTGAGGGGCTGCAGGTGGCACACTGGGTTTTGTACGGTGTCTGTGAAACTTTCTCTGTCTCCATCTGTTGACAGGGAGACAAAATCCAGACGTCTAAACTGATCTTTGATACTATAGGAACGAAAATTAGCAGGTAAGAACCAATTTTCCTATCTTGCAGTCTCTCTTCTAGAAGGAGGTGCTGTAGGGAAGTGTGCGGGAGCACTGGTGCCAGGGCAGCTCACAATTTGTGCCGTCCCAGCCTCTCTTAGTAGGGGGCACTGTAGAGGATGGTATAAGAGCACTGGCTGTAGGAGCTCATAGCTTGTGAAAATCCAGCTTCTTTCAGTAGGAGGCACTGTTGGGAAATGATGAAGTGTTGGCAGGGGGTTTGAAGTTAGGTATTTCATGGTGATTCTTGTGCTTTAGTTTCGAAGGAAGGCAAGAAGGAGAATATGGAAGCAGTGTACCGAGTTCTCATATTATATAATGTTAGTGCTCTTAATTTCCTGTTTTGTCTGTATTTACCTTAGCTCTTATATAGGTGTGTGATAATACGTACATAGAACCATAAATATGTCGGCAGAAAAGTACCATTTGGTCCATGCCAGGTGAGAGCAGAAGGGAACATATTTCTGATTAGTGCTACTGCTCATGAATTTCAAACTTGTACTAATTCATTCCCTTTGTGCCCCTGTTGCTGTATTCGGTGTTCAGCCTGGCCCTTGATCTCTGTCCCTTCCTCTTTTAGTGTCCTACAGACGGAACGTGCTCACATCCCAGAACCCCGTCACGTCTGGTCACGGCATTCCCTCCCCATCATGGACCTGTACTGTGGCATTGGGGGACCCTTAGCTCGAGTTGCCACAGCATCACTTGACCAGACGGTAAAGGTAAAGGTTGAGTTCTCTGGATTTACTGGTTTCAGGTGTGATGAAGGAACTGCTGCTCCTTGCACTTCTGACTTGTGATCTTAGTTTCTGTGATGATGGTGATGATCTTTAGTCTTTTTTTTTTTTTTTTTTTTTCTATGCACCATTCTCTCTGGCAGCTCTGGGAAATCTCCTCAGGTGAACTCTTGTTGTCAGTCTTGTTTGATGTCCGAATCATGGCAGTGACCCTCGATCCCTCGGAATACTGCATGTTTTGTGGGGGCAGTGATGGCTCCATATTCCAGGTTGACCTCTGTGCCCGGGTAAGTTGTGCCAGCCACTAATTTGGGTTGTGATGGATAATGTCAGCTTGGGAGGGAGCAGATGGGGAAGCAGCTGAAAGAAATATGTTCTCACAAACAGAATAAAAACCTGGAGCAGCATCCCATCAAAGATGGATGGAAAGCCTAGAACAAGTATATAGAGTACCTCTTAGTTTCAGGAAACTGGGGCAGGGCTGGAAGAGGAATTGGGGTCTGTGACACCAGCAGGAAGGGAAACCAGATGACGAGGCCCTCCGAATGCCATTCTGCTAGCAGTGTGTCTGCTGCTTGGTCCCTTTTTGTCCAGGAAGCGCTACTTTGTTGTTGCTCGGTTGTTCACTGGAATCTGACCCATTTGATTAAAGTGAATGGAGTACTTGGCAGCAGCTTTAAGAGCAAAAAAAAAAAAAATTGATCATTTTATGGAGCTTCTGTAGAAACTGCTCTTTTCTATAAAAATTGACAGTGTTTGTTTATCCATTACTTAGGAAATTAATATTTTGGACCCATTCATCAAAGTGACAATGGTGTAGCTAAAGAAAATGCGCACTCCACAGCCAGCACTCCTCCTCCATTCCCTCCAGACAGAAGCCCTGTAGGAGCTGGGAGCACCTTGCCATTCCTTACAGTGCCCTCTGCTGGGAGATGCAGAAATTGCAGGAGCTATTGATGTTCTCAGTGGGGTCTGAACAGTTTGTTTCTCCTTCCTTTCTCCATGCAGCCTGTCCAGCGAGAGAAGACCTTCCAAAGTGAGAGGGAGAGTGGAAAGATTTTCAAGGGGCACAGGTAGGAGCTGCAAGTGTGCTGGGGTGGAAGGAATAAGCACGTTCATGTTTGAGGCATTGGTTATCCATAATGGGGTTGACGTAATAAGCCCTGCGTTTTAAGACTGTTCGCTGAAATTCAGGACACAGTTGCTTAATGTAAGCAGTAACAAAAAAATGCATCTCCTAATGCAGCAGACAAGTGATATGTACCCTGATCAGTCCAGACTCCTGGGTTTTGCCTCCCCTCCAGCAGATGGAGACAGAGAAGTTTGAACGGACTCTGCCCTATACCCTGAGGTGCCACCTAGAGTCTGTCAGTATTTCTCTGTCTCCAGCAGATGGTGGAGGTGCAAATCCCTTCAGTCTAGATTAGCTAGAGATCATCTTTCAATTAGTTAAAAAATAAATATAGAGAGAAGATTTAGAGGGAAAAATATTTAGAGATTAGAATATCAAAAAAAAGAAAAGAGTGAGGAACTTTGTCTCCCAGGGGGTTGGCAGGTCCTGGTGGGACCATCCCCCCCCCCCTGGTATTTGAAGCTGAGGAGCAGAGGGCTGAGAACCCTGTAACCAGCCCTCTTGGCAGTTTCTGAGGGTGATACCAGGGAGCCCGGTTCACTCTCGCTCTGAGGGGGACAGGTCCGTTTGTTTTTTTTGTTGCAAAAAAAAAAAACAAACATGAAGTACAGAAGGAGCAGCGAGGTAATTTAAATTTCATTTGCCTTTCTGTCCAGCCTCTCCATTCCTCCCACGCCACTGACTGCCTGCTGGCTTACCGCGGCTGTTCCTCCCACCGAGCTCCCTTTCTAAAATTAGCGCTGCTCATCATGCCGCGTGGTGGGGCCTGCAACGCCTGTGGGAGTGCGCATGGCTCTCCAGAGCTGGTATTTGTTCCAAGTGCCTCCCCGGTGGGGGGGGGGGGCACCTCGGGGAGACCAGATTCCCACAGACGCCGAGAGCTTGGGAAACTCTATCGGTAGGGTCAACCTTCAGGCCCGTTCCCGCTGAGTGCGGGAACGGCAGCCATTTTGGAGGTTTTTCAGAGCACAGGAGCAGGCTGCTTTAGGGGAAGGGAATGCCCCACCACCGCTGTCGCTGTGACATGGAGGCTTCGGGGTGGGGGGGGGCGATATAGAGGCTGGTCGGGAAAACTCGTTGTCGGAGGTCCCAGGGGCAGGGGGGCCTCTGATTCTTCTTCTTCGTTGTTCTTCGATTTTGTTTTACCCCCCCTTCACAAGGCCTTTAAGGCTCGGAAGGCAGCTAGAAAACATGGTAACAAGCGTCCCAAGCCCCCGGAGGAGTGGGTTCAGCGAAACCTAAACAGCCGCTCAGATCTGTATCTTGCCCCATGGTATTGTTCCCTGTACGTACCCAGATCAGTCCAGACAGTGGGTTGAGCCTCCTGTCCAGCAGATGGAGACAGAGAAAAACTGAAAGAGTATCCTGTAGCAGGACAGTGCTCACCCTGCGTCCCTTCAGTATTTCTCTGTCTCCAGCAGATGCAGATAGCAGAACCTGCGGTTCCCACTCTAGTCAGCTATATTGTTTGGGAACGGCTATTTTCTCCCTCTTTCTGTCTTATTTCGGATCAAGCAAGTACTTGTTATACTTAATTTTCTTTAAGTTTGGGGGAAAAAAAAAAGCGCTTGAAGTTTTAATTACACTTAGGGAGCAACAGTGTTTGCCCCTTGCTCTTACTGGGTGCCTGGGGGGGCTTTGCCCCTCGATCTTCAGCCTAGGACCCTACCTGGTGACCTGCCTGGGTAGGGGTGACACTGGTGGTTCAGTTCCTCCCCCACACAGACCCAGAAGAAGTAGCATGCCTTGGGTCTGCTGACAGAGATGATTCATTCCTCTGCTTCTTAAAACTAAAAAAAAAAAAAGAGAATTAAGAGTTCTCAATCGGGGGACGGAGCGGGTAATTGATTTTTTTTTTTCTCTTCCCTGCTCTCAGCCAGGCACCGGCGATTCCTGCCGTTTTGCACGTGACGGTTCTGCCCCCACACACACACACACACACGCCTCGATCGGCATTCTGCGTCACGAGTGGTGAGCCTGCTTTGAGGCTCTCCTGTGAGGGAGTATGCTCATGTTGCTTGACCAGCGGGGAAGGCTCCTCTACGCCGGAGAAATCAGGTGGTCGTTCTCAGCCGGCAAACACGCTGCAAGGACGGCTCCGTTCCTGCAAACCGCAGGAACGGCAGCCATTTTGTCACCAGACCTCGCTGAGGAAACTGAGCCGGATGGGGGCAGGAATCTGATTTTTCCACACTCCTTTTTCCCCCCCCCCCTCCCAATTTGAGCCCCATGGAATCCCTGGATGCAGGCTCTGACCCACAGCCCAATGAACCCCCACCACCAGGGAAATCACCGGGACATTTTTCAGCTGATTTTGTTTTACTTATGCATAAGGCTTATGTTGCCAGCCTTTTACAGCAGGATGACCCTCCAGATCCTAAAGTTCTGGCATGCCCTCCTCTTGCTAAGGTCCCCAGAACATCTGCAGTGCAGGGGCTCAGGACCCCTGATTCTCAAGGGGTGAACCGGGTTCGGGTGGTTCCGGGTGTACCGGATCTCGACCCGGATGCTGATGTCCTCGCGCTGAATCCACCGATAGAGGGGGACGACCCCAGGGTGTTACACCTGTTTCAGCGTGAAAAGCTGGACCCACTCATACCCCATGTTTTGGCTGAGTTGGGCTTAGATGCACCCCCAGTGGACAACATGACTGCTGCGACTCCTAGCAACGTCAACCTGTTCCTAGCTGGCCTGAGGGCACCCCCGCGCACCTTTCCTTTTCATCCGATGCTAATGCAGTTACTGCTCCAGGAATGGGAGACATCGGAAGCCGGCTTACTCTTGGGGCAGGGCCATGGATAAGTTCTACCCTCTCCCAGACCCGTGTCTGGATATGCTCCGTATTCCCAAGGTGGACGCCTCAGTCTCCGCTGTCACAAAGAGAACTACTATTCCGGTAGTAGGAGAGACTGCTTTGAAAGGATCGTAAGTTGGAGGTCTACCTCAAAAGAATATTTGAAGTTCTGGCGGTCTGGGCGACAGTCTATAGCAGTCTCATGCAACAGGCAAGCCTCAGGTGGGTTCAACAACTACTCAGCACCCAGGACCTCCTGTCTGCAGAGGCGGAACAGGCAGAACGGCTGGAAGCCGCGGTGGCATATGGAGCTGATGCTCTTTATGACCTCCTTCGGGTGCAGGCTAGAGCTATGATTTCAGGAGTGTCGGCTAGACGACGACTCTGGCTTCGCAATTGGATGGCGGACTCCTCTTCTAAATCACAGTTGGGCACTCTCCCATTCAAGGGTAAGTTGCTTTTTGGGGAGGACCTGGATCAGCTTATTAAATCTTTAGGGGACAACAAAATTCATAAGCTGCCAGAGGACCGTCCTCGACAATTCAAGTCTTTTTTTTTTTTTTTTTTTTTCCCCCCCTCGTGCCCTCGGTTTAGGGGACAGCGCAGGTACAACAGGCCGAGAGGGGCTGCCCAAAGACCCACCTCCACTAGATCCCAATCTTGGGCTCATTCCTTTCGTGGCCGACGTCCATTCCGAGATGCTAACCCTCAAGGTTCCACCTCGAAGTCCTCCCAATGAGATGCAGCCAGCCCATTCCTCCGTTCCCAACTTAGGTGGACGTCTGTCCCTTTTTCTCAAGGAATGGGTCAAAATTACATCAGATCAGTGGGTCCTTGAGGTGATCGAAAAAGGCTACACTTTAGAGTTTGCTCAGGACCTCCCCGACCACCACCTAGTCTTCCCCCCTGCGGCTGTCGGAAGCATCCAGCGGTGCATTAGACTCTCGACAGGCTGCAACAACTCGGTGCCATAGTCCCTGTTCCCTTGGAAGAACAGGGGTCCGGCCAGTATTCAATCTACTTCGTCGTTCCCAAGAAGGACGGCTCCTCCCGACCAATCTTGGACCTCGAGAGAGTCAACCGGGCCTTCAGGGTTCCCTATTTTCGGATGGAGACCCCGCGGGCAGTCATAGCGGCGGTTCGCTCAGGTGAGATTCTTGCCTCTCATGACTTGACGGATGCCTACCTGCACATCCCAATCTGCTACGAGCATCAGAGGTATCTCCGCTTCAACATTCTGGGACAACACTTCCAGTTTCGGGTGCTCCCGTTCAGTCTAGCCACCACGCCATGCACATTTACCAAGGTCATGGTTGTGGTGGCGGCCTCCCTCCGCCAGGAGGGAGTCCTGGTCCACCCTTACCTGGACAACTGGCTCATTCGGGCCAAATCAGAGACACTCTGTGCCACAGCAGTCAACAGGGTCTTGACGTTTCTCTCCTCCCTCGGGTGGATAGTCAACTTCTCCAAGAGCAATCTCAAGCCCTCCCAGGTCCTAGAATTCTTCGGAGCCCGCTTCAACACCCGAGTGGGCAAAGTCTTGTTGCCCGGGCGCTCAAGCTCATGGATCAGGTACAACATCTCTTATCTCTCTCCATGCCTACGGCCTGGGACTATCTCCAGGTCCTGGGCTCTATGGCTTCCACCATAGATTTGGTTCCATGGGCTTTTGTGCATATGCGTCCTCTACAGAAAGCTTTGTTGTCCCGCTGGAAACCAATCTTGGACGAGTTTCAAATGCCCCTGCCACTTTCCGACTCTACCATTACCAGTATGCAGTGGTGGCTTTCACTCGCTCACCTCTTGAAGGGAATGCCCCTGGAGACACCCCAGTAGATTATCGTTATGACAGATACCAGCCTTTCCGGCTGGGGAGCGGTATGTCAGAATCAGTCTACACAAGGACTATGGTCTCCGGCTCAATCCCAGTGGCACATCAATCGTTTTAGAGGCCCGAGCAGTCCATCTGGCACTCAAGACATTCCTGCCCTTGCTCCTTCGCAAAGCGGTGCGGGTCCTTTCCAACAATGCCACCACAGTAGCTTACATCAGTTGTCAGGAGTCGCATTTATTTATTTATTTATTTTATTTATTTTTAATTTTTATATACCGAAGTTCTTGTAGGGACTACAAATCACTCCGGTTTACATAAAACGAAGAACTGCTCAACAGAGAGCGGAGCTTTACATGGAACCGTAGAACATATGGAACAGTATAACTGGTTGACAATTTAACATAATACTAAATAAAGTGATAATAGTTTAACTGGAAATAAATAAAGAAATATAATATTTTATATATAAGAAGTATAACTATTTAACGTAGCAATAAATATAAAAAAAAGCAATGCCAAATAAATATGTGAAATAAAGCATGGTAGCTCTGGAGGCCAGCAAGCTGCTCGCCTGGGCAGAGAGACATCCTGGTCATCTGGCAGCCTCCCACATTGCGGGGAAGGAGAATGTATAAGCCAACTTTCTCCGTCGACAGCACCTAGACCCCGGAGAGTGGGAGTTGTCCGAAGAGGCGATGGATCTTGTCGTACGCAAGTGGGGAGCCCCCCACTTAGACCTGATGGCTCCCAGATTCTTCAGCCGAAGAAGGGAGCACTGCTCGGAAGGGGTGGATGCCCTGGTTCTGCCCTGGCCTCACGATGTTCTCTACGTGTTCCCACCTTGGCCTCTGGTGGGAGAAGTACTCAGATGGATAGAATTTCACATGGGGCCAGTCATTCTCATCGCGCCAGAGTGGCCTCGGAGACCGTGTTTCGCGGATCTGGTGAACCTTCCGACAGACTGTCCTCTTCGCGGACGGTCCTCTTCGCCTCGGCCACCTCCCAAACCTGCTTCGCCAAGGTCCAGTATTTTTCGATCAGGCGGATCGCTTTTGTCTATTGGCATGGCTTTTGAGTGGCGGCGACTGAGGAAGAAGGGATATAAAGAGGAAGTTATATCCACTCTGTTGCGGGCCCGTAAGACTTCTACCTCTCTCGCTTACGTTCGGGTATGGAGAGTGTTTGAGAATGTGTGTGCCGAATCTGGAGTACCAGCGCACAATGCTTCGGTATCCCAGGTCCTCTCCTTCCTACAGAATGGCCTCTCCAAAGGTGTCTTTCAATTCCTTACTGGTACAGGTCTCGGCCCTCAGTTCCCTCTTGGGGCATATCGATGGTTACGCGGTGGCAGCCCATCTGGATGTCGTTCGATTCCTTAAAGGGGCCAAGCATTTAAAACCGCCCGTCCGGGCTACTTTGTCCTTCTTGGAGTCTTAATTTGGTGCTTCGGGTTCTTTGCGAGGCGCCCTCCGAATACCTCCGGCGAGCCACACTTAAGGACTTAACCCTTAAGATGGTATTTCTAGTCTCTATTTGCTCGGCCAGGAGAGGCTCCAAGCCTTGTCTTGCAGGGGAGCCCTTTCTTCGCTTTTCTGATTCAGGTGTCTCCCTCAAAACGGTACCATCCTTCTTACCAAAGGTTGTCTCCTCTTTTCACATGAATTAGTCCATGGAGCTTCCTGCTTTTTCTCCAGAAGACATTGCAAGCGCGCCTGGTAGTGATCTACTGCGTCTTGATGTAAAGAGAGTACTTCTGCAATATTTACAGGTTATAAACGAATTTCGAGTCTCTGATCATCTTTTTGTCTTATGGAGCGGTCTCAATAGAGGAAACAAGGCCTCTAAGGCTACAATTGCTCGTTGGCTAAAGGAAGCGATTGCATCGGCATATATCTGTCGGGGCTGGATGGTTCCAGAGGGCTTAAAGGCCCATTCTTTGCGTTCATAGGCTACTTCTTGGGCAGAGAGTCAGTCGGTCTCTCCGCAAGAAATCTGCAGGGCAACTACTTGGAAGTCTCTGCATACTTTTGCTCATCATTATCGCCTCTATGTACAGGCGCCAGTGTTTGGCTCCTTCGGAAGGCAGATGCTTTGAGCGGGACTGTCTCGGTCCCACCCTACTTTAGGGAAGCTTTGGTACATACCACTGTCTGGACTGATCCGGGTATGTACAGGGAAAGGAAAATTGATTCTTACCTGCTAATTTTCGTTCCTGTAGTACCACGGATCAGTCCAGACTCCCACACTGGCTGGTTTTCTTTCTGATATGTCCGCTCGAAGCTTACCTTTGTTCTTTGCAACAATTTGGATATATTTACTTTAAGGCACCAGAAGTATCTATCAGAGAGAGATAATTGTAAGAGCAATTCTCTACAGTGTTTGAAATTTCAATTTACAAGTTTGTTGTTACTTGCTTGATCTTTTACTGGTTAACTTTATATTTCTCTGCTTTGATAACGTTTAAACTGAAGGGTCGAGGGTGAGTACTGTCCTGATATAGGATACCCTTTCAGTTTTTCTCTGTCTCCATCTGCTGGACAGGAGGCTCAACCCGCTGTCTGGACTGATCCGTGGTACTACAAGAATGAAAATTAGCAGGTAAGAACCAATTTTCCTATGTATTTTAACATTTATGTACCGTATTTTTCGCTCCATAAGACGCACTTTTTTTCCCCCAAAGGTGGGGGGAAAATGTATGTGCGTCTTATGGAGCGAATATAAAAAAAAAAACCAAACAAAAATCTAACAAACACCCCCCCCCCAAGACCTGACAAATTAATTTCCTGCAACCCCCCACCCTCCTGACCCCCCCAAGACCTGCCAAACGTCCCTGGTGGTCCAGCGGGGGTCCGGGAATGATCTCCTGGGCGTGGGCCGTCTGCTGCCAGTAAACAAAATGGCGCCGACGGCCCTATGCCCTCACTATGTCACTGAGACCGACCGCTGCTATTGGTCGGTCTCAGTGACATAGTGAGGGCATAGGGCCGTCGGCGCCATTTTGTTTACTGGCAGCCGACGGCCCTATGCCCTCACTATGTCACTGAGACCGACCGCTGCTATTGGTCGGTGTCAGTGACATAGTGAGGGCATAGGGCCGTCGGCTGCCAGTAAACAAAATGGCGCCGACGGCCCTATGCCCTCACTATGTCACTGACACCGACCAATAGCAGCGGTCGGTCTCAGTGACATAGTGAGGGCATAGGGCCGTCGGCGCCATTTTGTTTACTGGCAGCCGACGGCTCACGCCCAGGAGATCGTTCCCGGACCGCTCCTGGACCCCCGCTGGACCACCAGGGACGTTTGGCAGGTCTTGGGGGGGTCAGGAGGGTGGGGGGGTTGCAGGAAATTAATTCGGCAGGTCTTGGGGGGGGTCAGGGGGGTGGAGGTTGTTAATTTAAAGGGTTGGGATGGGGGGGGGGGGGTTTTGGGGGTTCCCACAGAAAGAAAAATTTTCTGATCTGGGGAGTGGACCGAAATGGCCCTCCCCAGACCCGAAAACAAAATGGGGAGAAAAAAAAAAACTATGCACTCCCCTAATTTGCTCCATAAGACGCCCAGACGCAGAGCCGGTTTAGCACAATTTTTTTTTTTTTAAATTTTCCCCCTCTGAATCCTAGGTGCGTCTTATGGTCAGGTGCGTCTTATGGAGCGAAAAATATGGTAATTCTTAGTGTAAAAATCTGTAATCCAATGGATGATATATTATTTTTATTACGCCCCTGATGCAGCCAACTTGGCGAAACTCTGCCCGAGTCAGGCGTTTTATCCGTGTATTATAATAAGTCTTTTTCCATGGCATAAGGTCATCCTTTTGTCTTGTGTATTTTTTATTTATTTATTTATTTTATTTAACACTTTTCTATACCGACCTTCATGAAAAAAAATTCACATCAGATCGGTTTACATATAACAGGGGGATAACATTGATCAACTATTTAACAAGAAGCGAAAGTTACATATAACAAGGAGGTAGAACTTGGTGTGGCTAGGGTAGCCTGAGGTAAAGAACAGAGTATCTGAATAAATTTAAACCAAGGCATAAAATATAACGTTTAAGCTAGGCGAGGCACCTAGTCAGGAAGGTGGAGTCTTGTCTGGTCGGGTATTGAAGGTTTTGAGAGTTAAGGGAAGGCTTGGAGGAAAAGCCAGGTCTTAAGTTTTTTTCCGAAAGGTTAGAAGGCAGGGTTCTAGCCTGAGGTCAGTGGGCATGTTATTCCAAATGGCCGGGCCCGCTGTAGAGAATGCTCGTTCTTTGGTGGTGGATAGACGTGTGGATTTCGTAGGGGGAACGTGCAGGGTGCCTTTATACGCTTCTCTGATGGATCTTGAGGAGGAGTATGATTTGAGTGGGATCTGGAGGTCTAGTTGTTGCTGATTGTGAATAGTTTTGTGGATTATGGAGAGGGCCTTGTGTAAAATTCTGTATTTTATTGCCAGCCAATGAAGGTCCCGGAGAATGGGGGGTGATGTGTGTTCCCCGGTTGGTGTTAGTTAGGATTCTAGCCGCTGCATTTTGGAGCATCTGTAATGGTTTGATGGAGGAGATGGGTAGCCCAAGGAGGAGAGCGTTGCAGTAATCAGTTTTGGAGAAGAGCGTGGCTTGAAGGACAGTTCTAAAATCCTGGAAGTGGAGGAGTGGTTTGAGCCTTTTCATAACTTGTAGTTTGTAAAAACAATCCTTGGTAGTATTGTTGATGGATTTCTTAAGATTCAGATGGTTATCGAGGATTATTCCTAGGTCCCTTACTTGCGTGATCTGGGTGTTGGGAGATGTCGGATGGGCTAGGACCATGTGGTCAGAGGAGATGAGAAGGAGTTCTGTCTTGGCCGCATTGAGGACCAGGTTCAAGCTGGTGAGGAGGTGGTTAATAGATTGGAGGCAATTTTCCCAGTGGTTGAGTGTTTTAGGAAGGGATTCTGTAATGGGGATCAGAATCTGTACATCGTCTGCATAGAGGTGTATCAATTTTAGGTTTGTGAGCAGTTGACAGAGGGGTAGGAGGTATATATTGAAGAGGGTTGGTGACAGGGAGGAGCCTTGGGGTACACCTAAAGTTGATTTGATGTCTGGAGATTCTTTATTAATTTTTGCTTTGAAGCTTCTGTTGCTGAGGAAGGAGTTGAACCATCTGAAGGCAGATCCTGATAAACCGATGTCGGAAAGGCGATTTAGTAAGATGGCGTGATTCACGGTGTCGAAGGTGGCGGAGATGTCTAGAAGGACTAGGAGGAAAGAGTGTCCTTTGTCAAGGCCCATGAGGATGTGGTCTGAGAGGGAGATAAGGAGTGTTTCTGTGCTGAACGATTTACGAAAGCCATATTGGGAAGGATAGAGGATTTGATGCTCTTCCAAGTAATCAGTGAGTTGAGTATTTACCAATTTCTCCATGATTTTCGCAAGAAAAGGGAGGTTAGAGATGGGGCGGAAATTGGCAGGTTCTTTTTGTGTCCAGGTTGGGTTTTTTCAGGAGGGTTTTGAGAGAGGCAGTTTTTAGCCTGACAGGGTAGATTCCTTGGGAAAGTGAGCAGTTTATGATGTTGGCCAGAGGTCTTGAGATAGCGTTCGGGATGAGAAGCAGAAGTTTTGTTGGGATGTAGTCTGATGGGTGGCTGGATGGTTTCAGCCTCTTGAGTATGGACTCAATTTCCAGGGGGGTTGTGGATTCGAAGGCGGTGAGGTTGGCTCCAGAGAGAGGTAGGGTATTGGAGTTAAGGGGGGAGGGGGTTGGGTTGGTGGGGATGCGCGCTAGAGTGTCTGCAATTGTTTTCTGAAAGAAGAGTGCTAGTTCATTTGCTTTAGATTGAGCCTGGTCGTCTGGTATAGCAGGGGTAGAGGATTTTGTGAGTTGGGAGACGTAGGCGAAAAGGGCTCTGGCATCGAATTGTAGAATTTTACCTCTGCTATGTTGGACCGCCTTCCTATTTGTTTCATTGGACCTTTCGTTTTCTGTGCAACCACTGGACTACGGCCCTCCATGGACCTGGTGGCGACATTCCGCAATGCCAAGGCTCCCCAATTCTTCAGTCTGAGCCAGGAGCAGAGGGTGTGGATGCTCTGGTCCTTCCCTGGCCAAAGGACATTCTGTTGCACGTATTTCCGCCTTGGCCATTGGTCGGCAAGGTGCTGCGTCGCATTGAAGCTCATCCGGGGCGAAGTAGTGCTAGTTGCACCAGAGTGGCCGCTTCACCCATGATTTGCGGACCTCCATGAATCTAGCAGTGGATGGACCCCTGAGGTTTCGTCCGTCTCCATATCTTCTGCACCAAGGCCTCATTTGTTTGCAAGAAGCAGATCGCTTCTATCTCGTGGCATGGCTTTTGAAAGGCAGAGATTGAGGAGTAAGGGTTACTCAGATGCGGTAATTACCACACTTCTACAGTCTCGCAAGCCCTCTACCTCCATGGCGTACGTCAGAGTTTGGGGTATCTTTGAGGCCTGGTGCCTGGACCACGAGTTGGAGCTGTCCAGGGCTTCAGTTGTTGATGTTTTGGCCTTTTTACAGGCAGGCCTGGCCAAAGGGTTGGCCTTTAATTCCCTAAGAGTCCAGGTGGTGGCCCTTGGTTGTTTTCAAGGTAAAGTACACTGCGTTGCCCTGGCTTCCCATCCAGATGTGGCTCGCTTTTTGCGTGGGGCCAAGCATTTGCGTCCTCCAGTCGGAACACTTGTCCCTCGTGGAAGTTGAATCTGGTCCTCCGCGTTCTTTGTAATGCGCCTTTCGAGCTGTTGAAGCGAGTGACTCTGAAGGATCTGTCATTGAAAGTGGTCTTCCTCGTGGCTATCTCCTCAGCGTGTATTGGAGCTTCAGGCCCTATCTTGCAGGGAGCCCTTCCTGCGAATTACAGAAGCAGGAATCTCCTTAAGGATAGTTCCCTCCTTTCTCCCAAAAGTGGTGACCTTTCATTTGAATCAGTCTGTGGAGCTTCCTTCCTTTGCAGACCTGGATTCTTCTACACTTGAGTCTAGGGATCTAAGGAAGTTGGATGTGAAACAAGTGCTGTTGCCTTACTTGGAGGTTACGAACGGTTTCCGTCTCTCGGACCATCTTTTCGTCCTGTGGATTGGCCCCAGGAAGGGTTATAAAGCTTCAAGGGCCTCTATTGCATGCTGGCTGAAGGAAGCTATTGTCTCTGCTTATCTAATTCAGGGCCGTCCGATCCCGGTTGGTCTTCGGGCTCATTCTACTCTGTCGCAAGCAACCTCTTGGGCAGAATGTCAACAGGTGTCGTCGCAGGAACTTTGTCGGGCAGCTACTTGGAAATCTACACACACTTTTGCCAGGCATTATCGCCTGGATGTCGGGCCCCAGAGCCTGGTTCCTTTGGGGCTAGTGTGCTTCGAGCGGGACTCTGTCCCATCCTGGTTAGGGAAGCTTTGGTCCATCCCAGGAGTCTGGACTGATCCGGGTACATACAGGGAAAGGAAAATTGGTTCTTACCTGCTAATTTTCATTCCTGTAGTACCACGGATCAGTCCAGAGTCCCGCCCGTTTCAGAGTTGGGGGAAAAGGAGAGTCCGCTCGGTCGTTAGTCATTTAATATTCTGCAGATTTTTCAAATGTTCTTATAATGCATGCCCTCCCTTACAGGGTGTGAGTATGGCATGTTTTTGTTGGTTACATTACAGGTTTACATTCCCTCTGCTCTTCGGGGGGGAGTTGTGTTGTAGTGGAAATTATGGTTTAACCTTTCTGCTTGGGTACAGTGTAATACTGGCAGACTGTGGGTGGCACCTCAGGGTAAAGGGCAGAGTCCATTCAAAACTTCTCTGTCTCCATCTGCTGGAAGGAAGGCAAAACCCAGGAGTCTGGACTGATCCATGGTACTACAGGAACGAAAATTAGCAGATAAGGACCAATTTTCTTTTAATGCACTTTTGGGGGGGGCTCTTAGACAGGATTTATGCTAGTTTTGTGCATGTAAAAATGATTGCAGTGCTGAAAACACTTTTGTGTTCACATTAATTATTTTTATGTGCAGAAAACATGCTTTGTGTGCACATTCTGGACTACAGTTCCCAGCACCTAGCACCAGAAACTTTACTCCACCTCTCACCAGAAGTAAAATTCACAGCGCTAAGAAAACATGAGATAAGCCAGCGCACCTCTCTGCATTTGGGAATAATAGCTAATCCCTTCATTAGCATGGGATTTCAGTGTGAGGATGCTAAGCAATATGCAGTTTTTTGTGTGCGAAAACTCCTTGCTGCATCTGGAGTACAGTTTGCACACAACTGTGGGTAATTGCCGGATGCACCGTATTACATCAGGCCCCTAGTTTCCACCTGCAGTGAGAATTCGCTCTGCCTGAGCCTGCTTCCTGCTCTGTCGCCTTGACATTCACGCCGCAGCTGGTGATCTCTTTTTAAGATGAGTAACTGGCAGGTCCGTAACAAGAAGAAAAATGTGCCGTTAGGTTGGGCTTACTAGTCTTTCAGACTTGAGGTAATGAATGCCAGCAGTGCATGCCTCATTCTCCCTTCACCCTATCATCAGTTAGCTAGCCTGGCCTCTTCCCCAGGGCAGGAGCTGAAGGATTCTGTTGCTTGGGAGGAACTTATGCTGTGGGCTTCATTCATCCAAAGAGAAAAATTGTCTCAAAGGGGAAAGGGAGCAGCCTGCTGCTGGAAGCTGAGGCTACGATGAGAGCTGCCTGCCAATGTATTGTGGGAGCTCAGCGGGTAGCCCCTCACTCCTCCTGCCCAACGGTGGTGCTTTTCTCTCTGCAGGAGTCGGGTGAGCTGTCTTTCAGTGTCGAAGGATGGCAGCGTCCTGCTTTCTGGCTCGCACGATGAAACGGTGCGTCTGTGGGACATGCAGAGTAAGCAGTGCCTGCGCACAGTGCCACACAAAGGTAAAAAGACGCCACGCAGAGCCTCCCACTGATCCACCTCTCCCAGGTTCTTCAGCTGCTAGCCTCTGGACTGCAGGTGGATGAAGGACGCAGCCCTTAATGTCCGCAGCTAGCAAATCAAAGTGTTTCTCTGCATGTTTGTGTGCAGTGAAAAAATATTGTTGTGTGGGTGGAAGGAAGGAAGATGCAGGGATGGAGGAGGGTCCACATGTCTGTACGTAGGGTGTGGCTGACTTGGAGTATTTGAATCACAGTCTAGCCCTGAGAGTGCTTTTAATGTTCTGGAGGTGATGCTTCTGTCTAAACACACGCACATACTCGCACACACAGACTTTTTTTCTTTTAAGTGTTCTAAATCCTGTGTTGCTAGGGAGAGTAAAATGTTTTTCCTGTGCATACCCCAGATCAGTCCAGACAAGTGGATTTTGTGTATCTGCCAGCAGATGGAGGCAGAGAATGAAAAAAACTTTTCAGGCACTGCTACATAAGAGAGTGCCACCTGCAGTCCTTCAGTATTTCTCTGTCTCCAGCAGATGGTAGAAGTGCAAACTTAGTCTGAGTTTTGTGAATAGAAAAATATAAGAAAGAAGAGTAAAGATTTCTAGTAGGAAGGCTCCCCAAAGTGTTAGGTTCCTTTGTGGGCCATCCCTTGGGTAGAGTAGGGCAGGTGGGGGGTTGGTGATCCCTGAGCTAGCTTGACCCTTGTCGATCCAGGGGGGGGGAGGGGTGTTCCCTCACCCCTCTGTTACACGCGCCAGCCGTGGCAGACCCGCAGCTCGGCCCCCTCACCTCTTTCAAAGTGATCCGGCACCTGGTCCCTTGTCTCTGGTGGCTGAAGGTCGCCGGCTCCCTCCTCGGGCCTCTCCTGGGGCCTCAGGCTCTGCTGCAGTTCACGATGTTCCGCATCGCGCCTCTCCGCGTGGCCCGCGGAGAGGCGCCGTCCCGACCAGCACCGCGCCCCTCACTAAGCACGCGCGCACAGCTGATCCTTTCATAGGGCCCGCGGAGGGAACCTGGCCACGGCCCCGGATGAATGCGTCGCCAGAACTCCGGAATATAAGCCCGGGCTCCGCTCTCTCAAATCGCCTTTGCAACAGGTCCCCTCGCTAGTCGAGTGCTCAATGCTTCTACTGTTCCTGATTGCCTTTGTTTCTGTTTCCTTATTCCTGAGTTCCTGTTCCTTTGTCTCACATCAGATGAGGGGATGACCCCGATCAGCTGCAGGGAAGTCTGCTGGATCCGGACAAGGACCCTGTAAGCGCTTTGAATCCAATGCAGGATTCTGACAACATCCCGATTGCAGAGGGCGATGATCCTTGGGTGGAGAGGCTATTCTGTAGGGAGGAGCTGGATCTGCTAATTTCCCAGGTGTTGGATGAGTTGGGGTTTAAGGTTGTGCAGGAAGATTCGGACAATGACGGGGTGAACCTGGTCCTGGAGAGGCTGCGGGGACTCCCTAGGCTTTTCCTTTACCCAAGAAGATAAAGAAGTTGGTGGATCAGGAGTGGAAATCTCCTGAAGGTAACTAGAGCCATGGATAAGTTATATCCTTTGCTGGAACAGACCTTAGAATTGTGGAAGATTCCCAAAGTGGATGCGGCGGTGTCCACAGTAACCAAGAAGATAACCATCCCGATGGCAGGTTCGGCCGCTCTAAAGGATATCCAGGATCAGAAGCTGGAAATTCTGCTGAAGTGGCTTTTTGAGGTTTCGGTTTTAAGCCTCCAGGCAGCAGTCTGCAGGAGCTTGATGCAGAGAGCATGCTTATGCCAGGTGCAGAAGGCACACGAGGTGGTGTCTGGTACAATTGCTGAGGCCGTTCAGGTTGCCCGCTTGGAAGCGGGAGTGGCCTATGTGGAGGATGCCCTCTGACATGATCCGGACTTCTGCCAGAAATATGGTCTCTGCGGTTGCGGCACGGAGGTTTCTATGACTGTGAAATTGGTCAGTGGATGTGTGGTTTAAAGCCCAGATGTCTAACCTCCCCTTCAAAGGCAAGTTGCTATCTGGAGAGGATCAGGAGCAACTCATGAAGCAGTTAGGGGAGTCGAAGGCAATAAGTTGCTCAAGGACCAGAAAGCCACCAAGAAGTCCTTTTCCCCATGAGCTCATTTCAGGGACATGAGAAGATTTTGTTCAACCAGAAGTCCTTTGCCTACAGTACAGAAGCAGAGCTCGGGCAAGCAGTAGTCCTTTTGAGTGCAACGTAGACCTCATCAGGACGGTGGGGGTGGGGGGGGAGTAAGATTGGCCAATGAAGACAAGCTGGTCCTCTTCTCTCAAGATGCTATCGGAGGGAGGCTATCCCTCTTTTTTTTGAGGGGTGGACCAGGATCATGTCAGACCAGTGGGTACTGGAGGTAGTAAGAGACCTTAGAATTTTCTCAGCTGCTCAGGGACACCTTTGAAATCTCCCGCTGCATCTCCTGTTCCAAGCAGGATGCGGTACTGGATATTTTGCAGTGTCTACAACTCCTGCACCCCATTGTTCTAGTGCCCCCTCAGGAGAGGGCACAGGGAAGGTACTCTTTGAATTTCATGGTTCCTTCAGAAGGTCAATGCTATCCTCAGGATGCCGCGTTTTTGGATAGAAATGTTGGGCACGGTAATAGCTGCAGTGCGCAAAGGGTAGTTTTTAGCATCGTCAGATTTGACGGAGGCCTATCTCCATATCCCCATTCAGGCCAAGCCCCTGAGGTTCATGGTTCTAGGGGAGCACTTCAGTTTTGGGCCTTTCCCTTTGGATTGGCGATGGAGCCACGGACATTCACAAAGGTGATGGTGGCTGCGGCACTCAGGAAGGAAGGTATCCTGGTGCTACAATACCTGGACGATTGGCTCATCAGGGCAAAGTTGGAAGTGGAGTGTTGTCGTTTGGTTCGGCGGGTCCTGCAGCTCCTGGATTCATTGGTCTGGGTGACAATTCTGGCGAAGAGTCATTTGGAGCCAGCCCAGTATTTGGAGTTTCTGGGGATGCAGTTTGTTACCCGAATAGGGAAGGTATTTCTAACCACGGAGAAAGTGGTCAAGTTTCAGAGTCGGGTACTTCATCTGCTGCAGCTTTCGGTTCCCAGAATCTGGGATTATTTTCAGGTCCTGGGTTCTATGGCTTCCACACTGGATTTAGTTCCATGGGCCTTTGCTCACATGTGACCTCTGCAGAGGGCTTTGCTATCCTGTTGGAATCTGCTTTCGGAGGGCTTTCACCTTTTTACTGCTTCTGGAGGATGCAAGGTCCAGTCTTTCATGGTGGCTGACTCAGCATAATCTGGAGAAAGAGATGGACCTGGAAGTGTCCGACCCTGTGATGGTGACCGTGGATTCCAGCCTCACAGGTTGGGGGGCGATTTGTCAAGGGAAATCAGCTCAGGGTCAGTGGTCACAAGAAGAGGCGACCTGGTCCATCAATTGTTTAGAGACCAGAGCAGTTCACAAAGCCTTGCTGGCTTTTCTCCCACTCATTCAAGGGAGGTTGGTGTGAGTGTCCTCGGACAATGCGATGATGGTGGCATAAATCATCAGGGTAGAATGAAGAGACATCTGGTAGTGCAGGAGGCACAAAAACCGTTTGGGCAGAGAACCATCTAGCAGGAATAGCTGCATTGCATGTGGCTGGAGTGGACAACATACAAGTGGATTATCTAAGCAAACAGTGTCTGGATCCGGGGGAGTGGGAGTTTTCGGCGGAGGCCTTCGTGCTTGTTCAGGGCAGGCTGGAGTTGGACCTCATGACGGCTCCAGGAAATGCTAAGACTGTTTGGTTTTTCAGTTATAGGAGAGATGTCGTCTCTGAGGGCATAGACACCCTCATTCAGCTGTGGCCGACAGACCTGTTACTGTACGTGTTTCCCCGAAGCCTCTCATAGGTCGAGTGTTGTGTCGCATGGAGCTTCACCCGGGCAGGATGATTTTGATGGCGCCCGAGTGGCCACGCCGGCCGTGGTTTGCAGACCTGGTTCATCTCACAGGAGACAGTCCCATTCGCTTGGCCCATCTGCTAGGGCTGTTGCAGCAGGGATCCATATTTTTAGACCAGGCCAATTGCATCTGTCTAGCGCAGGGGTCAGGAACCTATGGCTCGGGAGCCAGATATGGCTCTTTTGATGGTTGCATCTGGCTCGCAGACAAATCTTTAATAAAGTAAAAATCTAACAAAATCCCCCACCCTCCTGACGCCCCTCAAGACCTCCAAAATTAATTTACTACAACCCCCACCCTCCTGACCCCCCCCCCCCCCCCCCCAAGACCTGCCAAAAGACCCTGGGGGTCCAGGAGCGATCTCCTGGACTTGGGCTGTCGGCTGCCAGTAGTCAAAATGGCGCAGACGGCCCTTTGCCCTTACTATGTCACTGGGGTCGACCAATGGCGGCAGTAGCCCCTGTGACATAGTAAAGGCAAAGGGCCGTCGGCTGCCAGTAATCAAAATGGCGTCGACGGCCCTTTGCCCTTACTATGTCACAGGGGCTACCGCCGCCATTGGTCGACCCCAGTGACATAGTGAGGGCAAAGGGCCGTCGGTGCCATTTTGACTACTGGCAGCCGACAGCCCAAGTCCAGGAGATCGCTCCCGGACCCCCGCTGGACCACCAGGGACTTTTGGTAGGTCTTGGGGGGGGGGCAGGAGGGTGGGGGTTGTAGTAAATTAATTTTGGAGGTCTTGTGGGGCGTCGGGAGGGTGGGGGTTTTTGTTAGATTTTTACTTTTTTATTAAAGATTTGTCTGTGAGCCCTGGACCCCGGCTGGATCACCAGGGACTTTTGGCAGGTCTTGGGGGGGGGGGGGTAGGAGGATGGGGGGTTGTAGTAAATTAATTCGGCAGGTCTTGGGGGCGTCAGGAGAGTAGGGGGTTGTAGTAAATTAATTTGGTAGGTCTTGAGGGAGTCAGGAGGGTGGGGGGTTGTAGTTAGTATGGCTCTCACGGAATTACATTTTAAAATATGTGGCATTCATGGCTCTCTCAGCCAAAAAGGTTCCCGACCCCTGGTCTAGCGGCTTGGCTTTTGAAGGGGTACCCGGAGCCTGTGATTATGACTTTGCTGCAGGCGAGATGGCCCTCCACGTTGTTGGCTTATATCCGGGTCTGGAGAATGTTCGTATCGTGATGTTTGCAGAACAAGGTACAAACTTTAAAGGTGGACGTTCTGCATGTTTTGGCCTTTTTGCAAAGCAGCTTGGCTAAGGGATTGGCCTATAATTCCCTTCAGGTTCAGGTGGCAGGGTCTCTTTGAGATAGGGTTCAGGGAAGACCGTTGGCGTCTCATCTGAATGTGGTGCACTTCCTCAAGGAGGCAATACATCTGTGTCCTCCAGTCCGAAAGAAATGTCCAGCCTGGAACCTTAATCTGGTTCTTCTAGTGCTTGAGTTGTCTTCCCTTTGAACCGATTTAGAAGGGCATCTTTTTAAAGGATCTAACTTTGAAGTCTGTTTTCCTGGTGGCTATCTGTTCTGCTAGAAGGATATCAGAGCTGCAAGCGTTGCTGTATAGGGACCCTTTCCTACGCTTTTCGGAGGATGGGGTATCATTGCATACAGTTCCTTCCTTTTTGCCTAAGGTGGTTTCTTCTTTTCATCTTAACCAGGCGGTTGAGGTACCAGCTTTTTAGAGTTTGTCACTAGATGCTCCAGTGGCGACGGAGCTTCACTTATTGGATGTGTGACGAATTCTTTTGTGATATCTTAAGGTGACTGAATGACTTTCAGAAATCAGATCATCTGTTTGTCCTGTTCAGTGGAGCAAAGAAGGGAAATAAGGTTTTCAAGGGCACGATTGCAAGACGGCTGAAAGATTCGATAACTACAGTTTACATTTGTAAGGCTCAGTTGCTGCCAGGGGCGTTGCAGGCGCATTCCACTGGGCGGCGTGTCAACTGATTTTTCTCCACAGGAGATTTGTCGGGCGGCGACATGGTCTTCTTTTCACACTTTTTTTTACCAAACATTACCGCTTGGATGTGCAGGTGCCAGAGGTGCGGTGGCTTTTGAGGAAAGTGTGTTGCACGCAGGCCTTTCGAGTTTCTGCCCAGTATAGAGGGGCTTGGGTCCATCCCACTTGTCTGGACTGAGCTGGGGTATGCACAGGAAAGGGAAATTGGTTTTTACCTGCTAATTTTCATTCCTATAATACCACAGATCAGTCCAGAGACCTATCCCCTTCTTTCAGAAGACTTCCTCGCTTCTGGGTGTTGCTGAGATAGTGTGTAAACACATGCAAGCTTACTAGAATTGTGTCTAGTTTGTGTTCTTTGTTTGAGACAAGGGGGACCTGGTTTTAGGGGGCTCCAACTTTGAGTCTGTGCTCGCTCAGAGTTTATTGGGGTTTATTAATTTAATTTAGACATCTTGGCTTGGGTACAGGTCAATACTGAGGGACTGCAGGTGGCACTCTTGGTTATGTAGTGGTGCCTGAAAAGTTTTCATTCTCTGCCTCCGTCTGCTGGTAGGGATGCATAAACCCACTTGTCTGGACTTATCCGTGGTATTAAGGAACTAAAAATAGCAGTTAAGAACCAATTTTCCTTTAAAGCTAATTGGCCATGCACTTGCGCATCAGTAATTTTGAACGTAAAGATTTGTTCATGAGGAAATTGTCCTGATGCCTGGGGCCAGTGCGGGTTTGGGGAGCCTGAGCAGAGAAGCCCAGTAAAGTCAGACGGTTATATGAACTTGGTGCTAGTCGCGCAGCAAGGATCTCTTGCTACACTGGATTTTGCTAGAGGCAGCTACGATGGGACCTCATGGTCAGGATCAGGATTCTCTCTTATAGGAAAGAGCTGGGAGAATGTTTGTTTGCTTTGTGTAATCTGGGTCAACCTTTTGTGTCTCATCCCCAGGCCCTGTGACAAATGCATTCCTCGCGCTGGCCCCTCCTAACATGTTTAACCCAGATAGCAAGCCTAGCCTGCCCCTGCCAAACTTCAGCAAGCACCTGCAGGGTATGGAGGGCAGCGAGGAGCAGGGCGGAGGAGGGGTGACATTGCGCCTCGGATGTTCCCAGCAGGTACGTAGTGACGCCTGGATATGTCACTGGCAATCAGACAGTTGTAATGATGATGCATAAGGCATTATTCTACCCTCTCTAAAGTTAATGCTCTGCAGCCCTGCCCCACCCCTCTGGTGTTTGTCTGTCGTGCTGATTTTCTTTCCCTGAGCTGCAGCATTGGTGGGATCAGTCAAACCCCTAAAGGAGAATTCATAGGGATTCCTCAGCTTTCCCCCTTTTTATCCACACACCTCATTCCTCCTTGGCCACAGACTGGTAAATTTTGTGGCCTTGGGTTTCCCACCCCCCCCCCCCAACTGCAACTGACCCTCATTCATCTTGTTCAGGGTTCAGAAGAGACCTACTTGCAGAGAACGGATCACTTGCATTCGGTGATGTGTTCCACCACAGACAAGGTACTTATATGACTGCATTCTGCTAGGGGTTGGGGGGAGTGTCTGCTGCTTCTCTCCGGGTGGAGGGAGGGGGGTGACAGGTGAGAGTCACGGTTTTCCTCCCGTCTGCCATAAAGTGGCTTGGGGACATTTCCCAGCAGTGGTTAGCACTGCTGAGTGTAGAAATCTTTGAAGAAAAGAGCAGTGTTCTTGAAAACACAAAGAGAGAGAAGCTCCGTAGCTGCCTAGGCGCCGGAGCGTGAGCAGAGGGAATTGTCTTGTGGCTGCTGTCACTACTTGACCTCGCGTGCTGAGCGTCTGGAGGTGGTGGTGTGCTTCTGGTAAGATGAGCCCCGGGCCTCTCTCTATAACAGTGCCTTGTCTCTGTTGCCTGCAGTGCCTGGAGAGAGAGCGAGAGCAGCTGAAGATGCACGTGAGCGAGCTGGAGGAGGAGGTCAGCACTCTGCGGAAGATAAACAAGGACCTGTTTGATTTCTCTGCTCGGATCATTGCTAAGCCATGAACTGATTCATACGCGGGTCAAGGACTGACCAGGCACAGAGCCATTTTTTGGGGGGGACCTCTCCTGAGACAGAGCCAACCAGTAGTGCTACTGTTCAAACCCATCTGTGCCCTAGTGTGTGGGGGTCTGCTAACCCCCAGCCAGGTGTCCTGGTATACGAACATACTGCCCTCTAATCTCATTCCCAAAAGATGTGAAGCCCACCCTTGCCGATCCCTGTACAAGTTGATGGTTTCAAAAAAAGTGAGCCTATTTTAAAATTTGGGCACAAAAACAATTGAGGTACACAGATAAAGAAATAAATGTGTTCTCTCAGCTGAGTGTGCCATACATGCTTAAAATTGCTGTGGGTGGCACATGCAATGTTGACAGGGTGGATACGGCCCAATGTCTGGAACTTATTCTGTTCCATGTTTCTATAATGACCGCAGTGTGGTACAGTGAGGGTCGACGTCAGACCCTCAGCTGCATGGCAGGCGCGTGCGATCCTAGGGCTCGCTTGACCACGCGTGCTGGAATAGGCTTCCTCCCTCTTAGTTCCTACATTTGAAAATGCTGTGTTGGCGATTATTTGCTCTGTTCCTTTTCTTAACCTCTTTATTTTTTAAATAAACATTTTTTGATTTTTTTTCTGCTTTTTTTTTTTTTTCTTTCATTAATAGAAAGCCAGCAGCTCCTTTGGTTTTTTTCATGCGTCTTCTCCTCCCTCGGGTGGGACAAGATCTCCTGTTCCAATTTCCTTTTTGATCCTACTTCTTCAGTTGTACATCCTTTTTCTTCTCAGAAAATGATGGCTTATACGGGCTCTCTTTCACCATTTTTCCCACCTCGGGGGAGCTGTCTTCCACCTCCCCTTAAATCTAGGGATAGTGTTTCCTCTGAGAAGACTGAGCCCTGCTTCTTGGTAATGTGGGAAGGTGTAAAATACATACATCCTTTCTTGGCTGGATTGGTCATCAGTCTTTTATCTTAAATCCCTCAGAACTGGACCCGTGTCTGGAGCTATCACGTTAGAGGTAAGATGAGGGTTGTAAGGTCTGCATTGATGTGGCTATGAAATTCTGCATTTCAGGGCTGCTGTCCTAAGGTCTGATGCAGAGAGTAACAAAGATTGGTGGTGATATCTGGGGGGGGGGGGGGGGTTGGCCAAGCAGCTGACCTCTTGACCTTTCCAGCCCTTAACAGGGTGCTGAGATGAAGTGGGGGTTAATGAGAGTCTGTGAAGATTATCCTGACGTTCTCAAATACTCGTGTGTTCCCTGTACGTACCCGGATCAGTCCAGACACCTGGGTTGTGACTCCGCACCAGCAGATGGAGACAGAGCAAAACTTGACGGGCTCCCTACATATAGTAAGGTGCCACCCACAGCCCCTCAGTCTTTCTCTGTCTCCAGCAGATGGGGCAGGTCCACCACAGTCTCGGTGATCCTTGATAGTTTTGTGGCTCGGTGTAGTCAGTCAGGGATTTATTTACATTAAATACTAATTTGTTAGGGCAGTGTGTTTAAAAAAAAAAAAAAAAAAAGGCAAAGGTGAGAAATTTCTTCCAGGAAGCCAAAAGAAGAAGATAGAAGTCTCCCGTCGGGGGAGCCTCCCAGGGGAGTTGGAAGGTCCTGAGAGGACCATCCCCTCCAGGTCGAGGCCGCTGCTGAGGGTCGAGGACCCGGCCTGTGCTGGCAGCAGCGTCGGGGGTGACACCGGGGAGCCCGGTTCACTCACCCCTGCTGGAGCTGAAGACTGCAGGACCTCGGCTAGCGGCTAAGTAAAAAAAAAAAAAAAAAAAGAAATACAGCTTAGCGGTGTTTGTTATAGCTTTGCGGCGCCGGCTCTCTCCCTCTTCGCCGGTCGGGTCGATCGTTCGCGGAGGGGGGGTGCTGGTTGGGGAGCCCGTTCGTGTTCGGAGGTCAGTGGCCGACTGAGGATGCTGAGGGGGACGGCCTGCCGCGCGTGCGGCTCTCCAGGGACGGGGTCTGCTCCAGCTGCGTCTCAGGTGGCGAGGGCTCGTCGGAGGTCGCCCGGGGGGGTCGATCGCGGGGGGCCCATTCGCCATCGCACGCCGCAGCTTCGGAGGCCGCGTCCTTTGATCCGTTCCCGCTTAGCGCGGGAACGGACGCCATTTTATCCACCGTGAGGGAAGCCACGAGGAGGGCACTCCAAGATGGCGCCCAGCCTCCCGCGCTATCGCCACAGCCCAGAATTTCGGGGGGAGAGCCCCCGGGACCCCGTGGTTCGGGGAGCCCTAGTGCTGGGGAGGGTTCCTCCGGATCGGAGGGCTCGTTTTCAGAGGATTTTTCTTTATTAATGCAGAAACTGGCGAAATATAAAAAGTCTAAACAAAAGGCTGGGAAGGCTTCAGGGGGCAGGGAAGCTCGCTCCCAGCCCCGGAAGAGAGCCGCTCGGACCCGGGACGCCCGGGGGGGGGGGGGCCGCGGGAGAAGAGGCAGCCGCGTGGCGACCCGCAGGAGTCTGAAACGGCGTCCACCGCCTCTTCGGAGGAAGAAGCGTTGTCGGGAGCCCCTGAGGGCCACGAAGACGAGGGGCAGGCCCAGCCGGGAGCCGGCAAGGGGCCGCAGGCGGCGGAGGGTGATGACCCCAAGGTCGTCCGTCTGTTCCATAGGGAAGAACTTTCTCCCCTTATCCCAGCCATTCTGGACGAGATCGGCGTGGATCCTCCTCCAGTGGAGTCCAGGCAAGGAGTCAAGATGGATCCGGTGCTGTTGGGCCTGGCGGGCCCTGCGCTGGCCTTCCCTTTTCACTTCTCGGCCTCAGATATATTGTTTCGGGAATGGGATACCCCGGAACTGGGGCTGAAGGTGAGTAAGGCTATGGACAAGCTTTATCCCCTTCCAGAGGACGCTCTGGAACTGCTGCGTCTCCCGCGGGTGGACGCGGCGGTGTCAGCGGTTACGAAGGGGTCCACCATCCCGGTTACGGGTGCTACTGCCCTCCGTGATATCCAGGATAGGAAGCTGGAGGTGCAATTGAAGAAGATCTTCGAAGTGTCCGCACTGGGAGTGCGGGCAGCCATTTGTAGTACCTTTGCACTGCGAGCGGGGCTCCGGTGGGCCCAAGTCCTGCAAGCGAACGCCGACCTCTCCTCGGGGGAGGCTACTCAGGCGGACAACTTGGAGGCGGTGATTGCCTACACCGCTGATGCGATGCACGATTTAATCAGAACCTCGGCCAGAGCAATGGTGTCGGCGGTCTCGGCGCGTCGTCTCCTTTGGCTTCGCAACTGGGCTGCTGATGGAGCGTCCAAGGCCCACCTGGGGTCCTTACCTTTTAAGGGAAAGCTCCTGTTTGGCAAGCAGCTGGACGATCTGATGCAGTTCCTGAGCGAGAACAAGGCTTTTAAGTTGCCGGAGGATAGGCCCAGGCCTCGGTCGTCCTTTTCTGCAAGGAACAGGTTCCGGTCTAACCGCCGGCAGCGGCCGCAGAGGGCGTCGGGGTCGGGCCAGTCCTACCGGTCCGGCTCGGCTAGATCGTCCTCCTGGTCTCAGTCCTTTCGGGGGAAGAAATTTAACAGAACCGGTGGACCCTCGTCCGGCTCGGGGTCCAAGTCGGCCCAATGAAACGAGACGGGTCCATTCCTCGTTGCCTCCAGCCCTCGTACACTACGTGGGCGCGAGGCTCACATTGTTTTACGAGGCATGGACCAGAATAACTTCCGACCAGTGGGTCCTTGCTGTGATAAGAGGCGGTTACGCGTTAGATTTTGTTCGGCTCCCGGTGGACAAGTTCCTCGTCTCACCCTGCAAGGCCCTCGTCAAGCGTGCCGCTGTCCGGACCACCCTCCGGCGGCTAGAAGACCTGGGCGCAATTACTCCTGTTCCGCAGGATCAGCGGGGCGAGGGAAGGTACTCCATTTACTTCGTGGTCCCAAAGAAGGATGGAGCGTTTCGGCCTATTCTCGATCTAAAAGGCGTCAACCGGTGCCTGCAGGTACCGCGGTTCAAGATGGAGACGATCCGCTCGGTAATTGCCGCGGTTCGGCCGGGCGAGTTCCTTGCTTCTCTGGACCTTACGGAGGCGTATCTTCACATCGGGATTCAGCCGGCTTATCACCGGTACCTGAGGTTCTGCATCCTGGGTGGACATTATCAGTTCAGGGCTCTTCCCTTCGGGCTCGCCACGGCTCCACGCACTTTCACCAAGGTGATGGTGGTGGTGGCTGCTCAGCTCCGGAGGGAAGGGCTGCTGGTGCACCCTTACTTGGACGATTGGCTCATCCGAGCCAAATCGGAGGCCGAGTGTCGGCAGGCGATTGCCAGGGTCCTACAGCTCTTGCAATCTCTCGGTTGGGTAGTCAACTTTTCCAAGAGTCATCTGCAGCCTACGCAGCGGTTGGAGTATCTGGGGGCCCTGTTCGACACCGAGAGGGCCATGGTGTCGCTGACTCAGGAGAGAGTGGCCAAGCTCCAGCGACAGGTGCGACACATTTTGTCCATGCGGTGCCCGCTGGTTTGCGATTACCTGAGGGTCTTGGGTTCCATGGCGTCGACCCTCGCTCTGGTCCCTTGGGCATTCGCTCACCTGCGACCGTTACAATCAGCGTTACTTTCCCGCTGGAAGCCGGTTTCGGAGGAGTTTCATCTTCCATTGCCTCTCACGCCCTGTGCCAGAGCCAGCCTGCACTGGTGGCTCTCCCGAGATCATCTGTCATGCGGGGTGTCTCTGGTCATGCCCACCTGGACGGTAGTGACGACGGATGCCAGTCTACTCGGCTGGGGGGCGGTCTGTGGAGGCCGCTCGGTCCAGGGTCAGTGGTCGAGCCAGCAGTCGAGGTGGTCCATCAACCGCTTAGAGACGAGGGCGGTGGCGTTAGCCCTGCAGGCTTTTCTGCCGTGGATACGGGGCCAGGCGGTTCGGGTGCTCTCGGACAACGCAACCACGGTGGCTTATATCAATCGTCAAGGGGGCACGAGGAGCCAGCAAGTGGCGGAGGAGGCAAGGCAGCTCATGGTCTGGGCGGAGCAACACCTCAGTGGCTTGGCGGCGTCTCACATCGCAGGTGTGGACAACGTGCAGGCGGATTTCCTCAGCCGGCATCGGCTGGATCCAGGCGAGTGGGAGTTACCAGACATGGCGTATCGCCTCATCTGTGCCAGGTGGGGAACGCCACGCCTGGACCTGATGGCCTCCGCTCGCAACTCAAAGGCCCCACGGTTCTTCAGCCGTCGGAGGGAACGGGGCGCAGAAGGAGTCGATGCTCTAGTGCTGCCCTGGCCCACGGACGTGTTGATATATGTGTTTCCCCCGTGGCCTCTGATAGGCAAGGTTCTTCGCCGGATCGAGTTACATCCGTCGGACGTGATCCTGGTGGCGCCGGAGTGGCCAAGGCGCCCGTGGTTCGCGGACCTCATTCAGCTGGCGGCGGAGCCTCCGCTTCGGTTTCAAGGGGCTGCATCTCTTCTTCGACAAGGACCCGTCTGTTTGGAGGATGCGGATCACTTTTGTCTCGCGGCCTGGCTTTTGAAAGGGCGCGCTTGAGGACTAAGGGGTACTCCGAGGCAGTGATTGCTACCTTGTTGAGGGCTCGAAAACAGTCTACGTCCTTAACCTATATGAGGGTGTGGACGGTTTTTGAGGACTGGTGTAGTACTCATGAGGTGGATCCTGTACGTCCACCGGTGCCGGGGGTCCTCGCTTTTCTTCAAGAGGGCCTCTCGAAGGGGCTGGCCTGGAGTACCCTGAAGGTCCAGATAGCTGCGCTTGGTTGTCTGCACGGTAAGGTTCGCGGAGTGTCCTTGGTGTGTCATCCGGATGTGGTGCGTTTTCTTCGCGGGGCTAAGCATTTACGCCCTCCTGTACGGAATCCTTGTCCGTCTTGGAATTTAAATTGCGTGCTCTCGGGGGAGCACCGTTTGAGCCTCTTAAGCGGGCGACGCTGAAAGATCTTACTTTGAAGACCGTGTTTCTAGTAGCCATTACGTCTGCTCGTCGGGTCTCGGAGTTGCAGGCCTTGTCCTGTCGGGAACCGTTCTTGCGATTTTCACAGGTCGGAGTTTCCCTGCGGACTGTTCCGTCCTTTTTGCCTAAGGTGGTGTCCTCTTTTCACTTAAATCAGTCCGTGGACCTTCCAGGTTTTGAGGTCGGGGATCAGATGGACAAGGGGATGAAGGAGTTAAGGAAGCTCGACGTTCGCAGGGTTCTGCTTCGTTACCTGGAGGTTACGAATCCCTTCCGGGTTTCCGACCATCTGTTTGTTCTCTGGTCCGGGCCTCGCCGGGGGGCTGCGGCGTCGCGGGCCACTATTGCGCGTTGGCTCAAAGAGGCTATTAGTTCCGCATATCTTCTGCACGGTAAGTTGGCACCTAGGGAGCTTCGTGCTCATTCCACTCGGGCGCAAGCCACGTCCTGGGCCGAGGTCTCTCAGGTGTCCACGCAGGAGATCTGTAGAGCTGCGACGTGGAAGCCCTTGCATACTTTCACTAGACATTACAGGCTTGATGTCCAGGCGTCTGAGTCTCCGGGGTTTGGGGCGAGTGTCCTCCGAGCGGGACTCTCTGCTTCCCACCCTCGGTAATTTGCTCTGGTACATCCGAGGTGTCTGGACTGATCCTGGTACGTACAGGGAAAGGAAAATTAGTTCTTACCTGATAATTTTCGTTCCTGTAGTACCACAGATCAGTCCAGGCTCCCGCCCGTCTGTTCGGTACGATGAAGAGAGAGAGAGTCCGCTCGTTTGGTTATTCGTGCTGTAATTGTTCCAGTTCTTGGCATGAAGCCGCTTGCCTCTGGTCTGATGTTTTCTGTTTTCAGCCAGGGGGTGTTGAATTGGTTTAAAATTGGTTTTTTTAGTTAGTCGGGCACTGGTTTTGCTTTGACAGTTCGTTCGACTGAGGGGCTGTGGGTGGCACCTTACTATATGTAGGGAGCCCGTCAAGTTTTGCTCTGTCTCCATCTGCTGGTGTGGAGTCACAACCCAGGTGTCTGGACTGATCCGTGGTACTACAGGAACGAAAATTATCAGTAAGAACTAATTTTCCTTTGTAAGACTCAGAATTTGAGGCTCTTGGTGTGAGTATGCTGAAGTTTACATGTCTCCAGTCCGAGCACAGTAACTCTGGATATGGAAGCAAGGAGGTATTTCTTCATTGGCTAAACTGTGTGTGTGTGTGTGTGTGTGTATTAGGTTTAATGGAGAGCTGGGTGGGTTCTTAGTATGGGTTGGGGTGTGTTGGAATTTACCTGGCTTTCTCTGTTGAATCTGGTGCACCCTGGGAGTTGCCTAGTTGGGTACATTTTTAGTGTGTGTTAGAATTTACCTAGCTTTCTCTATTAAATCTTATTGTCTTCTTTCCCTCCCAACCCACTTCAATTTCCATCTACCCCAAGCATATTCTTTGGCTTTTAACCCAGTTAACAGGATAGGGGAATAACTTCACAACAAGAATCATGGAATTTAGATAAACAAGAGTGTAAGCAGCCCTTATCAATAGATTAACTGTTATCCTCTTGTAGGTCATTACCAAATTAACATTAAAAACACCAAATACATTTCAAGGACTTACATTAGATTAAGCATCCCTACCCCCTTAGAAACCTTAACTAACAACTCCACAATATTAAGATGCAGTCCAACAGTGACAAGGGGGGCTTTTGCCTTTTGCACCAAGTTCCATGAGTTTGATTATCTTCCTGTTTGGTGAGAAGTTGTGTGTGAACTTGATGCAAAGAGCTCCTGGCTCTCAGACAACAAACGAGTGGCAGAACTGGAGAAGCTGGGGCAGGCAAGGTATACAGAAGAGACCTTCAGGGTGAGTTATCTGGGCCCACCGATATCACCCTCAGCGGTCAGCTAGGGCAGGATACAGGGCTACCAACCCTCTGCTCCTCTGCCTCAACTACCAGGGGGAATGGTCCCACCAGGATCTGACAACCCCCTGGGAGGCTTAAAAGAATCAAACCAAAGCTAACTAAGCCAGTCGAGATAGAGAAATACTGACAGACTCTAGGTGGCACCTCAGGGGTATCGGACGGAGTCCGTTAAAACTTCTCTGTCTCCATCTGCTGGAGGGGAGGCAAAACTCAGGAGTCTGGACTGATCCGTGTTACTACAGAAATGAAAATTAGCAGGTAAGAACCAATTTTCCCATATCATTCCCGATCCCGTTCAGGGAAGGGGATTTTCCAAGCGGGTTGAGCAGCCCCAAGATGGACTAGGCCCCGCTTCAGGCTCTGTGTACTCTGCACATGACAATCCATGATGGCGTATTTTATGGGGCGCCATTTTCTCCCTTATGGTACGCGCAGTGCGGGCCAGCTTTCTGTGTGCTTTACGTGCATGCATAACCAAGTGCATGCACACAACCGGCCACTTAGATCTACTTGCGCCAAGGCAAGTCTGCGCACTCGAGACTTTAACCGGCTAAACGCACAAGCTACAGAGGTTATTGCCCCGGCAGCAAAGAAGCTCTGACAACATTTCCTTTGTGCTGCCTGCCATATTAGGGCGGCAAATCTGACCTGGAATCCTACCTGTGTCAGCACTGTGAGGAAGCCCAGGGAGGGCTGGATTCTCAAAACATTTCCAAGTCTGGCCCATCCCAGTCTGAGGACGGGTCAGCCATGCCCTTATCTGCCAGCATTCCAAAACTGAGCAATGCCAGGACTGTGTCCCCCTACCCCGGTTCCTCCTGGGCCAAATATAGACGCGGCGGCCTTCTCTTGGAATTTTTCCAGGGCCTTCAAGCCTTTGTTCAGGTGCAGTCAGCCCCTGCCCCTGCCCGGGCTGAGCCCCAGCTGGGAAGGCCTCACCCTCTCAGCCCTGTGAGCTGGCCTCGGGACATGCCTCACCTCACCAAGAGTATCCCTGACAGGGACCCGGGCACCATGGACAACGGGGATTCATTGGAGGACAAGGAAATCCCTCCAGGCCTGGAGCCATACCGGACCATGCTTCAGTTTTTCCACAGAGATGAATTACCGGCCCTAGTTTCTCAGATTCTGAAGACTCTGGGAGTTCCGGGCATGGACCCTATGTCTGAGCCAAAGAAGAGCCCCATCCTGGAGTCTCTCTGGAAAGCCTCTTACTATTTCCCAATGCTGGAAGCCATCCAGGAGTTGATTGACCTGGAATGGGATGCCCCGGAGGCAAGTTTTAAAGGAGGTCAGGCCTTGGAGGCCTTGTACCCTCTGGACCCAGCAATCAAGGAACGCCTGCGTTTCCAGAAAGTGGACACCCTGGTCTGTGCCATCTCGAAGCGAACAACAATCCCTGTAGAGGGAGGAGCGTCCTTGAAGGATGCTTATAGTAGGCGGTTGGAATCCATCCTTAAGCAAGCCTTTGAAGCGACAGCAATTACACTGCAGATCGCTTCCTGTTGTGCCCTTGTGGCTCGCTCATTCCTGCTTCTCTCGAGTGTGGCAAATAGCTGAGGGGTGCGTGCTGGAGAGGTGATCGAACACACTGCAGCCTTCCTGATGGATGCAGGCTCGGACCTGGTGCATACCTCAGCCAGAGGAGTAATCTCAGTGGTGGCGGCCAGAAGACAGCTATGGACGCCTTTGACACAGTGGATCACGAAACTTTAGTAGTCAGGCTGCAAGAAATAGGATTTACGGAGGGAACATTGAAATAGTTTGCATCATTTTTAAATAGAACATTTTTTGTAAGAATTGGGAATAACACCTCTGATATAGTTAAACTCGAGACAGGTGAACCTCAGGGCTCGTCATTGTCGGCAACACTTTTTAAAATATTTATTTACTCCCTTTGTGTGTCATATTTTAACTGGCCTCGGATTGAAGTATTTTATTTATGCCGATGATATTCAGTTTTTAATGCTGATCTTGAATAGCCTCGATGAAACCTACAAATTAGCAGAAATGTATCTGAATATAATCAGTCAACTTTTAACGCAAATGAAGTTAGTTTTAAATATAGATAAGTCAGTTTTTATCTTATTAGAAAAAATATGAGTTCTGAACAAAGAATCGTTACTTTTTAGCAATAATTTAAATTTTAAAATACACAACCAGGAATTTAGGACTGTTTTTAGATACTGAATTAAATATGAAAGCACATATTGCTAAGAAAGCTAAAGAAGGATTTGCAAAATTAATGACTCTTAAGCGCCTAAAGCCATTTTTATCTATGGAAAATTTTAGAACGATTTTGCAAACTATGCTATTCACCGATCTTGATTATTGTAATTCCACATTACTGGGCTTATCTAACTCTACGCCCACTCCAAGTTCTGCAAAATATGACGGTGCGAATTTTAACAAACACTTGACAGAGAGATCATATTACTCCGGTACTAAAAGAGCTACATTGGCTCCTATCGAGCAAAGAATAAAATATAAGACACTATGCATTATTCATAAAGTTTTGTATAGCGATATGACAGAATGGTTAAACACTTCCATCAGATTACATGTCCCACAAAGAGAACTAAGATCAGCAAACAAAGCTTTATTAATAGTACCTAATATTAGATCAGCACATCTGACTGAGGTGAGAGACCACGCCTTATCAATTGCAGGACCCAGACTATGGAACCTGTTACCAACAGAATTCAGACTACAACAAAATAGAAAGAGATTCAAGAAGGAACTAAAAACATTTTTGTTCTGCCAGGCATATGAGAGTGAGGTCAAATAAGGGAAACGTTAAACTTTTTATTGATAGAAATGTTTGTTTTTAGTTGTATTTTTTAATTTTTATTACTGTGGTATTAAATTATAATTAATAATGCAAGCTTAATTTTATGGTGTTTGTACTAACTTATGTTTTTAAATTTTGTGAACCCTAGCAATGGAATATTACTGTGCAACAGTATATAAAAATTGTATAAAATAAATAAACACAAAGATGCCCTTTACGGGATCCCTCCTATTCGGAAGTGAATTGGAGAAGCTAGCCAATAAGTGCGGTGAATCTCCAGTGCCCTAGCTACTGGAAGATAAGAAAAAGAGGTAACAGCACCTCTCACCCATGAGGGGTCAGGCCAGGGGCTCCCAACGCTTCCGACCCAACAGAAACTCGTCATTTCAGTCATCATGGCCCTCGGGAAGGTCTCAGTCCTTTCGGAACAGACAACTAAAAAAATGAACAGGTTTGGCTCAGGTTCAACCCGAACTGCCCAATGAAGTTGGGCCGACCCATTCACGGGACGAGGAGATAGAAGAGGGATAGTCATCTCCCTATCAATGATGGGTCGCGATCACATCGGACAAATGGGTGCTGGACATCATACGAGAAGGTTATGCTCTGGAATCTCGCAGCATCCCTCGGGACAGGTTCATGATGTCATCTTGCCACTCCCAGCAGAAGAAACTGGCAGTGGAATCCACACTAAGACTCCTCAGTCTGAGGACTATAACTCCGGTACCAACACACCAAGTAAATATGTGGCGTTATTCCAACTATTTCATCATGCCCAAGAAAGAGGATTCAATCCGACCCATCCTAGATCTCAAGTGTGTCAACCATCACCTATGGATAATTCACTTGCGCATGGAAACTCCTCGCTCCGTCATGATGGTAGTGGAATTGGGAGAGTTCTTAACCTCCCTGGACCTCTCGGAGGCCTACCTCCATATTCCAATCCATCAAGACCACCAGCGTTTTTTACGCTTTGCAGTACTGGGCCGACATTACCAGTTCCGAACGTTGCCCTTTGGCCTAGCAACCGCCCCCAGAAAGTTCTCCAAAATTATGGTGGTAGTAACGGTGGCACTGAGCAAAGAAGAGATCCTGGTGCACCCTTACTTGGAAGACTGGCTGATCTGGGCGAAGTCATTGGAAGAGAGCCTCCAGGTGACCAGCAGGATGTGGTCCCTCCTACAGGAACTCGGTTGGGTCATGAACATGGACAAGAACAGTCTCAAGTCCTCCCACTCATTAGAGTTCCTGGGGGTCCGATTTGACACTAAGCAGGACAGGTTCTTCCTCTTCCTCAAGGAGAAAGAAACTGATGGACCAAGTGCATCGGTTCATGAACACAAGGTGCTCTAAGTTATGGGACTATCTCCAGGTCCTCCGCCTCATGGCATTATCCCTGGAAGTAGTACGGTGGGCGAAGGCACACATGTGGCCTCTCCAACACTCCCTACTGTCACGCTGGCACCCGCTGTCTGAAGACTACTCATTTCACCTCCACCTACCAATGGGAGTATGCTCTCGGCTCCAGCAGTGGTTACAGGAAGTTCACCTAGCAAGGGCGTACATCTGTCCCCACCGAGCTGGATCGTCCTCACAATGGACGTGGGGAGCTCATTGTCAGGAACTGACAGCCCAGGGATGCTGGACCGAGGAAATGCCCTGTGGAACATCAGCCACCTAGAAACCCGGGCAGTCAGATTAGCATGTCTACAATTCAGCCACAGACTCCAGGGTCAAGTGGTCCATGTAATGTCGGACAACACAACAGTAGCCTACATCAGCCACCAGTGTGGAACGAAGAGCCAGCAAGTGTCGCAGGAGATAGCTCTTCTTATGGAATGGGTGGAAATACATCTACAGATGAACATAAGAAATTGCCATGCTGGGTCAGGCCAAAGGTCCATCAAGCCCAGCATCCTCTTTCCAACAGCGGCCAAACCAGCCCACAAGAACCTGGCAAGTACCCAAACACTAAGAAGATCCCAAGCTACTGATGCCAGCATTAGCAGAGACCATTCCCTAAGAATCATGATGAATCAACTTGATTCTCAGCTTCCCTCATCACAGGAAAAGACAACATCAGAGCAGTGTTTCTAAGTAGGGAGAGTCTGGATCCAGGAGAGTGGGTATTGTCTGCCAAAGTCTTTCAACTGATAGTAGATTGCTGGGGTCTCCCATCCATCGACCTATTGGCCCCAACTCACAATGTGAAGGTTCCCTGATTCTTCAGTCGCAAAAGAGGTCAGTGGTCCCTGGGGATCGACACTCTCTCATTCAGACCTCACCAGAAGAAGAGTTGCTATATGCCTTCCTTCCGTGGCCCCTGCTGGGCATGGTCATTCGCAGAATTGAGCATCACAGGGGATTAGTCCTACTAGTAGTTCCAGATTGGTCCAGGCGTCTGTGGTATGCAGATATGCAGAGACTCCTGGTGGAGATCCCCCTGTGCCTCCCACCACACAGGGACCTGCTACAGTATATGTGTGGGTCTGGAGAGTATTTGAAGCCTGGTGTGAGGAACAGGGTGTGTCCCCCGTCCGTCCGTTCCCCCCCCCCCCCCCCAAGGTGGTCAAAATCCCACTAATTCTGGAATTTTTGCAAGACGGCTTGAATAAAGGTTTGATCCTTAACTCCTTGAAGGTCCAGGTAGCGGCTCTCTCCTGTTTCAGGGGCAAGGTAATCGGAGCCTACCTATTGGCTCATCTGGACATGGCCCGTTTTCTGAAAGGGGTGAAGCACCTCCAGCCACCCTTACGGTGGCAGTTTCCCTTGTGGAATCTTAATCTAGTATTAGACTTTTTGGCAGGGCCCTCCTTTCGGCTGCTGCACGGTCTTTCCTTGCGTTTGTTAACCTTTAAAACTATGTTCCTGGTGGCTATATGCTTGGCACCTCGCATCTCTGAACTACAGGCATTGTGTTGGGAACCGTTCCTCCAGATGACTCCAGAAGCATTACAGCTTCGTACTGTTCCATTCTTCTTAAGAACATAAGAAAATGCCATACTGGGTCAGACCAAGGGTCCATCAAGCCCAGCATCCTGTTTCCAACAGTGGCCAATCCAGGCCATAACAACCTGGCAGGTACCCAAAAACTAAGTATTTCATGTAACCATTGCTAATGGCAGTGGCTATTCTCTAAGTGACCTTAATAGCTCAAGCTAGTCTCGGAGTTTCATTTAAATCAGTCCATTTCTTTGCCATCCCTAGATAAGCTCAAGGACACGAACAATACTGCTTCTTCCATCATTTGGATGTCCATAAACTTTTGGTACGGTATCTGGAAATTTCAGAACCGGTCCGAAAGACGGACCACCTGTTTGTCCTTCACGGTGGAAAGAAGCAGGGTGAGCCAGCTTCGCGGGATACTGTAGCTCGCTGGATTAAAGAGGTGGTCACAGGAGACTAGGTGGAGGCAGGAAAGCCATTACCTTCTCAGGTTAAAACTCATTCCACTAGGGCTCGGGCAGTCTCATGGGCAGAAGCTTCACTGCTGTCTCCTGTCGCTATCTGCTGAGCAGCGACGTGGTCCTCGTTGCGCACCTTCTCCAGGTTCTGTCGCCTGGATGTACAGGCCTGGGAGGACGCAGCCTTTGCAAGGGCGGTGTTAACCGGACAGGGGGCAGCCTCCCGCCCCGATCGGGAGTAGCTTTTGTACATCCCGTTGGTCCTGTGTCCATCTGGCTACACGCTAGGAAATGGGGAAATTACTTACCTGATAATTTTGTTTTCCTGAGTGTAGACAGATGGACTCAGCATCTTGCCTACGGATGCCCAAGAACGGTGCCAAGGATTCACCGATGGAGTGGGTATTGATTCCAAGAGATTACGGGTAAGCCGTCATCCAGTCTCTAGATCAGAGCATCTACATTCTTACTGGGGTCCAGTGTTTGGTTGAGTACAGTTATGGTTATCTGTTTTTAATCATATTTTAAGTTGTTTTTTCAATAGTATGTCCTTAGTAGCTTTTGAAGAGAATACTGAAGAGCTGAGGTCACTGCAGGGTCTATCTAGGGTGACGTCAGCTTTAAAACCTGACTCTATCTCCATCTGCTGGCAGGGGAGCACATAACCCATTGGTCCTGAGTCCATCTGTCTACACTAAGGAAAACAAAATTATCAGGTAAATAATTTCTCCATTGCATGCTGTATTTTAGCTGGGACAATTAACAGTAACGAGACAAGATAACTGGAAAAATTTGGCAACCTTTTACCTCATGGTTGAAAGTAAATCACAACTGAACTCTTGGGCTTAATAGTTTAATTTCTGCAAGGGTGGATAGTTTACCAGTCTGCTTGTAAAGTTTGGTGGGGATAGGAAATTGGGGGGGTGCAATGTTTTTTTGGTTTTTTGATTTGTTTTTTTTTGTTGGGGGAAAAATATAATTGTTGGCCCTGTGTTTATATTATTGTTAAGTAATTATTTTACTTGTTGTCAAACTAAAAAAAAAAAAAAAAAGGTGGGGGAAATACTTCAATTGAACGCACAATTACATTCTGGCATTCATTGCCAGAGGATGTGGTAAAGGCAGTTCATGTAGGTGGGCTTAAAACAGATTTGGACATATTCCTGAAGGAGAAGTCAATACACTTATTAACCAGGGTGACTTGGGGAAAGCCACTGTTTTATCCCTGGGTGGAAGCAACATGCAATCTGTCTACCCCTTGAGATCCTGCCAGGTACTTGTAGCCTGGATTGGCCTCAGTTGGAAACAGGATGCTGGGCTTGATGGACCCTTGGTCTGACCCAGTATGGCAGTTCTTCGGATTGAACAGATCATTCTTGCTCTCTGGTTCCCTGCAAGGTGATGTTACAGATGTAAAGGAAAGGCAGTCTGATAAACATACAAAGCTTGCAGCTATAAATGATTGCAGGAGTCATTTTTCAATTGAAGATGAACAACCAGTGGAAATAATGTGTTGCTGATGGCTGCAGGATCGCCTTAGGCATAGGCAAAGAAATATTTCTTTACAGAAAAATATCTAACGAAAAGAGGCCTGTGTACATCCTTTATAGTGGATAATACATTGAAATTGTTGACCCTGTGTGCTGTGGTGATCAAAAAAGCAAACAATGTTAGGAATTATTAGGAAGGGGATGGTGAATAAAACACAGGATGTCATAATGCCTCTGTATCCCTCCATGGTGAGACTGCACCTTGACTACTGTGTACAATTCTGGTCACTGCATCTCAGAGGATCTAGCTGCATGGGAGAAAGTGCAGAGAAGAGTGACCAAAATAAGGGACATGGAAAGGTTAAAGAAGTTAGGGCTGTTCAGTTTGGAGAAGAGATGACGGAGAGGGGATATGACCGAAGTCTACAAAATCATGAAAAGATTTGAACAAGTTAATATAAATCAGTTTTTTATTTTTTTATATAAACAATTTTTATTGGTATTTTCAAAAACACATTACAAACATCCTGGGAGGGTTTGTCACTTCACCCTTCCCAGGCCAACCACAGCATGACTTAAGACATATTAACCCCCAACACCCGCCCCCCCCCCCCAGTACCTCCCTCCCTTCCTGCAAACATTAACAAGAAGTCTCTTGTGTATTCCATAGAACAGAAACAGAGCATCAGAAACTATCAAATCAAGTCACTAAGAAGTCACCACAGAACTGAAAGAGTCCAGAACTATACACAATCGTTGAGAATCCGGCTTCTAGCTGGGTGTGGTAGAGTTTGTATGTAGAGGTCCCAAACACTCGGGAATCTCCTTCTAGCTGCTGGTGAGTGTCGAGTTGACAATTGTTCCATGTGCATCATAGCATGAAAAAGATTCCGCCAGGTCCAAAAGGAAGGCTTATCTGTACTACGCCATCCCATTAATATCACCCTCTTCCCCACCACACTAGCCTTTTGCAGCAATAAACGGGTGCCAGGATCTCTGGAATTGAGATATGCAAAATCGTCGCTAAATAATAAGCCATCTTTGTCCAGAAAGATTTAATGGCTGGGCAGGCCCAAAAAGCATGCGCTAATGTGCTCTCCTCATGATGACATCGGGCACAAGCGCCCATTTGAGTGATATGTTGCCGCTGGGGTGACACATACGCCCTTCCTAAAAATTTATATTGTACCTCTCGGTAGTAAATATTATGTGAGATCCTGGCAATCCGACCATAACATTTGGATAGTTGAAGCAGTGACCACAAACTCCCCATCCCTACTCCAACGATCTGCAAGTGTAGTAAAAATCTCCATGGCCTGCAGCCTGCGCAATTTTTTATAATACCGTGACAGGGAAGGGGTCTGAGTACCCGTTAAATCCAGCAAGCTTACCAGTTTTTGGAAAGCCGATAGTCGCAGAAACGCGGCTGGTATGGTTTTGATATAATGTATAATTTGCAAATAGGAAAATTCAGAAACCACTCTCCTCCCATATTGTTCGCACAATTCCGAGAAAGAGAACAGGTTCCCCTGTTCGCTAAATAGATGTCCCAGATGTGTGAAGCCCGCCTCCCTCCACCTCTGAAACACCCGAGATGTAGAGCCCGGAGCAAAATCCATGTTGCCCGACACCGGTAACAAATAGGCACTCACTCGAGGCATTTGAAGTGATTTTGTCAATGCTACCCATATGCTTGTCTTATCAGTTGCACTATCTTAGATTGCATCAAAAAGGGGGAAAGCTTCGCTGACTCTACCTGAAGCACATAGCATACGTTGTGTGGATGAAGGAAGGCACTTTCTGCAGCAAGACTAGTATGAGATGAGGTTCCCATCAACCAGTCTCGAATAATGCGCAGGTTACACGCCAGCTCATATAGAGCTAAATGCGGCACCCCCCAATCCCCCCATACCCCAGCTTTGTTGCAGCCAGGACAAAGGAAGCCGCGCCCTGCCGCCCCGCCATAAAAACTGTCGTAGATAGCGATCTAATTGAAACACATCCCTCTGCCACAGATGAATGGGTAGGGTTTGCAAAAGGTACAGCCACTTAGGGAGAATAACCATTTTATACAGATTTACACGACCACACAATGAAAGGGGAAGATTTTGCCACGCCTTGAGCCTATCCTGTGTTATTCGTATCAGACACGGAACATTGGCTTGATAAACCAGAGATGGATCGATGGGAATATAGACTCCCAGATAACGAAACATGCCCGTGGCCCATTGAAGGGGTAAAGAATCCCGCCAGCGCTCTCGCAAAGCCTCCGGAAAAGCCAGTGCAGAAGACTTGTTTACATTGAGCCGAAATCCCGAAAAGGCTCCAAAAGAGCCGAACACGCTGAGCAAAGTTTGTAAGGAGGATACAGGCTCAGTTAAAAAAAACTAAAAGATCATCAGCGAATGCGGCACATTTGAAAATCTCCGTATTGAAACGCACCCCATGGATATTTCGAGCCTGCTGTATCGCTAGCAACAGCGGTTCTAATTGCAGAAGAAAAAGAAGAGGGGACAGTGGGCAACCCTGACGGGTACCCCTCAAAATGGGGAATATCTCCGACCGATCCCTATTAGCCACTATAGCTGCTTGTGGTTCCTTATATAGTAACTGGACTGCCTGATAAAAAAAAACCCTCAAACCCCATATGCCTTAAAATGTAAAATAAGTAGTGCCATTCAACTTTGTCGAATGCCTTCTCGGCATCAAAACTAATAACCAAATGGGGAGCCTGCATATGCCGACACATTTCCATAGCAACTAGAACACGACGTATATTGCAAAGAGCATATCTTTTTCTGACAAAGCCCACTTGGTGTGGTCCCACCAAGGAAGGAAGCAAAATGGCCAGGCAATCTGCCAATATCTTGGCTAATAGTTTTTGGTCAAAGTTTAATAAGGAGATAGGTCTATACGACTCAGGTATCAGGGGATCCTTCCCAGCTTTGGGAATAAGAGTGATGTGGGCAAGGTTCATCTGGGCAGGGAATGTCCCCTGTTGAATGAGAGTGGAAAATAAAGAGGTCAAAGGCCCCGCCACCTTATCAACCAAACACTTGTAAAATTCTGCTGAAAAACCATCTGGTCCTGGAGCCTTCAACCTCCTGGACCTATGTATTGCCAAACGAATTTCCGCCTCAGAGATGGGTAAATTTAAGGCCTGCTTGTGCTCCTCAGTGAGTTTGGGGATAGAAAGGGATTCACAAAAACACGAACAGGCCTCCTCCGACCAACTTTTGGCCTGGTAGAGGCGCTGATAATACTCTCTAAAAAGGCGCAATATAGATCGCGTATGAGTCTCCACTTGTCCGTTGGTGTCCTTTAGTCCCGCAACAAACCTAGTCGCCCTCGATGATCGAATCAAATGAGTCATCAATTTACCTGCCTTATTACTATGCTGATAAAGCTGGTGTTGGTAATATAATATGCTCTTCTTAGCTCTCTGATGCAGTACCGTATTTAATGTACACTGCACAGAAAAATATTCATCCCTATTCTGTTGTGTATTAGATTGAAGAAGACGAGCCCTCGCTCTGCGAAGCTGATTTGTTAAATGTAATACTCGTTGATTTAGAGTTTTCCGACGATGTGAGGTGTAGGAGATATCATCCCCCCGGATGACTGCCTTAGCGGCATACCAATAAAGAACAGGTTGTTCGCTATGTGTATGATTCAAGGCCGCATAATCAGACCATTTCTCTTCTAAAAACTTATGAAAATGTCTATCTTCAGCCAGGTAATAGGGATATCTCCAGCTCCGAGCCCCTGGTGGCCAGCCGCCAACAAAAGGTCCACCCAAACAGGGGCATGGTCCGAGATCAAAATATCTTCAATACCCGCTTCCTGGACTCTAGAGAATGCATGTGCGCTAGTGAGAATAAAATCAATACGTGAGTGGAAATATGGGTAAAGGTTTTTTCCCCCGGGTGTAAAGTCCGCCTCGTGTCCACCAGATGTAAAGCATTTTCCAGATAAGCCAGCCCTTTACCCATACCGCGTTCCCCTCGATGATTCTGGGAGGCATCTAGCTTCGGATCTCGAATAGTATTAAAATCCCCCCCCACTATAATAGTGTCGGGTATAAAAGGAAGAAGGTGCTGGTAAAGAACTTGAAAAAACTGTGGGTTGTAAGTATTGGGGGCATAAAGATTACATAATATCAGTGGCTGATGGCCCAGCTTCCCTATCAAGATGATATAGCAGCCCTCGGGATCCTTAATCTCCCTCTGGACCTGAAACGGTAGATTTTTATTGATCAAAATTGCCACCCCTGCAGAGCGTGTGGTGGCAGAGGCAAAATACACATTACCCACCCATGCCTTACATAATTTAGCATGTTCTATATCTGCAAAAATCCAATATCAGTTGCCTGACGCTTTAATGCTTGCAATACCTTTGATCGTTTAATTGGGGTATGTATACCACATACATTCTAGGACACTATATGCGTCTGTGTACTAGATTCTCAACGTAGAAAAAGAATGTTGCAGCATTACGTCATTGTAGACCGAGCAGAAGCCCTCCCAGCCGAGGCCTCCGCTCGCGCCATCTGCAGCATTGTGGTGGTGGCAAACAAAGACAGAATAACATATGTACAGTGAATACACCAAGTTGCAAAATCCAAGAAAACATGTACCCTCCTACCCCCCATCCTTCCTCTACCCCCTTTTCCCCCCCCCCCCCCCCCCCCAGCCCATCCCCACCTTCGTTAACCCCTCCAGCCCATACCCAGAACACCATGGAGAATTCCCCGGTGTCAGCAAATCAAACTCCACCCCACCCCTCTCCCCAACCCCATCCTTCCATTGAACATAGATTAACTAAAAAGAACCAGACATACTAACAATTTCCATAAAACAGTACAAGGTATAAAAGAAGGTAATATACATATGTACCACCGAACACTGCATAATCAGGAAATCGCTGTCATCGCGGCATTGATCAATGTCAGTATCAAATCCGGCAAGGGGCATTTGACACAAGGTGGTGAGTGGCCAACCAGATCCTTCAAATTGTCCACTACCCCGTGTCCAACAGTCAGCGCCCCCGGTTTGCAGAACCGCAATGTCATTAGCAAGTCCGGCCAGGGGCATCCGACAGGAGGTGATTAGCTGACAATTGAGTCCTTAAAGTTGTCTACTACCCCGTGCCCGGTAGCCGGTGTCCCCGACTATGCAAAACCATGTGGGACAATTAAAGAGGCCTCACTAATTCAACCCTGCTGGGCACAGACAGAATGATAGCGAGTAAGGGCACCCTAAAACTCCCTCACCCCCACCCTCTGCGTTCGAACTAAAATATTTGCCCGATCGCACCAAATCACTATCCAGGCCTCTTTTTTTTTTTATGTGTTTTATTGGGCGGTTATCCTAGATTGGTGAAAAGAAAAAGAACCCATCAGATCTCCGCCAACAAAAAAAACCAAGTCCCGACCAGAACTGCAATGTTAATCCGCCGGTGTAGATATTCATAAGGGGCTCATCATTACCTCGGTTTGCCTGGTTTGTGAATCCTATAACTGTGGACTGCAGCCTGCCAGTCAATAACGCTGTACGTTCAGCTCCCTTGTGCGCGGCAGTCTCGCAGGCAACAGCGGATTCGTTTATAATTATAGATTTAATTAGACCTTGTTAAGGCTCTAATTAAATTTCTTTGATAAGTATTGTTCTGTCTTTTCTTATCAAAGAAATTTAATTAATTTCGTTGTTGATGATTTCAGGTAAAGTGATGTGACTCGCCGTATATTGATATCATTGCATGCCCCTGAAGAAGCTTCACAGCGAAACACGGGCCGTGTTGGGTCTGGCTAAATAGAATGTGAAGAGTCTTTCACTAATACATATTAGAAGAAATTTTACAAAAATCAAAAAAAATTTATTTTCATTAAAAAGGATTTTGAAGGTGGGTGATGTGTAGACGGGTTGGTCACTTTAAGTGTCATAACGACAGGCTTGCTGACACCTTTTAGGCTATAATACGAAAATTATTTTGGTTCCCACTGTTTTTTTGTTGATTATACTTATGTGGTACACCACTGACTCTCCTATTTGATTAAGTTGTGAGATTGTAGGCCCCATGTTATAACCCCTCTTTGCAAGGGCACAACCAGCATTGTGTTTGAAGGCTGCCCCCGTGCACAGTGAAGTGAACTCCTGGCATCACTGCAGCTCTCCCTTGGCCCTGTGCTTTGGCTCTGCTTGGTCTCTGCATAAGATTAATTAAACCTTTTAGTGGATGCTACTAAGTAAATAACTCCCGATATTAGAGGATTGATTTAGTGTGTTTAATGAGTGGAAGATCCTGTGAGGTCACCGTACTGCCACCATGCTTGCAGAATAGCTTTACTTCAATAAGATGAATTCTTCCCATCCTTCTTGTCTCCTTTAATTTCTTTTGCTGGCCAAGCTTCGGAGGCTGTTTCTCCCCTCACCCCTGTACCGTAATAGGAGAGGCGTTTCCTCTGTGTCCCTGTAACCTCTTGGGTTGCAATCCCGGCTTTGGCCTGTGTTGCTGTAGTGCCAGAGTTCTTTCTTACCATCCTCTTCTTCCTTCAGCCTCATCGAGCAAGGGAAAATGAATTGGAAATGCAACTGAAGCCAAAGCTGCTAGGAAGAGGAAGGTGCTGGCGATGCAATAAAATCTGCGGAAAAGGGGGGGGGGGTGCCATGCAATAAACAAATTAGGGGGTCTGCCGGTTATGAACACCGGTGCTGATAAACTCTGCGTTGGTTTTATTTATTTATTTATTTATTTTTTATTTTTATATACCGAATTTCTTGCATAAAATGCAAATCAAACCAGTTTACAATGAAACAGAATAAGCAGGAAATATGATTCCTTAGTCTAATACATATCGGTGTCGGTCTTCAAAGCGGCCAGCAAAGGTTTGTTTGTTTGTTTTTTCTTCTTAACTTTAAAAAAAAAGTACAGAAAAGCAGGTTTTTTTCTGCTTTTCTGTACTTTTTTCAGTGCACTCATTATTAATGCCTGCTCCAGGCAGGCGTTGATATCTGAGCGATAAATGTGCGTCTGAGACGCACATTTATTTTTTTGCATTTTGAGTGAATGAGTAATAGCCTCATTCCCGTGCATTTGCATGTGATGAGCGCTATCCCATTCACTCCGGGTCGGACACGCATTAAATAGGTGCTAATCCCCCTGTTGCATTAGGGGGTGGATTAGCACCTATTTAACCTATGTCCGACAGCAGGTTAAACAGCGCGCTTGGCTGAGCGCACTATGGAATCGGGCGCAGCGTGCAGAAGAGCTCCTGTGCCTAGGAGTTGGAAGCCCCCTCCCCCTGCCTGGGTAATGGTGGCAGTGGCTCCGCATGGCTGATCTGGAGTTGTTCAGCCCTAGTGCAGGATGGCCTGGATGTGGACACGAGCAGAAGTCCCTGCGTGTGCGAGGAGTGACGCTGTCCTTGCAGCTCCGTCCACGTGGCGGGTTTCAGTCCGCTTCCTGCCCCTCGGGGCTCCTGCTGCCTGGGGCGTCTACGTGTCCGTGTACTGCTGCGGCTCAGAAAGGCCCTGCAGCTTGTGTGGGAAATGAAAAAAGCAGTCGTGGAGAACCAAAACAAACAGCCCACAAAGGAAACGCAGAGAAGGAAGGGGAAGATGTATCCAGCTGTGATATCCCCAAAACTTAAAGATGCTTTCCAAAGCGATTTCATAAAGGTGCCCTAATGCCAAACAGTTCATTTCCCAAAGAAGGCCGGCGGCTCTAACTCACTGGAAGAGAAGCGGCAGAGGAGGCCCTGACCCGAGCCGCTGATTCATGGAGGGGAATGGCCATAAATCGGTCACTGCTCCCTGCGTGTGCAAAGCACGGCTGTGCTGCTTCTCTTCCAGCAATTTAAAGCCGCCTGCCTTCTTTGGAAAATGAACCTTTCCGGATTATGACACCTTTAGGAAATTGCTTTGGAAATTCTTTACAAGAGTTCTTTGATTTTTCTTTTTTGTGGGGCATGGCAGCTGGGTTGGAGACGATGCCAGAGCTCTGCGATGGCGGGCAGGGCCAGCCCAGAGTGGGATGGGGATGGGACACAGGGATGCAAGAGGGGAGTTGGTCGTTTGTTGGAAAGAAGTGAGGGGGGAGGGCTGGTGGTTGGCAATCCGGGAAAGGACGAAGCTGAGGACATGGTCTGCCAAGCAGCCTGATGAATGGGGAGTCGGAGGGGATGGTAGGCTGGTGAGTGACCTTTTCTTTCCTCCAATACCCTGGCAAGGTCCTAGTTTTGGGGTTGTGGGCCCTTGTTCATGTTCTATAGTTACAGGCAGAGCCGTGCGCACAGCCAGCCAGGGACGGGAACAAAGTGGAACAGTCCAGGCCACTAGAACAGCATCAGCCATTATTTATTTATTTGAAATTCTCATATACACCGACATTCCTGTAAGGTACACAGATCACACCGGTTTACAGTACAACAGAGCCGTCGCGTGGGAGCGATACAAGGAACATATACAACCCATAGAGTACAAAAACTTCAACACAGAATAAATAGCATATAAATAACATAACATAACATATGAAATAAGGGGTACATTCCAGTAAAGACGGGGAGACTAGGGGGGGGGCTGGAGAGAACAGGCAGAGGACTCACTCCATTGATGCGCTGGTTAGGGGAGCAGCCATTGGATTCCAAATTAGAAAGAGATGAGATTAGCATCAACCTCCATTGGGCCGATACAGTACAGTGCGCTCCGATGGTGCGCACTGTTAACCGGCATTTGGACGCGCGTTTTGGACGTGCTAGCTTTACCCCTTATTGAGTAAGGGGTAATAGCGCGTCCAAAACGCGCGCCCGCAACATGCAAATGCATGTTGATGCCCCTATTAGTTATTCCCGCACGATTCAGTAAGTAAAATGTGCAGCCAAGCTGCACATTTTACTTTCAGAAATTAGCGCTTACCCAAAGGTAGGCGCTAATTTCTCCGGGCACCGGGAAAGTGCACAGAAAAGCAGTAAAAACTGCTTTTCTGTGCATCCTTCAACTTAATATCATGGCGATATTAAGTCGGAGATCCCGAAAGTTTAAAAAAGTAAAAAAAAAAAAAAATTTGAAATAGGCTCGTGGGTTGAAAACCAGACGCTTAATTTTGCCGGCGTCCGGTTTCCGAACCCGTGGCTGTCAGCGGGCTCGAGAACCGACGCCGGCAAAATTGAGCGTCGGCTGTCAAACCCACTGACAGCCGCCGCTCCAGTCCAAAAGGAGGCGCTAGGGATGCGCTAGTGTCCCTAGCGCCTCTTTTTACCGCCGGGCCCTAATTTAAATAAATTTTTTTACTGTGTCGCGTGCACAGGAGAGCGGCCTGTGTGCGCGCCGGGAGAGCAGGCGTTTGCCCGCTCTCCCGTGACTTTTACTGTATCGGCCTGCGTGTGAGGACACTTGAAGACCCCCCCTGTGCCAATTTCCACCTCACAAGGTTCTCCGGCTAGAATTGCTTGCTTCCTTCGGCCTGGCAGTGACATCCTCGGCCCAGGGACTTGTTACGCAGGCTCAGTGAAAGATATCAGAGCTTACAAAGATTAGGGTAGTAACACACACACCCCTTCCCTATTTTGCACCACTCCCTCCCCCCTGCAGCATTCCACTTACCCCTGACCTGTGCCTCTCAGGTTTGTATGGAATAAGCCCCGTGCTGCTATGTGAAGCAGGGCGGCTGCAGGGAGGGCGATGCCACCTTATGCTCATTCTCTTCTGACCTGAGGAAGGGAGTACTATCTGGAAAACTAGTCAAGAAATATGTTACTTTAGTCCAATATCAAGGTATCACCTTTTAGATACATATATTTTGTTTTTATTTGCTTTTATTTAAGAGAATAAAGACGTGTGCCAGGACCGGATTTAGAAAGTCCATGAGTGAGGGCAAGGGAAGAAAATGTGTGCCTATCTGCATGTGCATGACTGACCCTTGAACTTTCCTTGTTCCCAGTTCTTTGACTAAGACTTCTGCAGCTTCTTTTTTTTCTTTCTTTCTTTTTTTTTTGGGACTTTTCCCATTTCCTTTTTCATCTAATGCAATTTGCAAATGTGTGTGTTTGTGTGCCAGCCTACGTCTCTCACCCTACACATCTCTTCCTTGTCATCACCTCCTCCCTCCCCCCTTCTCTTCTCTCTCTTTCCATTACTCCCTCTTCCTCCCTTCTCTATTTCATTTTGCTGCAGTACAACCTCAGCAGCAGCGGGACAGGACACCTCCGGCCGGCCTGTGCTTTCTGCCCTCTCCTCGCCCCCGGATGCTCCTCGTCTCTCCCCTCCCCATGGCATGCCTGCCCAGGTTGTGCCTTTGCTTTGGGATAGCCGGCAGCCTCCTGCCGCCCCTTGCTGAAGGGCACCCCCAGCCTTGTCGCCTCCTAGCCCAGCTCGGGCACAGTGTCCAAGTGGGGGTGCTGCTGCCCTCCGACGAGCTCTCCCAGAGCAGAGCTCGCGGTGCTGTGGCGGGGCTCAGCCACTCGGGTTTCCTGCCCTACAACCTGAGCCTGGAGCTGGTGGCTGGCGCTCCCCGGGACAGGGACCCTGCCTCCTTGGCACGGTGGCTGTGCCAGGTGCCGCTGGCCAGGAGGGTGGCTGCCGTGCTGGCCTTCCCCCAGTCCCGAGACGAGCTGCTGCAGCTGGACTTTCTGTCGGCCGCCCTGAAGATCCCTTTCATTAGCATCACGGAGCAGGAGCAGCTCAGCACGGGGGTAAGTCCCAGCAGCGGACAGGGAGAGCTGGAGTTTTGTTTTTTTTTCCACTCCCAGGCACTGAGAAGGGAGCTGCTGGAACTGGGAAAAGGTGGTGATTTTCTTGTGGCTGCTGCTGCTGGGTGGCCAGGGAGCTGCGTGGGATTCTTGATTTCAGACATTGGAAGTTTGCAAGGGGCAGAAGGGTTAAAGAGGGAAGTGGTCTTTTGAAATGGGTTGGGGGGGGGGACACACACGTGCGTTCCTCTCCCCCCCCCACCCAGCCCACGCGGTCCATGTGTGCGTGTGCAGAGTTTGGGAGTGTGTTCTGGGTGTTTCTTTACCTTTCATCTCACACGCTGCTTATCTGTACGGCCTTTGCTACTCGCTCCCAGGAGCTCTGTGTTATATTTTAAACTCTGAATAGTTGATGACTTATTTAATTAAATGCTTGGCAGGTGGCGGGGGCTTAGTCCCAGCCACGGTGCACTGGTAACTTAGACTCGTGGTGTATGGGTGTTGGGGGGTATCAGGTTGAGGCCTCTGGCCAAGAACGCTGCAATGGCTGGGGTACAAGTGTGGGGTGGGGGGAGAGATTATAAATGGGGAACACCCCCCCAGGAAGGATGAAACCTGAAACTCTGCTTCTGATTGACCTGGCAGTCAAAAGGCTCAGGAGGACACTGACAGCTGCAGAATATCAGAACTTGAAATCCAAAGGCAGGTAAGGAGCACAGGGGCCCAGCTCATCTGCCCAATTCATTTCCTGGAGCAATGCTACAGTCCCAAAGAGAAAAAAACGTTTCTGTGGTTTATGTTTAGTTACAGGCCGGTTACATTCTAATTGTAAAAGGTTGACGGGATAGCACAATGTGGCTAGCGTGGCTAGCATGGCCAGCTGCGGGTGGGTGGCTGCCTTTGTTGCATTTCTGAAGGGCCACTCACTCACCGATTTGGCAGCTTGTAAGCGCATTTGATGACATCAGACTGTGCAGTCTGATTTATTCTGGGAAATTAATCTTTACTTCTTGGGGACAGCAGATTCTTAGGGCAGTATTTCAGCACTTTTGGGTGTTCTCTGCTTTAACCCTGGATGTGTCCTTCTGTGCCTGCAGAACCCTTTCCATTTGCAGATGAACACCCAGAGCTCCCTGGATGCCCTGCTGCATGTTCCTGTCAGCTTCCTGCAGGCCAGTGGTTGGGAGGAGCTGACCCTCATCACCTGCCAACCATGGGACGTCTCAGGCTTCCCGGACAGTAACGGCACCATGACGGTGAGAGCCATCCTCAGCCTGCAGCACCTGGATGATCCTGGGCTCGTGCAGCTCCTGTGCGAGCACTTGGAGGGCCCGCAGAACCGACACGTCCCGCTGCTCCTCCTAGGCTGCGACGCACAACGCTCTGCACTTGTCTTCCGGACAGCAGAGGAGCGCGGGCTGTTGACACGGGAGCTGCACTGGCTAATAAGCCGCCCGCTGAGTGTGGAGGAGCTGCAGACGGATGGGGTGCCGCTGGGCCTCGTGGCCTATGGGGAAGCCCACAGGCCTTCCATGCAGCACTTCGTCCATGATGCAGTCAACTTAGTGACCAGAGCCATCGGCAGGGTGCTGTCAGTCCATCCCGAGCTCATGCTTGCCCAGAGCACGGCCAACTGCCACGAAAAACGAGTGGAACTGGAGGAGTCCTCTGGCTGGCACCTCTCACGGTAAGGGCTGTCCTGTGTGACACGTGAACAGAGGGTGAATAGCATGATAACACTTGGAGACATGGAGCAAACCTGCCATGGCTTAAAGGTGTAGTGGAGAGCCTGTTTCCAAGAGAGGGTAGGGCCAGACGAAGGAGTCAAAACATGGCACAGTCAAAAACTGGGCAAAAGTAGAATTCTACCCGGCTACTGAAAAGTCCAAACCACAGGCTATATAAAGCATAAAGGTTTGTGATTGTTCCACTCACTGTGGGAAGAAACCTGCAGGACCTCAGAACTTGAGCTGCATCTTAAAGACAGGCGTCAGGAAAGTACAAATAGGTGCAGGATAAAAAGAATAAAAGCACTGCGTGTTAGAACTTAAAAAATAGTAGAAATGTAGCCTCACCCCCCGATACCATAAGACTGGAGGAATTCCCCTAAGTCCCCTTAACCTCCTGACCTCTGCTCTTCTTTCACCCCTGCACTCTAACGCTGGAGGAATTCCTCCAACCGGGCATGTCTTGTGCTCTCTGAAAAGCTAAGGATCTGTGCAGTACGTTTTGAAGGCTTTCGGTGGGCATAATGGTGTCCTGGAGGCTTTACTTGTTTGATGTTACACCTGTCACACGATCCTTTCTATAAAAGTTGATGGAATCATGTTTAGCAGTTCAGGTATTAATCATAACACTGACTCGCTCTCTTGGCTGTGCACAATCTTGGTCCATTCTCTTGCATGTTTCTTTGTCAGTGGAGGCTTTACTCAAACTGCCGGTTGATTTCTTGCCCCTTCTGCAGGTTTCTTGCCAATACCTCCTTTCATGGTATCACTGGACGGGTGTCTGTGACCAATACTTCCCTGATCCACATGGAGCGCCGCTATAGCATCTGGAGCCTGAGGCGTGACTCGGTGGGCAACCCCAGATGGGTGACTGTGGGCAGCTGGATGAACGGCAGGATGGAGGTGAAAGACAGGGGGTGGAGGAGCCAGATGGAGAGGGACAGATCAAAAGGGAACAGCTTCTCCCGCACCAAGCTCCGCGTGGTGACACTGGTGGAGCATCCCTTCGTGTTCACCAGAGAGGTGGATGAAGATGGCGTTTGCCCTGCTGGACAGCTGTGCCTGGACCCCCACACCAATGATTCAGTGGTCTTGGATGCTCTTTTCGAAGACCTCGGGAGTGGCAATAGCTCTGTTCCTCAACAGTACAAGAAATGTTGCTACGGGTACTGCATTGACCTACTGGAGAAACTAGCCGAGGACCTGCAGTTTGATTTTGAATTGTACATTGTTGGTGACGGTAAATATGGTGCCTGGAAGAATGGGCGCTGGACGGGACTAGTGGGTGACCTACTCAGTGGCACTGCCCATATGGCTGTGACCTCCTTCAGCATCAATTCAGTGAGGAGTGGCATTATTGACTTCACCAGCCCTTTCTTTTCATCCAGCCTTGGCATACTGGTACGGACCAAGGACACGACGTCCCCCATTGGAGCATTTATGTGGCCTCTGCATTGGACCATGTGGGTGGGGGTCTTTGTGGCTTTGCATGTCACAGCTCTCTTCTTAACTTTTTATGAATGGAAAAGCCCATTTGGCATGACCCCAAATGGACGGAATCTCATGAAAATCTTCTCTTACTCTTCAGCTCTTAACCTCTGCTATGCCATCTTGTTTGGGAGGATCGTGTCCAGCAAGACGCCAAAGTGTTGTACGGGACGATTTCTTATGAACCTCTGGGCGATCTTCTGTCTTCTTGTCCTGTCTAGCTACACAGCTAACCTGGCTGCAGTCATGGTGGGAGAAAAGACCTTTGAGGAGCTCTCAGGAATCCATGATCCAAAGGTGAGATAATTAGCTTTATATCTCTGGCTATAGGAGGGGAAAGGAGATCAGAATTGGTTCCTATACTGGATGGAGAGGAGAGGGAGGCTTTCAATTTCCTTGGTGGTGCTGCCTTTTGAGTATTTTGTGCCCTTGGCATCAGAAGCTGCTCTGTACCTGGGGTGCAGCTCGGCAAACTGTGACGCCCGTGCATCCGTGATGTCCTCTGCTGCTGCCAGGGACCTGAACTCCCAAGTTTTGTGCTTTCATTCATCTCTGCATTCATTATCTCATGAGGGTTGGAGAGGTGCTGAGCAGGGCCGGTGCATCCCATTAGGTGAACTGGGCGGTTGCCTAGGGCGCCAACCATTAGGGGCGGGCGAAGAGCAGCCATGTGGGGGCCACAAGTGGAGCCTATCCCGCTCGCGGCCAAGAGGAGTAAAAGATTCGGCGGGCTGCAAGCAGTGCCCTTCCTGCTTTGCAGCCCATGAAAAGCAGACACTCGGCGGGCCATGAGTGGTGTCTCAGTGAATGAGATTGGGGCCGGGACTGGGACTGGGTCTGGGGGGAGGGAGAGGCAGGCGCAAGGCAGAAGGTTCGTCTAGGGTGCCTACCACCCTTGCACCAGCCCTGTTGCTGAGGATAGGGCCTAGGTGGATGGGGGGCGGGGGGGGGGGGGGAACACGAATCCCTTTTGTACCAGTGAGGAAGATCTTGCTTCTGTTTAAAGCTGCACCACCCATCACGTGACTTCCGCTTTGGCACGGTGTGGGAAAGCAGCGCCGAGGAGTACATAAAGAAGAGTTTCCCAGAGATGCATGAGCACATGAGGAGGTACAGCGTGCCCACCACGCCTGCCGGCGTGCAAAGGCTCACGTAAGCAGAGTGCATGGCCCTGGGTGGGGCAGTGCGTGGAGCTTGAATGAGAAGCGCCGCTGACCTGCTTTGTTGCTTTGCCTCGGTAGGACTGAGCCTCCGAATCTCCATGCCTTCATCATGGACAAGGCTCTGCTGGATTACGAAGTCTCCATCGACTCTGACTGCAAACTCCTCACGGTGGGGAAACCCTTTGCTATAGAAGGTGAGAGGGGCACTCCAGCCTACCCCAGTGTTGCCTGCGTGCTGGGGCATCTGGAGAGCAAAGGCAGCCGCTCTCCACTTTCACTCTGAGTTGTGTCAGACTGAGAGCATCAGAAATCACAGGTAGTGCAGCCACCCCCCACCCCCCGCCTTCTCTCCCAGCAAACCCGCACTGCCCCTTCCCAGAACAAGCAGGGACAGTGCAAGCCATCCCAGTAACTAAACCCACAACTCCCCCTCAGAACAGGTACAGCAGGGGTGGCAAGAGTGCACACGCGGGGGGGGGGGGGGGGATTGGTTTCTAAACCTCAGGATTATCTGCATTTATTTGATCTATATTTCACTTTTTGCCACTTTCAAAGCGGATTACATTCAGGTACTGTAAACGAGCTGCCACAGCTCACCCTCTCCTGGCTCTGGGCTGTCGTGCACCCTTTTTGGATCTTATTCCTAGGTTTCCTTACTGGTTTTCCCAATATATCTTAACTCTTTTTTTTGTTTCTTTTCAATAAAATGTCATACTTTTTTTTTTTTTTTTTAATGGCCTCCTCCCTGTTTTGTTTTGTTTTTTTTTTTTTTAATTCTTTATTTATGAATTTTTAGTTAAAATACAACTACATTCATATCTGTATTTCAATTTTTACATTGAAATTTGTTGGCCTCCTCCCTGTTTTTAATGCTTCCTCCCTTAAGCCATTTCTGTTTTACTTCTGCCGTGCATTTGTGATCCCTGCGAGAAGTTTGGAATTTGCACTGGGTAAGAGCTGTGACCTGCAAATGATGCCGCCCAGAGCCTCTGCTGCACCCTCAAGGCTCCATGCTGTGCCCCTTCTTGTGATGCAGGCTTGTTCTTGCTGAGTGATGGGAAGCCACAGACACCCCTGCTGCTACTCCCCCTGGCGTTAAGTTGCCCTTTCCCACCTTGCTTCTGAGGCCCAGAACCAGCTGCTCTTGGGTGCACAGACCCTGGTTCTCCCGGCGCAGCCGCTTTTCCTGGAGCACCGCAGCCATGGCTCTGACCCTCTCCTGCTGCCCTTGCTTCAGGTTACGGGATTGGCCTGCCCCAGAACTCGACGTTAACGTCCGTCATCTCAGAACTCATCAGTTCCTACAAATCCTTTGGCTTCATGGACACGTTGCATGAGAAGTGGTACAAGATGGTGCCTTGTGGGAAAAGAGCGTTTGCTGTCACCGAGGTAAGAGAGTGCGCCCCCCCCCCCCAACCCAACTCCCTCCATCGCAGAGAGGCCCCCTGGATGCAGCCTGCATGGCTCCTCACTATAGAGAAGGGGCTCTCCCAGCTCAGTTGTCCAACACCAGAGAGCAGCTCCTGGGGGCAGAGAACCTGGCTCCCTCTCACTACAGATGGGGGCTGGGGGAGGCTCCTGAGGGCAGAGAACCTGGCTCCCTCCCACTACAGATGGGGGCTGGGGGAGGCTCCTGGGGGCAGAGAACCTGGCTCCCTCCCACTACAGACGGGGGCTGGGGGAGGCTCCTGGGGGCAGAGAACCTGGCTCCCTCCCACTACAGACGGGGGCTGGGGGAGGCTCCTGGGGGCAGAGAACCTGGCTCCCTCCCACTACAGACGGGGAAGGGGGGAGGCTCCTGGGGCAGAGAACCTGGCTCCCTCCCACTACAGACGGGGAATGGGGAGGCTCCTGGGGCAGAGAACCTGGCTCCCTCCCACTACAGATGGGGAAGGGGAGGCTCCTGGGGCAGAGAACCCGGCTCCCTCCCAGCCACTTTGTTCAGTAATGTTAGACATTTAGATGTCATCACATTTTAGCAGTACAGTAAAAGGTGATGTGACATTTCCAGAAAATGCTTTGCAGAGGGTGAGCCACCTGTCCTTCAATCTCCACAGACTTTGCAGATGGGAATTTCCCACTTCTCGGGGCTTTTCGTGCTTCTGTGCCTTGGGTTCTGTGGCTCCCTGCTCACCTTGCTAGGGGAAAGGTTTTTCTTCCACCTCATCGTCCCCCGCATCAAGAAGAGGAAGCATTTCAAATACTGGCTCCATACTAGCCAGGTGAGACCCGAGCTCCTGCTGCACGCACCGCTGGCTTGGAGGGGGATAGAATTTACTCCCCCTTCCCAGCTCCAGACCTGTAAGTGTAAAGTTTCTATTTTATAAGCCTTGATTCCACCCCCCCCCCCCCCCCCCCCCCCCCTCCATACAATTAAATATGTTTTTGGTTTTGTTTATAACCACCACCTCAGCAAGGATGCACTTTTGGCTGTGTCTAGCAACCTAGAACCCTAGAACCCAGCCACCTTACTGTGATCACATTCATACCCCATCTGAGTCTCACACTGAGCAATGTTCCTTTACTCATCTGTGTCCTTCCTCTCAATTCCCCCCCCCCCCCCCCCCCCAATCCATTTGCACTCCTCATATCTCAGTCGTGTAAATCACCCCTTTATCCATTCCCTCCTGCAAGTCACATTGCTCCTGTACCTTAGCCCTGGACTTGTTGATGCAGGAGGGGTCATCTCATGCTGTAATGCAGCCCCCATTAGTACCGGGTCTTCATCACAGGTCCTCTGCTGGCTTAGTTTTGTTATGAAAAATTTTTATTTTTTTTTTGCTGCTTTCCTTGATTTTTCCTGTGCACCGCAAATCTGCATCCAGCAATTAAGACGAGGGAGAGAGAGCAAATACTATTAATCTTCCTGACTGCTGCCTTTTAGTCTCGCTGGCACAATGTTCAGGTTTTCCGCTTGTTCTTGCTTTGTTTGAAAGCTGCACCCTCCTCTCAGCTTCCCTCGTTTTTGCTCACAGGCCTTTTGTTTTCTGTCTTTAATAGAAAATTCATCGAGCTTTAAATGTGGGCTGGGAGGAGCACAGATATCCAAACCTTAAGCTGGAAAGAAGGTGGGTTGTGGCAGAGAAAGGGCCCTTTCTGTCCACTCTTCGTTCCTCCAGTTCCTTTCCAGAAATCGGTTGGGAATGAGGAGCAGGCCCAGTAACCTCTAAGTCCACACGCAGCTCCAGCACAGGTTGTCCATGCGAGTTTTTAATATTGCGAGTTTTTAATATTACAAGTTTTCATTCAACTTGTAGGAATAGGTAAACAAATATAGGAAAATTGGTTCTTACCTGCTAATTTTTGTTCCTGTAGTACCACAGATCAGTCCAGGCTCCTGGGTTTATGCAGCCCTGCCAGCAGATGGAGACAGAGAAAGCTTTACTGACACTGCTTCATATTCATTGGTGTCACCTACAGCTCCTCGGTATTGACCTGGACTCAAGCAAAAAACACTTGTAAAAACTTATAAAAAAATAGCCAAAACACCCTAAGAAAATGTAGAAAAAATCTTAGACTGTATCAAGAAATTTACAGCTGAGTGGACGACTCCGTGGTACTACAGGAACGAAAATGAGCAGTTAAGCACTGATTTTCCTTTCCCTGTACAGTACCGGGATCAGTCCAGGCTTCTGGGATATACCAAAGCTTCCTATCGAGGGTGGGATCTGGAAAGTCCCGCTTGCAAGATATTTTCTCCAAACGACTCAGACTCCATATCCTGCGGCGGATTCCCAAGGAAGACCGGCCCGGGGATTCGCCGCCCAGGACACATCACGTGGTCTGCCGAGCATGGTTCCGTCACGGCCGCACACGGCAGACCACGTGACTGGAGCGGCCGGCCCACCGGGGGATGCCCGATCCCCCAATAGACCAATCCGCCCCTGTCCACATCCCCTACATCTAGACGGTACTGCCTTGCAAAAGTATGCAGCGACTTCCAAGTCACCGCTCTACAACTTTCCTATGGTGAAACCAACTGGGCCTCCGCCCACGAGGCCACCTGAGACCGTGTAGAGTGAGTTCTCAAACCTTCAGGCACCTGATGGCATTTGAGAGGTATGCCGACCCAATAGCTTCCTTAAGCCACCTCGCAGTGGTAGCCTTGGAAGCCTAGGTACCTTTCTTCGAACCACTCCATAAAATGAAAAGATGATCAGATCTCCTAAAATCATTCGTTACCTTAAGATACTTCAGCAAAGTCCTTCGGCCATCCAATAGCCGAAGCTCCCTGTACATGAGGTGTAGAAGCATCTAATTCCGGAAAAGCCAGAAGCTCCACCATTTTGATTAACATGAAAAGCCGATACCACCTTGGGAAGAAATAAGGGAACCCTCCAAAAGGATACTCCTGAGTCCGAGATCGGAAGGAATGGATTGTGGCAAGATAAAGCCTGCAACTCAGAGATTCTCCTCGCAGAACAAATTGCTACTAGGCAAATGACCTTTAAAGAAGGAAAGGAAGGTGACAAAAAAGATGAGAGCAGCTGAGGAACCAAACTCCCACAGCCCTGAGCTGCCTAAGCAGCCTCGTGAAGGGGAGGGATCTGGACCACCAGCTTTACACCCCATGTACAAAAAGGGCCCTGACCTCCAGCTCGTCCCCCCCAGGACACAAACCCCTGGGAGAAAGGCTTGCAAAAAAAATAATAGAACTGGCCAGACTGTAGAACTGCAGGTTTATGCTCCAGCCACCATCTGCTTGGAGACAGAGAAATACTGAGGAACTGCAGGTGGCACCAGTACTTATCAAGCAGGGTCAGTGAAGCTTTCTCTGTCTCCATCTGCTGGCAGTGATGCATAAACTCAGGAGTCTGGACTGAGCCAAGTACACACAGGGAACACAGTCTAACCCTCCAGTCCTATCCCAGGATTTATTCATAAAAGAGCTGGAGAATCAGCACCGCAGCCAGTGAGGTAAAGGAGTGGCAATGCCCTCCCTCCTGCTTGCCCAAGGCCTCTGGTTAATGGGGGTGTAATTATCATTCTTGCCTGGCTATTGTATTACCTAAAAAGAAACAAATCAAACTCTCTTTCAGTTGCAAGTCCCAGGAAAATGAGGACAGAGAGAACAGTTGTGGAGCAGGCTGGGCGAGCAAGCACAGAGCCCCAGCAAGAAGGCATCAGCAGAACCATTTTAAGATGGAGAGAGCAGCCGGAGACCAAGTGTGGCCCTGGAGGAAGAGCTCCGGGCCTGAACCAGCTGCCAGCGATTCAAGCGAGCTTAAGGAGCTGGAAGGAAGAGTGCGGCGCATGCAGGAGCAGCTGAGAGCTGCCGAGCTGCGGAAGGGTGAGCTGCTGGCCAGTCTTGGAAGTCCTCCCAATGGCCTCACCCTGCTCATCACCTCCACAGAGAGCAATAGGGACAAAGGGTGCATCCTGGCAGCTGCACAAGCCTCTGCACTTAGTAAAACAACTCCAGCTGCATCGTGATTATTTGTATAGATAAATAAATAGCTGTATAGCTTTATATAAATACAAATATATAGCTACCTGTTTGCAAAAGTGCATCTACATATAGAGCTGCAAATTATGCATATGCACACACACCTGTTTACATACATAACTATATATTTATTGTTTACATATAAACATATACTGCTCTGTAAATAGCTCTTGCAAATTAATAAAAAAAAAATCCTGTGGCCAAATATAGAAATGTATGTGATCCTTAAGAATACATTTCAGCCCCTACTTTTCCCCAGTACCCATAATTCATCTTCTAGTAGAGGTAGATGTGGCACCCTGCGATTGAGGCTGTGCATGCAAATTTATCTCCTGTATATTCATTGTGGATATTCTGAAAACATAAGTGGCCGGGGGGTCTTCTAGGATAGGTTTGGGAACCACTAGCCTAGGGTTAAAGCAGTGGGCTGTGAAGCAAGGAAACCAGGCTTCAAATCCCACTGCCACTCCTTGTGTCCCTGAGCAAGTCACGTCACACACCATTGTCTCAGGTACAAACTTAGATTGTGAGCCCTCTGGGGATAGGGAAATACCTACAGTACCTGAATGTAATCTGCTCTGAAGTGCCTGAAAGGTGCAATATAAATTGCTATTAAAAAATGCTCAGGTATTCTGCTCTATAATAGCTTGTGCTTTCTTGTGTGTGTGTGTGAGTCTATGCACAGTTGTGCACATGCCTGCCTGTCCATGTGTGTGTGGGAAAGTGAAAGACAGGGCTTCACAGTCAGAGCATATTGGTGAACAGTATCTAGCGCTGCTCATATTGTCTGGTCAGTAACTGAGTGTGCAGATGCATGAGCTTGTGGGTGTGGCTCTGCCTGTGGTTGGCGGAGCCTGTCTGTTTGCAACAGTGATTTACAGACATATTGTAATTGCACATTGCATCTTCCACTGTTCTGAGTGTCACCTGATGGCCACAAATAGAAATGACAGCGTGACCAACACAACTGACCCAAGCCTTTAATCTATGTACCCCAATACACTCTGAAGGAGTGGGAAGAAAGCACTGCTATAAATAAAAATAGAATGAATGAAAATAGAATCCATTAAAAAGTACAATTTTATTAACATATAATCACAGTTGATAAAAAAAATAAAAATAAATGGAACACCTTTATCGTCTTACCAGCAATTATGCATCTATGGTTTTGACAATCAAGTGCTAGATCCTCCCTAATACAATGTTAGAATAAACAAGACAACTATACACATCTTGACAATTTAGATGCAATGTTTACAGCTCAAAATGTTATACATGAGCATCAAGTAGTTATAATGTGATGTAATCGAACAAAGGTTTCATAATGTTATTACATTGTTGTTGCAATCTGAATAATCACATCACACTATCTTAACACAATAGTGTACATTCACAAAACATATACCAAAGAAAACTAATGCAATGACAGATGTAAACAGTGGTGCATTTATTTGACAATCAATTTAAAAAAACATATAAACATGGTGTTCCTCCTGGGTGTGATGTCAAATGCACCGACATGGCCCTTGTTTCCCCCCCTGAGGAAGCATACGTGGCGAAACATTGACAAGATGGACACCAAAAAAATCTGTTAAAGGGATATGTATAGAAAAAAAATGAACCGTTGTGATGAAAGCCCACCAGCATTATAAACTTTAAAAAGGCCAGCAAAATTAGTATGAAGGTAACCCACATATTGGGTTATTAATAGCACTAAAAATCTTTTGAATATATCTCACATCTTCAAAAAGAAAATGAATAAAGAAATGTTACCTCATAAACCTCCCCTCCTGCTTGAAAGAATGAAACACAACTGGATTTAAAATGCCGCTGGGCAAGATAAAAAGTACAAAATAAAGTTTGATAAACAGCAGCGTGCGCTTAATAGAATGAATTGCTCATTATGAAAAATCTTTGTAAAACAAAAAGGATGACACACAAAGCGTCACTTCCCACTCTACTCACAAGCTGCCGCTCCTACCCAGAGAATCCCACCAGATGTAACAAATAAGGTTAAGCAAGGGAACCCCCATTAACCGCTTACCCATGGCCAAAATAAACGTGACATGAAATTGCAAAACATTAAGTAGCATTGCCAAAATAGAAAATATCTGGGGGAGGGGGCGTGGCCACCGCGGGAGAAGGCCGCCTGAACGAGAGCTCCGTCCCCCCCCCGCCCCCGAGCCTAAAAGCTTTCCAAACACCACAAACCCCGTGAAATTGCGATCCACAGCACGCTGCCAATTGTGGGATACCATGGCGTTACTGGCCCGAAAAATAAATCCCGATTTAAAACAATTTTCATACCACAAAACCACAGAGGAAAAAAGCGGGGCCTGGAGACCCGGAGTGCCGGGGAGCGGCGCACATGGCGCCTAGCATCGCTGCAGAGCCCGGTGCAATGGCGGTGGGTGAAGTTCCAACACGCGATGAATTTGGAGAGTGGTTTTGTGAAATAAGGAATGATGTGAAAGACTTCAAAAGGGAATTCCTGGAATTAATTTCAAAAGTCAAGGAAGATATCTCCGAACTAGGGCGGCGTGTAGATGAAGGTGAAACCCGCCAGGACGCTCAGAGTGTAAAAGCCGAGCAGCAAGACGCCGAGATTGCTGAGTTACAGCAGCAGAACAGAGGGCTGCGCTGCAATTTAAGATTTCGCGGAGTGCCCGAAATGGATGAATATTCGGATGTGCATGCAGTGGGGCAAACCATCTGTGAATTTCTACTGACGCATGAGGTTAATGGCGCCCAGGCTCAGGACAAGGTGGAGATTGTTTTGGAAAGAGTGCACCGCACGCCGGGGCCCGGAATAGGAGACAGACCACGAGATATATTAGCCTGTTTTCACAGATTTCCTGTCAAAGAAAAAATTCTGGCAGTTGCACGAAAACAGCAAACCTGGCTTTGGAATTACCACCAGATCTCTATTTTCTCGGCTTTATCCCCTACCACCATTCAAAAGAGAGCTGAACTTAAAGAAGCTACTGCAGTAATGAGAAAAGAGGGGATTCGGTACCGTTGGTTATATCCCTTCGGACTGGCAATGACAATCCAGGGCACCACTTACAAGGTGCGTAAGGCAGAGGAGGCTGAACAACAACTAGCAGAGGCTGGCGATACGCCCCAGAAGAACGGCAGCAGAGCCGGGCACCAAGTTTGGGAAGGCCGGACACGCCACGATGGCAGAGAGTGGGAAAACACCACAAGAGGCTCCGGCGGCAGTCAGGGGACTCTCAAGACGCTACAGACAGCGGGGGGAAGGGATGAAGGAACCTCTCGGTTCTCCTGCGGTGTTCCAGTATCACAGGTTCCTTGAGAGGCGTGGCCGTCACACTACAAGTGGACTAAAGCGATTTACAGGTTGCTTGAGTGCGTATGCACCGGGTTTGCATGCCGATGGTTTCGTTTTCAGGGGTATATTGCATGGCTCGGGGGAGGGGGCTATGTTCTAATGTTTCCACCATTACCTCCTCTTGCTGCGTGGGCAGCTTTGCTCTGGCATCATAGCTGGTACAATGGGACTAGGGTTTTAGAACTGAGATACAGCACTGATCGTCTGCTTAGTATAGCGATAACAGAATGGCATCACACGTGGTCCAGGCACACGTGCCCAAACAGGCTTGCTACTTATCTTCTCACACACGGTCATATTTGATTGAGCACCTTTCTTTTTTTTTATCTCTGAATGCTAAGGGGCTGAACTGCCCCAGCAAGCGTCAGTTTTTGCGAGCGGAAGCAGCCCGTTCAGAGGCAGCAATATTCTTGGCTACAAGAAACTCACTTGAGGAAGAGGTATGAATCTCTAATGCAGTGGCCCCTATATCCTACTCAATTCTTTGCAGCCGCAACTAAACAAGCTAAATATACTGGTGCTGCCATTCGGTTTCATAGAGATTTTCAAGGGACTGTACTTGATCATTACTCGGATCCACGAGGTAGATATGTGATGGTCAAATTTGAATTAGACACTGTTACTTATATCCTGGTGAACATATATGCTCCGGTACAAGGGCAAGCCCAATTCTATTCTGGGTTGAGTAAATATTTGATGCAGGCCATAGAGGGTCACTTAATAGTGGCCAGAGACTTCAACTTAACATTAGACCCAAAGGTTGACAATTCCAGGGGAGGTGGGTCGGATATGGGTATAGCCAGGGTATGGCTGCACAGCTTAATGAAAAAATGGAATCTAGTGGACATCTGGAGGATTAAATATCCTTATAGCAGGAATTATGCTTTCTTTTCCAACCCACACTGCTCATATTCGAGACTTGATTTTTTTCTCATAGATACATTTTTGCTCATTAGGGATATTGAGGCAGATATCGGACAAGTCACTTGGTCTGATCACATGCCTGTAGAACTAACGGTGAAGGTGCCATCCAATCGGGAGGGAGGGCAATTTTGGACCCTGAATAACTCCCTTTTGGGGGATGAAAGGTATTGCGAGCGATTGGGGGGGACATTAAAGATTACATTGATAATAACACCAAAGATCCTGTTAACCCCTCACTGCTCTGGGAAGGTTTAAAAGCAGTGTTTAGAGGCCGACTAATTGCTCGTGCAGCTTTTCTTAAAAAAGAGCGAATAAAACAGCAAACGCAGCTACAAAAAGAGATACAGGAGTTAGAAAGCATACATAAGGCAATGCTGGCAAAGGCCTGCTATAAAAAAACTTCAGCGGGCTCGAGATGTGCTACAAGCCTTAGAATTGGAGAAAATGGCATTTCAGTTACAACAAATGCAACAGTCCCAGTTTGAATGGGGAAACAAGGCCAGTCATTTACTAGCTCGCCAATTGAAGAAAAGGTGGCCCAACGCCAAATAGAAAAATAAAATCAGAACACGGTAGCATATTGACCCACCCTCAGGAAATGTGGCAATGATTTAGGGACTTGTATAGTTCCCTTTATACGGCAGACTCTCAGATTCAATCAGAGAACATAGAGCAATACCTTAATGGTATAGACATCCCCAAAATATCTGAGCTTGAGAGACAATTCTTTGATAAAGACATTGCAGAAATGGAAATTCGACGACTGATAAAGGAGTTAAAAATACATAAGGCGCCGGGCCTCGACGGCTATACGGCTTTATTTTATAAAAAAAATTCTCCTCCCAAGTTACCCCCTTGCTACAGGACTGGTATAATTCTTTAAAGGCTGGAAACCCCCTTACTTTCCCCTCCCCCCCCCCCAGTAAACCCCCTTACCTCTCCACATTACCATTTATCTACTCTCCTATTCCTTTCACCGTTCTACTACTCCACCTACTAGGAACCTACCACTCTTCAATACGATGAATTTTACAAGCTTAACTGTCACTTCCCTCTTTCAATTCTATTGCATATAATTCTTTTAAACTTCATATAATATATGTAAATTCTGTAAATTTAAAGCCTTTGTTACCTCATTACCTTAAAACCTAGACAATGTTCATAATATTAGTGTTATCTAATACTACTGTTATCCCGTTACTTTAAAAATTCCTATGCATTGTTACCTAATATTACTTTTTCAAGCTATTATATGGTTTAAACTCAGTTCCCTGTAAAGCTCTTGTTATGCTACATTCTTGTTCAATGTAAACCGATGTGATGTTCCCAACAAATGTCGGTCTATAAAAAATATTAAATAAAATAAAGTGCAAATGTAGCTGGGATCTCTATTTTGGCAAAGCCTGGCCAAGACCCCTCTCTGTGCAGGTCCTACAGGCCAATATCTTTGATTAATGTTGACCTAAAGATCTTTGCCAAGATATTAGCGAACAGGTTGCAGTGTGTCATGACCAAATTGGTACATAAAGATCAGGCAGGCTTTATCATGGGCCGAATGACGGCAGATAATGTGCGAAAGGTTGTGGACCTCATCTGGCTGGTCAAGGAAAAAGAGACTCCCGCTGTGCTGCTTTCTGTTGACGCAGAAAAGGCCTTTGATATGGTCCATTGGCCTTATCTCTTTAGCTTACTGCGTAAAATGAATTTTGGAAACTCTTTTCTGGCCTGGTTATTAAATTTATATTCCAATCCGCAGGCACGTGTCAAGGTAAATGGACTTTATTCGGAGCCCTTGATGATTCACCGAGGCACCCGGCAGGGGTGTCCCCTCTCACCACTTTTATTCGCTCTCTTTTTAAAACTGCTAGCTCACAGCATACCTCTGCAGAAGCTATTCATGTGGTTCAGACCAGTGGTGCTGAGTACAAAATCACCATGTTTGCTGATGATGTACTGTTCACTTTGACACAACCAGCAACCTCCCTACCAGTGTCTATAGCCTTATTGCGGGGTTCCAGTTAAATTTGGAAAATTCCAAGGTACTAACCTGACATTAGGAGAGGAACTGCAGGCTAGATTACACTCCTAGCTCCCTCTTAAATGGGCTAAACAAAGCATAAAATATTTAGGCATCCAGATCAGTAAGAATTATGAAGACCTGGTCGAGCTGAATTATAAGCCACTTTGGCACAATTTATCTAGAGCAGGGGTGGGCAATTAATTTTCCCATGGGGCCGCATGAGAAATTGGGATGGTTTTAGAGGGCCGGACTAATATAATTAACTCAGTTCTACCCAATACTGTATATAGTATATATACTATCCCTTCATAAACAAACAGTAAGTTAAACAATACAAAGATTCAATGAAAATATGGAGGACCTAATTACATCATTATTTAATGATGAGATGATGAACTTTAATGAACTTGTAATTGTTCACTTTAGAAAATTGTCAACTTTTACAGTGTTTAAAAAACTAACATCACATCTTGACCTAAAATAGCAAGTTTTTCAAAGACCGACATCCCTTTAACTTAATAAAGAACAGTAAATGAAACAGTACAATAACATGAAAATGTTCAATGAGAGAAATCTAGCCTGTTTTGGGCCTGAACAAGTGCATTGAAGTTAGGTTGAATATCTGAGGTGGATATGCGAAGAACAGCGCACAAGTGATCATCACTGAGAGAGGATCTGTATCTGGATTTGTTGAACTTCATCACTGAGAACGTTTGTTCACATACGTAGGTAGATCCAAAGAGAACTAACATCCTCTGAGCATGCCTCCTTATGTGTGGAAAGTTTTCCTCTTTGAGAGAAGAATAAAACTCCAGCAGTGATACTGATTTAAAACACTCTGCCAGTAGATTGTCAGACTGCAGATCAATGAGTTCAAGCTGGACATCACTGGGTGCATTATCCACACAGCATGTAAAGGGAGAAGAAATCATGTGCATTTCACTCTCAACTGCTTTGAAGTCTTCAAATCTTCTGGAAAATTCATCACGTAGTGCCGCAAACATGGATGAATACTTGTCGAGGTGATCAGCTGATGGTGTGACTTCTTTCAGTGTTGACATGTGAGTGAGAATTTTGCCCTTCAATTGGCTAGAAAGAAACTTCAACTTTCTCATGAAAGCTGTCACCAAGCTGAACATTTAATGTGCAAAGAGGCCTTTGCCTTGCAGCTTGGTATTTAGTTCATTCATTAGTGCAGTCACATCAACAGCAGAGGCCAGATCTGCCATCCAGTGCGTATCTGAGAACTCTGGGATGTCTTTGCCTTTCGTCTCACAAAACTCCTGAATCTGAGCTCTCAGGTCCCATACTCTTTTAAGCACCTTTCCAAGGCTGAGCCATCTCACAGCTGTCTGGTAGCCTATGTCACTATGTTCACGTTCATGCTCCTCCAACAGTGCAACAAATTGTCTGTGATTCAGTGCTCTTGCCCTGATGAAATTAACTATCTTAGTTACAACATGGCTGATTTTTAGCACCAACTTGCACAGCACTTCCTGATGAATAATGCAATGCAAAAATATCAATTTCTGTTCTGGGTTTATTTCATTCACTTTATCTTGCATCCGCTTCAAAAGTCCGACATTTTTCCCTGTCAGATTTGGACAGCCATCGGTTGTAACACTTACTAATTTGTTCCATTTTAGTCCCAGTTTGTCCATGGATGCATTTACTTCGGTGATCAAATCACTCCCTGTCGTGGTACCTTTCATTGATCGCATAGCTGCCAGCAATTCAGTCATCTCAAAGTTTTTTGTTATTCCACGTACAAAGATAAGTAACTGGGCTGTATCACGGACATCACAGCTCTCGTCCATAGCCAGGGGAAAAAAAAATAAAATTATCCACTTTGTTTTGCAGCTGAAGCTCCAAATTCCCCGCGATGTCTTCGACCCGTCTTGTTACGATTTGCCTGGAGAGGGGCACATTTGCAAACGCTTCTTTTTTCTCAGGACAAATTAGCGCTGCAGAGTCCACCAAACATTCTTTGACAAACTCCCCATCAGAGAATGGCTTACTGTTTCTTGCAATTTTGTGGGATATTACAAAGCTTGTCCTGACGGCTGCATCCCGGGATGAGTGGAGCTTTGTAAAAAAATCCTTGCTGCCTTTGCAGTTTTGCTAGCAAATCTTCAGATGCCCGTGCCCGCTCTACCTCCGTCAAGTTCTTGTATTTCTCTGCGTGTTTAGTCTCGTAATGGAGATTCAAATTGTAATCTTTAAACACAGCTATCTGCTCTCCACAAACTAAGCACACAGCTTTACCTTTGGCTTCTGTAAATAAATATTTAGAAGTCCATTCCTTGTTAAAAACTCTGCATTCTCCATCAATCTTTCTTTTTTTTAACATTAGCCGACATATTTAAGGGCTAACAGCTAACCTTGGCTAATAGAGTAATACACAGCCAGCTGTTTGCATATAATACTATACCATAGCAGAAGTATGCTGCCCCAAGAAGAGAGCACAGAGACAGCAACAATAAAGAAACGCGAGTATGATCAGATCTGGGTATGACTTGTATATAACCACCCTGTATCCACACTTACTGGATGCACTCTACATACTTATGTGCTCATTAAACCACTTCAAAAGGAGCCTTAGGAAAAGACATCTTCTCAGTTACCGGCCCCGATCACTCGCCACAATTGATTAATAACTACAACTACTACTTTTTTTAACGTAATGTTCAGAGTGTTGCTGACACTGAGCTTATCCTGCAGAAGATGGGCTCTGGCTTGAAGTGGTGTAGAGAGAATGTAGGTGAAGCTGGGTCCCACCCTGATGTATGTACATGGACTGCACTTAGTGGGGTTATGGCAGCATTGGAGGAGGCAGCAATAGCAATACCCGGAGATAAGTAGTAGCAGCTGGTGTTTATGTACAGCTCCGTGGCGTCATGAAGCAGCAGAGGTGACTGGCAGGCACTGGAACCCACAACAGATCTTCCGATGGGAGTCTCGATTCTCTGCCCGAGTGTCACAAGCACAGAGTGCTAGTAGCTGCTGCGATCCCTTCCCTGGAGTCAGGCAATAGATGCGAGCAGGACAACGTATGACGCGCGGCCGGGCTCTGTAATAGCGGACAGTCTACCTGGCAACGGTGTATCTGGACGGTATCTGGACGTGCTTGCTCTGCCTGTCACCAGTGGATCTGGACGTGCTGTCTGTCACTGGTGTATCTGGACGTGCTGCCTGTCACAGAGCCCTAAATATTCCCTGGATTCGGGCAATAACTACATAGCAGGCAGGAAGGACTGATTACTGCAGCTCTCAGTCTCTGAGGTCACGGATCCCGGCAGATACTGCTACACAGCAGGTATGTGGGGTCCAGCTGCAGTGTCTTCCTCGTGCCGATGGACGCACGCTCAGGCCCTGTAATGGCGGCACGCCGCTGCAGGGGGCGGGGGAGGGAGCGCGTGGTACCCGATGTAACTCCGGTACCACTCGCAGTTACAGGCTTTTCTCTGTGCTGACTCTAGGTACCACATCCGCTCTAGTTATGTTTGTTTGAGCTCCGCACGGAGCCAATGCCGGGAGCACCACAATCAAGCGTCTGCTCTCAGCAGTGTAGATCAGGCCACGCCTCCAACTCTGAGCTAAGACGGGCGGGCCGGTCACAGACAGTAGGCGGGCCGCCCCTTGCCCAGGTCTGATCTAAAGAATTGGAAATATGAAAAATAGAAAACATAGAAATGATGGCAGAAGAAGACCAAACGGCCCATCCAGTCTGCCCAGCAAGCTTTCACACTTATGTTTTTTCTCATACTTATCTGTTACTCTTGGCCCTTATTAGTAACTTTTTGGTTCTAGTTACCTTCCAACCCTGCCATTGTTGTAGAGAGCAGTGCTAGAGCTGCATCTAAGTGAAGTATCTAGCTTAATTGGTTAGGGGTAGTAACTGCTGCAATAAGCAAGCTAATCCCACTCTTATTTGTTTACCCAGCCTGAGCAATTCAGTCCTTGTTGGTTGTTGTCTGAATATAAATCCTCTTTTCTTTATTCCCTCCTGCCGTTGAAGCAGTGAGCTGCGTTGGATATGTATTCCAAGTGAAGTATCAGGCTTAATTGATTCGGGGTAGTAACCGCCGTAACAAGCAAGCTCCACCCATGCTTATTTGTTTACCCAGACTATGTAATTCAGTCCTTGTTGGTTATTGCCTGAATATAAATCCTCTTTTCTTCTTTCCCCCCTGCCATTGAAGCAGAGAGCTATGCTGGATATGCATTGAAAGTGAAGTATCAATCTTATTTGGTTTGGGGGTAGTAACCACCGCAACAAGCAAGCTGCTCCCCTGCTTTTTTGTGAATGCAAATCCTTTTTTCCACTTTTCCTCTTGCCGTTGAAGCATAGAGCAATGTTGGAGTCGCATTAACAGTGAGTATGTTTATTGAATAAGGGTATTAACCTCCAGGTAGTAGCTGTCATTCCCGCAAGCCACCTCCATGCCTCTTCTCTTCATTCACATCCTCTAGAATTTATGGGTCCACAGAGTTTATTCCACGCCCCTTTTAAATCCTTCACAGTTTTGGCCTTCACCACTTCCTCTGGAAGGGCGTTCCAGACATCCACCACCCTCTCCGTTAAGAAATGCTTCCTGATATTGGTTCTGAGTCTTCCTCCCTGGAGCTTCAAATCTCTTTCCTGGTTGGGTCGGATGGCCACAGTAAAAATGAATATCCTTCCCAGATTCCTATATTTATTTCAAACCCTTCCACTCTCTATCCCTAACGCAATGTTGAAATGTTGGCAGCGATGTATCTTTTCTTATATTTGGAAGAGAAAGCCACATAGGATACAACGAGATGTCATGTATCAACCGACACTTGGGGGAGGGCTGGGAGTCCCAAACCTGCAATGGTACTGGGTAGTGGCCCAGGTAAGGGCAATCATAGACTGGCATAAAGATAAAGAAATTCAATTGTGAGTAAACAGAGAGCAGGAAACGGTGGGGGATGTGCCCTTGCAGATCAGAATCTGGCAGACCAAGGACACTTGGCCCAGGGCTGCCCATATGCTTCCTACTACGCGGTTAACCCTAGAACTCTGGGAAAAATGGCATGTATATTTTGTAGGATCCCGATGCCACCTTTACAGCACAGCCCTTAATTATAACCTTAAATTCCCGGCAGGCAGAACATTTGCAACCTTTCAGCCATTGATCTGCAGGGGCATAACCCGCTTGGAGCACATTTGGGGAATACAAAAGTTATACACTTTGCAGGAACTCATGGAAAAATATCAATTGAGACGAGAGGCCAGTTTCCCTTTCATACAACTATGTCACTTTGTGCTGGCAGAAAAAATAGGGTTAGAGCTTCAACAGGGCAAGACACAACTAGAACACTGGTGTAGTCAAATAGTATGACAGGGGTTATTTCTACTCTCTATGGGTTTCTTGGGCATGCAAAGAAGGTGAAGTCTCCCTATGTCACAGCATGGGAAAGGGATTTAGGTAAGACATTCACCCCGGAACAATGGGATCTGATATTTTATAACACTAAACATAGTTCGCTCTCCGCCCTGCTGTCTGAAAATAGTTATAAGGTGCTCATGAGATGGTATCTAATGCCAGCCAGGCTCAATAAGATACAGCCAACGCTAGGTGACACATGCTGAAACATTGTGGAGGGCAAGGCACATACTATCATATGTGGTGGAGTTGTTCTCACTTGCAATGGTTCTGGAAAGCAATTATTGGTCTTATAGTAGACATCACTGGCCAACTTATATCTTATGCTCCTGAGCATTTTCTGCTTAACATGCCACCCAATATGCCTACTAACAAGTGGTTGTTGGCTCACCAAATTATTATAGCAGCTAGATGCGAGCTTGCTCTATTTTGGAAGCAGCCTGTTATTCTTTTGCAAGTGGAGGTGAGCACTCGCCTGGAGTGAAATTGTTTAATGTACAAATTGACTGCGGTAAAAAAAAATCACAATCTACCCAGATGCTACAGGATTTGGAATCCCTACCTCTCAAGGCAGGCAGGGCAAACCATAGAGTCATAAGGAAGCACCGGAGCTCCTTATTGATTATACATGGCCTATATTTGTCTGTTTATCTGTACTTGTGAATTTGTAATAAGCATTCGATCATTGATTCAGTGCATATACAATGTTCTCAGTTGGGGGGATAATTTGATTTACAGATATTGAAAATTGTTATTGTTATTTCTTTGTAACTGCAATGTATTATTTACATATGATGGCAAATAAAAATAATTTTAAAAAAATCTACCCTTCACAAGTAATTGCCCACAGAAATCCTACTGTTGGCACAAACTTAATTGTAATGTCCATAATAGATGTTAAACAGAGCAAATGAATACCAATGAACAATATAGAAATCAAAGTACAGAACAAATATACCTATTGACCAACCTGGTATCTTTTTACATCTTGTCAAATTGGATGGAGCACAGGAGGTATTGAATGCGAATGTGTTTTTCAAAAAATGCATTCAGACGAGGATGATGGAAGAAACTTTGTATCAACCACTAAATGAGAAACAATTGAGAACAAAGATGCCAAAATGGATGTGTGCACTGGATAAAAATGAAAATGTGGCAACTAAATGTAAGCATTATCAAGGTACCTTAAAGCTTAATCAGTTCAGATACCGTACAAATGAAACCAGAATGGCTGGCTGAATGAAGTGTAGGAATACCTCTCACTACGGCCGCCTCGAATCGCTGATCCCGAACTGGGTAAAACTTCAAACACAGCCTAGAAACAATGAATGAATCAAGGACACGCATCCTATCTTCTAAGTAAGAAACAAAAATAATACATTGGAAAAAAATAAATAAAAACTGAAAAATGTAGAACAGACAAACAAATCAGTGAACTCGGCCAGAACCGTGTGCGAGTGTACGTCCTACTGAAGGCCGCTCATACGCTGCCATACCAAGCATTGGTTAAATGAATAAAAGATAATTTATAAAACAATGAAGCCTACATTACAACCCGCCAGGTTGAAAAATCACAAAAAATACTGCAAAAAACCCTCCTTACTACTCATGATGTCTTGCTCCCATGCTCTACCTGCTCGAAAGAATTTTACAAATGATGCGCGTAGGGCTTAGATCCTCATGAAACTAAATAGGTGGAATAGACAATGAACCAATTACAAAACAATCCCAAAGAGAGGCTACATTCAAAACGAACCGGATAAGTGATGTAGATGTATCCTGACCATGGGGCTGAAATAAAAAAAACAGAGGTCTGCTTACAAAAATGCCTCCCACTCAATCATGGAATTAAGGCCTGCCGGAGCTGGCGTCTGCCAGAAATAAATTAATTTCTGCTCACACCACTGTAATAGGAGAGAAATGGAAACACCCCCCTCCCCCCCAGGGCACCGGAGATGCTTTACAACAAAGAATCTAAGCTGATCAAGAGAATGGCCATATTCTATCCTATCCAATGCTTCACTAGAGGGGCTTCCCTTTTACAAGTGAGATACAACTTCTACGCTGGATAATACGCATGTATATGGGAAGCTCAGCGAGGCCAATATATTGCTTAGAGCATGGACACAAAATGGCATAGATGACTTGCGATGTGCTGCAATCAAAATGGCCTCGAAGTTCCTGCGTTATGGGTAACGTAGGATGGTGAAATATTTGGATCCTATGTACATGAGTGCAAACCGAGCACTGATTGCATGAAAATCGTCCAAAAGATACAGGTGAGGAGCCATCATGGGGTTATAGTGAGACTAATAGGTCACACAGGTTGCAGCCCCTAGTGTGGGCAAAAATGGGTCTTTCTAATAAACACCGGTGAAGGGCTAACACGTGTCAGTGTTTCAATATAATGCCTTGTATCTGGTGCAACCTGGAAGAAAATGGAAGGACACACATGGATTGATTATTCATAGGGCAATGGCAAGTCTGCCATAAGAGGTCACGACAATTGGCATATAGACCCTGTGTACATGCTTTCTTGATTGCCTTACAAGGGTTAACCCTTGCTAAGATACCAACCTGACTTGTATACTCTGTAGTTGATTCACATAAGCGACATAATCTGAAAAATTGACCTACCAGAATGTTACTACGCAAATTAAATGGATGGAAATGTAACAAATTGTTACAATCTGTAGGTTTAGAGAAAATGGTGGTGGTGAGCCGATGTTGATGTTTGGACTCCCATTGGTCCAAAAAAGGAATAGACTGTGTATGAGAAATAATAGTGAAGCGCAAATTCAGATCAAGTCTGTTAATCCACAGGGACAATGACTCCATTGATGCTAAAGACCCAGTCCAAATGAAAAAGACATCATCTATGAAACGGACCCATAGTTGGATGTTGCGCCACTGCTCCGCCAGATACAAACACAGGCTGAATATATGCAAAATAAAGTGCTTGGGAAAACACCACAACAAATATGTTCTTTATTTATTTCATACATCCTGTCTTTCCACCTCCTCTCCTAGCATCTGCCTCCTGTTATCTCCTTTCTCCTTCCCCATATCTGCCTCTTGCCTCCTCCACCTCTCCCCACTGCATCTTCTCATTCCTCTTGCTTCCACCCTAGGCAAAACAGCTGTTAAGAAAAAGAAAAAAAAAAAAAAAGCTGATACCACTATTCCTCTCTGTAGCAGTGCTGCCAGCATATTTAAAACGCACAGGGCAGCACTTCGGAAGAGCTGTACTTCCTGCACGGGTGTATGTACTAGGGCTGACGTCAGATTGAAATCTGATCCGTCTCCAACTGCAATCAGGAGCACACTATACCCATTGGTTTTGAGTCCATCTGCTACACGCTAGGAAATAATAAATTGGGAAAAAATAAATAAAAATTGAAAAATGTAGAACAGATAAAGAAACCAGTGAACTCAACCAGAACCGTGTGCGAGTGTACGTCCTACTGAAGGCCGCTCATACGCTGCTATGCCCAGCATTGGTTAAATGAATAAAAGAATTTATAAAACAAAGAAGCCTACATTACAACCAGCCAGGTTGAAAAATCACAAAAACATACTGCAAAAAAACCTCCTTACTACTCATGATGTCTTGCTCCCATGCTCTACCTGCTCGAAAGAATTTTACAAATGATGCGTGTAGGGCTTAGATCCTCATGAAACTAAATAGGTGGAATAGACAATGAACCAATTACAAAACAACCCCACATATACACACTGGAAGACCAGCCGGACCCCGTGTCCGGCCGGGCGGCGTAATGTGGGCGCAGGCTCACTTCAGAGGCGAGGCGCGTGTGGTTGGAGAGGGGGGGGGGGGGGGAAGGTGGAATAGACGGAGGTGAAAACAACGTGGGGACACAAGTAGGGCTGCAACGTGAAGTACGTGAAGGAGGGGGGAGGGGGGGACTGAAGGCGAGTGTCATAGAGTCGTGGAATGCAGTGATTGGCTTTAGGTGCAAGGGGGGGGGGGGGGCAGAAGGAGTAAGCGTGGAGAGCTGGGATAGGTGGGGAGAAAATTCAAACTGCTGGTTAAGCAGTTTTAGTAACGCGGGCTTCAGTCGGTAGCTGCGAGCGAGAGAGGGGCAGAAGGTTCGCGCGACCCTCCCACCCACCCTTAGTCCTAGGCGATTGTTGTTGGGGAATTGCAGTTTTGTTTGGGGGATTTGTCGCAGCGGGGGGCGGTTGGTCCGAGCCATAACTGTTCAATTTTGTTGTTCAAGTTATTTGGATTTTGGTAAAGCCGACGGTGGTTGACAACTGAGGGCTGTTGTCAGGGTGTGGCTCCTTGCCGGATGAGGCGGGGGGCCGCTTGGCCAGACTCCTTGCAAGTTGGAGGCGGGAGTACACCTGGGTTGGCTCCTTGCAGGAGAGTGTGGCGGGAGTCGGAACCTGGCGTGTTGGGGCCAAAGAGTGTAACAGAGAGGCTGGTTAGGCTATCCTGCCGGAAGGTGGCGGATAGTCTGGTGGGGGCTGGGCAATACCAAAGTCCTAGTTGTTGGTGTTAATGTGTGGATATAAGCTCGGACCACTGAATGATTAAAGCTGCGGCCTTGTTTTACCCACAATGAAATGTGTCTGTGATTATTGGATTGTAAGGGGGTGGTTGCGAGCGAGTGAGGTCCTGCATGCCCACATTATAATATATACACATAGATATACATACATACACACACATATATACATACACACACATATACACACTAATATACATACACATAGATATAAATATACACACATATATACATATACATACATACACACTATATATATGTGTTCACAGTGCCTGAAGAGAGGAAGTGCTACTACTCATGCAACAGCAACACCTATTGGCCAGATTTAGGACTCTGGAAAAAGCCCAGGTGCCAAGGCCTAAAGTAAGCTGGCAGGGGAAAACTCAGTTAATTGCAAATGAAAGCTCATTGCACCAGCAAACAGTCCTGGCTCTGTGCTAGATTACAAAGGAGGAGGAGGAGGAAACTCAGGGCAAAGAAACAAACTAGATAAGCTTCTTTGGCATTCATTACCACCTACAGCTTGGTTTTAGATGAAAAAAAATGTTGGCTGGGATACTCAGCTGCTCAGCCCTGCCTGAAAATCAGAGCAAATGTACCATGTTCCTCATTACACTGCAAAGGAAAATTGGTTCTTACCTGCTAATTTTTGTTCCTGAAGTACCACAGATCAGGCCAGACAAGTGGGTATATGCCTCCCTACCAGCAGATGGAGGCAGAGAACTAAACCTTAAGGCACTGCTACATAACCGAGAATGGCACCTGCAGTCCCTCAGTCATCTTGGCTTGGCCACAGCTCAATGCTATGTTAACAAACCTTCACCCCCACTAAGGGCGAACAGAGACAAAAGTTGAAGCCCCTGGAACTAGGCCCTCTTGATTTAACACAAAACATATATCCAACTATGTACACCGTACATTACTCTGACTATATCAAACATCAGCTCAGCAACATCCAGAAGCGAGGAAGTCTTTCGAAAGTTGGGGATGGGTCTCTGGCCTGATCGGTGGTACTTCAGGAATGAAAATTAGCAGGTAAGAACCTAATTTTCCTTTCCTGTTTGTACCCCGGATCAATCCAGACAAGGGGATGTACCCAAGCCCCTCTATTCTGGGCAGGAACTCGAAAGACCCACATGCAACACACTTTCCCCAAATGAAGTTCCATCTGGTGATCGCCCATCCAAGTGGTAATGTCAGGTAAAAGGGGGTAGAGAAGACCATGTAGCTGCACGACAAATCTCCTGCAGAGAAAGCAGTTGACACTCCACGCATGAGATTACTTGGACATGGTGGAATGCGCTCTCAAGCCCTACGGTACCAGCTGGCCCTTACAGCTGGAAGCCGAAGCTATTGCTTCCTTCAACCACCTTGCAATAGTGCCCTTGGAAGCCTTACACCCCTTCTTTGCTCCACTGAAGAAGACAGATGATCAGACCTCCGAAAGGCATTTATCTTAAAAACAGCACAAAACAATATGGCGAACATCTAACAAGTGAAGATCCCTTGCCATTGGAGCCTCTGCTGACAAATTTGGAAATGCCGGTAACTCGACAACCTGGTTAAGGTAAAAAGAAGACACCACCTTAGGCAAAAAGGAATGCACCCTATGTAAGGAAATCCCATCCTCCGAAAAATGCAGAAAGGGATCCCTATGCAATAATGCCTGTAGCTCAGATATATGCCTGGATGAACAGATTACCACCAGGAAAACAACCTTCAGGGTTAGATCCTTTAACGACGCCTTCCGCATAGGCTCAAAAGGAGGACCACCCTAAGCACTACATTAAGGTTCCAAGCTGGACACATTCTCCACACTGGAGGACGCAGATGCTTCTCACCTGAGGAAACAAACCACATCCAGATGAGATGCCACCGGTCTTCCGTGAATCCTACCTGGAAGGGACCCTAAGGCTGCCACCTATACTCGAAGGGAATTATAGGCCAACCACTTTGCAAAAAGGCCAGGATATGCAGAATGTCCACCTTCATAGCTTGCACCTTATTGAGAAAACACCATGATTCGAACACCTTCCAAACCTGGACATAAGCCATTGACGTGGAAGGTTCCTTGCCTGAAGTAAAGTTGCAATCACAGGCTACAAATAACTCTTCAAACGGAGCCACTGCCTCTCAAAAGCCAAGCTGCTAGACAGAAGCGATCTTCATGGTCTGAAAATACAGGTCCCTGCCACAACAGCCTTCTAGATGGTTCAAACGAACGAGACCACCAAGAGCTAGCCGCAGAAAGTCTGCAAACCACAGCCAGCATGGCCACTCGGGTGCCAACAGAACCACCCTGCCTGGATGATGCTTGATTTGGTGTAGCACTCGATCTATAAGAGGCCACGGCAGGAAGACATACAAAACTGCTGTGTCAGCCACAGTTGAACTAGACCGTCGATGCCCTCCAAACTGATCTCCTTTCTGCGAATGAAAAACCGAGCCACCTTCGTATTTCCTGGAGATGCCATGAGGTCTACTGCTGGCCATCCCCACCTTGCCTGAAGCAAGGTGAAGGCTTCTACCGACAACTCCCATTTTCCATTGTCAGGCATTGTCTGCTGAGGAAGTCCGTCTGCACATGGTCCACCCTGCAACATGAGAGGCCGTTATTTTTTCCAGATGTTTCTCCGTCGAGATGAACTGCTCTTGTGCCTCTTGCGCAACTAGATGACTGCGTACCGCCCTGATGATTGATGTACACCACTGTCGTTGCATTATCCGAGAACACTCACACTGTCCTGCCTCGAACGAGTGGAAGAAAAGCCAGTCAGGGCTTACGCACTGCCCTGGTCTCCAGGCGGTTGACAGACCAGGTTGTCTCCTCCGGCGACCATTGACCCTGAGCTGATCTCCCTTGACAAACTGCCCCCCGACCAGAGAGGCTGGCATCCATGGTCACCAGGACCCAATAGGGCACCTCCAGATCCATTCCCTTCTCCAGATTGTGCCAAGCCAGCCACCACGAGAAACTGGACCTGGTATCCTCCAGTAAAAGCAAAGGAAGCTGAAATTCCTCTGAAAGCGGCTTCCAATGGGATAGCAGAGCCCCCTGCAGAAGATGCATGTGGGCAATGCCCACGAAACTAACTCCACCTAGACGCCATGGAACCCAGGACCCATAAGTAATCCCAGATCTTGGGCACCGACAAGCGCAGCAGTCGCAGGACCTGACCCTGCAACTTGACTGCCCTCTCCATAAGTCCGAAACCCTTTCCATAATCTGGTATCAAAGTTTGCCCCCAGATATTCCAATGACTGGATTAGTGTCAGCCGACTCTTTCTTAGATTCGCCACCCAGCCCAATGATGCAAGAAACTGCAGTACCCACTGGACTGAGTGAACACACTCTGCTTCTGACTTTGCTCGAATCAACCAATCGTCCAGGTATGGGTGCACCAGGATACTTTCCTTGCTGAATGCTGCCGCTACCACCACCATCACCTGTGATGGTGGTGGTGGTGCTAATCCAAAGGGAAGAGCCCAGCTTTGGAAATGTTTCAGAACCATAAATCTCAGGAACCACCAGTGATCGGCTCGAATGGAAATTATGAAGATAAGCTTCCCTCAAGTCCAAAGACACCAGAAAATCCCCTTTGCATTCTGCTGCTATGATGGTGCGCAACATTTCCATCCGAAATCATGGCACCCAGAGGGCAGCATTGACCTTCTGCAAATAGAGAATGGGCCAAAACATCCCTTCCTTCTTTGGAACCACGAAGTATACAGAATACTGACCCTGCCCCCTCTCTTGAGGGGGCACTGGTACAATAGCATGGAGGAGTTGCAACCAATCAACAGTATCCTGCACCTCCTCTCTCTTGCACTGGGAGATGCAGTGAAAGACCATCAAGGCATCCCTAAGCAGATGAGAAAATTCTAAGGCATAGCCGTCTTTTATCACCTCTAGGACCCACTGGTCCGATGTGATTTTGGTCCACTCCTTGTAAAAGAGGGAGAGCTGCCTTCCAATGGCCACCAAAGAGGAGTGGACCAATACACCTTCATTGTCCAATCTTGCTTCTGCCAACCTCTTGAGAACCACTGTCCCTCTGAGGTCTGCGCTGGCTCCAAAAAGGTTGTTGCCTGCCAGAACTCTGCTTTTGTGATGCTGCTCCAGGGCTCCTGCCTGCACAAAACTTTACATCTCAAAAACAAGCTCACAGCAGAAAGGACTTCTTAGGGCCCTTTCTGTCCTCAGGCAACTTATTACCCTTTGACTCTCCCAATTGCTTCATGAGCTGCTCCAGGTCCTCCCCAAAGAGCAGCTTTCCCTTGAAGGGGAGATTTGACAGTTGTGCCTTAGACCACACATCTGTCGACCAATTTTGCAGCCATAGGAGCCTCTGCACTGCCACCGCTGGGACCATACACCTGACGGAGGACCAGATCATGTTGTATAGAGCATTGGCCACATAGACCTCTCCCGCATCCAAGCGGGCCACCTGCGCTGCCTCAGTTGCAGTCCCTAACAGCTGGTCATATTCCTTCTGCACCCAACACAAACAGACTCTCTGCATCAAACTTCCGCAGACTGCAGCTTGAAGACTCAAAACCGAAATCTCAATCTTTTGAGTAGGATCTCCAGTTTCCGATCCTAGACATCCTTTAGAGTTGCCACTCCGGCTACCAGAATGGCTGTCTTCTTAGTGACTGCTGTCACAGCTGCATCCACCTTAGGAATTCTCCAAAACCCCAGGATGTGCTCTGGCAAGGGGTATAGCTTTGCCAAAGCTCTTGCCACCTTCAGGCCCATCTTAGGAGACTCCCACTCCCAATCCACCAGCTCCTTCAGTCTTTGGCAACAGAAAGGCTTTAGGGGGTCTCCTTAATCCCTCTAGGACTGGATCCACCCCTTCATTATCAGAATCCTCCTGGATAACTTTAATTCCCAGCTCCTCTAGCACCTGGGGAATCAATGAACCCAGCTCCTCCTTGAGGAAGAGGCAGACCACACGTTGGTCATCACCCTCCGTGATCGGAACCACATCCAGATCCTGAGTTGGATCCCCTATCACATCCACTGTGTCCTGGTGCAGATCCTGAAGCGAATCCCCCCATGACATAAGCAGGGTCCTTGGCCGGATCCACCAGACCCCCTTAAAACTGATCTGGTTCATCTGTTCCGACTCTTTCTCCACCATGGACCGTTGAACCCCCAGCACGCTCAGGATCCCTCCTGACTCCACAGGTCTCCTAGCCCTCTTAACCAGCCGGGACTTTCAGACACCAAATCCTTCCTGGCTAGATAAGCCTTATGAGGAGCACAAAATTAATTGAAAATGCCTCTGGATCAGAGGAGGAAGAGTTCTGAGCAGCAACATCTACCCCGTCAACATTTGTCCATCCCCCGCTACCAGCAGGATCCTTCTTTATCGGAAACAGGGTGGGAGTCCCAAGGCACTGAAATGGCAGACAGTCTCAGCACATGCTGCCAGCATGGTCACCATCTCCTCCAGCCCACCCCCCCCAGAATCGGCCCAGCTGCCTTCACATTCCTGCCACCCGCAGAGGCATAATCACAGCAAAACGAGGCCAAATCAAGGCAAGTCCGCCTCAAACCACAGACACGACAGTTTGCCACACTGTGAGGGAGCCAGCATGCTGGGGCGGTCAGGCCTGCACACGTGGTCAGGCCTAAAAATAACCCCTGCCGACACGATCGCTCCAACCTGTCCGGTGCTGAAACGGTCAGCACCCAGCCCTGATGAAGGCAGACAATTCGGCATGATCCCTTCTGCCTTCCTCCCCGCAGGAAACAAAACTTAGCCACTCCTCAGCCCTGCTCCCACATGCTGCCATTGCTGCACTGCTCTGTCTTTTTATTTATTTTTAAATTAAAGAAACAGGAACAAAGAAAATGGGAAACTACTACTTCCCTGCTTCTGGAGACCACATGGTGAGGAGCCAGGCACACAGAGGGAGTGAAGGGCCCAGAGGGGGAGCAGGAACCAGGCCCCCTGGCTATCTCCCCCCCCCCCCCCACCAAAGAAGGGCAGAGTCCTGAGAGGGTCACCAACCCCCCCCCACCCCCAACTGGCTCTGTTCCACCCAAGGGATGGCCCTCAAAGGAACCTAACACCTCAGGGAGCTGAATCCTCTTCTTCTTTGCACCTCTACCATCTGCTGGAGACAAAGTCCAGACTGCAGCTCTGCACCTCTACCATCTGCTGGAGACAGAGAAATCCTGAGGGACTGCAGGTGGCACTCTCTTATGTAGCAGTGCCTCAAAGTTTTGTTCTCTGTCTCCATCTGCTGGTAGGGATGTGTAAATCCACTTATCTGGACTGATCCGGGGTACGAACAGGAACCAAGAGCTGTTACTGAGCAGCATTGATCTACATCCCGAAAACCTATCCATGCCATTCCTCCCTACCATTTAATAAGGTCAATACTCCTGAGCAGACTTACCTCTGTCTCATAATACCACTGCACCACCTCCACATTGGTGTGATCAATGCAGAACAAATGAAAACAGTCACCAAATAGTCAGATATATTTATTATCATATATACAAACACATTTTATACATCACTATTAAATTGAATGGAATGAACCATTTCCACATCATCTATTTCTCCTTTCATTTATTTAATTCCTTGTCATAAAAACCTACTCAGATTCCTGCCACTCTGTCTTTATCTGAAACAGCAGCTCTGCCGGGGGGGGGGGGGGGGGGGGGGGGAGCGGGGAAGGAGCTTGATTGTGGTTTTCCACATCTGCCCAAACTCCTTTCCCTAGTATTAGGAGTCTGCTATGACCAAGCTGTTAAAGACCCCTGGGTAGAGCAGCCTGGTTTTCCTTCCCTGTGCATTCGGATAGCCGTAGTGCTTTCTAACACAGGTGGAGCAGCTCAGCACAGTGCACAACGCCCAGCAACGGTGAGCCCCCCATCCCCCAAGGAAACCTCGGATCTGCCTGGCCAGGAAGCATAATCCGTATCAGAAAGAAGGGCTTACAAAGAGTTCTGTTCCCTCTTTTTTTTTTTTATATTGCAGAAAGCTCACTGGATTATAAAGAACTTCTCCCTCATTTACAGCTACCTGGGTCTGCAGAACCAAGCTGAACAATTTCTCTGTATAAATCCAGAAGGGAACACCTGGCACGGAGAGCTTCAAGGTGTCCCAGCCTATGGGGAAAAGCACCAAAACCTGAGCAAGACACACACGAAGCAAAGTGCAGAAAAAAAGAACAATGACAGCGCATCCTCCCCAGCCCAGGCTTGACAAAACTGTCCCCTCTTTCCAACAGCCTGCCTGGGGGGGGGGGAAACCAAATTCAGTCTAGGCTGGGATTCAAGGGTAATTGAGCTGATCTGAGTGGTTTACAGTTCAAATCACTAGACTAACAAATAATTCTGAAGGTTTCCTGAAGTCTTATAGCTACAGGAAGTCTAAAATTTCGTAAGACCCTCAGTGAAGGGGGGGAGGGGGGGGGCCTAGCTGCCAATGCCGCTTCTTCTGCCACTTTTCTACGAAGCCTGCAGCTTCTATTTCCCCAATGCTTAGCGAAGAAGCACAGTAGGGGCTCCGGGAAGCGGCAGAATCTGGGCCTGCGGCTGGGTTTGGAATGCTCTCGCCAGAGGCTTCCAAGCAGCCGTCAGTCTGTTGCACAAGCAGCACATCTCACCTCTCACTCACTTCTGTGAGCCCAGAGTGCAACCGAGGCCAGGTCACATGTCAATCATCACGAAACCCCAGCCGAGAACAGCATTCTGACGGAGGCTTACAAACATTCATTTCCTGCTAATGGCTTTACCTAAAGAGAGAGACACACCACCCACTCCTGGAGCCCCCTTGCCTGTAATGCAAGCTACAGTGATTTGAGTGTCTGTGATTAAACGAGCTATTCATTCTGAGCAATTTAAAAATAATAAAAAGTAAAGATTAGAGAGAGTGGGCCATGTCATTGGAAGCACAGACTCAGCAAGGGCTGCCGAGCTCCACACAGGAGGCCGTGCCGTCTCCAGAAGTTTGGGAGGGATGGGGAGGTCTCTCCTTAGAGGTTCTGGTATCGGGACTAGGGCCACAGCTCTGAGACCCCTGGAGCAGCTTTCTGTCCGAGGCACAGTCCTTTCCAGCAGTGCAAGCGCTGGATTCAGTCTGATCCATGGTACTGGCATCCATGATGTCCTGTGGTCCCCTGCAAGTCTGGGGATCACTCGTTTGTGAAGTTGTAGTGGCTGTAATAGAACAATCACTGCTTAACCCAAAGAACACTACATCTGATGAGCTCCCTGGGGCCCCATCAGCCCTGGCTGCTGCTGCCATCGCAGCCGTAGAGTCCCCTGGGGCCCCATCAGCCGTTGCTGCCACCGCAGGGTCCCCATCAGCCGTTGCTGCCACCGCAGGGTCCCCATCAGCCGTTGCTGCCATCAGCACTGCAGTCTCTCCTGGGGCCCCATTGGCCATTGCAGATGTCACCATGGAGTCCACTGCGGCCCCGTCAGCCGCTGCGCGACGCAGGGAGGTGCTCAGATGCGACATGAAGGAAGATTCGGTAAGAACAGCTGCCGGGTCCGCCGCCCAGTTCAAGTCTGTGGCCAGGCTGGTGGCAGGAGCCTGGTCCAGGGCCTGGGGGCTGTCGAGTGCAGTGGCCGGGTTTGCACGTGGGGCTGCTGCGGCAGCCACGGTGCTGTTATTGTTCAGACTGTCCTGTAACGTGGTCTGGTTCCCCTGCCCTGCCTGCTGGTTTTGCAGTAACATCTCTTGAATGCGTATCTGCTGTAAAATAGCTGGAAGTTCATAGTGATGAAAGAAATAGATCATCGAATGCTGCAAAATAAAGGGGGGGGGGGGGGGGAAGCATCACTCTCCAAATATCAGATATAGCCACACACCAGCCCATGCAGGAGTCCTTTCTGGGCCCAATCCCTGGAGTTTCTTCCTCTCCTCTGAGCTCCTGGGTCCTGCTGCCCCCATCCCGATGCCAAAGCAGCCCCTCTTCCTCTGCACAGCAGCTCACTCTGTTATAGACTTTACTAAGCTTTCTGGGGTACATGCGTAGACCAGAATCACCCAAGGGACACCAAGTTAGCACCCGAGCGGCAGGCTGCTGCATACCTGCACAAAGAGCCAGGAGGTGACCAGTGCCAGGCTGCTGTACTGCCCATTGAATCGGTAGTGATAGGCGTAGAAAGCAAAGTGGTATAAATAGAAGAACCTGGGAAGACAAAAGACGGACCATTATACGAGGCAGCCCATGATCTGCATGCCAGTGCTGTCCCTGGCAATCTGGGTGAGTGCTCTTACCTCCGGCTGGCACCTGGGGCCAGCAGCTGTGACCTCCAGTGCGTTTACCTCCAGCCAGGACAGGAGTGTCCATGTCCCAGCCGGTCCTCTTAACTCCCCCTTGCAGCACCCAGCGCGCTTACCTCCGTCCGAGATGTCAGCACGCATGCAATGCTCACTGCTCCTGGCAGTGCGGGGAACACTCACCTCAGCCAGTGCCTCTTGCTGGTGCTGGTGTGACAACAGATGGCATCATACTGGTCTGCCAGCCACACAATCAGAATGATGTAAAAGGCCGTGGTTGTATCATTGAAGAATTCGGACATGATGGCCTCCATACCTGCCGGAAACATATATCGGTTATGTCACTCAGTAGCTGCTCTCCATGAAACAAGGGTGCTTTGGACGGAGAATGTCTGGATCCTGGGCAGGAAACTAAAACAGAGCAGAGCAGCCCAGAAAAGAGCAGCCCTCAACCCTGCTGATGACACTTCCCACGGGAAGGGCTAGTCCCAACCCTAAAGGCGCCACGGCTGCAGGGGGGAGAGAAAACCTGCCCTCACACCGCCTGACACCAACGAGAAATAAAAGGCTTCCCTTGGCTTCCCCAAGCTAATGCCACCATAGTTGCCAAGCATCAGAACTTTGATGGGCAAAACTCAGTATTACCATGAATTCTGAGCTGTGCGCGTTCAGACTGAACTGAAAGAGGAGAAAGTACAGGCAGTGTCTCCCGTTCAAAAAAAGCACTTCTGGAGCTTCTTCCCCCAAAGTTGGTGGCTGCAGACGTGGCCCGAGACTGCCAGTACACCGTGTCAGGCCTGAGAGGGAAATATGGTCTGGTTGGAGAAGCCACAAAAGGTCTCTGAACTCCCCTGCAGTCCAGGGCACAGAGAAACTCACCGACGAGAGCTAGGATGACGGTGAGTAAGGGAGCAGCAGGGAAGGCGATGGTCATGTTCAGCTCCAGCATCTGTAACAGATCCACTGCAAGAAACACAGAGGCAAGTGAGAAACCAGAGCAGGAGCTAGGAGGTGATGAAGGGATCGGCTGCTCTCTGAGGAACAACCTTGTACCAACTTGTCACAGCGCAGAGCAGAGTCCTCTTAGACATCCCCCCCAGAGCCTGCACGCTCACCAAGCTGTAAATAAGCCCACGGACCTGACTCTTCCCAGCCCAGTCCAATAGAATTATCCACAGATGAAGCTGCGAGTCAGGCTCCTTCTTCCGATCCTGGAGATCATCATCATCTGGGGATAAATTCTCATACTCTACCAACCTGCAAAGAATCCATTTTTTTTTCCCAGAACCAGTATGGATACCACACCTCTACACTCTAGGGCATCTTAAACATAAGACAGAAAACAGTCCAAAACGGACAGGACTTACCAATGAAAACAAAGATCTGATGGTGTGAATAACGCAGCAGCATCGAGACGGACAGGGTCTGAAAAGGGAAAACGGAAAGGTGAGCCTGGACAGGTGGGGCCCTGCACAGTCCCCACATCTACACAACTGCAGCCACAACTACTTACGAATATGACCATAATAATGAAGGCAGCTAGGTAAGAGGTGCGAGCCATCCACATGCTGACAAAGCGGTAATGCTCTCCAGACACCACATTGCGCAGGAACCCTGTCGGGAAAGGAGTGTGCAATGAGGCAGGATTGTGTACGTCCCCCGCACTACATTCTCTGTACAGACCAGCTGATGCAGGCTGAACATATCCCCAAGATGGCCAGGCAGCACTCGTGCCTCAAAGGATTCCCTACATGCCATACCTTTGTTCTCCTCGTTCTCTGCCAGGGCCTTCACACTGGACATGAGAATATCATCATAGCCCAGAAACTCATCCAGGAGTAGACGGCTGAAGCGGTCTCCAAAACAAAGGTCACGCATAGGATCTGCCAGATAAACACATCAAGAACGGACCCCTCAGTCTCTGTGCAGAGAAAATTCTGTGACCCAGGCAGCCAAAACAGCTGCCTCCCTGTCCCCAACCGCTTCACCAAGACACTAAGGAAGAGTCCTGTATTCAAAGAACTGAAAATTACCAAGAGAACTTCCTTGCAAAGTGCACCAGAAGCTTAAACGTAAGAGACGGGCGACAAGGACACGCCCGAGCCTTAATGTTACGTCAGCTCAGCATGTATGACTCAATTATCATTGCCAGGTCAGAAGCTCTGCATCTTCACACACACACTCGAGTAGCTCACTGGGGCTTCCTTTTGGCACCAGAAGAAATGAACATTTCTGACAATAAGATTACTTTAAGAAAACACAAGAATAGCTCAGAGAGGCCAGAGGTTGATATTCAAAAGATTGCCTTGCTCAAATCCCATCTAAATACCCACCTTCTAGAGACTGCTTTTAAATCTTAAGCCGGATGGTTCACCTCAGCCTCATTAACTAATTTTAACAATTGCCTTACTATATGAAACTCTCCAAGTCTCTTGCCCTGTCTATCTGTCTTGATTAGATTGTAAGCACTATTGAGCAGGGACTGTCTCATGTGTTGTTTGTACAGCACTGCTTATGTCGAGTAGCGCTATAGAAACGTTAAATAGTAGTAGTAGTGGCAATAGTAGTAGTTTTAGCCAGATAAGTCTTACCTGTTCAAAATTCCCCCCATTACCTGGCAAGAAAAATTGCTTTTTGCACATATATATAGCTGGGTAAGAAAAGGGCCGAGCTGGAGCTTTTAAAATTTAGTAGAGTAGCGCAATACTCTGTGCATCCTGGCTAAACCTGTGCAGACAACTCCGGCCGCACACATATCTGTCCTAAATCTGTGCCTCTAAAATTTAGCAAGATCAGTGCCACCCAATATCCAGATCCAGCTTGCTCAGCAGATTTTTGAATATTGACCTCTAAAAGAAAAAGAATTGATAAACTATGACAAGGCAAAGAAAGTGAGCAAAAATCAAACTGGAAGAGTGTGAGATCCTGTGAGGCGAGGCAGATCCAGGCTAAGGATTCACTCACCCAATGTCACCACCATGACTGGGATGTTCAGCCGCTGGCGGGTGCTTTGGGATAAGCGCAGGAAGCCGTACTCCAGTGAATATTCCACAATATATTCCTCCTGTGGCCATACTGCAAGACAGAATCTGTGTTATCACCGGCTGGGTATTGCCCCCTCTGAGGGCTGAACTCCAGTATTGTTTATGGTACCAGCTGCTGGCTGTATAGACAGGAGCTTGCCATGGTACAGACAGCAGCACCGGAAGCAGCTTTGCCTGGGGCTACATCCTGCTTGCCCAATGGAACTAAGGCTCACTGGGGAAGAACACATCTGAGAAACCAGAACAAGATGAGAAGGAACATGCCAAGAGTTTGTGCATGATAGCGGCTCCCTGATGAAAGCTGGATGGAAAGGTCTGAAAAGGCCAAGTGAAAAAGCAACTCGCAGGCTCCGGGCCCAAGACCTCACTTCCAGGACACTGCACTGCACCAGGACAGCTGAGATAAACAGTGGAACCAAGGAGGGGGAAGTCAAGAGAGACGGCCACAGGGAATCCTGGCTTGTGACCGCTGGCCCAGGATCGTAGCTGTGATGACAGGACCAAGTTAGGAGGGAGATACTATAAAAATCCCAAGTGGTTCTGTCTGAGCTGGAAGCCCAAAAGAGGAGGAAACTGCTAGACCAAACCCTATCCCTTACAAATCTCAGTTCTATGCAGTTACTGTTACAAAGAAGCCACTTTATCCGACAGCACGATGTGGCTTTCCACGATACACAGTTGCTACTGGGAGCCCCAGAATCCCAGCGTCACATCGCGGATGAGGCTCAATGCTTTATAAAAAGGGTGGAAAGCACTATACCTGCAGTCTATTAGTTTGTGACTCAGTCTGATGTTTTGCCATGGTAGAGTCACTGATAAAGGAAAATTGGTTCTTACCTGCTAATTTTCGTTCTTGTAGTACCACGGATCAGTCCAGACTCCTGGGTTTTGCCTCCCCTCCAGCAGAAGGAGACAGAGAAAGTTTTACTGACACTGACACTTAACCCAAGGTGCCACACCTTCAGTCCTTCAGTATTAATCTGTACCCAAGCCAGAAATGAAAGAAACAAGACCAACAGCTTTAATAACTAACCCCCTTGAACGAGCAGAGGGAAGAGGAAAACTTGAACTGAAAACCGCGCCCACACAAAAACCTTGTGTAGGACTAATAAAAAACCTGTGCCATTCTTCAGAGTAATTACACAAAAACTGATTGAGCGGTCTCTCCAAATCTCCCTTTCCTCCAGTGGGCGAGACTCTGGACTGATCCGTGGTACTACAGCAACGAAAATTAGCAGGTAAGAACCAATTTTCCTTTCCCTGTACAGTACCCGGATCAGTCCAGACTTCTGGGATGTACCCAAGCTTCCCTAACCAGGGGACACTCGGCCCGGAAGGCCGCCTGAGAACAGGAAGAATGTGCAACCCTGACAGATATACGCAGAGCTAATTGCCTCTTCCAACCACCTCACAATTGTGGCTCTTGAAGCCTTATGACCCGTTTTGGCACCACGCCAAAGCACAAAAAGATGATCCGACAAATGAAAGCTGTTCATAACTTCCAGGTACCGCAACGTCTAACTGTCCTAACTCCATAGCTTGAGGAAACAGGACACAGATTTGGGAAGGACGGGAGGCTCTACTGACTGGTTTAAGTGTGTGTGGGGGGGGGGGGGACACACACACGACACCACCTCCTGCAGAAAAGATGGAACCATTCTCAAGGGCACATCCTCATCCAAAATCTTCAAAAAGGGTTCTTTGCACAACAGTGCCTGAAGCTCGGAGATTCGGCGCGCCGAGCAGATTGGCACCAAGAAAACCACCTTCAAGGTGAGATCCTTCATAGTGGCTCGTCTTAGAGGTTCAAACGGAGGGGCGCACAGGCCCCTTAGGACCACGTTAAGACTCCAGGAAGGGCAAGGCTTCCGAACAAGAGGGTGCAAATGCTTCGCTCCCCGAAGAAAACACTCAATGTCCGGATGAGCTGCCAGAGAAACTACGTGAACCTTACCTCGAAGGCAGCCTAAAGCCACTACCTGAACCCAGAGGGAATTAAAAGATTTACCTTTGACCAAACCCTCCTGTTAAAAAGGTCAGGACATGTGCCACTGAAGCTTGCATGGGAGCCACCTTCTGCTCGGAACACTAGGCCTCAAACACTTTCCAGACTCTTGCATATGCCAGGGACGTGGAAGTCTTCCTAGATTGCAATAGGGTAGCGATGACTCCTTCTGAATAATCTCTCTCTCTCTCTCTCAAACGCTGCCTCTAAAAGCCAAGCCACTAGACAAAAGTGATCTGCCTGGTCGAAACAAACGGGACCTTGGTGCAGAAGATTCGGCAGATGAGCTATGCGTCTTACGATCTTATCTTCCAATGGCCACAGAGGAAACACATACAGAAGGATGTCCACCAGCCAAGGCAGAACCAGGGCATCCACCCCCCCTGCTCCTCTTTCTCTTTGCCAGCTGAAGAAACGCGGAGCCTTGGTATTGTGGAAGGTCGCCATCAAGTCCACGCACAGCATGCCCCATCTCCGACTGATGAGGCACATCGCTTCCTCTGACAGCTCCCACTCTCCAGGATCAAGCTGTTGCTGGCTCAGAAAGTCCGCTTGCACGTTGTCAGTGCCTGCTATGTGGGAGGCTGCCAATCGCTTCAGATAATGATCCACCTAAGCGATCAAAGTCCGGGCTTCTTGAGCTACTGCTCGACTCTTGGTGCCCCCCTGTTAGTTGATACATGCCACTGTAGTCACACTGTCCGACAAGATCTTCACCGGCCTTCCTCCCACTAGGGGTAAGAACACTAGTGACGAGAGCTGTGTTCTTGGTCCTGCAAGACGATTGATGGACATCAAGGCTTCCTCCGCTGACCACCGCCCTTGCACAGACTGGTTCCGTCACATTGCTCCCCAGTCGGAGAGACTGGCATCGGTGGAGACGATCGTCCAGACCGGAATGTCCAGGTCTACACCCCGACATAACGTGTCTGGGAGGAGCCATCAGGAAAGAATGGATCGAGCACACTCCAAGAGGGGAAGAGGAAGCTGAAATTGCTCAGACAGAGAGTCCCAGTGAGACAGTAAGGCCGACGGTAGAGGCCTCATATGAGCGAACGCCCACAAAACCATTTCCAAGGTGGAAGCCATAGACCCGAGAACTTGTAAGTAATCCCAGACCTTGGGTACTTGCATTTCAACAATCCGTGAACTTGAGCTTGCAACTTGGAAATCCGCTCCTCGGTGAGGAATATCTTCCCCACCCTCGTCTCGAACGCACACCTAGGAATTCCAAACTCTGGGAAGGGACAAGATGACTCTTGGACAGATTGACTATCCACCCCAATGACCGCAGGCGTTAGAGGACTAAGTCCACTGCCTGCCGACAAAGGGTTTCCGATTTTATCCGAATCAGCCAGTTGTCTAAATAGGGGTGGACCAGGACCCCATCCCTCCGGAAAGCTGCAGCACAGTCGCCAGACCGAAAGGCAGGGCACAAAACTGAAAATGTTCTTCTAGAATCAAGAATCTCAGATACCGTTGATGATCTGGCGGAATCCCTATGTGCAGATACGCCTCTGTTAAGTCCAGAAACGCTAGGTACACCCTCTTGTGCACCAAGGCAGTCACCGACCCCAGGGTTTCCATTCGGAATCGAGGAATCTTCAGGGCCACGTTCACTTTTTTTTTTTTTTTTTAAATAGAGGCTAGGACAGAACGTGCCCTCCTTTTTGGGAACTATGAAATAAATGGAATAACGACCTGTCCCCTCTCCTAGCTTGTGCAGGTGACACATGATCTCTCGGACCGCCAGTTTCTTTTCTTTGTAAGTGCAATCTTTTAGCAGCTGAGCAAATTCTAAAGCGTAACCATGCCTTATCACGCTTAAGACCCAAGATCATGTCCCACTGGTGGGACATGATCTTGGTCCAATCCTCAAAGAACAGAGCCAGCCAGCCAGCCCCCAATCACCAGAACCAAGGAGTAAACTAGCCTCGCATCATTGGGCTGATTTGACTCCCCCCTCCATCCTGAAAGGATCCATCCCTGCCAGATCTACTCCCCCGAAAGAACTGGTTCCAGGACGGCTGTCTGAGATGTGCCTCTGCGTACTTCCAGACGCACTGGATGGCCGAAAACGTCAACTCCCTCTAAAGTGGACACAAGACGGAAAGGAACTTTTCTCTTTCGGCTAATCTTCAAGCAGTTTGTGGACCTTATTCTCACCAAGAGACTTTATCATCTCCTCCAAGTCCTTGCCAAAGAGCAGCTTCCCTTTAAAAGGTAAGGCTCGTAACTGAGACTTGGATGAAACGTCGGCTGACCAATTCCTCAACCCGAGGAGCCACTGGGCAAGGACCGCCAACACCATTGTCCTGGAGGAGGTCCTGAGAAGATCATACAAGGCATCCGCACTATAAGCTACAATGGCTTCCAGCTGCTCTGCCTGTTGGGTCTCAGATTCAGACAAGGACCTGTTCGACTGCAACTGCTGTACCCAGCTCAAGCCTGCCCTCAACATAAAATTGCTACACATAGCAGCCCAAACACCAAGGGCCAACACCTCAAAAATGTTCTTGAGGTGCACCTCCAACTTCCTATCCTGAAGGTCCTTCAGAGCCACAGACCTGGAAACCAGAATGGTCATCTTTTTAGTGACCGCTGAAATAGACACATCAACCTTCAGGACCTTCAGAAGTTCCAGCAAAGTTCTGGCAAAGGATACAGTTTATCCATGGCTCTGCTGACCTTTAGGCCTGTATCAGGAGTATCCCACTCCCTAAACAGTAATGCGCTGACGAACTTGTGAAACGGAAAGGACCTCGCTGGACCCCTGAGGCCAACTATGACTGGGTCCACTGATCCCAATTTGGAGTCCTCCCGCAGAACGTCCATACCAAGTGCCTCTAGGACCACCGGTATCAGGGGACCTAGCTCCTCCTTGTGGAATCGTTTGGATCATCGCCGTCAATAGACAGGTCCTTTAAAAAGCCCAGATCCGATCCCAGAGGATCCTTTGCTGGCTGGTCATCAGCTCCCGAAACATCGGAGGAGCTATCCGTGGTGGGCGGCAGCACTGTAGTCCTCAGGAGCCGCCTGACCCTCATGGCCCAGATCTCTTGGCTGGCAGCATGATGGCCCCCTACTCCGACTTGTGCCGTGTGGACCTCAGAGCCTTATAGGCTTTGTGCAAAAACATCACAAAACCTGAAGAGAAAGAAGAAGAGAAAGCATCAGAGACGTCCCAGGGGTCCTCCTCACTTGCTGAAGGGGCCCCCATCAGTGCCTTAAGAACATAAGAACATAAGAACATGCCATACTGGGTCAGACCAAGGGTCCATCAAGCCCAGCATCCTGTTTCCAACAGTGGCCAATGCAGGCCATAAGAACCTGGCAAGTACCCAAAAACTAAGTCTATTCCATGTTACCATTGCTAATGGCAGTGGCTATTCTCTAAGTGAACTTAATAGCAGGTAATGGACTTCTCCTCCAAGAACTTATCCAATCCTTTTTTAAACACAGCTACACTAACTGCACAAACCACATCCTCTGGCAACAAATTCCAGAGTTTAATTGTGCGTTGAGTAAAAAAGAACTTTCTCCGATTAGTTTTAAATGTGCCACATGCTAACTTCATGGAGTGCCCCCTAGTCTTTCTACTATCCGAAAGAGTAAATAACCTATTCACATCTACCTGTTCTAGACCTCTCATGATTTTAAACACCTCTATCATATCCCCCCTCAGCCGTCTCTTCTCCAAGCTGAAAAGTCCTAACCTCTTTAGTCTTTCCTCATAGGGGAGTTGTTCCATTCCCCTTATAATTTTGGTAGCCCTTCCTCCAGAGGCCACCACCACCAGAGATAACAGGGAAGGAAAATCCCCATCCCTCTCCCCCTCCCGTGCGGCCGGCCTGAACTTACGAAAAATGGCTGCCGTTCCTGCGCTTATCGGTAAGGGACCGTTGGCAGGCTGTCGCATCGGCGAGCGCCTCCCAGGCTCTCAGCACCTGGCTGAATTCACTGCTGCTGTGCTCCCTGAAGCGCCCTCCCTACCAGAGAGGCACCGGAAGCATTTACTGTCGCGCGAGAGACTCGCGTGTGTCCCCGCGGGCAGCACAGGCTGCGCCACGTGGCATGAACACTGGCGCCAGGCAGTAAACTCGAAAGCTTCCAAAGGAATAGGGAGAAATACCGAGCTGCTCGAACGATTAAGGAGCAGGGTCGGGTCAACAGTGAGCCGTCCCATGGCCGCCCCCAACTACACAAGCTGCCCGTCCGGACTTTAAAGGGACTCTTATGCTCTTTTTTTTTTTTTTCCCAATAAAATCTTTAACAAATAGAAAAGAAATAAGCATTTTACTCAGAGAATGGCTGCAGGCCCAATGCGAGTGTACCGGCACCCCCCCTACTCAAGGAGTGAACTTGAAAAGGCTCGTCTGCCTCTTAAACCAGAGGGGATGGCCCCACCAGGACCTAACAACCCCCTGGGAGGCTGGAATCTGTAGTACAATCCTTTTTTTTTCCTTCCTAAAACTCAGACTGGAAACTGCAGGCTTTGCACCTCCACCATCTGCTGGAGACAGAGAAATTCTGAGGGACTGAATGTGATACCTTAGGTTAAATGGCAGTGTCAGTAAAACTCTCTCTGTCTCCATTTGCTGGGCTCCTCCGCAGAAGAAAAATCCTCAACCGCCGCATTTTTGTGTCTGGTCCCCCCCCCCCCCCCGGAGACCTCAGGATGTGGCGACAACGAAGGAGGGAAATCCCCTTCCTCCTCCACAGGCTGTGCGAACGTAGCCAAAATGACCTCTGCTCCCATGCTCAGCGGGAACAGATGCTTCGAGGATCCCTCGCGCCACTGATCCGGAGGTACTCCCCCCCCCCCCCCCCCCCCGGGAGACACTCCACACAGAGGACGGCATGCCCACGCAGCACCGCAGGCAGTGCAGGCTGCACCATGCGCAAGGCAGCCGGAGGAGAGACTGCGGAAGAAGAGCGCCGGAACAGCAGAGAAGAAGAAAAAACTTCCCGAAGAGCGAAACGACGGAGTCGGGGTGCACAGCCTACCTCAGGAATGCCCCTCACAGCTCAACTCAGCGTGGCCCAGCTGGCGAGGTTTTGGTTTTTTTTGTTTGTTTTTTAAATCAGTGATCTTTAGCAACAGGCTCCTGACTCTTCCCTGCAGGGTGAGTGAACCGGGCTCCCCGGTTTCAACCCTGGCGGCTGCAAAGAATGAACTCCAAGGTCTCAGACCCCCTGCTCAGATGCCTCAGTACCAGAGGGGATGGTCCCACCAGGACCTGACTACCCCCTGGGAGGCTGTAGAGTGACAAATCTGTCTATTATTATTATTATTTTTTTTTAAATAGCTTTCTTTTTCAGACTACAGGATTCTGCACCTCCACCATCTGCTGGAGACAAAGAAATACTGATGAAATGCAGGTGGCACCTCAATTTAAGTGACAGTGTCAGTCAAAAACTTCTCTGTCTCCATCTGCTGAAGGGGAGGCAAAACCCAGGAGTCTGGACTGATCCGGGTACGTACAGGGAAATGGTGTTACCTCAGCTTTCAGTGCCCTTTTCTCTTCCATCAGCTGTGAAAAGTAACAAGTTCTGCCATAAAAGAGCTTATAGCAGGGTGTCAACCCCTTTTCCCCCACCACCCTCTCCAATAATCCCTCAGACTCAAAACATCCAACCAGTGCAACTACTATACAAGAGCCTTGGGAGAGAGTACGGGCAGAGCGCAAACAACAGGCTTGGAGCAGCAGAGAAGACAACAGAGAGGCAGCATAGAAAGAAGGAGAAGTTGGGAGGGGGATGGTGGGATAAAGCAAAAAGCCAACAACAGAGAAAGAAGTCAATAGACAGCAGGCTTGGAGGCACAGAGGAGAAAGAATGAAAAAGAGAACACAGAGAGAAAGAAGAGAGAGTGAGAGAAGTGGGTGGGGGTGGGAGAGGCAGTGAAATTGAGAGAGATAGGTAGTTAGGCAGCCATAGAGCAAGAAGAGCTCAACCAAATAGAAAGCGGGTGATCAACAGCCAGAGAGAGAAAGGGAGATATTTACCTGCTTTGGCCAACATTTCAAACTCGGAGACAGTCTCGCTGAGTGGCTGTACGCCTTTAGCAGTCGTCTCACTAAAGGAGAGTTCCTGGCTTTCATTCTGGGCCATGTGGGTCATGGCCTCCGTGCTGCTAGCCAGAGAAGGCTTCAAGAAGACTTTTGGCTCAATGTCTAACTCAAACTGTTGAAAATGATTGAAAGGAGTGACAATGTGAGCTCCTGTGAGTAGCAACAGTGCCTCATATCTTATTCTGAAGCATCCTGTCCATCATACATCTATCATATCTCCACTCCCTCCTCTCAGAAGGGCAAACCAGATAGCTTTTTGGTTGTCTTCCTCTGGATCTACCCCAGGTCTCCCAACTCTTGGGTAGCAGGAATTTGGGGAATTTGGGGAAAGGATATTACCCTATATTTTAAATAGGAAGTAACAAAATGATGCTCCAATTAATCACAGGGGGTTAAAGGACATCCACTGCTTAGCTCTGGGATAAGCAGCATGGAATCTATCAACCTTCTGACATCCTGCCAGGTACTTGTGACTTGGATTGGCCACTGTTGGAAACAGGATACGGAGCTTGATGAACCTTTGGTCTCACCCAGTATGGCAAATCTTATTGTCTGTCATATACACACTGGTTCTCCTTTTCTCTCCTTAAATCCCATCTCATTGGTCTTTTGGTTGCCTTTCTCTGGATTGCTTCCAGCCTGCCTACAGTGTTTTGCAGGTATGGCCACCAGAAGTAGAAATAATATTCTAGGTGAGGTCTCCCAATGCGCTGTACAAGAGTATTTCATTTTATATTTATATGCCCTGTCACCTCCTCTTCTCTACTGCTCTCGGAATACCAGATTACACCCAACACTGATAGAACAAAACTGGCATTAGGCAGCCATCACTACCCCCTCTCTAGTCACGGTACCTTAATTGAGCTGTTTTCAAACATGTCCACGCTCATTTCCTCCTCCTCATCCTCCTTCACCATTCCAGGGAAGTTTTCAGTCTCATAGAACTGCAAGAAGATGGGGGCCCGGCTGGAGTTATGCTGGATTTCCACCCGCAGGATGCCATCTCGGGGCCATTTGTCCCGAACATGTTCCAGACAGTTGATTGGAGAGCGAGAAAAAGCGATGTGGATGTAAGCCAAGATAGAGAGCACAAAGAGAGCCTGTGTCAAGACAGGTGAGAGAAAACAAGAGACAGCAGTGATGATGCACAAAGTATCTCAAGTAACTGCCTCCTTGCCCAATCTTTTCAAGAATTAAGAAAAACAACCCTGCATTGCTGAAGTGGAGAGGGAAAGTTTTCCACAATCTACCTCAAACATCAAAAACCTTTAGGTTCAGGCATGGCAGAGGATGCAGGGCACACACAGCTTCACTGTTTGCATTTCAGTTGTGAAGTTCTAGGTTTTGGTGTTATTTGTAATTGGACTATGCAACCCATATCAGGCAGCCTGACTGGCCAAACAGGTAAATATGTCCCTTTCTCTCTCTGGTTGCCTATTTTTTTTTCTTCTCTCTCTCTCTGGCTGTTGATTACACTCTCTCTCTTTGGTTGACTCTGTCTTGCTCTGCAGCTACCTAACTACCTATCTCTCTCAATTCCATTGCCTCTCCCACCCCTACCACTGCTTACTGATCTTGTTCAAACATTATCTTCAGCTAGTTACACTACCCTGTTGAATATCAGAGTTCTCCAGTAATCCTACAGCACCAATCCCCTCCCTAGCTTCTTACAATCCATTATTCTTTGCATAGTAACTTTCCCAGAGTCATTAAATAAATTGCATGTTAGAAACACTTTATAGGATAGCTCTATGTCTACTACCACAAACAGGGGAAAACAGAGGCTGAAAATAACATGACTGCCCATTGTATGTAAATCTTCAAAAGTCAACTAAGCTTGGAGAACTGATGTCTGACAACATCCAAGTGTAAGTGTTTGGGGAAGGACACAGTCCTTCCCCAAACAATCCAACCTCTATCATTAATCCCAAACTCTCTTCTGCAACTAGAGTTCACATGTCTCCCCCTTATTCCCATTAAGGACTAGTACTCAGGATGTCACTCAGGAAAAGGATCTTAATGTTACCAAGGATAATACATTGAAATCCTCACCTCAGTATATGGTGGCGAGACAAAAATCAAACAGAACATTAGAAATAATCCAAAAAGGAACAAAGAATAAAATGGAAAACATTATATTGCCTCTATCAATCCATGGTGCAGCCTCACACTGAATATTGTGTGCAGTTCTGGTTGCTGCATCTCAAAAAGATACAATGGAACTAGAAAAGGAGCCGAGGAGGGTGACAAAAATTAGAGAGGATGGAATGGCTCCCCTATGAAGAGCTGAACAGGTTAGGGCCTCTTCAGCTCGGGAAAAAAAAAAAAAAAAAAAAGACTTGAGAGGGGATATGATGAAGGTTTATAAAATCACGAGTGGATGGAATAAGTAAATAAAGGACGGTTAGCCAGCAAGACTTCGTAAATAATTTTACTTTTTTGGGACGTGCCAAATACTGGTGACCCATGCCAGCCACTGTGAGAGACAGGATGCTGGGCTTTGCTGGACCTTGCTCTGACCCAGCAAGGCACTTCTGTTCTCCTTCAGTCTCGGACGGAAGCTCGCTGGGGCAGGGACCCTTATTCCCTTCCCCAGCCTCGGACCTCCGATCTAGGGAAAGTCTCGTTCTCTCCTTCAAGCTCTCCTGGGCAGGGACCACCCCCCCCCCCCCCCAGGCTCTCACCTTCAGCAACACGAAGAATTCGAAGACCCTGCGGAAAGAGGCCGGGAAAAGGCGGGCATAGGTGACAGCCATCTTGAAGAAGAGCGCGTGAAAGAGTCGATCCCGCACGTTAATCAGCGGGTTCGGGTTCAGCACCGGGTTCCGCGCGCGGTTCCCGTTATTCAGGGGATTGTTGGGGGGGCCCTGATTCTCCGACATCTTGAGGTTTGTCTGCGCGGACACCGTGCTCTCAGGCTCCCGCCTCTCCTGGGAACGGTCTCCACATCGCTCAATCGGGCCCGGTATACGAGCACTCTTCTTCGCCCGTGGGGCCCCGGCCTCGACTCTCCTTCCGCTTCCTGCGCTGTCAGGACCTGACAACGAACCGTGAGGCTGCCAAGACAAGCGCCGCCCGGGGAACTCTGGGATGGAGGCGAGCAGCAATCCGCCTGCTCCTGGAGGACTCAGTGGTACGTCATCATCTTTGCACCTATTTAGCATATGCATACACTGACACGTTAGAAACACGCTATGCCTGAATTATGTAAGGAAAAAAGAAAAATATATAAGTAATTGAAAGGAAGAATACCACTAGTCTATAATTTTCGTGATGTAGATATTGTGTTTAATGAGTAATAATCTTTTGTCATAATCAGCCTCACCACAACCCTAAAATGTTTACGAGTTCAGGGAGATAAATAAGGCTGCGGCGGTCTACATAGTCGTGCTTGCTTCGGCAGCACATATACTAAAATTGGAACGATACAGAGAAGATTAGCATGGCCCCTGCGCAAGGATGACACGCAAATTCGTGAAGCGTTCCATATTTTGTTACTCAGGATTAGCAAGGATGACAGGAAAACTAATGAATTATTCAGAATTAGCAACCATGACGCGCGAATTCGAGAACTGTTACATGTTTTTATAGTTCAGGATTAGAAAGGATAACATGAAAATTCATGAATTATTCAGGATTAGTAAAAATGACATGCAAATTCAAGCAGTTCCATAGTTTTATTGTTGAGATTAGACAACCAATTCTGAGTAACAAAATATGGAACGCTTCACGAATTTGCGTGTCATCCTTGCGCAGGGGCCATGCTAATCTTCTCTGTATCGTTCCAATTTTAGTATATGTGCTGCCGAAGCGAGCACGACATTCTCAGCGGCTGCAATAGTATTTATATCCCTAACGGATGCATTACTTTTATGTTATGGTGATCAAGTTTATACATTTAAAAAAAAATATAGCACTCTTCAACAGAATATAATGTGCATGTAACATAAATAAATACAAGAAAAAGTTTATGTTTTGCTACGGTTTTTAGTTTACTCCCTTTTCTGAATCAGCAGCAGTACACTTCATGGAAAAGCCATGTATCTTCTTTTGCAAATTAGCATCCTCGGACATTGACTCCTCCTTCTTTTACCAGATTGGCTGCCCAACGGCAGCTTGAAGTATTACCAGGAGTGTTTCGTAATATGCTTGAGTAAGTTGTTTGGGCATAGTTTGTGATTAATCTGTAAGAATGTGGATGACAGTGTGCTTTTGCAAAAATGCTGTGATGCAATATTAATGTCATTATTTGACTAAAAGAGATATAAGGCAATAGGAATTGCAAAGCTATGGGCATTCTGTGTTGTATTCTTAGACTGTGCTAAACTAAATAAACAGATTTCAAAGGGGCTTCTTCTGTTGTAGAAAGGTAACCCACGCTCTCCTGCAATTCCAGGCATTGTTATCCTAATATAAGGATCTGATGTTTTAAACCCCTCTACTGAGACCAAAGTAATGCAGGAGTGACAGACCTCACTTGTATCTATCACTACGTCTCTGGGTTAGTGCAAGTGTATTAAGCACCTTAGGTGAACCTTGAGGCTTGTGCTACCTTTTCCCCCTATCCCCAGCTCACCTCTCATCTCATTTGGCCTGTCCCGGACCCAGCACAGATCTTTAGGTGAGGAAATTAAACAGGAAAAAAAAACAGCTCAGGGCCTGAGAGCTGTATATATCAATATCTATATATATAGATAACTAAAAAGTTTGTGTCGGTTGTCAGTCACTCGTGTCGGTGACACTGTTTGTGAAGCCATCTCTCATACTCTTACACTCGAGGACAGGCAGGCAAAGGTACACACACATAGGCACACACAAGCATGCACGTAAATTTGCTCAAGTGAATGAGAACAAATGCAAATTCTTACAAGCATACACAAGCACATGCACAAGCTTGTGCAAGCATGCACAAGTGTGCACACAAGCTCCTACATGCACACACACTAGCTCGCACATGCACACAGGCTTGCAAATGTATACAAACACACATATACACAGGCAGGCAGGGCAAAAACACACAGGCATAGCCATCCACGTGCAAGCCAGCATACACACACACAAGCAGACATATACTCACAGGCACAGATCCCCACACACATAGGCTGAGGCCCCCCAACACTCACAGGCGCAGGCACACACGTACACAGGCTCCCCCAAAAACACACACAGGCATTGGCACCCACACAGACAGACAGAGGCATCCACACCCACACAGGCTCGCCCAAACACACACAGGCTCAGGCTCTCTCTCACACACACACACACACACACACACACACAAACTGTTATAGACCAGACAACACTGGGTGCTTTTCACTAGTATATACATACAAGACTTGTGTCGGTTGGTTGGTCAGTCAGTCACACAATCCATCAGTCACACTGTTGTGTCTGTCTGTCTGTGGCCACTATGTGGCTCCAGGAGCAGCTGAAGTGCACTGTGCAAAGACAATGTGATCTGTTTGCAAAGCCCTGTCTCTCCCCCCCCCCCCCCCCCCCCCCCCCACACACACACGGACAGGCATATACACTCACAGGCATAGACACACACAGGCACAGGCATAGACACACACAGATACACACACACACAGGCACATACACACACAGGCATAGACACACACAGATACATACACACACAGGCACAGGCATAGACACACACAGATACACACACAGGCACCTCACACACACAGGAACACACATAGGCATACACAGGCTGTTATAGACCAGACAACAATGGGCACGTTTCATACAAGATTTATGTGGGTTGGTTGGTTGGTCAGTCGCACAGTTGGTCTGGTCACACTGTTGTGTCTGTCTATGGTCACTCGGTGGCTTCTGAAACAGTTGAAGGTGCACTGTATTTATTTTTTATTTATTTAACAGTTTTATATACCGAAGTTCTGGTAACAAAGTTACTAATCATTTCGGTTTACATTACAACAATAGATTGACAGTATAAAGAATAATGTCTTACAATGAACAGGGTAAAAAGAACTTGGAAAAAAATAAATAATAATAACTTAATAGGAGTAATTATATACAGAGTAGTGGAACGTCCTGGAGATCAAAGCTTAGATATTGAGTTTAAGATTAAGAGAATGCTTGGTTGAACAACCAGGTCTTTAGTCTTTTTTTAAAGGTGGGAGTCGATTGTTCAATTCTATGGTCTGGTGGTAGTGAGTTCCAAAGATTAGGACCAGCAGTGGAAATAGCTCTTTTGCTAAGTGAAGTCTTGAGAGGATGGGCTCTTAGCGTGCCCTTCTGAGCTTGTCTAGTCGGACGAGAGGTGGAGTGAAGCTGTAAAGGGATGGTGAGGTCCATTGGAGTGGAGTTATAGATGGCTTTGTGGATTAATGATAGGGATTTATAGAGGATTCTGTGTTTGATTGGGAGCCAGTGAAGACAATATGATCTGTTTGCAAAGCCCTGTCTTTCTCTCTCACACACACACACACACACACACATACACACACAAAGATAGGCACATGCACACACAGGCACCCATACTCACACACACGCAGGCAGACAGAGCCAGACACACACACGCAGGCACAGGACCAGGCAAATAAACACACCCAGGCTGTTTGCAAGGTTTGTGGACCCTCGTTGCTGTGGACCTACAAGGAAGGTCCTGAAGGTCCTACCCAACACCTGGTGGGATTAGGTTGGTGCGAGACCGGTCTAGGGCTTCACCTATACCAGCCCCTTTCCCCTTAGGTTGAGTCCTTGGGTTCTGGGGGCCAGCAGGACTTAGGTGTGATTCTTGTGAAATGTAGTAGCGTGGGAAGTCCTGGTCGTGGCTAGGGTCAGAGGCAGGTGGCAGGCAAGGATAGTCAAGGTCCAGGTTAAAGTCAAATCCGAGAGCCAGTCCAAGGCCAGGCTGTGCTGGGAAAGACCAGGCAGGCAAGCAGGCAGGGCTGGAGAGACAAAGCAGGCAGGACAACAGGATCAGAAACGCGAAGTAGCAACTCACTACTGTGGAAGGCAGGCGACCTGATGCTGAAATTGTCAGTCTGTGGCACAGATGGAGTTTAAACACCCGGCCGTGTGATGTCATCTTCCTGCAACATCTGGAGGAATTCCCGCTGTAGGGCCTATAAGGCTAGGCGCACACTTAGAGGAAACATTGCGTTTGTGATGGCGGTGGCAACCCTGCCGTGAGGCTGTGTCACCGGCGGTAGCTTGGGATGAGTGCGCTGGCTCGCAGGGGCAGCCTGTGAGCCTGCAAACGTAACACTATTATTGACCAGATAACATGAGCAAGGTTGGGGAATGTTAGCTAATATGCTCTGTCTACGAAGCCCCTGTCTATCACACTTCCATGCACAGGGAGAGACAGGCATAAGTACACACACAAGTTTGCACGCGCTCATATAAGTGCATCCAAGCACGCACAAGCACATACAAGTGTGCACAAGAGCACCCAAGTTTGCACAGGCTTGGCCACATGCACACACTAGCTCACATACGCACACAGGATTGCATACGCATACTCACACAAGCACACACATAAGCAGACACAAACACACACACTCATGTAGACACAGACACAGGTAGACGCATTCACACACACATAGGCATAGGCCCCCACATGCACAGGCAGAGGCACACATACCACACACACACACACACACGGGTAGACACAAACAGATACACATAGAGACAAACATATAGAGGCACAGGCAGACATACACATACACACACACACACAGGTGCCCCAAATGCACACACACACATGCACGCAAGGGTAGGTGCATCCACAGACAAAGGCATGCATACCCTCACAGGTGCACACACACAGGCAGACACAGGCAGGTGCATCCACAGACAAAGGCATGCATACCCTCACAGGTGCACACACACAGGCAGACACAGGCAGGTGCATCCACAGACAAAGGCATGCATGCCCTCACAGGTGCACACACACAGGCAGACACAGGCAGGTGCATCCACAGACAAAGGCATGCATACCCTCACAGGTGCACACACACAGGCAGCCACAGGCAGGTGCATCCACAGACAAAGGCATGCATACCCTCACAGGTGCACACACACAGGCAGACACAGGCAGGTGCATCCACAAAGGCATGCATACCCTCACAGGTGCACACACACATGCTCACACACACACAGGTTGTTACCGACCAAATTACCCAAGCAATGTCGGGCATTTTTTGCTAGTTAATAAAAAAATAAATAACCTAACCAATTAGAAATCAATGAGTGGACAACACCTTGTAAATCATTTATAAGCAACAAATCTCCACAGCTTGCGAGGCAGAGGGCTGAAATCAGGCAATACTTTGTTCAAGGTTGGCAGCAGGCCCCCATAGCCCCTGGTAGTAATTGCCCTGGTTCTCCTCTCCCCCCCCCCGTGAGCTATAATCGCTATATAGAATCCCCATCCTTTTCTCTCTCCCACCCCGTGCCACTGATCTGCCAGCCCTGCAGACACTAAATAGTTGATAAGAGTGATATGGGTTAGAAGATCTGGACCTTTTCTTTCCCACTCTTGAAACCTGTTTATTGACTTACATTATTTCATGAATACGCCATTCAGTATTTTTGCTTTGCTCCCCAAAATTTTGCCACTTTTTTTGTGGCCACTTAGTTTGCCCAGGGGTTAAGCCAGCCCTGACACTTCTGAGCCCTGTAAAGAGCGGTTGCTCTAGTGCAGCTGACGCTTGTGTGGCGCTGCTCGGACTGCGGTGCTTAGCCTGGTACCAGCGGGACAGGCTTACCGGATGACTCCTAGGCCAGTCCTGGGTTTGCCCTATCGCCTGCATGGAGTCTGTGGCTCTGAAATCGCTATCGATTTCAACAAGAGAGTCAGAATTACAAACCCCTGCAGGGCAAAAACCAGGACCGAGCACACTTTTGGAGAAACTGGTTTTCTTCATTGAAGGCCTGGCTGTATCATACATTTCTTCAGAAGAGATCACAGTGCTCTAGAGGAAATTATTTAAAGCTTTATCGGAAGTATTCAAATAAAAGTTTTTTTCTTCAGGAATTCTTTCCTGTTGTTTGATTCGATTGAATGTTGTATGTTTGTGTGTAGTGGCTTGTCTTTTGTCGGGTTTTTTTTGTGTAATTTGTCCTGTTTTGCACCTGTGATCAACTTCTCTTAATGGGATGGATTTATGAAATAACTTTATTTTAGAAATGATTTAAAAAGACATACGAATGAGCTTCTTTTGCGATGGACGTTTTTCTGAATGTTAATCTTGTTTGTTTGTTTGGCACTTGCCTTAATTTGAACCGGATGACCTGGAGCCATCTGGTAACCCTCTACCGGGGGGCTGCTGTGCCTGGGCTTGCTGGGGTTATTGGTATTGCTGACCTGTTTGACCTTTCGGCCTCTTTCCAGTTCAGATAAGAAGAGATCAGGAGAAATCCGGGACCAGCCAAACTCTGGAAACATTAGGAATGGAAAATAACACACATATCCTGCTTTCTCCTTCCTCTTGACCCTCTGAATTCCTCTAAAGCTGGCCGGTGTAGCACAAGGTGTCTGAAGCACTGCATTCCTCTGTCAGGGAGGGGCAGGCCTGAAGTAATGCAGAAAAGGCAGGCGGTGAATGCCCAGGTTTCTGTCTTGGCTACCGTGGTTGCCAGAGAGAAGTTTTGCTTCAGGGACACCTGCCCTAGGACTGCCGGGGTGCCAGGGACAAGGTCATTCCATGCTGCCAGGCATCTCAGGAGGTGCTGGGATCCTAGCAGCCTCGGTTGCAACATGCACAGAGGGGCCTGGAGCCACAAAGCTGCTGTATTCTGCAGGAGCCTCCCAAGCAGTCTGTTAGGTAAGAGGGGCACTCCCTGTCCAGGAGAGATGGACCAATAGGTGGCTACCTGCTGCCTTTCACTAGGTTTCTACCTTGAGCAACAAAAGATATTTCCCTTAAGGGAAGGTCACTGACATGACCTTCTTGGAAAGTGTTAGGTGTGTAAAAGGTGCAAACTTGTATTCTGTGTAATTATTCTCAGGATCTCTGCTTTGGCCATTAACACAACATGGGAGAAGGAAGTTGCACCCTAGGAGATGAAGTTGTGTGTGTGTGTGTGTGTGTGTGATCTATTACATACGGAGTGAGAAGAATGTCTGGGTCTGCGGGCTTTTTGGAACGGTGTGCAGGATGCAATAGCTGAACTGAAAACGACTCCGATCCAGTCAGGTTCTCATGCTGGCCTTCTCCGTGGCTGCGCCAGGGCCAGGGAGTCCCAGAAATAGCAGAGATGAGGCTTCTCCTTTGCACCAAACATATTCTTTTGAGATTGTGGAAGACTTAGCCAGATGCCTGCTGTAAGGGGACGGCCTCTGTTGCTCCCTAGAAGAGCCTGTTTGCCAAGTAGCAGAATTTCCTGTCTGCAAATGAAATCTGGGTCCCTTCCAGGGGAGATTAAGAGCCGATAAGGGAACCAGCAAGGCTGGAATGCTGAGGGCCTGTATCCCCCTTCCAGCAGATGTCCTGCCAGGCAGCGCGCTCCATTCTGCTTTCTTTTCCTGCATACTAAGTTTTTCTGGGTTTGCTTTGAATCACTCTGTTTATTTGCCAAGTCTTCTGGTTGTTTCAGTGGGTACCAACGAAGTAAAATGTACCTGAGATGGCAGTAGACTTTATTACGTTTCTATGTTGTCTTTTTGTTCAATACAATAAAAATAAGTAATGCTAAAAACAAACAATTGGATGCAGTCCCACCGTAGTGAAGATTTGACAGATAGCACCAGCCTGCCTGGCACATTGCGGCCAAGAGCCAGACCTTCCCCCCTATTAACTCCTGGCTCCCTAGTTAGACTCTGGCCTCTACTGTCCCTTCCACTTCTCTTTTTCTCCTTCTACAGGTGAAAAGAGCCCACAGGAGATGCGAGGTCCCGGGAGATCCTGAGCAGAGGGTAACTGCGGCTCCCTCACAGCACCATGGAGTCCAGCTTCGTCAGGAGGAGAATGAACCAGGGCCTACGCAGGCTGCCTCCGCTCCGAGGGCTGGACAAGGCCCTGCCTGTCTCCGACGGCAAACCCCAAGCTGCAGGTACACCTCCCAAATAGCAGGTGCCTGGGGAGCTGGGACTTAGCATAAAATCCAAGCTCCACCAGAGCTAAAGAGAGCTTTGAGCCCAAGGGGGTTGCCTAATTATTTCAAGGGAAATACAGCCGAGCGGGAGGTAATGTGCTCTGAGGCTGCAGTCATACCTCCCCGTCAGTGGCTCTGGGCTGGGCCTTCCGCTGCAGCTTTCCTTGCGGCAAGTTAAAAACAAAAGCATCTACAAATGTACACTTCGTAGGGGTTTTTACAATATAGCAACATAGTAAGAGGCAGCAGATAAAGGAGCAGAGTGGCTCATCCAGTCTGCCCAGTGGCGACCGGTCCACTTTGGGTAGATGCACATACAAATTCCCAGTCACGACCCAAAACGGCAGCAATGACTGCATTGTGCTTCCTAGACGGCAGGGGGGGTAGCCCGCGTGGAGCAGCACTCACTTCTCTGAAAGGCAACACGGAGAGCGGGCGTCGGGCGCTGAGTCGCTCCTGCGCAGACTGGAGGGGGTCATTTTGGCCTTTCTCTGCTGGCCCTTATGTTAATAAGTTAGCTTGTCTGAACTCTAAAGAAACAGAACGAATCCCCAAAGCTCACGGGCCTCAGCGTGGGATTACTGGATCCGGTTGCTCCGTTCCTTCTGATTTTGCCTGTAAGCTGTTCTCTTGCCTCCGTTCATTTCAATTTACTGCAGTCCGCCTTGAGACCAGCTTTGGGAAAAGGCAGAATAGCAGATGACCTGAAATAAATAAATAAATGCAAGCCTTCCCATTGGTCCGTTGGCTATCCAAACTCCTCTGAGGCTCTCGTTCTGTCCAGGGCCACTAGGGCTTCTAGAGCTCTCGACTATTGTACTGCGATTATACATTTTTTACAGGGGCCCTCATTAAACAGTGTCCCAACTTCTTCTAGGACTATACAAGGTGAAAGCCTATGTGAAACCACACGGTGCGGGTCTGGAAAGGTCCCAGGACTTCCTGAAGACCTGTAGCCCCTGGGCGCCGGCGAAGCAGGGCCATGTACAGAAAGAGGGAGGAGCAGAGAAGGGACCTGCTCTAGAAGATCCTCCCAGCGAGGGTACAGGCCCCCCACCCACACCAAGAACTCCCAGCCCGAAAAAGACGAAGGTGCGAAAGATCCTGGTTGACCTCCAGTCTGCCCTGGGGCAGGTGTGGGAGGCAGAGGACTCCCGTACAGGCAGCAGGGAGTCTGAAACACCTGCTTCTAGAAAGGAAGAGGAGGGAGGCCAGAGTGATCACATTACTGAGGCCCCCAGCAAGAGCTCTGGGGCCACGCTGGCTCAGAAGCTTTCTGCTCGCCTGCCTCCCATCCAGACCAGCTCCAAGCAGGAAAAGAGGGCACAGACAGTGCAGAGGAAGGTCAGCCTTGTACAGGTCTTGGAGGACGGATCACTGGCCAGTCAGTCCCTGCCAAAGACAGGCTCCAGGTCTCCACCTTCCTTTCCAAGGGTCATCCTGCAGCCATCAGGAAAGCGGAGGATCACAGAGATGGTAAGCAGCCGGGAGAGGGATGGATTGGCCCCCTTGGGGCTTCGGGCATGCCCCGGTGGGCCGGTTGGGTCAGTCACGTGGTTGATGATGGTTGCAGCAGCCCACACCAGGCCCCCCTCTTCTTATTAGTGAGAACCTCCCCCTAAGTTCTCCGTGGCAGTATGTCCTGGGCCTGCGATTTTCAAGCCCTACCTCCCCCTAGCGCAATCATCGTGGTAGCTCCTGTTCTCTCTGCTCCTCGGGCCGTTCCTCCCTCCACCTGCTTCTCTCCACTCCTCAGGCCATTCCTCCCTCCCTCCACCTGCTTCTCTCCACTCCTCGGGCCATTCTTCCCTCCCTCCACCTGCTTCTCTCCACTCCTTGGGCCATTCTTCCCTCACTCCACCTGCTTCTCTCCACTCCTCGGGCCATTCTTCCCTCACTCCACCTGCTTCTCTCCACTCCTCGGGCCATTCTTCCCTCCCTCCACCTGCTTCTCTCCACTCCTCGGGCCATTCTTCCCTCACTCCACCTGCTTCTCTCCACTCCTCGGGCCATTCTTCCCTCACTCCACCTGCTTCTCTCCACTCCTTGGGCCATTCTTCCCTCACTCCACCTGCTTCTCTCCACTCCTCGGGCCATTCTTCCCTCCCTCCACCTGCTTCTCTCCACTCCTTGGGCCATTCTTCCCTCACTCCACCTGCTTCTCTCCACTCCTCGGGCCATTCTTCCCTCACTCCACCTGCTTCTCTCCACTCCTTGGGCCATTCTTCCCTCCCTCCACCTGCTTCTCTCCACTCCTCGGGCCATTCTTCCCTCACTCCACCTGCTTCTCTCCACTTCTTGGGCCATTCCTCCCTTCTTCCCTCCATCCATTTTTCTCTGCTCCTCGGGCCGTTCCTCCCTCCACCTACTACAATTACCAAGCAAGTGAGAGTGTAAGCAAGTCAGTGAGTGTGCATTTAAGTGTGTGAGAATGAATTTGTGTGTGTGTTAGAGCGTGTGTGTATATGAAAGAGAGGGGAAAGCTGTACACATTCTCCATTCTTAACTCATCCATGACAATCTCAGGGTGATCAGAATCAAAGGTTTCAGGTATGGAGAGCAGGCAATTTTTTTATTTGATGTATTTGCTGTTTTGAAATATTGTAGTAGAGTTTAAGAAATTTTAAAAAGGTTTATATGAGGTTTTTTTTTAATTATTGGCTGTTCTATTTGTCAGCTGTTTTAAACTATTCTTTTCATTAGTATAATTTTCTTATTGATTTTATGTTTTATATTTCTTGATTTTATTTGATATTTTCTGAGGGATGGTGGTGTTTTTCCATTGTTGCGCTGCATACAAAGGCTGACTTCTTGTGGTTTCCAGTTCAGTTTTTGTCTGCACATTTGGATTTATACTTTATTCTGTATTTGGTGAGGGTCTGTCTGCATTTGTGACTGAGGCGAGGTGTTCTGGTAGCTTGCAGTTTCTGTCTAGGGCTCTTTAGCAGCTTGGCTTGTTCTGCTTTCTTAATAAGAGATGTATTGGTGTTCAGGGTGTGCTGTAATGTTTGTAATGTTGCCTTTTCACGGGTAAGGTTGATACTGTTTGAGTGTGGCCAGTTAGTGCTGTTTTGGTATGGAAGGCTTACTGTAGTCTATTGGAAATTGTAATTGTTTACTCATGGCTTTCTGAGGATCAAGCCCACACCCAACAAACGCGATAAAAGGTCTAATGCCAGATGCGTTCCGCATGTCTCCTTTGCTTTTTTGTGGGGTTTTCTGGTTGGCACCACAGCAGTGCATGTAAATATAATATACATGTGAGATTTTAACTGTAAAGCTTTTTTATGTAAAACCTGTTATAAATGCATAATTTTTAAATGGGGGCAGGGACAGGGTGCAAGGCTGTATTAGGGTGCCTAATGCTGACATTAGTAAATGACAGCAGATAAAGACCACAGTGATCCATCCAGTCTGCCAGCAAGGTGGATAACTACTGCTGCATGCAGGTTACCCTAAGGTTAAGGAGACCCTCATCCGAGACATAAAAGCAAATAATGGCCAGACCACCCTTGCACCAGTCCTAACTCCACTGGCTCCACATGGGAAAGCAAGACTCCATCTGTGGCTGTGCTGCTTTGGGTCAGTAGCGCTCCTTGGTCTTGGCCACGGCTTAAATGTCCTTTTTTTTTTAAGCCCCAGAGGAACAGCATGATCACTACTGGTCCCCTCTCCCCTGAATTAGATGGGCAGGGCAAGCCTAGGAAGCCATAAAGGCAGCAGAAGCTGTAGCCCCCAGTCAGAAGGAATGGGGTAGGGGGCCAGAGAAGTGGTTGCTAGCTACAGTCACAAAAAGGGAGGGAGGGAGCCCCTACTGCCCCTCCTTGGCAAGACTCTATCAGGTTGATAACAAGAAAGACGTGCGGAAAACGGGCACTCCGTGTTTAGCGCCCACTTTCCCAACGTGCGCCCGGCCACCTCTCCAGGGCGCGTGATACAATATTTAAATGAGGGGTCGCGCTTAAAAGGAGGCACTAGGGACATTGCGCACCCCTAGCGCTTCCTTGGCAGCGGAAGCCCAGGAGAGGTGGCTGTCAGCGGGTTAGGAAAACAGACGCTCGTTAATTGAGCGTCCCTTTTCCTAAGCTGACCACGGCACGCCTTTTTTTTTTAACCTGTTGTTTCCTCCGACTTAATATTGCCCCAATATACAGAAAAGCAGTATTTTCTGTTGATTTCTGAGCGACAAATGTGTGGATCTGTCGCACATTTTTTTTTGTTTCTGGGGCCAATAGCTAATAGCCTCATCAACATGCATTTACATTTGTGAGCGCTATTAGTTGGGGGTTTTTTTTGGGGGGGGGGGGGGGGGTTGGACACACGTTTTGGACTTGCTAAACCCCTTATGATATAAGGGGTTGTGGATAAGCATCCAAAATGTGCGTCCAACTGCAGGTTAAACAGTGCGCTCCGCTGAGCACACACTATTGTATCGGCCTGAATGTGAGGTGGCTGGGCTGAACTCTGAGAGGGCACGGGGAATAACCAGTGAGTCTCCTGGAGAGTGGATTGCAGAGGAGTGGGGGTGGGGAAAGGGAGGAGGCTGCTGCAGGCTGGTAGCAAGCAAGAACTTTACGTAATGTTGGGTCAGTGCTGGGCCTGGGTCATTCACTTGTGAGCACATAAGCAGTAGCACATCAGCAGAATGTGTGTGTGTCTGGGAGCATGAGTGCATGGATATGTCAGACACACACACACTCTCTCTCTCTCTGACACAGGAGGTGCATGCATGTGACTAGCAGTGACAGAGGGTGCGTGTGTGTCTCTGCTTCTGAGAGAGTGCATGTGCGTACGTGTGCCAATAAAGTTTCCTCAATCTGAAAATCTGTGTTACTGAGCATTTGTGCCCATGTTTGACACTGGTTGTCTCATTAACTGATTGGTTGGGAAGAAATTTCACCACCAGGTCAGGCATCCAGGAGATATGTGAGAGTTATAACCAAACTTGTGGGGGGCCCACTGCGTTGCATGGCTGGAGGGAAGGGTTTGCTCACCCCTGGTCTAAGGTATACTCTACTACTTAGTTATTTAAGAAAAATGTGAAATTTATGTAGGAGATCTTTTGACTCAAGGCTGCCAGGCTCTGGGACACGATGCACTTCTCAAGGGTTTTGGGAGCTATTAAAGCATAGGCCGTATAGAAAGTACACATAGGAGTCACTTAGCCTGTGGTCCAGTTAAAAAAAAAAATCCTCAGGCTGATATTTTCCTGCAATCCACCCTGGTGAGAACCCCCACAAAATAGGAGATTCAAAAAGAGAGACTTCAGCCAAGCTCCAAATGTGTAAGACCTGGGTCTAAACTCACAGTTACCGTAAAAGTGAGACATGGATTGATTTCATGCTCAGAATCCTCTTCAGGATCAGGAAGAAGCAGCCCTTGCTCACGTATATAAGGAGAGGAAACACTGAGCAGAGAAGGCAAACTCATGCAGGAAACTGCTTGGGGAGAGGCAAAGCTAGTGGAACACAGTGCAAGACTACAGAGGTGAGGGCCAGGGTTAGGTGAGCTGCACTGTGCCCGGGATATACAAGTTGGAAATAAAAATAAATACAGCCTGTAGGGGGCGAGGGGCAGGGATAGGTGTGCTGCACTACAGCCCGTCGGGGGCGAGGGGCAGGGATAGGTGTGCTGCACTACAGCCGGTAGGGGGCGAGGGGCAGGGATAGGTGTGCTGCACTACAGCCGGTAGGGGGCGAGGGGCAGAGATAGGTGTGCTGCACTACAGCCGGTAGGGGGAGAGGGGCAGGGATAGGTGTGCTGCACTACAGCCCGTCGGGGGCGAGGGGCAGGGATAGGTGTGCTGCACTACAGCCGGTAGGGGGCGAGGGGCAGGGATAGGTGTGCTGCACTACAGCCGGTAGGAGGCGAGGGGCAGGGATAGGTGTGCTGCACTACAGCCGGTAGGGGGCGAGGGGCAGGGATAGGTGTGCTGCACTACAGCCGGTGGGGGGCGAGGGGCAGGGATAGGTGTGCTGCACTACAGCCGGTAGGGGGCGAGGGGCAGGGATAGGTGTGCTGCACTACAGCCGGTAGGGGGCGAGGGGCAGGGATAGGTGTGCTGCACTACAGCCGGTAGGGGGCGAGGGGCAGGGATAGGTGTGCTGCACTACAGCCCGTAGGGGGCGAGGGGCAGGGATAGGTGTGCTGCACTACAGCCGGTAGGGGGCGAGGGGCAGGGATAGGTGTGCTGCACTACAGCCTGTAGGGGGCGAGGGGCAGGGATAGGTGTGCTGCACTACAGCCCGTCGGAGGCGAGGGGCAGGGATAGGTGTGCTGCACTACAGCCGGTAGGGGGCGAGGGGCAGGGATAGGTGTGCTGCACTACAGCCGGTAGGGGGCGAGGGGCAGGGATAGGTGTGCTGCACTACAGCCGGTAGGGGGCGAGGGGCAGGGATAGGTGTGCTGCACTACAGCCGGTAGGGGGCGAGGGGCAGGGATAGGTGTGCTGCACTACAACCCGTAGGGGGCGAGGGGCAGGGATAGGTGTGCTGCACTACAGCCGGTAGGGGGCGAGGGGCAGGGATAGGTGTGCTGCACTACAGCCGGTAGGGGGCGAGGGGCAGGGATAGGTGTGCTGCACTACAGCCCGTAGGGGGCGAGGGGCAGGGATAGGTGTGCTGCACTACAGCCCGTAGGGGGCGAGGGGCAGGGATAGGTGTGCTGCACTACAGCCCGTAGGGGGCGAGGGGCAGGGATAGGTGTGCTGCACTACAGCCCGTCGGAGGCGAGGGGCAGGGATAGGTGTGCTGCACTACAGCCCGTCGGGGGCGAGGGGCAGGGATAGGTGTGCTGCACTACAGCCCGTAGGGGGCGAGGGGCAGGGATAGGTGTGCTGCACTACAGCCCGTAGGGGGCGAGGGGCAGGGATAGGTGTGCTGCACTACAACCCGTAGGGGGCGAGGGGCAGGGATAGGTGTGCTGCACTACAGCCCGTCGGGGGCGAGAGGCAAGGATAGGTGTGCTGCACTACAGCCCGTAGGGGGCGAGGGGCAGGGATAGGTGTGCTGCACTACAGCCCGTCGGGGGCGAGGGGCAGGGATAGGTGTGCTGCACTACAGCCCGTCGGGGGCGAGGGGCAGGGATAGGTGTGCTGCACTACAGCCCGTAGGGGGCGAGGGGCAGGGATAGGTGTGCTGCACTACAACCCGTGGGGGGCGAGGGGCAGGGATAGGTGTGCTGCACTACAACCCGTCGGGGGCGAGGGGCAGGGATAGGTGTGCTGCACTACAGCCCGTAGGGGGCGAGGGGCAGGGATAGGTGTGCTGCACTACAGCCCGTCGGGGGCGAGGGGCAGGGATAGGTGTGCTGCACTACAGCCCGTCGGGGGCGAGGGGCAGGGATAGGTGTGCTGCACTACAACCCGTCGGGGGCGAGGGGCAGGGATAGGTGTGCTGCACTACAGCCTGTCGGGGGCGAGGGGCAGGGATAGGTGTGCTGCACTACAGCCGGTAGGGGGCGAGGGGCAGGGATAGGTGTGCTGCACTACAGCCGGTAGGGGGCGAGGGGCAGGGATAGGTGTGCTGCACTACAGCCCGTAGGGGGCGAGGGGCAGGGATAGGTGTGCTGCACTACAGCCCGTAGGGGGCGAGGGGCAGGGATAGGTGTGCTGCACTACAGCCCGTAGGGGGCGAGGGGCAGGGATAGGTGTGCTGCACTACAACCTGTTGGGGGCGAGGGGCAGGGATAGGTGTGCTGCACTACAGCCCGTAGGGGGCGAGGGGCAGGGATAGGTGTGCTGCACTACAGCCTGTCGGGGGCGAGGGGCAAGGATAGGTGTGCTGCACTACAGCCCGTAGGGGGCGAGGGGCAGGGATAGGTGTGCTGCACTACAGCCTGTCGGGGGCGAGGGGCAGGGATAGGTGTGCTGCACTACAACCTGTGGGGGGCGAGGGGCAGGGATAGGTGTGCTGCACTACAGCCTGTAGGGGGCGAGGGGCAGGGATAGGTGTGCTGCACTACAACCCGTCGGGGGCGAGGGGCAGGGATAGGTGTGCTGCACTACAGCCCGTAGGGGGCGAGGGGCAGGGGTGTGGTGCACTACAACCCGTCGGTGGCGAGGGGCAGGGATAGGTGTGCTGCACTACAGCCTGTCGGGGGCGAGGGGCAGGGATAGGTGTGCTGCACTACAGCCTGTCGGGGGCGAGGGGCAGGGATAGGTGTGCTGCACTACAACCTGTCGGGGGCGAGGGGCAGGGATAGGTGTGCTGCACTACAGCCTGTAGGGGGCGAGGGGCAGGGATAGGTGTGCTGCACTACAGCCTGTCGGGGGCGAGGGGCAGGGATAGGTGTGCTGCACTACAGCCTGTCGGGGGCGAGGGGCAGGGATAGGTGTGCTGCACTACAGCCTGTCGGGGGCGAGGGGCAGGGATAGGTGTGCTGCACTACAGCCTGTAGGGGGGCGAGGGGCAGGGATAGGTGTGCTGCACTACAGCCTGTAGGGGGCGAGGGGCAGGGATAGGTGTGCTGCACTACAGCCTGTCGGGGGCGAGGGGCAGGGATAGGTGTGCTGCACTACAACCTGTCGGGGGCGAGGGGCAGGGATAGGTGTGCTGCACTACAGCCTGTAGGGGGCGAGGGGCAGGGATAGGTGTGCTGCACTACAGCCTGTAGGGGGCGAGGGGCAGGGATAGGTGTGCTGCACTACAGCCTGTAGGGGGCGAGGGGCAGGGATAGGTGTGCTGCACTACAGCCTGTCGGGGGCGAGGGGCAGGGATAGGTGTGCTGCACTACAGCCTGTAGGGGGCGAGGGGCAGGGATAGGTGTGCTGCACTACAGCCTGTAGGGGGCGAGGGGCAGGGATAGGTGTGCTGCACTACAGCCTGTAGGGGGCGAGGGGCAGGGATAGGTGTGCTGCACTACAACCTGTCGGGGGCGAGGGGCAGGGATAGGTGTGCTGCACTACAGCCTGTCGGGGGCGAGGGGCAGGGATAGGTGTGCTGCACTACAGCCTGTCGGGGGCGAGGGGCAGGGAGAGGTGTGCTGCACTACAACCCCTAGGGGGCGAGGAGCAGGGATAGATTTGCTTTACTATAGGATTGAGGGTTTTATTTTGTGATAGTGGAATGGTTCCCATTTCTTTCTCTCTTTGCTCACAGGTTGTAAATGAGAATCCTTCACGATTTGAATTTCCTGCAGACCTGCAGATCCCAACTGCCCTCCTCCTACAGCAAGTAACAGAGCACAGCAGCAGCAGAAACCACACGCTGATAGCTCAGGTCCTGTGTGCTCTGCGTCAGACCAACCTGCCTGCTGCCAAGAGCACCGCGCTGGGGCCAGACCTTACAGCGGAGGGAGCAACGCAGGGAAGAGCAAGAGAAAACATGCACCCGAGACGGGCAGAGGGGGAAGGACAGGGCTTAGGCCAAAATCACTCGGCAAACTAGCAGGTGGCCCAAAGGTTGCTCTCCTTTGCCTCCATAATCACAAACGAAGAGCTCAGAAACCTGCTCCATTCACCCTCATAAAACGTGCGCCACCACAGCCATCCTAAACCAGGCAACAGGCTCTGCTCTTCCTTCCGCTGCTGGAACCCTTAACTCAGGAGACAGAAACCCAGCCACCCTTTTCCAAAAGAGGTAGAGGCCAATTCGTGGTGAGTGGGGGAACGCAGTATCCTCCCCTCCTACCATCACTCAGGCAACACAATTATAATATTCTCAGTTATATCACCCATTGCTCAGGGACACCAGCGTGGGCTGCCGTAGTCTCAGTTTCTCCTCTGGTCGGGGGCAGGGACACTGCACCAGCCTAATATTCTCAATTCTTTTTCTAGTCCTCTCCCAGGGTGTAGGTGTGGGTGAGGAAGGAGCCTTCTGCGTCACGCAGCAGAACCCAGTGATTACAGGACAGGAGGGAGCTATTCTAGAATGGATCCTCTGGCTGCATCTCCTCGCCTCGCCCCAGCAGCTGCCTCAGGGCCAGAGTAACTGCAGTAGGACACAGAAAGCGAGAAGGCCGCCTTCCTTGGTGCAGATCGGTGAACTAACTAAAGAATCTCCTCCCCTTTAAATCAGCGGAAGGACGTAGCAGGTGCAGTTTCCTGACTGCAGGCCAGGAGGAGACGCGATTAAGCCACGGCTACAGGGCCGGAGCAGAGCCGAGGTTCGATACCACAACCTCCGCCGCGCAGCGTTAGCCTCCCCATCCCCACCCCACGTGCCAAAGGCAGGAGACGAGAGGCTGACACTGTCCGGAACATACATAATTCTCATTCTTTAATAAGCAGGAGAAAACCAGAACAGGACTGTTAAACATTTCTGTCACATTGGCTTGTGCCACTGGCAGACGTGGCAGTTTGGTCACAGCTGTGCGCTAGACGACGGCGGCTGCGCTTCTCTCATACAAAACAAAATGGAGGCTTTAGGCAACGAGAACAATTGCCCATCATGCGTTGAATCGAGGAGGATGGATCCCCAGGCGCCCTCTTAGCACAGGTGGGGGGCTGAACTGTCCCAAAAATAGCACCTAGGCTCTTCTCCATTGCTGCCGGTTTCCTTTATCCTTTACTGACAGGAATGAGAAAGCAAGAGGTAGGGGTGTGCAGCAGCAGAGGAGGAAACCCAGCTCAGAGACAAAGGGAGGGGGCAATAAAAGGAGAGCAGCGACCCTCCCTCTTCAGTGGAAAAAATTACGCGCACACACGAGGATATACAGCCAAGCACGGCCGAGGGAGCTGCTAATTTCCTACCCCTTCGAAAGGCAGCAGGTTAATGCCTCCCTCTAGCAGCAAGCATGGAAGGCGGTTAAAACTCTTCCTTCAAAACCATCTCCATCATCCTCGGGACTGGTTAAATAAACAGCGCTCCCGCGCCTCCCCTACACGCTGCAAAGTTTCAGCAAAGGTAGAAATCTCACTTTAGGAAAAGCCAGGAGATGAGAAATCGGCAGCTGCGCGCCCCCAGCATTCCAGTCTGATCCATACTGGTCCCAGAGCTCTGCTTTAAAGGCACAGTCTTTTTTTTTTTTTTTTAAGTTTTATATAAATATTTTACTAAACCCAGTCAACTTCTCTTTATTTTTGGACCTCACTACTTTTGGGGAAAAGGCACTTAAAACCCCTTTTAGCGTAAGTTTTTGATTCTTTGGCTCTTGCTACATTTTCAGTAAGAGGGGCGGGAAGAGATGAGCAAGCAAGGGGGGGGGGGGATCCGGACCCACTCCATGCCCGAGAGGGGAGAGGGGAGCGGCCCATCTTGTGTTTCTAAGCACCATGGGCACAGCTACCCCAAAGCATCAGAGGGGGGACTGCACCGTGCCCTCCCTTCCCATGCAGGGGCCGGCCCCGCCCTCCGTTCAGACGTGAGCTGCTTGCAAGAAGATCACCCGTGCTGAATCCCACAGCAGGGCGCCCAGCTCCCCCTCAATAGTCCTCGCCCTCCTCCTGCTGGTAGTACTGGTACTGCTGCCTGCCGCTCTCGTCCCCTCCTTCCCACTGTGGCAGGTCTTCAGGGTTGCCCTGGGGGCAGTACTTGGGGTTGTAGATCTGACGTCCAAGTCCAAAGACCTGCCCGCTCTGGTTGGCTCCTTGGCTGTATCCCATCTGCAGGGACATGGAAGACTCGTCACATTTCTCGGTGCCCAGTTTGGCATCGTAGATGTGTCTCCTGGTGCCGGGCGCCGTCATGCCCACCTGAAAGATTTAAGCAGGAAGGTCAGTTTGTGAAAGGCAGCAGGACACAGGTTCAGGCAGCACTGGGGGTTGGGTTAGTTGCCCCTTTGTGTTCTTATCTGGAGGTAGAAGAGAATTAGATGATTTGCTGGGGTCCTTCCCAGCCCTGTCTTCCTAGGATTCTCTCTCCCCCCTTCCACCTGCAGCTGGTGGCCAATGACTACGCTCACGGTACACTAAATGGGGAAGGCTGGGCCAGTGACATCATAAGGGCGGGCTGACAGACTCGGTGGTTTGAAGCTCCCCCATTGCTTCACCAGCAGTAGAAACCAGGGTTCAAATCCCACTGCCACTCCTTGTGACCTTGGCAAGTCACTTTACCCTCCATTACCTCAGGTACAAACTTAGACTGTGAGCCCTCTGGGGATAGGGAAATACCTACAGTCCCTGAATGTAATGTGCTCCAGAGTGCCAAAAAGTGGAATATAAATCAAATAATAGTATGAAGAAAGAAAAACCTTTTAAAACAGTGTAACTAAAAAAAAAAACAAAAAACAACCCTTAAACCAGTTACATTTCCTTTCCTTTAGTTCTGCCAAACCAGTCAAGACAAGTGGGTTCTGAATTAATCTGGTAGGTAAAATAAAGGAAAAGAAATTGATTTGGTATCAGTCCTGCAAGTGCCGTCAGCATCACATCTTCAAGCCTCTTACGCCCAGCTCAGTGCCACCCGAAAGTCCTCCCACAACAGTGCTCCTCACCTGGCTAGCCCCCTTGTTCGTTCCCATCTGCAGGCCGATTGTGGCGTGATCAGCGGGTGGCAAGATCTCGTTCTTGGGGTCGTAGAGGTGTCTTCTAGTGCCATAGGCTGTCATTCCCGACTGACTGGCACATTTATTGGTGCCCATCTGATGCACAGAGGGAGGAGAGATAAAGAGGAATACGCTGTACTACAGCCGCCACAGTTATGTCAGCAGGGTCTAAGCTGTCTCCTTCCCGGATCAGATCAGCTCCAAGCCGCTCTGGCCCCTGCTAAGCACCACCCCCCGCCCGAGTACAGATGGGGCTGACTGGAGCCTGAAACAGGAATGAGCAGCACTCACCTGCAGACCAATGATACACTGGCCAGCTCTCATGGTAGACTCATTGAAGTTCCTCTCCTGTTTCTCAGAGTACTTTACCCCAATGTCACTACTGCTCTGGATGCCTTTTGTTTTTGCCTGAAAAGAACCGTAAACATTTGTAAAAAAAAAAAAAAAAAAGGGCAGACTCAAAAAGACCGGGCTAAGCTCGCACATGAAATCAAGAGACACCAGTGATCCTGCCACGTGAGAAGCAGGCAGGCTGGGAACCCCAGGATAAGGCAGCCACACTGGATATTAAAAAAAAAAAAAAAAAAAATATGACAGGGACAATCCTATGTCCAGTGAGGGCAGCTAGGTTGTCATTGCATGCAAGGAAGAATCCGTTTGCATGGACACAGATCACATACACCCCCTCCCCTCCAAAAAAAAAACCAAAATAAAAAATTGGTTGCAGTCAGTCAAAACCCTTCATATCTTCCAGGGAAGAAGCTGCCACTTGGCATCCTGTCCAGTTCTAAATGGGAATCGGCAGGATAGTATGAAAATGAACCGCAGCACCCACCCAGGGATTCAAAGCAGGGGAGCACTCACCAGGCCTGCCAGAGCCAGCAGGGTGACCTGCACTTGGGTCATATTGCCATTCTCAAAGAGGTCGTTTGCTTCAAAGAGATCCACTGGATTCATGCCGTACGTCGTCATGGCTTTGATGAAATTGGAAAGATTCTCCAGCTGAGAGAGAGAGAGAGAAAGAGGACACTCATCAAGAGAGCAGATCCAGGCAGGGGGCAGCAGGTGAAGAGGAAGCCGACAGGAGTAAGGTGCCTCCCCACCCCAGGGGGCCCGATGCAACACCGCGCACAGCGGCTAGCACGTGGCTTAACGCATCGGGGGTTATGGATGCGCAATACGGGGATTAGCGCGTCCAGAATGCATCTCCAAATCACCGTGTAGCTGATAGCGCTCACCGCATGTAAAATTCCACGTAGTGAGGCTATTAGCTAATCCCTGCGATGCAAAAAAGTTTTCCCGCGTGGCAAATGCAGCAAATTTTATGCGTAAAAGGTATACCACACTCAAGGGCGCACTGAAAAAAAAAGAGAAAAATCCTGCTTTCTGTGATTCCTCCTAATAGTACTGTAGTGGATACTAAGTAGGAGGAACCAAATAAAGCAGATTTAGGTGAAAAAAAAAAAAAAGTTTTGGAAAAAAAAAATTCTGGACACCCAATATACACACACACACAAGATATATACAGTCCAAGCCGTGTATCTTGTGCGTGTCTATGCCGGTAGTGGGAGAAAAAAAAAAAAACGGACGCGCATAGACTGAGCATCCGTTTTCCCAACCCGCACTGACAGCCACCTCTCCCTGTGCGCCCGTTGCAGATGAGGTGCTAGGGACGCACAATTTTCCCCAGCGCCTTCTATCTGGCACGACTCCTAATTTAAATATTGCATCGCACGCCCGGAGAGGTGGCTGGGCACGCATTTTCTGCACACAAAATATTGCACTGCCCCTCCTTTCCCCCCCCAATGTCTCCTCCCACCCCAGCATCCCAGGCATAAGGCGCACACAGCAGCCAAGGACAGAGGGCACAGCTGTACCCGCATCTCAAACCTCAGGAAGGCGCAGCCTGCAGAAAGTCTCAGCCAGTTCTCACTGGCAGCAGGGGGGGGGGGGAGGAAATGGAGGAGAGATCAGATCAGGAGCTGGAGGGGAGAGGAGATAGAAAGCAAAGTAACCAAACAACTGCTCATTTCTACCTGGTGCCAGTTTTGCTTCGACTTGTTGACCTTCTTGATAGAGCCAGGCTGTAACTTGTTCATCAGCCTGGGGAAGAGCAGAGAATTAAAAAAAGGATTTACCCCAACCCACAGCACAAGGGGGAATCAGAGAAAGCAGGACTGGCCTGCCAGCCCATGACGGGAGGGAAGAGACCCCCCCCCCCCCAATCTCCCTCCCTGGATATTACTCACTCGCACAGAATGACACCATCCTTCAGGCCCTGCTGGAAATCACGTCCAATGGTCATTCCCGTGAGGTCTTCGATCCAAGCTTTGAGCTCTGCCTCCTTCTGGTTATCATACTTCTGGGCAAGCTGAGGGGGAAAGAGTTCATTACATCTTCGACAGCAGCACCTCTTTAAACCACCACCCCCCCCCCCCCCTACTCCGCTGCACTAGTCCCAATGTACATTTGGAGCCGCAAACACTGCAGAACTAAGAATGAATCTCCCCGTCCCCGGCTACTGAGACCGGCAACAGCCCTTCCCACAATAATCATAGGGTTTTATCCATGCACGGAGCAGAAGGGGGCAATGCCTTCCTTTTAATGATCCCCCAAAAAGAGCTTTTTAAACCAAGATTCCTCCCAAATTCCTCTACACTCTTAGCGCCCCTGACCGTAACACAGGAGAGCGTGGTATTACCGCCTGCCCCCTCGTACAGGCCGATCCAATAAATGGACGCTCGCTGTGCAGCACCCGCTTTCATAAGGTGCGCCCAACCACCTCTCCTGGGCGCACGACGGAATATTTAAATGAGGGGGGGTCGTGCTAAAAAGGAGGCGCTTGGAGAGGTGGCTGACAAGCAGGTAGGGAAAACGGACGCTCAATCTAGGAGCCTTCGTTTTCTCCCGCCACCGGCATAAGCGCGCACAAGATACACGGCAAGATATAAGATGCCCAGATTTTTTTTTAAAATAAATCACTGCTTTATTTTGTTCCTGCGCCTTAGTATCGCTACGGTGCTATTAGGCGGAATCACAGAAAGTTTCTTTTTTTTTTTTTCCAATGCACAAAATGTGGCATACCTTAATGCCAGCCCTGGGCATTGGCTGCGGGGAACATTTTTTGGATCGCAGGGATTAGCTAATAGCCTCATCTACATGAATTTCCACGTGATGAGCGCTATTGGCTACACGGTGATTTGGACGTGCATTTTGGACGCGCTAAATCCCATATTGGATAGGGGGGGGTTATGGATATGCACCCAATGGCATGTTAAGCCACGCGCAGCGGCTAGCGCAGGGTATTGGATCGGCCCGATAGCGAGATGAGCTGTGTCAAGTCAGTATTTTCAACAGCTCCCAACTTCAGGCAGTCATTGCTGCTACTCAACGGTGGCCGACAGGGCATCCTAATTCCAAGGGAGAGGAGGAGGAGGAATGGGAGTTTTGGGGATGTAAAGGGGTGTGCGTTTGGGGGGGTGGGGGGCAGGGAAAAGAAGGATGGAAGTTCTGCGGTAATGGCTAGCGACTGATTAAGGGTTGGGGGAGTCTAGAAGAGAGCCCATGCAGGGTATAGGTAAAGAGTAATGGCAGAGCGTGTGCTGTGTGTGTTTGTGGGAGGGAGGGGAGCGGGTGAAGGAAAGCCATGGCCAAGCCGCAAGACACCCTTAATCCATCCCTGTTGATGGCGAGGTAGAAGGCAACAGTAGTTGAATGGATTTCCGGGAATGAAGGGGAGGGGTGACAGCAGAGGATGAGGGGAGGGGGAGGGGCTGAGGAGGTGATTAGTATTAGCATTTGTACTGTTCCCTAAACGGGGACACGTTACATGAAAATGACAGAAAGGATCAACACGAGCCCCTGTCCCGGAGAGCTTACAGTCGCGGGCGGATGGAGAGTTTAGGATGAGGCAGGGCCATGCTATAACACAAGCTCCTCTTACCCGGTTCCGGACTTCGGCAGAAAGGCCATAGGACGGGCCCTTAGTAAATCCAGAGCTCATGGTGCGGAAGGCTCCACTACCTCTGATGCGCCGAGTCTCCGCCGGTCTCTATAAGCGCAGCCGCTCCCCTTTACCTATCGGCTCTATAGGCGCTCTTCTCTTCCTTCTTGCCTCACTTCTCTCCTTCCCGTCCCCGGCCCCGCCTCACGCCCCTGATTGGCTTGGAAAGAAAATCCCCTTATAAGGGCAGAAAGCTCCAAATTCCTTTAGAATGGGAGTTCCCCAAACCTCCTGAAAACACGGCCCCACCCGAACCTACGGTGCCAGATGCAGAGTCACATATCCGGCAAGAGGCCGATGCCTGCCCAGGCGCACACTCATTCACATATCTACCCAGAGACCCATATCCACCCAGAAATATTCACGCTCAGCGAGAGATACGCATTCATATCCCCCCAGTGACACACTGTTCTAGATATACACTTAATCATCCATTGTGGGAGGCGGACGGGGTGCTCTGCTCCCCCCTCCCCTTTTTGAGTTAATCAATAAGATTTGAGTTTTTTGTGTTATAGTTTGCTTTTCTGTTGTGCACGTTTTGGGTGTCGTCCCCCCCCCCCCCCCCCCACACACACACACACACACACTTCCTTCCCCTCACCCAGACACAAAGCGAAGGGGGTGAGGGGGCCCCCGCCGGTCCCAGAAGGGATCCCCCCTGCCCTGAATTTTTTAGTCGGCGACCCTTCCCCCCCCCCCTGCCGCCCCATCGGCGGCAGATTGCGGGCCCCCTACCCCGAGGTTGTTGGCCCCCCCCCCTTTTTTTTTCCTTCCCCCTCGCTGAAGAGGGGAAAACTGCAGCACCGGATGGGGGGAGGCCACACCGGCTGTGAGCCTGTGTGCCTGCCCCCCCCCCCTCCCCCCTCCCCGCGGCGTTGAGAGCTTGAGGATGAGTGCAGCCCACAGGAGGCACAGACTGCAGCTGGCTCCTCTGAACACTAGCCATGTAAGGGAGGAGAGGTGGGTATGGGCCACAGGGTATCCTGTGGCCTCTTTTAAGGCCCCCCTCCCCCTCCTTACTACTTTTTCCTATTGGTCTCTGGTGCCCCCAGCAGAGGGCGCCAGTCAAAATGATTCCCCTTCTTTTGTTCACTTTTTTTCCCTTTTTCTTTAAGTGGGTGGGGGCAGCCTTTGGTCGCCCCCGCCCCCTTTCCACCGGTCTTCAAAATAGGCCCCTCCCTCCCCTCTCCTTTTTGAGTTAATCCTAAAGATTTGAGGGTTTTTTTTTTTATAATTTGTTTTTCAGTTGTGCACGTTTTGGATGACCTCCCCCCCTTCCCTCACCCCTCACTCAGACACAAAGCGAAAAGGGGTGAAGGCCCCTCCTGGTCCCAAAAGGGATCCCCCCTTTCCCTGTTTGATAGTCGGCGACTCCCCCCCTCCGCCCCATGCCCCACACAGTTGGCGGCAGATCGTGGGCCCCCTACCCCAAGAGGTTGTTGATTTATTATTGTTGGTCTCCGGTGCCCTCACTAGGGGGCGCCGGAGAAAAGAAATTCCCCTCTTTTGATATGTTTCCTCCTTTTTTCTTTAAGGAGGTGGGGCGGCCTTCTGCCTCCCCTGCCTCTTCCCCGGCCTTAAAATAGGCTCCTCCCCATCCCTTCCCTAGCCCCGCCTCCCACCTCTGATTGGCCCTGCCTCCCACCTCTGATTGGCTTGGAAAGAAAATCCAGAAAGCTCCAAATTCCTTTAGAATGGGAGTTCCCCAAACCTCCTGAAAACAGGGCTCCACTGTTGCGTCCGTCAGTCTCAGACGGCTTCGACCTCTGTGCCTCACCTTTCTCTCTGCTTTCCCCGCTAGCCTTGGGAAGATGGCTACCACCGTGTCTGCATGCCGCTGTCTCCGGTGTCCCCGGAACGGCAATGGCAAGGCAAGGCAATGGCAAGGCAATCCGCCATGTTTCTCCTGAGCGCTCCATGAGCGCACGCCGTGACCTCGGACGTCCATCTGGGCGCTCAGGTCACGGCGTGCGCTCATGCGCCTTCACTGCTTGAGCGCCCAAATTGGACGTGCGTTCATGAACCTTCGCCGGCGGGGCTGCTGGAAGCCGTTTTCGCCACCGGCTGCCCCCAGGAGGCAGGAGAGCTGCGGTGGGCGCGAGGACTGGGGCTGCTGGAAGCATGCAGTAAGTTTACTTTTGTTACAATTTCTATTTACTTTAATAACATGTCGAGTCGATTTTCGCCCTGCGCCTTGCTTCGGGAGGGGGGGAGAGAGGACTGGCAATCCCCGATGCCCGAGCGTAGGAGAACCAGGCCCGAGCGTAGGAGAACCAGGCCACACCATGTTACTCACTTGCTCCAACCCACCCATTTATTTGACCGGAGTCTGCCTATTGCTGTCACATCCCTCTAATGCCAGGGTCAGGGTAGGCGGTAAATTAGCGGGTTAAAGACGCGGCAAAACAGTTGGTTAAAAAGGCGATAATCGGGCCACACATTACTGTATGGGAGGGAATAGCTAATCCAATTGTTTACATATCATATACATGCCGCGTGCGGAAAGGGATATGCATCGATTTAAAGAAGCGGTAAAGATTGGTAAAAATGGATAGTGAATCGCGGGTTAGACTTACGCGGCCAAATTGTGGGTAGAAAGCGGGTTAGAAACAGGATAACCGCGGCCGCACTTTACTGTATTGGCCTGTTAGTGAGCAATCTAACATTGTCAGTCTGTCTCATCTACAGATCAGCACTGGGAACCTGCATCCTGCACTCCCTTTACTATCACTGCGAGAGGGTCTCCTCTGCCGAGGGCCTCTGGACTGCTACCACTGGATCACCTCACTACTGCCACCTCTGGTGGAATCATTCTGCTGTATAATAAAAGACAAATCTCTGTGTTTGCGTGTCTAGAGTCTAGCCTAGTACTGTGGTTCCTCACGGGACTCCTCCCCGTGGGAGTGGCCATCACCACAGTACCCAAGAATCCACTCCCAACACCTCAAAACCATGACACCCACCCGAACCTACAGTGCCAGATGCACAGTCACATATCCGGCAAGAGGCTGATGCCTGCCCAGACACACACTCATTCACATATCTACCCAGAGACACATATCCACCCAGAAATATTCACACTCAGCGAGAGATACACACTCATATCCACCCAGTGACTCACATTGTTGTAGACATACACTTAATCATCCACCCAGAAGCAGAGCAGAGGCTCAAATTTATCCAGACACACACTCACATATCTACCCAGAGCAGAGGCTCAAACGTATCCAGACACACACTCACATATCCACCCAGAGCAGAGGCTCAAACTTATCCAGACACACACTCACATATCCACCCAGTGACTCACACTGTTCTAGACATACACTTAATCATCCACCCAGAAGCTCACATTTACCCAGACACACACTCACATATCTACCCAGAGCAGAGGTTCAAATTTATACACACACACTCACATATCTACCCAGAGCAGAGGCTCAAACTTATCCAGACACACACTCATATATCCACCCAGTGACTCACACTGTTCTAGACATACACTTAATCATCCACCCAGAAGCTCACATTTACCCAGACACACACTCACATATCTACCCAGAGCAGAGGCTCAAACTTATACAGACACACACTCACGTATCTACCTAGAGCAGAGGTTCAAATTTATCCAGACACACACTCAGTGTGTCTAGAACAGTGTGAGTCACAGTGACTCACACTGTTCTAGACATACACTTAATGTTACGGTTCTGAAGGTGGACCCTTTGTCCGAGGTAGAGTTAGTGCTACCTGAGAGAGTAAACCCTCTTAGGTCCCTAGTGTCGGAAGGTGAGACTGGACTGAAGCAGGGGCCAACTGCAGCTTCACCAATACCAGCCCCGTTCCCTGCGGGTTGAGCCTTTGGGTGCGTGGGGCCAGCTGGACTTAGGTGAGCCCCTCAAGAAGGTAGAAAGGTTGAAGTACAGTCCAAGGTCGAGGCCAGGAGAATGGTCGGAAGCCTGTCCAGGGGTCAAAACTAGAAGAGTGGTCGGACGCTGGTCCAGGGGTTGAAGCCAGAAGAATCCGTCCAACGAGGAGAGGAGCAGAAACAGGGACCGGAAGGTCAGGAACAGGACCGAGGAGGACAGGTAGCGGAGCACAGGAACGGAACTGGAACTCGGAGCACTGACACTACTCAGGACCAGAAGCCAAGAAAGCAAGGCAAGGTCTGAGGGGTAGACCTTGCTTTAAATAGCATTCCGGAAGGAGGAGTCCCCAGGGAGGGGCCGCGACAATTTCCTGTCGTGGCCCCTTTAAATCCAATGTTACAGCCGCGCGCGCGGCTCTAGGAAGGCCCGGCGGGGGAGGAGTCAGCACGCAGGAGGACAGCGGGCCAAGACACGGCCAAGTTTCAGCAGCGGCACCTGCCGCGAAGAGAGCGTCGGGGACGGCTGCCTGCTCCTGCAGGCACTTCGGGAGCGGCCCGCCGGTGTGGGTGAGTGGCCGGTCCCGGGTCGCGTACCACTGCGGCCGGCGGCCATAAGAGTACCCCTTCCTTTAAGCCTCCCCCTAGAAGGCTTGGGTTTTCCTGGGTGATCAGTGTGAAAGCTTTTGAAAAGATCCTTATCTAGGATGTTCGTAGCAGGCTCCAAGAATTCTCCTCAGGCCCGAATCCTTCCCAAGCTAGGAGGTATTCTCATTTTGTGCCTCGTCTCCGGACATCAAGGGCCTCACGAACCTGGTATATATATATATTTTTTTTTAAATAAATAAAAAAAAAAAGTTTTTAAATAAATAAAAATACTACCCATATCACTGTGTTGCCCTGTGGAGATGTGTGTCCATGGCTTCGTGGGAGTTGGAAGAGGTGGTAATAGCCCCCAGGTTTTTCCTGCTGGAATCTTGTGCCAAGCACAGATTGGGCGTGAATCGGCAATCGCTCGTATATCTTTGCGCTTCTCAGGCCACCAATAATACCGCCGTCTCGTCCAGGATGTCCGGCCAACTGGGAGTCGTGAGCCCAGGCTAGCATCTTGCTACGAAGCCTCTTCGGCACCACAGTTTTACCAGGTGGGACTGTAATAGCAGCAGAGAGGATGAATCGAGCCGGGTCTATGATATGTTTTATTCATTTATTTTTATTTATTTATTTGTTTTTTATATACCGACATTCAAACATGGGTATCACATCGGTTTACATGATAACTTGTGTGATAGTGTGACAACAGGTCATATTATCTTTACATTGTAACTTGTAAGAAAAACTGCCTCAACGCTCTGCTTTAACATTATAACTATATAATTTTAACAGTATAACTTTATAACTTTAGATGACAAACGCGACTTGATTAACAATTATGATTGTTAATTGATTATAACAATTATGACCATTATGTTGAATAGTCTCATCAGTGTCTTCAACAGAGAAAGAGCGGGATAAGGCGTCCGCTTTGATGTTTTTACTAGCTGGTCGATTACGGAGTCCAAAGTCAAAACCTGTAAAAAAGAGCGCCCAGCGAGCCTAATGCAGGTTCAGACGCTGGGCTTGCTGGAGATACACCAGGTTCTTATGGTCAGTGTAAACCGTTATTTGTGTTGTGCTCCCTCCAGCCATTGTCACCACTCCTTGAACGCAAGCTTAATGGCTAGGAGCTCCTTGTCGCCGATGGAATAGTTACGTTCTGCCGGAGAGAATTTTCTTGAGAAGTAAGAGCAGGGGTGAGAGGTTCCTGATTCGTCATTTTGGCTAAGGATATCTCCTACTCCCTCAGCGGAGGAGTCTACCACCACCGTAAACGGGCGTCTGGGATCAGGATGCCGGAGGCAAGGACTCTGTAAGAAGGATTTCTTGAGAGCCTGGAAAGCTTCTTCTGCCTCCAAAGGCCAGGCCTTAATATTTGCCCCCTTATGAGTTAGAGTAGTGAGAGATGCAGCCAGCTTAGAAAAGTTCTGGATAAAACTACTATAGTAGTTAGCAAAACAGAGGAAGTGCTGGAGCTCACGTAACCCTCTAGGCTGGGGCCATTCTTGGATACATTTCAACTTGGAGGGATCCATCTGAAAGCCCTGATTAGACATAATGTACCCAAAAAAGGGTAGTGATTCTTTTTCAAAGATGCACTTTTCAATCTTGGCATAGAGTTGATTCACTCTTAAGCATTGCAGAACCTGGATGACATGTTGTCGATGTGTCTGTTGGTCCTGGGAAAAAATCAGGATGTTGTCTAAGTAGACTACTATGTATACATAGAGCAGGTCCTGAAATATTTCATTGATGAAGTGCTGGAAGACGGCAGGAGCATTAGTCAGTCCGAACAGCATGACGAGATATTCATAATGGCCGTCCCTGGTATTAAAAGCTGTTTTCCACTCATCACCCTCTAGAATCCTGATCAAATTATAGGCTCCTTGCAGGTCCAATTTCGAGAACACCCTGGCTCCTTGTAAACGGTCAAAGAGCTCAGCTATTAGAGGCAATGGGTACTGGTCCTTTATTTTATTTTATTTATTTATTTATTATTTTTATATACCAACATTTGATCTGAGATATCACATTGGTTTACATTCAGGAACTGTAGGTATTTCCTACCTTGATGGTAATAGCATTCAGCCCACGGAAGTCAATACAGGGACGCAAAGTCCCATCCTTTTTTCCGACGAAGAAGAAGCCGGCCCCAGCTGGGGACGTGGACCATCGGATAAACCCCTTCTGAAGATTGTCCTGAATATATTTGGCCATGGCGTGGGTCTCTAGGGCGGACAATGGATAAACTCTTTCACGAGGTAGAGTGGCTCCAGGGACCAGATTAATGGCACAATCATATAGAGTGATATGTTTCATATGGCCCGGTGCGATGTGGCATTCCAGGGGGACCGTGTGGTGCGTTATTCTCCCCGGCAGAGGGTCCCTGTGGATGGAGGAGAGAATCAACGGTCTCGGGCATGGACAAGTGGGGATGAGCAGTTGTTCCACAACATCTTGCAGGATGAAGTTTCCTCCGGCCCCAGAATCTACCAGGGCCAGCGTGGAGAATTGGTGACCTCCGAGAAAAAAGGTGATAGGCAAGGTAAGCGGGGGAGCTGGTGAAGTAATGCCTAGGGTTACTCCCCCAGTAGAGCCTAGGCTTTGGAGTTTCCCGGACGAGTTGAGCAGCAAGCAATGAGATGGTCCGATCCTCCACAATAGAGTCAGAGACCTGCCTTACAACACCTTTGTCGTTCCTCCGGAGAGAGAGGGCCTCGTCCTAACTGCATTGGTTCTTCAACGGTCCCCTCGGTGGTGGACAAAGTTCGGGAGGCAGAAGAAGATGGGTGTGGAGGAAAAGGAACTGCCATGCGTTTCTCGAGCCCAGACATTCAGGCAGACAGCAGACGGCGGTCAATCCTGGTTGCCAGTTCAATGAGGGAATTCGGTGAAGATGGGAGTTCCCGAGCTGCCAGCTCATCCTTGATCCTAGCCGACAGCGCCTCAAGAAATATAGTCCGGAGACAGCTCTCCTCCCAATGGAGTTCTGTCGCTAGAGTCCTGAATTCTATCATGTAGTCCGTGAGTGAGCGTCCTCCTTGATGGAGATGCAGAAGGTCGGAACCGGCGGCTGCTTGTTTCCCCGGTTCCTTGAACACAGTTCGGAACCGTTCCAAGAAGCGAGGAAATCTTGTAAGACTGGATCAGAACGTTGCCATAGTGGTGAGGCCCAGGCTAACAAGGATAGGATGTACGTCGACTTCGTTAAGTCATCCAGAAAGAGGGAACTTGAAGACAGAAGTGCATGCCGCACTGGTCGAGGAACCCCCGGCACAGGTGGGGTTCGCCAGAGAAACGTGGAGGAGCAGGCAGTGGTATTACCGGGTGAGGGTAGCCCTATATTACAGATGGCATCGGCTCTGGTGGAGGAATTGCTGGTGGAGGAATTGCATGAGCCGCTACCACCACATCAAGGTGGGTGTTGAGTCGATCCATGGAGGACGCCAAGGATTCCAATACCCGCTGTTGCTCCAGGATCTTCTGGGCCAAGACTGGAATGGCAAGCAGGGCTGAAGCCTCTGCTTGGTTTACTGTTACGGTTCTGAAGGTGGACCCTTTGTCCAAGGTAGAGTTAGCGCTACCTGAGAGAGTAAACCCTCTTAGGTCCCTACCGTCGGAAGGCGAGGCTGGACTGAAGCAGGGGCCAACTGGAATTTCACCAATACCAGCCCCGTTCCCCGCGGGTTGAGCCTTTGGGTGCATGGGGCCAGCTGGACTTAGGTGAGCCCCTCAAGAAGGTAGAAAGGTTGAAGTACAGTCCAAGGTCGAGGCCAGGAGAATGGTCGGAAGCCGGTCCAGGGGTCAAAACCAGAAGAGTGGTCGGACGCCGGTCCAGGGGTTGAAGCCAGAAGAATGGTCAGAAGCCGGTCCAGGAGTCGAAGCCAGAAGAATCCGTCCAACGAGGAGAGGAGCAGAAGCAGGGACCGGAAGGGCAGGAACAGGACTGAGGAGAACAGGTAGCGGAGCACAGGAACGGAACAGGAACAGGAACTTGGAGCACTGACACAACTCAGGACCAGAAGCCAAGAAACCAAGGGAAGGTCTGAGGGGCAGACCTTGCTTTAAATAGTAATCCGGAAGGAGGAGTCCCCAGGGAGGGGCCGTGACAATTTCCTGTCGTGGCCCCTTTAAATCCAATGTTACAGCCGCGTGCGCAGCTCTAGGAAGACCCGGCGAGGGAGGAGTCAGCACGCAGGAGGACGGTGGGCCAAGACACGGCCAAGTTTCAGCAGCAGCAACTGCCACGAAAAGAGCGTCACATATCAAACCAGAGGTTCACACTTACTCAGACACACACTCCTCCCTCGCCGGGTCTTCCTAGAGCTGCGCACGCGGCTGTAACATTGGATTTAAAGGGGCCACGACAGGAAATTGTCACGGCCCCTCCCTGGGGACTCCTCCTTCCAGATTACTATTTAAAGCAGAGACATATTCTCAAATACACAGTCATCAAGACATACACTTATCCACAGACATCAAACCAGAGATACACTCTCACCCACACTCACATAACTACTCAGCAAAATACACACTCATATCCACCCAGAGACTCACACTTACTCAGACATGTAATCATATATCCACTCAAAAATACACTCACACTCACCCAGAGATGCACACTCACATTTACCCAGAAACATACCTAATCACATATCCACCCAAAAATACACTCACATTCACCCAAATAGACTCACTCACACTTTCCCAATGATGCACATTCACTCAGACCCACATATACTAACCCAGACACTCCTTACTCACACATATCCACTCAGACACACACACACTCCCTCACCCAGAGATACACATTCTCATACATCCAGCCAATGTACACACTCAAATTCACACACACACTCATCCAGACATGCACACTCACCCACGGATATCTGAAGTACAGACGGTTTTTTGTCCTGTGGTTCCTCCCATTTAGAAGTGCTTCTGCCATTGATGCCTGTTTCAGAAAATGTTTGGAGTCTTGTGGCCCATTTCTTGTTCTGCTATAATGATGTTTTTCTTTGAGGTTCTCTGCTGCACAGAGCCTATAATTTGTGCACTGGTTGCAGCAGCAAGCTTGTATCTATGTTTAAAATATGTTTTACTTTTTTGTTATATTTCTTGCTGGATGCATTTTTCCACGCAAGGAATGTATTCTTGTTTTGTATATGAAATTTTATAAATAAACCCATTTTTTAAAAATTAACCCACAGACATCAACCCAGAATGTCATAATGCCTCTGTATCGCTCCATGATGAGACCGCACCTTGAATACTGTGTGCAATTCTGGTCACTGCATCTCAAAAAAGATATAGTTGTACTGGAGAAGGTACAGAGAAAGGGGATGGAATGACTCTCCTATAAGGAAAGGCTAAAGAAGTTAGGGCTGCTTAGCTTGGAGAAGAGATGGCTGAGGGGGGGATATGATATAGGTCTAGTGATTCTCACATGGAACGACGGGATATAAAACACTCAAATAATAATAATGAGAGGACTAGAATGGGTAAATGTGAATTGGTTATTTACTCTTTAAGATAATAGAAGGACTAGGGGGCACTCCATGAAATTAGCAAGTAGCACATTTAAAACAAATCAGAAAATTCTTTCACTCAATGCACAATTAAGATCTGGAATTCGCTGCTGAAAGATATGGTTAGGGCAGTTAGTGTAGCTGGGTTTAAAAAAGGTTTGAATAAGTTCCTGGGGGAGAAGTCCATACACTGCTCTTAATCAAGTTGACTTAGGGGCGGATTTTAAAAGGGTTACGCGCGTAACCCTTTAAAACCCCTCCTGCGCGCGCCAAGCCTATTTTGCATAGACTCGGTGACGCACACAAGCCCCGGGACGCACATATGTCCCGGGGCTTGAAAAAATGGGTGGGGTGGGGGCGTGGCCAGAGGCCTCGCCACTGCCGCTGGACCCGAAGATCGCGGGCTGGCACTCGGCCAGCGCGCGCAACCTATGCCTGCCCAGAGGCAGGCGTAAATAATACAACAAAGGTGTGTGGGGAGGGGGATTTAGATAGGGCTGGGGGTGCGGCCTCAGAGGGAACGGGGAAAGCCATCGGGGCTCCCCCAGGGCTCGGCACGCGGAAGGTGCACAAGTGTGCACCCCCTTGTGCGCGTTGACCCCGGATTTTATAACATGCGCGCGGCTGCATGCGCATGTTATAAAATCAGGCGTAGATTTGTGCGCGCCGGGTTGCGCGCACAAATCTACACCCGCGCGTACGTTACAAAATCTGGCCCTTAGGGAATAGCCACTGCTATTACTGGCTTTAGTAGCATGAGCTCTATTTAATGTTTCTTGTAACCTGAATTGGCCACTGTTGGAAATAGGATGCTGGGCTTGATAGACCCTTAATCTGACCCAGTATGGGAACTTCTTATGTTCTAAAAGCACATTCTTGCCCACACATATTCACCCAGATGTGCACACTCACTCCCAAACACACAAACATCCACTGGAGAAGCACTCTCACAACCACCCATGGAGACATGCTCACTCACACTCATCCAGCCCGAGTCATCCACTCAATCTTTGCCACCCAAAGGCACACACTCACCTACTCTCATCCACACAGACACAGATGCACGCTTGCTCACATCCACCCTGAAACACACATACATCATGAGGGAAAACACATCCAGAAACATGACACACACTCAAACACAAACACACTCAAATGTACATTCAGAGATACAAAGCCATAGGGAGATATATACAGACCCAGACACATGCAGACATAGATGCATGGATATACAGATAATGTGGATTTGCCCATAGACAGATAGACAAACCCAGTGACACAAACACGCATTGAGACATATTCAGATACATCCAGACACACACATATAAATCCACTCCCATATGGAAACACCCCGAGTTAGGAAACAATACGAGACACATCCCAAGCAGAAAAGAATGTGCTTTGTACGTATATCACCCTTCAGTTGACAGGGAATAGAAGATATATAAACTCCTTCCATTAGGGAAGACAAGGGGCTAAGAATGCTGCTGCTTCACATCCTGCCAGCCCTGATCTGAAGTCCCATGTTGGGTCAGTGAGGTTCCCAGGGGAAGGGGGGAGGTGGATGCTGGGGCTATTGTCACTGCACTGACCCAGGGGTGGGGTGGGAATGGGGAGAGGGATCTTGTCCCTGAGGTTACCCAGAGATGGGATGGGAGTGGAGCAGAGTGTGGACTGAGGCTTTTGTTATTGAGGTTGCACAGGAGCGGGCTGGGAGCTGGAGCTGGGCCTGGAGCTATTGTCACTGAGGTTACCTGGGGAGGGTGTGGAGGCTAGGCTATGGTTTATTTTGTATTTTGGATAAATAGAAATGCGGCACAGAGTTCCAGGACATCAGCCATGTCTGATGAATCTGAAAGAACGTGGCCATGACAAGACTTAGCCAGTACAGGGCTCAAGAAATTATCTGAACAAGGTTCTGCCTCTGCTGGCCTGCAAAGGAAATGTGACACTACAACAGTGAAGCCCAAGTTAGAAGCTAGGAAATGTGTGTGTGTGTGTGTGTCCGTCCATGTACCTTTATCAGGTCCATCCATAGCACACCAAGGTCAGGAGACTGTGAGCCCATAGAGTGTGTGTGCCCGTACAGCCCCATGGAGACTGCGTGTCCAGATACTGCCACATCAAGTCTGAGGGCCCAGCTACATTCTCAATAGAGACTGTGTGCCATACACCCACATTGAGTCTGTGTGCCCACATATACTCCCCTCGAGTCTGTGTGCCCAGATACATTATCTAGCATTGCGTCAGGTGCACAGGGTGGGTGAAGGGACTTGTTGTACCTGAATACTAACAATGCTGTAATCCTCCTTGAGCATTAATTGTAAGAGTGGGCTAAAAATCCAAATCATTATTATTTTTGTAAGCCATTCTGAATCTCCTTGAGAAAAAGGGGGGGGGGGAATAAAAACAGAAATTAGATGCACCCCCCACGGAGACTGCGTGGCCATGGGAATTCTTCCTTCTTCCAGCTGGATCTTCGCGTCCCCTCTGCACTCCGATCTGTGAATGGGAGGACACCGGACACAATGTTTTTTTGGCTATAACTTACCCCATTCCGCAACTTCTGGATCATAAGAGGTGGAGCTGGGTGGGTTGGGACACTTTGAGCATTGGCCCCCTGCTAAGATGGGTTACATTGCCATATAACCTTGACAGGAATGAACCTCACTCGTAAGCCAGAGTGCATCGAGTCTGCTCTTGATCTTTCATATTTATATCTAATGCCCTTCCTAATACTTGCATTGCGCCAAAGAGAGATTTCTTCTGGAGTTCATGGGGTGCTGTATGCACAGGCAACATACCAGAGATGTGTCTGGAAGATCTTTTACATCAGACCGGTGGCACCCAATACAACTGGAACAGTCAGCTGTACGGCACGAGCATCCTCCTGCCCTCCTCCAGTGCTGTTTGCATTATTTATTTATTTGATTTATATTCTGCTTTTTCAGGCACTTCAAAGCGGATGACATTCAGGTACTGTAGGCATTTCTCTGTCCCCAGAGAGCTCACAATCTAAGGGCCTGCTATTCTGTGTCTGAGGCAATGGAGGGTGAAGGGACTCGCCCAAGGTCACAAAGAGTGGCGGTGGGATTTGAATCCTGGCTTTCCTGGTTCACAGACTGATATTGTAACCACTAGGCAGATCATCCACCCAATAGAACACAGAGGCTGATTTCGGAAATGCACTTATAAGGAAGCAAAACCCCATGACGCTCCCCCTGATAATAGTGCAGGGGAGTCTGTGGACTCTTGGAATTAAAGTCTGTGTGTCACCTGAAGGGGTGGCAGACAAAAACGTAAGTGGGTCCCTTTCTCCATCAGCCTAATCTGTTACAAGAGTGACACCTAGTGTCCAGGAGATGAAATACAAAAAAAACATAGCCTGCCCTTGCCACTCTCAGCCCCCACGCTACACATAGAAACCCCACAACATGCTCAGAGCGCTGAGTGCTCTACTGGAGGCTTCCAGGGAGTGTATGCCAGACCCTCACATGCTGGAGGCGAGGGGGTGGCTGCAGCACTGGTAGGTTTAGGACGTTTCATGTTCATAGTATATGGCTGCTTGTTATAAAGATAGTAGGATGAAATTAATTTTTTAGGGAAATTATCTAACTATCTTTCGTACAGAGCAAGTTCAGCCTCCTTCAAGCAGGGCGTCCAGCCGGGCGCTCAGGTCGCGGCGTGCGTTCATGCTGGGCGTCCAAGTTGGGCGCTCAAGGCACCGGGAAGGTGCATGAACGAACGCCGTGACCCTGGACGTCCAGCCGGGCGCACGAGGCAACCTGAGCGCCCGGCTGGACGCCCAGCTTGAAGGAGGCTTAACGATCCGTCCGCTTTCCTGGTGGAATGACATTTGAAATGACAGGTACCAGCGCACCCAGGATACTGTATAGGCGCTGTATACCGCCCTATACAGTAAAATGGATTGCGCATGCCTACCGCTTCATTTGAATACTGTATCCAGCGGTATGTGATCCAAACTGTGCGCGCGGCAAACGAGGGTGCGCCCGGCACTGCCGCACTCTTTCTTACGTGTCCTTACTGTATCGGCCTGCCAGTGTGCAGAAAGAGTAATTTTACCTTTTTAGCGGTTTTGGAAGGGGTTGTTCCTGTCCAACTTCAGGAAGAGACTTAAAACTTGGCTTTTCAAACAAGCTTTCCCGGACTCCAGCTAATGTCCTTCAACTTCAAGTTCTATAACACAACCAGCTCATTTAACTGTTCGTTGTAAATATTTAAAATGCTATTAACCTTTTCTTTTTCCTTCCTCTCTCAGTTTAAGCATCCCTGTTTTTTGTAACTGCTTTCTTCCGCACTACAGTTCCAGTTTGTTTTTTCTTTCTGTGCACCACTGTTTTAATGTAAACCAGCATGATGTGATTTTATCATGAATGCCGGTATATAAAAACCTTAAATAAATAAATAAATAAATAAATAATACCGCGCCCACCTGAGAGCTCCACCTAGCCAAGTCCCAGAGGGCAGGTGTTCCCTTGCCCTGGTAACAGAGACGCCTGCACAGATAGAGAGAAAAGGGCTGTAGCAAGAGAGGAATTCCGCAGTGCTGAGGAACGAGTTCGTGCCATATTTCACCTGACTTTTGCAGCAGTTTAGGAACTAATCCAGCACATATGCTGAGGAAAAATGTCCCTCTTCCAGGGAGAAGAGTATAAAGAAGGGTCACCCCTAGCACTCTGGGCCTCGAATGGAAATCTTTCTCCCCACCAACAAAGAACCCAGGCCTCAGGGTCTGAGAGACTGCTCGAGCTAGTCTGAGGTTCCAGCCCCAAAGAGGCAACACAAATCTTATATGGCCCCCATAGGAGTGCAGGCTGTACCCGGGGATGGGGTTACATCGGGAACCTTAAACTCACAAGGCAGCGAATTTCAAGAACCCTCCATGTTAATCAATGTACACGCGATACAAAAACAATAACTGCTACTGAATGTAATTTCTTCCCATTGATTTTGGCGAGACACGTGTTAGTGATGTGCCTGTATTTCCAGTTCCTGGTTAAATGGGGCTTTTGGGGGGGTGTTTGAGCTGGATAGTTGGTTACCTGTTGCACTGTACACCAATAAATATTTGAAAACTGGCAACTGTTCACTTTAGTTTAAGGTTGTAAGGTAGATAGCTCTTAGTTCCTGACTTACAAGGTTGCCCAAGTGGGTACGAAAAAGGAGTGGATGCTAGTGGAGGAGGGTTCGTCCCCTTCCCGATTGCCCACGTTACAGAAGGTTTATGTGCACCCACGTCAATGCAATGCAAGGATCGGGGGAGAGGAAGCCATCAATGTTTTCTAGCACCATCCAACCTGCACACTATTTTCTGCACTCCCTGGTTATGGGGCTGGAAGGGCCACGTTTAATGGGTAAAATTAACCAAAATGAAGGCACAGCACTACCAACGGCAATCACAGTGGCAAACACACCATAATGCAATAAGTGGCTACTACAGACGGCCTGTTCCATGTTAGACTTACCCAACCACCGCCCTTCAACAAACTGGCGCCCAAGTGCCAACTCTGAAAGGATGCAAAAGTCGTGGCAGCTCCCGGGAAACCTTGAAACTACATTAAAGGCTGCAATCCGTGCATCGCAAAGAACCCGGATATTCAGGGAGTAGAAATGCTACCTGACGGGAAAGGTCATTTCACGAAGAGATGACGGGGAAAGAGCAACGTGAGCGATGCCAATTGCTCCCATCACGTTTGGCGTGCTGGCCACTTCAATGAAAGCACGTCTGATCTGCTGCCGTTGTTCCTGTTCTCAAGAATTGCGGATTTAGTCCCCGACGTGCTCTGGCATGGCCCGGAGTACTTGGCCAGGATGCCTGGAAAAGGATGACCGCTCCATTCCAGCCACTCTGTGTTCTGGAACGACCCGCTGGCCAGACAAATGTGAGGCGACCGCTGGGCCCCCAGGTAATTTAAGGCATTTGGGGGGGGGGGTTCGGGAGGGTGGGGGATTTAATTTAAAGGGTCGGGGGTGGGTTTTAGGGTTGTTTTAGTGTGCTGGTTTTCCTGCCCTCCCCCTTCCCCTGATTTACGATTTTTTGACGATAAATCGGGGGAATTGGTATTGTATCGTGGCCCTAACGATTTTTGACGATTTAAAATATATTGGACGATATTTTAAATCGTCAAAAAACGATTCACATCCCTACTTGATGATGGCGTGAGTCAGAGCGGCCTCCTCCTCTCTTCTTCGTTGGCCCAAACTTGTCTCTCTTGCCTTTCTCTTTCTTCCGTCGCTCTTGCTCTTCTAATTCTCGCCCTGACTCGAAAGAAGAATCGCGGGCAAATCATGCTGGCAGGAGAGAAACTGACACCGCAACCTTCACTAACCAGCCATAGAAAAAGTGAGCTAACGTTTGTTTTTACTCCGCCTCAGGGCAGGAATTACATTACCTGCACTACAAAAAACGAGCATGAAGACGTCTGGGCTTGTGCACGATTCCCTGCATTGGCCTGCAATAGGTAAGGCCTTCATTACCACTGGTTTCGCATACAAGTGCAGTAACCTGAATGCACACATTTTATGTGTGGCAGGTGCATATGCTGCGGTAAAGCGGGCGCTCGTACTGGAAGCCCGCATAACCACCCCTCCTGGGTGCCCATTGCTGTATTATAACGAGTTGCCGCGCTAAAAAGGACGCGCTAGGGATAAATTGTGCATCCCTAGCACTCTGCATTGGGCGCCCAGCACGGGTTAGGAAGACGGATGCCCTGGGAGACCAACACTGCTTAAGTTGTTTATCGGCTGCGCAGGAAGCGGAGCCCAGAACGGAGGAAGAATGCAGAAAGTGGGAGGAGGGCCAGATCGAATGCCTTTGAGGTTATTAAGAAATGGCTGGATTGGTTTTTTAAGATAAGCTTTTCTTCTTCTAGCGTGTGCGTGAGAGCAGGGGCCGTGTGGGATTTATTTCTTGCACAGCAGCGGGTGGCTTGGACTGTAGCCGTCCTGATTTTTTTTTTTTTTTTCAATTGGTTGCGTGAAAGCAGATTTGTACTGCTGCACTCAGGCCATGACCAAATATGTTCTCCAGGGTTTCACTTGAACGTAATCTGGACTTTATTCTGCCTCCCGTGAAGCGCACGCATCATTCCTTCATTCATGCCAAACCAGCTCTTAATTTCACAAGTAGAAGGAGGCAGAAAATCACCGCTCGGCTAATGCACCCTTGACTCGCGGTTTAATGCCAGCTCCAGGGCTGGAGTTAAATTGGCCACGTTATCAAGGATGTGTTAGCCGAGCGGCAATTTTCTACATCAGGGGAGTAATAGCTAATATATGGCATCTACATGGCATTAATCCTACTATTGGGGCTAATATTTCCTCACCATGTATACTTGTACTCAATATTCAAAACAAATGAGGAATACCAAATTTCTCACTCAATTTTCAAAAATTTTTCCATAACTCAGGGAATTAGTATCAGAATGTTTTGTGCTCAATCCTTTAGGCTCTTGCCCTTACAGGGCTACAACCATATTCATGGTAAGAACAGCACTTAGTTGTTAACCTCATTTACCAATTCCCATTAGAGCACAATTTTAATTTATTATTATTTTAAAACTACTCATTAATTTACTAAATCACTTATCTTTTAAAAATGCTCCGTGAAAACTCCAAGTACTTTCGTCACCTCCTCTCGTGACTCAAAGCCCGATGTGCCATTAACACCCTTCAGTGTATCTGTTTTTATGGCTATTAAAAACTTTTCAACCTCCCAACATTGCAATGTTTCCGCGGCTCATCTCGCCTGCTTCAGGGGATTCTTCTCATTTAGTTGGCCGCTCACGGCTCCACCCTGCAGCACAAAAACCGAACGGCGTATTTTTAAAATAATAATGACTTGTATTAGTATTTATTTATTATTTTAATATTCTTATAATTTTTAATTTTTTAATGTTTTTAATGTTTTTTAGATATTTTAGATTTTATGGAAGAGTCTAGGTGGGCCTGCCGCCATGTCTCTATGCGGCTGGGGCCGCCTCCGACGTCTGTTTCATCTTCGCGGCCGCAGTCCCTGGTCTTTCCTGGTGGCCAGAGCCGCCCTTGATTCTTCCTGCAGCGTCAGGAGCCGCTGCCGACGTCGGGGCCTGCCCCTCAGCCCAGCCCTGCTTCTTCGTCGTCGGCGTCTTTGCAGGGCCGCTGACCATGGTCCTGTACAGCTTCCTGTTTCCTGCTCCTAAGGTGCGGGCTGTGCCTCCTTACCAGATTTAAAGGGCCCACGGCCAAATATGCCCTGGGCCCCACCTAAGGACTGTTTCCTGTGTCAGCCCTATTTAAGGGCTGCTTCTCCACTTCAGCCTTGCCTTGCATTGGAGTTACTTGTCCCTGGAAGTCTCGTCTTCCAGCGCTCCATCAGGTCTTCATTCTTCGTTGAAGCTCCATGTCTTGTCTTGCTTCCTGAGTCTTCGTTGCTTCCTGTGCCCTCCTGATCTTCCATGTCTTCATGTCCTGAGGTTCCTAGTCCAGGCTTCCTGGTGTTCCACTTCCTGTGCTTTCGAGTCCTCCTTGATCCGCCAGCTCCTGGTTCTCCAGATGACACCTTGCTTCGTCACTGGAGTCTCATCTCAGCTGGATTCTCTTCCTGTGTTTCCGAGTCCTCTTGACCCTCCAGCTCCTGTGGGTCTCCAGTTGACACCGGCCTCATCATTGGAGTTTCGTCTCAGCTGGATTCCCTTCCTGCACTTGTCCCGCTCTCCACATGGTCCGTGACCAGCCTCTTCAGGTTGTGTAGGGCACGTAGTGGGACAGGATGGTCTGTGACCAGCCCATTGGGTCCGCCTATGTCGGTGGGCTGTGTAGGGCGCCCAGAGAGACAGTGCCAATGTCTGAACCTTCCCAGCTTCTCGTCTCGTCCAAAAGTCTTTCAAGTTCTTCATCTCGTTGAGAGTCTTCCAAGATCCTCATCTATTTCCAGAGTCTTTTTGTCCATGTCTTGAGTCTTATGTGTCACAAGGCCTCCGTCTGCCCTCATCCTCAGTCCGGCCTGCTGCTTCTTGCCGATACCCAGCGGCAGGTCCGAAAGGGCTGAGAACGGTCGGAGGACTGTTCAATAACCAACATTGCGTTGTTGGTCTTCCAGAAGCATGCAGGTCCAGCAGAGGGTCAGACTTTGTCTTCGCCCATGCTGGGACACGCCTCGCCAACCCTCGGTGCTGTCTTGGATTTGTCTGGGGTCATACCGAGGCCCAAGGGCACATAATTCCCCTCAAGTTGGGATCGCTCTCCTAGCGTTCCCTTCTATAGCATTTATATTGAATTCTTTGATCAATCGGCAACCATGAAGATCTGCCAATGTAGCTGTGATATGATCCCTTCTTCTTTTCCCTGTCAATATTCTTGCCGCAGAATTCTGTAGTATTTGAAGCGGTCTCAATGTAGCATCAGGTAGTCCCAATAACAAAGCATTGCAATAATCGGTACTTGCAAATATGAGTGCCTGTAATACTGTTCTAAAATTAGCTAATGTTAACAGAGGTTTCAATTTTCTCAATATCATCAATTTAGCATATCTTTCTCTTACATTCAGGGAAATGTGTTGTTTCATATTTAATTCTGAATCTATTATAACACCTAAATTGCGCACTTTTTCTGCTAAAATCACCGATTGACCATTTTTTAAGCTAATTGGTTTTTCTACTGTGTTCATATTTTTACGTTCTAAATGAAGGAATTCTGTTTTATCTATGTTTATCACTAATTCCTTTTGATTCAACAATTGTTTTATTATGTCAAGATAAATATTAGCTAATTTTAGTGTTTTCTCTATAGTATCGTCAATTGGTAAAATTAGATGAATATCATCAGCGTATATATAATGCACAATCCCCAATCCTGTGAGCATCTGACAGAGCGGTAATAAATAAATATTAAAAAGGGTCGCAGACAGAGCTGATCCCTGTGGCACACCCATATGTACATTTATTTTCTCAGATATTGTGTTTTTTATTTGCACTTGGTAAAATCTATTTCTTAAATAAGATCTAAACCAATTTAAAGTTTTGTCCTGAATGCCTATATCCATTAATCTTTTAATCAAAATTTCATGATTCACTGTATCAAACGCCAATGATAAATCCAATAAAATCAGAATGTAACCAGAATGTTCCACTATCAAAACCTCTCGGTATTATGTCAGAAAATGATAAAAGTAATGTTTCTGTGCACAATGAGGTATCCTCTCTGAAAGAAAACTCTTAGGGCAATGCCAGAGTGTGGAAAAAAAAAAACATTTAATATGGCTGGGCTAAATAACTCTGAGTCATCCAATCAGAATCTTAAGGTGGAAGGGATTGCATTTTGTTAAGGACAGAGCTAGTGGCATCTAGTGGCCAGACTGGGAGGGTCTGTCACACTCTCCACTGGCCCCCCCCCCCCCCCCAAAATGGTCTTAGGAAGGACACGACCATTTCACACAAGTAACAGGATACAATTACAAACAGTAAACAGGTGTTACACCATCTCACCACTAGGGGGAGCGCCTTCCCTAAGGCATCTATGAGTAGCATAGAAGGAGACTAATGCGCTCAATCTTCTTTTCATAATAATCCTATTTCTTTTTAATAAATGGAAAATCCTGCATGCCCCACTGGGAGAGACCTAGTCGTTGCATTACATACTGCATACAACCCATGAGAGGAAAATGACTTCTGTCTGCTACTGAAGTTTAAACCAAGGAAATCTTACAGATGGAGAACCAGGAGCAGCTGCAAGGGTCTGTCTGCAGGCTGTTGCACCCAAAGAAAGTCCCAGTTTCTGTTACGATGATGTGAGTATTCTGAAAGAAGGACTATCTGAGTCCCCTGCTACAGACTTGCACTTAAGTCTAAACCTGGGCTGGAATTTGGATGCTATTGTGTCTTCTGAATTTTTTTTTTATTTACATTAAATTTGCATTTCCTATATTTTTCTTTCCATCATAAATTTAGTACCAGGTATCAATATCAAGTCACGCATGATGGAAACTTTCAAAATATTTTACCGGAGTAACTAAGCAATTATCCAGGTAAAAAGTGGGGGCTGAGAAATGCGCTCTCCCTCTGCAGGTAAACGTACCCACGATGCTACCTGCCATTGCAGATCAATCTCATACCCAATGCCATTCCTTCTGAGAAACCTGAATCCCCCGAGGAAGGTTATAAACATGGCTGAAGAGGAGAAATACAGAAGGTACCTTTTCGGTGACATCTTTCCTTTTTTCATGCAGATCCTTGACTTTAGCTGCAATATCTTGTGATGCTTCTTTGGTACCATTCTCCTGGATTTACGCGAGCAGTGCCCTCGCGCCGGCGGCCTATTTTGCATAGGCCGCCGGCGCGCGCAGAGCCCCGGGACGCGCGTAAGTCCCGGGGTTTTTTTAGGGGGCGTGTCGGGTGCGGGGCTGAACGACGCGGCGTTTTGGGGGCGGGATGCAACGTTTCGGGGGCGGGCGTGGTTTCGGCCCGGGACGTTCCTGGGGCGTGACCGCACCCTCCGGAACCGCCCCCGGGTCGGGTCTCGGCGCGCCAGCAGCCCGCTGGCACGCGTGGATTTACATCTCCCTCCGGGAGGCGTAAATCCATGGATAAAGGTAGGGGGGTGGTTTAGATAGGGCCAGGGGGGTGGGTTAGGTAGGGGAAGGGAGGGGAAGGTGAGGGGAGGGCGAAAGAAAGTTCCCTCCGAGGCCGCTTCGATTTCGGAGCGGCCTCGGAGGGAACGGAGGCAGGCTGCGCGGCTTGGCGCGCACCAGCTGCCCAAAATCGGCAGCCTTATAAAATCCAGCGTACTTTTGTTTGCGCCTGGTGCGCCAACAAAAGTACGCGATCGTGCTTTTTAAAAAAATCTACCCCAATATGTTTAGACCGTGTGTATAAAACCTCCTTGAAGTTATGATGTCATCTTTCTTACCATAGGTGGTGAATCCACATGGTGGGTGTGCAGCTGTGTTGCTGATTAAATTTGTGGAGGAAGTGGGGTCCTGGATACATATAATAGTGGGTAGGGATTTGGATTTTGTGTTTTTATGAGTCACTGATATATGTGTATTAATTCATTGAAGATAACATTTGTTGCTGACTCTTGTGAAGGTGCAGTATTCCAGAGGGCGGAAGGCTGGAAGGCTTCGCTTCTCTTTGGTTGAGTCGGGAGTAAATTGTCCCCTGAAGAAGCTGCGGCGAAATAGGGATCCTTGTTGGGACGTGGAGTATTGCTCCCACATACACTATATTTGAGGTTGAACAGAACCAAATGAAGAGAATCTCATCCTGACAATTAGTGGTGATCTTAGACGGGGGTGGATTTAAAAAAAAAAAAAAAGGGGGGGGGGAGTGTGTGTGGATGAATGGCTGGAATGAGGTATTTTAAGATGTTGCTGCTAATGTATTGCTGCTAATGTACTTGGGTTTTTGATGTTATGGTGGTATGTATATCAGGTTGCACAGGTCTTTGCATCAATGTTAATGTATGTTTTAATGGATACATTTATGAAAATTCTGTATATGTACTGTATTAATATTGTCTTGTAACTGACTGAGATAATTAAGAATAAATTAAGAATAAATTGTTATATGAGGATATGGTGTATTAGAACTCTCAGATTGATGTTATTGGACTCCCTATATATGTGTGGTGTGATAAAAGGGTATAGCCAGTGACCAGAAAGGTTCAGCAGTCTATAGTTTGTAAGGTCTGAAGAGTTTGAAACAGAAATGGATGCTTCAAACAAAGAAAGGCAGAAGTCTGGATTTATTAATAAATTGTCACTCACTAAACGGAGGCAACAAAGAAAACTGAAAGGTGAGTTAATAGTTTTATTGTATCTTTTTTTTTTTTTTTTAGATATGATTTTAAAACACTGCGGATCCATAAAGTCAAGAGGCCGCCAATGAAGAGTGGGTGACTCGCCAGAATGATGGCTATTGACACAATACCCTTATTAAATAAACATACACATGCTTACTGTGACTCCTACATCGCTCTAAGCTTCAACAGCAAGAGGTAATGGAAAAAAGGATTTGCACTCACAAAGAGGGGAGTAGCTGGCTTGTTACGGCGGTTACTACCCCAAACCAAATATGCCTGATACTTCACTTTCAATGCATATACAGCATAGCTCTCTGCTTCAATGACAGGGGAGAAGAATAACTGATACTTCACACATCCAGCAGAGCTCTCTGCTACAACAGCAAGGGAGAAGAAAAAGGGTTCGCACTCAAAACGCGGGGAGTAGCTGGCTTGTTACGGCGGTTACTACCCCAAACCAAATGTGCCTGATACTTCACTTTCCATGCATATCCAGCATGGTTCTCTGCTGCATCAGCATGGGAGAAAGACTGATACATCACGCATTTCCAGCATAGCTCTCTGCTTCAACGGCAGGGGAAAAAAAAATTAACAAACAAACAAACAACAAACAACGGCAGGGGGAAAAATAAAACAAAAACAAAAAAACTGATGCTTCACGCATATCCTGCATAGCTTCAACAACAGGGGTGAAGAAAAAAAGGATTCGCAATCACAAAGCGAGGAGTAGCTGGCTTGTTACGGCGGTTACTACCCCAAACCAAATGTGCCTGATACTTCACTTTCAATGCATATCCAGCATGGCTCTCTGCTTCTACAGCAGGGGAGAAGTAAAAAAAAAAAAAAAAAACCAACAAGAGCTGTACAACATAGTCTAGGTAAAACAAATAAGCATGGGTGTAGCTTGCTTATCGCGGCAGTTACTGCCCCTACTACCCCTAACTAATCAAGCTAGATACTTCACTTGCATGCAGCTCCATCACTGCTCTCTACATTAATGGTGGGGGTGGAAGGGGAATAGAACAAGGAGCTAAGAGTAACAGATAAGAATGAGAGAAAAAATGTGTGAGGCTTGCTGGGCAGACTGGATGGGCCATTCGGTCTTCTTCTGCCGTCATTTCTATATTTCTATATATTTCTATATAAAACAGTGGTAAAAAAAAGTGTTTGCCTGTTTTATTATTAGAACAAGAAAATATTGCAAAAACAGATACAGAGTTGAGCACAGACCAACAACAGGGTTACAACAAGGCCTCAGAGCAAAAAACAAAACCCCAAGACATTTCTGACAATAATACAAATGAAGGTAAGAAACAATTTTTTCCTTAATGTCTATGTGCAAATGTCTCTTTTCCACCATAACAACCAACGAAGCAGAGAGCTATGATGCAAAGACATCAAAAGCATGTGTGACCCAGTGTTGGGTTTTTTTGTAATTTTTAGAACGTGGAAATGATGCAAACGAACCTATTTCCAAAAGAAAGAGAAAAGAGTCTGAAGAGTTTGAAACAGAAATGGATTCTTCAAACTTATTATTAGAACAAGAAAACATTGCAAAACAGATACAGAGTTGAGCACAGAACAACAACCAGGTTGCAGCAAGGCCTCACAGCAAAAAACAAAACCCCAAGACATTTCTGACAATAATACAAATGAAGGTAAGAAACAGTTTTTTATATATATACAGGTAAACCTCTAATTATTTTACAGCTGTGTAAAAGAAAAGGTATTACCATGTGGTTTTTTTTTGTTTTTTTTTTACATAACAGACCATGAGCAGCATATGCCAAAGAAATCTGACAAAAGACCATACCAAAAGCCAAGAGATAAACAAAAGAGTAAGAATTTATACTGACAAAGAATTTATAAGACAACAAGAACCTCAGAGACAGCAGACCAGAACACAGGGAGGAAGTAGAGAAAGAATGTGAAAGCATGGCCTTAGATAATTGTACCGATGACAATGTTTCAGGGGTGGTAGTAAATAACTGTATATCAGGGACCTCTGAAAATGCAACTGCAGAAAATGAACCGGTTAATTTTCTGCAATTTGTGAGAAGGTGGAGCTGTGATTTAGAAAAATTAATGGCGTGCTTTATTCAGAAGAATTTCGTTTTATTAATTTAAATAGAATAGGTTCATTCATAGGTGCACAAAACATTGTGAGGCAAGGCATACAACACGTTCTAAACGAAATAAGCAATATAGTTTTGTCTAATGATTATATTCAGGTACATTTACATTCTACAGATTTTCATAATTCTTTGTATTCGGGAAAGTTAAACCCTCAGGATCTGAACGCTGATGATTTCTTAGATCAAGTTAGTAAACTCCTGCAGAGTTATAGAGAGATACAGTTTGGCGAGACATTCCGTATAGTCATTCTTGTTATACGAAACAGGGGGGGAAGGGGCACGAAGGGTTTTAAAGTCTATTCTATACAGCCAAATCGTACATAAAAAGAGAATGTATTTAATAGACTTGAATAACACAGATAACGCTCTATGCTTTGCAGGGAGCCTTGCAGCCCTCATGTCACCAATAAAGCTCACAGATGCAGAGCTATTAGACCATGCTAAAAAAAACTGCACGTGGAGCTAGGGTGGTTAGAACATAAAAAGATCATGCTAGATGTTGTCTCAACATTTGAACAACATTTAGATATAAACATAGGGGTTGTGCTTTATACAAAAGAATGGGGTTGCTTTAAGACAAAGGACAGACCCGAATTCCATAAAACTGTTTTTATGTTGCTACATGATGACCATTTTTTTGGAATCTTAGATGTAAAAAAGCTCTATGGGGAGCGAAACTTCTGTAAATTTTGCCAGAAGCCGTACAGTCACAATCATAATTGCACATTATGGTGCTGTCTCTGATTAGCAGCAACATGTATAGACAATGTTGGGGCACAACAGAAATGTCCTAAATGCAGACTATATTGCAATTCTAAAGAGTGTTTAGAAAGGCATACGGTTTTGGCTTTAAAAAAAGAAGTTGAGTGCTTGTTTAAAATACTGTGTGAAAAACGTGAACGTATGTGGACAAGAGGCATAAATGCAGGGGCAGACAATGTAAGCTGTGTTCTGAACCCTTGACCGCTGGCAACAAGCATATGTGTTTTATGCCTTCTATTGATCATGCACAAGTATCTGAAAAATATATATTTTATGATTGTGAATGTATGCAGGAAACAGGCTTTCATGTTCCAAATTATGGGGCAGATTTTAAAATGGTTACGTGCGTAACCGCGGCTTTCCACTCCTGCACGCATCGAGCCTAATTTGCATAGGCCCGGCGACGCACACAAGCCCCAGGATGCGCGTATGTCCCGGGGCTTGAAAAAAAGGGCGGGGCAGGGGGCGAGGCCAGAGGCCTCCGTAGGACCACTTGGCCGGTGCGCGCAACCTACGCCTGCCTGGAGGCAGGCATAACTTGGATAACAAAGGTATGGGGGGGTTAGGTAGGGCTGGGGGGCAGGTTAGGTAGGGGAAGGTGGGGGGGGGGGGCAGAAGGAAAGTTCCCTCCGAAGCCGCTCCAATTTCAGAGCGGCCTTGGACGGAACAGGGAAAGCCATCGGGGCTCCTCTAGGCTCGGCATGTGCAAGGTGCACAAGTGTGCACCCCCTTGCATGCGCCGACCCCGATTTTATAGCATGCGTGCATGTTATAAAATCGGGCGTAGATTTGTGCTCGCCGGGTTACGCACACAAATCTACGCCCGTGCGTAGTTTTTACAATCTGGCCCTATATATAACTTGTTAGTTGTGTTACATTTTTTTTTTCTGCTCTGCCTGGCTTTCGTTGTTGTTCCTTTTTATCCCCCTCCCCGCTCCTGTTTATTGTACTTTCCATCTGTCAGTTCCAATGTAAACTGGTATGATGTTGCACACTAATGTCGGTATATAAAAGCTATAAATAAATAAATAAATAAATATATATGCAACAGATTTAAACAACACAAGAAACTGGGAGTTCTAAGTTCTTGAGAGTATTTCTGAGTTTGTTTTGTGACAAAAAGTTCAAAGGATACACCTTCATAGCGCATAATTCTAAAGGCTATGATGGTTATTTTGTAGTTAGAGAGCTGCTAAAGGAAAAGATGGATGTGCGCTTGTTAGCTCAGGGTGCTAAGCTCTTACAAATCACGATAGAACCCCTGGGTATACGGTTTAAAGACTCTTTAAATTTCCTGCCCATGAAGCTTAGCAAGCTTCCACAAGCCCTGGGGTTTCAAGGCTGTAAGGGCTATTTCCCACATTTTTTTAACACCAGGGTTAATCAAAATTATGTGGGGCCTATGCCTGGTGTTGTGTATTATAGAGATGTGTATATGATGCCTGAAGAAAGAGAGAAATTTTTAAAGTGGTACAGGGACAATCAATAGAACACCTTTGATTTACAAAAGGAGCTCACCTATTATTGCCAGCAGGATGTGAACATTCTGAGACAGGCGTGTATCTTATACAGAACAGAAATCATGGCTATGACAGAGAGAGGCGGTTATAGAGCAGGATGGCGGATCTAAAACTGTGAAAAGATGTATAGATCCCTTCCAATATATAACAGTGGCATCTGTGTGCATGGCTATGTACAGGTTTATGTTTTTAGTATCCAAGACCATGGCACTTATCCCTCCAGACAACTATCATAGACATACAAAGAGACATTCAACGCCCTCTATCCAGTGGCTGATGTATACAGAGGCCGCAGAGCAAATAAAGATCACCCATGCTTTAAAGGGGGGTGAAAAGCAGGTGGGTCCCTATTTTCTTGATGGTTATGCACTTATTGATGGGGTACAAACAGCTTTTGAATTTAATGGCTGTTTTTTACCACGGTTGTCCGAGCTGTTATAACGATAAAGACCAGAACCCCTTAACAGCTACAACCTTTGGTTTTCTCAGTTACAAAACACAAATCAAAGCAGATTTCCTGAAAAGAAGAGGGTTTAAGGTCATAAGCTTGTGGGAACATGAATGGAAGAGAATGGTGAAAGAAAATATCAGGGGTTGTGCAGACATTCTGGTTAAATCTGGCCTACCGCAGCCATTAGTACCCAGAGATGCCCTCTTTGGTGGTAGAAGCAATGCTGTTTGTTTGTACTATAAAGCCAGGCCTGATGAAAAAATATATTACTATGATTTTACCAGTCTATACCCCTTTGTCAATAAAACCAAGGAATATCCGGTTGGCCACCTGCAAATCATTTATGACAGCTTTGGTCCGCTCTCAGACTATTTTGGTCTTGTTAAAGCCAAAGGGGCAGATTTTCCAAGGGATACATGCGTAACCCCCGAAAAGCTGCCCCTTCCACCCCCTGCGCGCGCCGAGCCTATCTTACGCGCATAAGTCCCAGGGCTTTCCGGGGGGCGTGTCACAGCAGGCGTGTCATCGGAGGCGTTCTGGGGTGGGGCCGTGGGCATGGTTCCAGCCTAGGGGCGATCCGGGGGCATGGCCGCGGCCTCTGGACCAGCCCCCTGGACCGGAACATGGCGCGCCGGCAGCCGGCCAACGTGCGCAAGTAACTTTTGAAATAAAGGTAGGGGGGGATTTAGTTAGGGTCAGGGAAGGTTAGTTAGGGGAAGGAAAGGGAAGCGTCAGAAAGAAAGTTCCCTCCGAGGCCACTCCGATTTCGGAGCGGCCTCGGAGGGAACGGAGGCAGGTTGCGCGGCTCGGCGGGCACAGGCTGCCAATTTTGCGCAGCCTTGCGCGGCGTACTTTTGTTTGCGCCGGTTACTCGAATAAAAGTACGCGCGCGCGTTCTTTTTAAAAATCTGCCCCAAAGCGTATCCACCACGAAAGATCTTTTTTCCTGTATTACCGGTCCGTGTGAGTGGTAAGCTCATGTTCCCACTGTGCCGCACTTGCGCTGACAATAGTCTGCAGGATATCTGCCCCCACACGGACGAGGAGAGAGCCCTCGTAGGGACTTGGCGCACTGTGGAGATGAATGAGGCTGTTGCAAAAGGGTATGTGGTTGCTGAAATATGTGAAATATGGCACTTTGAATGTAAATCTGTCAGTCTGTATTCTGAATACATAAAAATGCATCTCCGTCAAAAACAGGAGGCCTCTGGTTACCCTCAGTGGTGTACCGATGTAGAAAAACAAAATATGTATATATCTGATTTTTACAAAAAAGAAGGTGTAGTTTTAAGGCCTGAACAGGTTAGTATTAACCCCGCAAAGCGCCAAATTGCCAAGCTTTTCTTAAACTCTTTGTGGGGGAAGTTTGGCCAAAGAACAAACCTACCTGTTACAAGTATTGTGAGAGATCCTGACGATCTGTATAAGTATTTGTTTTCACCCGAATATGAGGTTTCATCATACGATTTTATTGATGATGAAACAGCCTGTGTGACATGGAAGCATTCAAAAGACCGCAGCGTGTTGTCAGGTAATACAAACATCTTCATTGCCTGTTTCACAACTGCTTATGCTCGTTTAGAACTGTACAAACTGCTTGACAGTTTGCAAGAACGTTGTCTGCACCACGATACAGACTCTGTGATATTTGTGAGTCGTGAGGGTGCCAGGGACCCCCCTTTGGGAGCTTAGTTAGGTCAGTTGACGAGCGAGATACCAGCAGATGAGCATATCACAGAGTTTGTATCGGCTGGGCCCAAAACATACGGCTACAAACTATCCAGCGGAAAGACCTGTATGAAAGTGAAAAGGTTTACGCTTAATGTAGAAAATTGTAAAAAGATCAATTTCACTAATTTGAAAGATCTCGTCTTTGACTATAAAACTGAGGCTGTGGACAAGAGTCCCAAAAAGATACAGGTACAACAATCTGGGATCAAAAGAAACAAAAAGACCTGGTCGATAGAGATTGGCCTACTTAAGAAAACACAAAGAGTCGTATACGATAATAGGGTGATAAAAGAGGGATTTAACACGCTGCCCTATGGATATTGAATTTGTGGATGTGCGCTGGAGGCACCCCTTTTCGTGTATTTTAGCTGGACCGTCGAATAGCAGCAAAAGCTTCTTTGTTAAACCCCTGCTAGATCACGTGGGACGTGTGTTGACTGACATGCCTAATAATATTGTATGGTGTTATAGTTGCTGGCAACCTTTGTATAAATAAATGTTGTGTAAATATCCTTTTATTACCTTTATGGATTCTTTGCCTGATACTTTTAATGATGATCAACTGTTTCCAACCAATAAAATAAATATGGTTATTGTAGATGATTTGATGGCTTCTGCTTGTAAAAGTGATGAAATCGAGAAAGCCTTCACACAATACGTGCATCACAGAAATCTGAGTATTATATATATATTATACAAAATGTCTTCTGTCAAGGCAAAACAAGCAGAACTACAGCCTTAAATACCAAATATATGGTGCTCTTTAAGAATCCTAGAGACCAGTTGCAAATCGCTGTTTTAGCCAGACAGATGTACCCTGATAAGTCATGCTTCTTTTTAGAAGCCTTTGAGGATGCCACCAGAAAGCCATATGGATATCTCTCATCGTGGATTTAAATGCTATGACTCCTGAGCGTTACAGACTGAGGACAAACATCTTTCCACCAGAATGGACCACGGTATGTTGTGAAAAAATACAGCCCCTCCATAAAAAGAAGTGAATATATAATCTCCCCCCCCCCCCCACATATTTGTTTTGTGTGTGTCCCAGAGATCATGTCTGCTCGCTTAAAGCGGAAACTAGCCCTTTTAAAACTTTTAGTTCAAGCCTCTCTGCAGCGGAGAAAAGCTATCCTAAATGCCACTTCTAACGATTTAGTGGGGGCCATAGCAGAGATGGCATTAAAGACCCTGAAAGGTAATATTCCTTTATCACAACAGCAGATAAACATCTTGAAAAGGAAACGTCAAGCCATAAGGATTCTGGGTGATAAAAGAATAACACTTAAAAAAAAAAAAAAAGAAGCTGGTGAAGCAGTCAGGGGGGGTATATCGGGCCCCTGCTAGGCTTTACTGTTGCGTCCGTCGATCTCAGACGGCTTCGACCTCTGTGCCTCACCTTTTTCCCTTCTCTCTCCTCAAGCCTTGGGAAGATGGCTGCTGCCGCATCTTCATACCGCTCTCTCCAGCGTCCCCGGATCGGCAGCGGTGTTCGCCATGATTTTCCTGAGGGCCTCCTAGGGTGTGCGAGCGCACGCCACCCACGTCTTTATCCACATCACGGCGGGAACCTCGGGGGCGTCCCCTCCGAGTAATGCTATCACATCCTGGTATTTAGTCTGCCCTTCGTTTGCTAACAAACTGAGTTAGCAAGGACTGGAATAGCTCTCGTCTGCCGCAGGAAGCTCTCTCTGCCCTTTGGGGTAATTCTTCTCTAACCCTGGGTACCCGCTCCTCGGGGGCCCTTCTGCTTTATTTCAGGTACCTATCTTGGGACACTGGGTACTCGCTCCTTGAGGGCCTGCTCTCCCTAAACTGCTCCTTGAGGGCCTGCTCCTTGAGGGCCTGCTCTCCCTAAACTGCCACTGAACTACTTCTGTCTGCCGGGAATTACAACGATACAGCTTTCTGCTTCAGTGAGTACTAACCCTTTCAGTCTATCTCACCTACAGCTTCAGCGCTCTACATCCGGGACCTGTTCCTGCTACTCCGCGCTGCCTGTCACCTACTCAAGTGTGAGACGGGTTCCCTCTGCTGAGGACCCCTGGGGTTACCTTCCACTGCTGTCCGCTTCCCGTGAAGTACCACCGAGCTGTACAATAAATACAGCTTCTCTATGTTTGCGTGTATAGAGTCTAGCCTGGTAGTGCAGCTTCTCACGGGGCTCCTCCCCTTGGGAGTGACCACCACCACAGTGCCTAAGAATCTCATAACCATAACCTTTGCATTACCGCTCATCACGGGTCTTTTGAGCTAAGCACTAATGCAGTACACAGAAAAAATGTATTTAGTGCCTAGTCAACAACTTGATCCTTCAGTTCTTGAGGAAAATATTAGAACCACCGCAGCTCAAAGACTCGATGAAGAAATGAAAGGTATACTTCAAAGTTCTGGTATGTCTGAATATGAGAAAGGCGGAAGGAAAGTTCCCTCCGAGGCCGCTCCGATTTTGGAGCGGCCTCGGAGGGAACGGAGGCCGGCTGTGCGGCTCAGCGCGCGCAGGCTGCCGATTTTGGGCAGCCTTGCGCGCGCCGACCCCGGATTTTAATGGCTACGCGCGTATCTATTGAAACCCCGCGTACTCTTGTTCGCACCTGGTGCGCGAACAAAAGTACGCGTTTGCGCAAGTTTATGAAATCTACCCCTAATGGAGTAACTGTCAAACTTATTTGAAAATTGTCACCCTTCTCACCCCTCAATACGGATAGAAGTATGCGAGCTAATCACAGCATGTGTACTTTTACCTGCAGGTAAAAGGAGGCGGTTAGGTAGGGAGACTGAAAGCTTACCCGGAGATTTCATTTTAAAATTCCCATGGTACCTTCATTAATGTACTTTGTGCCTGCACTAACCAAGTACTCACATTCCGCACACAGCTCCATATTTACAAAGGAAAACTTTGCAGAGTGTTTCCCTTGGAAAATGAGCTTGCAGGCCACACAGGCAGTATCAAAATTTCCCCCTTGTCTAACTTTTTTGTCCTGGATGGATGCCTGGTGAATTTGGTGAAGATATACATTTGACTCTTAAACATCTTGTAAAATAATATAAACAGTTGCCAAACCCTAAAACATGAATTGTCATCCTACCTTCATCTGATGTGTCTTTTCTTCGAGCTGGGATTTGTTCCCTTCCACTGACTTCGAATTGTCGAGTGATGGTCTCACTTGATCTATCCATGCAGATATGCTCTGTGCGTCTTCTTTAAATTTCTGGACTTGTTTAGAAAGCTCCTGGGTAAGACCTAGCTTCTCGCTTACTTGTGTGAGTAGTGCTTGGTATCTCCTGAACAACTGGCAGGACTTGGGTTACTTTTTCATCTTCTGTAAACCCTAATTCTCTCCAATAATTAGCCAGTTGTTCCAGAGAATCAAATGCTTCTCTGCAAATTCCAAAAGCTTACAAGGGAATGTTATTTACTATAAGGTGAAGGAATACTTTTATTTTTTTCAAGACAGAAGACCCAAAATCATACTCTCTATGACCCATAATTGTTAAGACACAGTAATGTCACAAAAAGGTCCATATTTAATGAGCTTTTTCCGAGTAAATGTACGATTTAACTGAACAAATCCTGTTGCTTTTAATTTCCTGTTGCTCTCAAAGCCTCCGACGTATCCAGGTATATAATTCAACTAAGGATTTAGCTGAATAAAACATATCTGAATAAGCCAGAGGCATTCTGAGGGCAAAGTTGTTAGCCAAATAATGCTGATATTTACAGTTATCAATCTAAATTTATTTACATGGAAAGCAGTCCTAAAATGTATCTGGCTAAGACGGAGTTTATCCAAATATATTCATTCAGCAGGGCACCTCTGAATATCCTGAACAAGTTATCCCACCTAACTTTAACTGAATAACTTGCCTGCTTGCCAGTTTACTGACTATGGACCTCATAGAAAATGACAGCAGAAAAAGCCCAAAGTACATCCTGTCTGCCAGCTGAGATTCATCCACTTTGGATAGATGCACATATGAATTTCCAAATGCCAACTTCCCCCTCCTCTTTCAACCCTTTTCCTACCACTGCTATCCATATCTGACCCAAGCATGCTGAAAATATGCCACGTTGATCGCCTCCACCATCTCCACTAGTAGGCCATTTCCGACCTTGACATCATCAACTTTGCCTCTTTCAAAACCAATACTTAAGCTAAACACGCAAGCTCCCTTCTGTGGCTTATTATCAAGTTTTGTGATAATCTTCACAGCCACCAAAGTTGTATAAACATGAATAAAAACAAAACAAAGTCATACTCTCGCTGCCCACTAATCATTCGAAGCAGAAAGAAAATCCAAAATCAAACTACCTGTGGCCCATAATCATTTGGTTAAAGTTCTCAAGTTGCTTTTTATTCTCTTTGTCAACTTGCAGTTTCCCTTCTTGGCATGTCAGCCACTTCTTCAAGCTACTAAAGTCTTCCTGAAATCTTCATGTGCGACATTTTAAGAAAGAATAGAATAAAACATTTATTAGACCCATGCACCGTAATATTCAAACTAATCAGAACACAAGTGAAATCAGACAACTAAAGTCTTATCGTGGAAATTTTTAAAACTACAAGGTTACTTGTTGAAATCCAGATCTTACAGGGTAGCATTCTCAGAAATGCTCCCCGCTCCACGTACAGGACCCCAGAGGCAGGCAGAGCTCCAAAGTCTCAATGTGTGGATAAGACGATAGAGCAAGGAAGAGATTTAGATTTGTCAGGAACTGGGCTTCATTTTGGGGAAGGGGGGCCTTTTCTGAAAGGATGGGCTCCACCTTAACCAGAGTGGAACCAGGCTGCTGGCACCAACCTTTAAAAAACAGCTTTTAAATCAGATGATAGGGGAAAGCCGATAGTCGCTCGGAAGCGCATGGTTCGGAATGATGTATCGTGGAAGGGTCCTAAGAGAACAGGGAAGATTTATTTATTATGTATTTATTTAGAGCTTTTTTATACCGACTTTCTTGATACAAATCAAATCAACTCGGTTTACAGAGAACAAAGATCTTAACAATAACAATAAACACTAAACTATAACCAGAGGAAGTAAAAGTTACAATAAATCAAGGGAATATCACTGGGAATTGAAGATGAAGAGGGGGAGAAATCGATACTAAAAACTAACTACAAAAAAGTGGGTGGGGAGGCATGAATGGCCTATTTCTAAACTATGTCATGTTGGTGCGAAAGTAAGGTTTGTCTAGGTTTGCAAAAGAAATGCTAGGTAGATTATGCAAACATAATGTTTGTTTAGGAACTGGGGAAGGATAGATTTTGCAAACGTAATGCTAATTTATGAACAGGGGAAGGCTTGACCGAACAACCATGTCTTGAGTTTTTTTTTAAAAGTTAGGAGGCAAGTTTCTTGCCGGAGGTCCGGGGGTATGGCGTTCCAGATTGAAGGGCCCGCTGTTGAGAATGCCCGTTCTCTGATAGTTGATCGGTGCACGACTTTGTTTGTGGGGGCATGTAGAGATCCCTTGTAAGCTTCCCTAATGGATCTCGCCATGGTGTGTAGTTTGAGCGGATATAGCAGGTCAAGGGGGGTCTGATGGTGGATGTTTTTGTGAATAATGGTGAGTGATTTGTGTAGTATTCTGAAGTTAACTGGAAGCCAGTGCAGATCCTTGACTATAGGTGTAATGTGCTCTCTCCGATTAGTATTCGTCAGGATTCTCGCTGCCACGTTTTGAAGCATCTGTGGGGGGTTTTATCGTGGATGCTGGGAGACCTAGTAGAATAGAATTACAATAATCTACCTTGGAGAACAGGATAGCCTGGAGAACAGATCTGAAATCATGATGGTATAGTAGAGGCTTGAGTCTTTTGAGCACCTGTAATTTATAGAAGCAATCCTTGGTAGTGTGGTTTATGAACTTATTTAAGCTCAGGTGTCTATCGATTATGACTCCCAGGTCTCTTGCTTGAGAGATTTGGATGTTAGCAAGCGACTGTTGTTGGTGGTAGTGACCGTCTTCTGGAGTGATAAGCAGGAGTTCCGTCTTGGCTGTGTTAAGCACCAGATTATGGTCTGTAAGGTGAAGGTTGATCGTTTGCAGGTAAGTGTCCCACTGCTTGACTACTGCTGCCAACGAGTCAGTGACGGGAATCAGAATTTGAACGTCGTCTGTGTATATGTAGAATTTCAGGTTTAGAGTTGTGAGCAGATGGCAGAGAAGGAGAAGATAGATATTAAACAGAGTAGGAGATAGAGAGGAGCCCTGGGGGACTCCAAGTGGAGAATTGGTGCGTGGTGATTCCTTGTTATTGATTTTAACCTTATAGCCTCTATTGCTGAGGAATGAATCAAACCATCTGAGAGCTGATCCTGTGATTCCTATATCTGACAGCCGATTTAATAAGGTGGCGTGGTTTACTGCGTCGAACGCCGCGGAGATATCAAGGAGCGCTAGCAGGAAGGAATGACCTTTGTCAAGGTCCAATCCTAAAAAACCTCCATTGGTTGCCAATACACTTCAGAATCATCTACAAGTCCATTTCCATCATATACAAAAGCATCCACCAACATGCTCCAATTGACCTACAAATCCCACTCCGATTACATAACTCCTCAAGACCGACAAGAGACGCATACAGAGGATCACTCCAGGTACCTTCTACCAAAACCACCAGACATATTACTTTAAGGGATCGGGCCGGTCCCCCTTTATGGAACTCCATTCCCCCCCGATCTGAGAAGATTGGGAGCTCTGCCTCCCAATCTTCAGGAAAAGACTTAAGACTTGGCTGTTTAAGCAAGCATTCCCGGACCCTAATTAATCTCTCACTACATCAACATATATCTCACAGTCATTTTAGTTTCAGCAATGTATAATTATCTTTAACTGACGTTATCCTTTCCTTTTATTTCTCTCTTCGCCCAGTTCAATCTTCCTTGTTATTTGTAACTGATTTTTTTCCGCACTATAGTTACAGTTTGAAGTTATTATGCACCCCTGTTCAACTGTAAACCAGCATGATGTGATTGTATCATGAATGCCGGTATATAAAAAACCTAAATAAATAAATAAAATAAATGTGTATGTGGTCTGTGAGGGAGATGAGGAGGATGGAGAATTTTATGTTCTTCCAGATAGTTTGATAGTTGATTGTTTACCACTTTTTCCATGATCTTGGCTACAAACGGCAGGTTGGAAATAGGTCGAAAGTTGTTGGGGTCGTCAGAGTCCAGATTCGGTTTCTTGAGTATGGGTTTAAGAGTAGCCAATTTGAGAGCCTCTGGGTAGATTCCTTGCGAAAGTGAGCCGTTGATCATATCTGCTAGATGTTTGGAGATGGACTCCGGCACTAGAAGAAGTGATTTGGTTGGAATTTGGTCGAGGGGGTGAGTGGAGGGTTTCATTCTCTTAAGAATGGTTTCAATCTCTATAGTATAAGTGGGTTCTATAGTATAAGATAGGACATCCCAGTAGAGAGGTTGCAAAAAATGCCAAAGTGGACCAGGTGCCTTTAAGTAAAGTGCAGAAAGATTCCAAATTATTCTTGTCATCTGATGAGCAGGTTGTTAATATAAACAAGAAACATACTTTGAAATGTCTATAGACAAATGCTAGAGGTCTAAAAAATAAGATGGGAGAGTTAGAGAGTATAGCACTGGATGAAGAGGTAGATATAATTGGCATCTCAGAGACCTGGTGGAAGGAGGATAACCAATGGGACACTGTGATACCAGGGTACAAATTATATTGAAATGAAAGGAAGGATCTAATTGGTGGACTGGGTGGCACTATATGTTAAAAAGAGCATTGAGTCAAACAGGATAAACGTTTTGCAGGAAGCAAATACAATGTTGAATATTTATGGACAGAAATTCCAGATGAAAAAGGGAATAAAATAAGTAATAGGGCTGTAATACCATCCACCTGGCCCAGAATGAACTGACGGGTGATGAAATGCTAAAAGAAATTAGGGAAGCTAACAAAATCAGCAGCATACTAATAATGGGTGATTTCAATTACCCCAGTATTGTCTGGGCAAATGATACATCAGGACATGCTAGAGGAGTAAAGTTTCTAGATGAAATAAATGACTGCTTCATGGAGCAGCTGGAACAAGAACCAACACAAAGGGAAACTATTTTAGACCTAATCGTGAGTGGAACCCAGGATTTGGTGCAAAAGTTAAGAGTGTTGGAGCCACTTGACAATAGTAATCACAACATTATCAAATTTGACATAACTGGAGAGAGCGCAAAAAAGAAATCTACTATGATAGCATTTAATTTTCAAATATGATAAAATGAGGAAAATGGTTAGGAAAAAACCTAAAGGAGCAACTGCAAAGGTTAAGAGTTTAGCTCAGGCATGGCTGCTGTTTAAAAATACCATCTTGGAAGCCCAAATCAGATGTATTCGACACATTAGAAATGGTGGAAAGAAGGTTAAATGACTACCAGCATGGTTGAAAAGTGAGGCGAGAGTGTTGGTTTTTGGACCTTTCAGCCAGCTTGAGAGCAGTTGGAACTACCAAGGGAAGGCCCTCGGAAGGTGCTTGTAGCCGGTAGGCGGTGAGGACCAGGAGACCAGACTGAACCTTTACCTTTACCAGCCCGCGTTCCCTGCAGGTTGAGCCCTTGGGTGCCGGGGCCGGCAGGACCTGAGCAAAGGCTTCTTGGTGGAGGATGTCCAATAAATAGCCCGCGTCTGGGCTGGCAGAGATCTGGAAGAACAGAGACGGTCCAAGAGTCGAGGCAGGCAGCAGTGTAGCTATTCGATAAACCAGGCCAGGAGTCGATGAGGCTGAAGACAAGCAGGAACTCAAAAACACACCAGAAGCCGGGATGAGCAGACAGGAGAAACAATATACCCAGCCGGATCAATACCACGGAGACAATCTGAAGACAAGGGCTGGAAGCAGAGTGAGGATCACAGGAGCAGGATCACAGGAACTGGAACAAACAGAAACTGGTACTGAAGCAGGATCAAACAGGAGCTGTAACGGATATATGAACTGGCAAATGGCACTCATAGAAGCTGACCTGTTGCCAAGGCAACGCAGGGAAGCCTAAAGTGGCTTTAAATAAGCCTCTGCTGGTGACGTCAGATTCCAAGGGGAGGAGCCCCCAGCAGAGTTCAGCAGCGTCTCCCTCATGGATAGAACACCGCAGCAAGGCCCCAGCGTGGCTTGATCCGGCATGCCGAAGACAGCAGGGAGCGCCAGCGAGCTGGGGTAAGGGAAGGGAGGCCCAAATCACTAGTTCTCTAATTTATAGTGGGGCCCAATGAATCTCTTATGTGCCAGTTCCCATCTACCTGGGTGGCAGTTATACAATATTACCTGAGGGGGGCACTACATATGCACATTAGATTTCTAGCTTTGGAATATATAAATTTCCTAAAGAGAAATGAAAATTGGTTCTTACCTGCTAATTTTCGTTCCTGTAATACCACAGATCAGTCCAGACCAGTGGGTTGTGTATCCCTACCAGCAGATGGAGTCAGAGAGCAAAAACTTTGGGCACTGCTATATATATGAGAGTGCCACCTGCAGTCCCCTCAGTATTGGCCTGTACCCAAGCCCACACTAACAGAAACAACGGGCGATAGAGGATGAAATCTAAACAAACCTACAATCTCTTCGCCCCATCGAACAAATATAAGCAAATTTACGAAACTGCTCCATCAATTATCTGCAAACAAGGAGCTCCTTGAAACACACAGTAACCTCTATCAAAGGCAGTTTTTCGGTATCTGAAGAGAGGGGTGGGTCTCTGGACTGATCTGTGGTATTACAGGAACGAAAATTAGCAGGTAAGAACCAATTTTCATTTCCTGAACATACCCAGATCAGTCCAGACCAGTAGGATATACCCAAGCCACCCTACACTGGGCGGGCACCCGAAAGACCCGCATGCAGAACACTATCCCCAAAGGACGATTCCCCCGTCGCTTGAACGTCCAATCGATAATGTTTAGTGAAAGTGTGTAATGAGGACCACACTGCCGCCCTACAGATTTCCTGTGGTGAGAGGAGCTGACACTCCGCCAGGAAGTGGCCTGGGCCCGGGTGGAATGAGCTCTGAGACCCAAGGGCACTTGTCGCCCTCAGGCTATGTAAGACATGCAAATCGCTTCCTTAATCCAATGAGAGATTGTCGCCTTAGACGCCTTGTCCCCCTTTTTTGGGCCCCCGACCAGGATGAACAAATGATCCGAGCGTCAGAAGTCTTTGGAAACCTCCAAATAGGTCAACAAGGTGCGTCGCACGTCCAAGAACTGAAGGGCCCTGCCTTGAGTGGAGTCCCGAGACCAGTGCGGGAATCCTGGACGTTCCACCGTCTGATTGACAAGAAAGGCCAAGACCACTTTGGGAACAAAAGATGGAACCGTGCGCAAAGATACCCTATCGTCATAAATCCGAAGAAAGGGGTCGCGACATGACAACGCTTATAATTCAGAGATCCGACGAGCCGAACAAATGGCCACCAAAAACACCGTCTTTAAGGTCAGATCTTTCAGTGAAGCCCTGAGGAGAGGCTCAGAGGGGGCTCCGCAAAGCACACGAAGCACCAGGTTCAAACTCCAATCTGGACACAAAGGACAGACGGGAGGATGGAGATGTTTGACCCCCTTGAGAAAACGGTGAGTTGCCAGAGAACAGCCATGAATCCTGCCTTGTAAGACCCCCCAGAGCCGCAACTTGTACCCGAAGGGAATTGAATGCTAAACCTTCAGCAAGCCCCTGCTGCAGAAATTCCAACACCCGTGGGACATCCATTGCTAGCGGATCGTAGGAACGCTGGTGGCACCACGTCTCAAACAGCTTCCAGACTCTAACATAGGCCATAGAAGTGGCCAGGCTTTGCGCTTGAAGGAGAGTAGAAATGACCTGCTCGGAATAATCCTTCAAGCGTAAACGTAAACATCTCAAAAGCCAAGCCGCGAGAGAGAAACGATCTTCCCAATCCAAAAATATGGTCCCTGTCGGAGCAGATGCAAAAGATGAGCAAGCTGCAATGGATCCTCTAGGGCCATGCGCACTAGATCTGCAAACCACGGGTGACATGGCCACTCCGGCGCCACCAGCACCACCTTGCCTGGATGGAGTTCTATGCACCTGAGAAGCCGCCCGATGAGGGGCCAGGGAGGGAAGGCATAAAGAAGAATTCCCGTGGGCCAAGGGCACACCAGCGCGTCGAGACCCACTGGGTCCTGCTCTCGCCAACGGCTGAAGAAGTGTTCAGTCTTCGTGTTCGCCCTTGTCGCCATCAGATCTAACTTGGTACGCCCCACCGGGCGCAAATGAGGTTCCACGCTTCGAGAAATAGCTCCCACTCTTCTGGATCGCGTTGCTGCCTGTTGAGGAAGTCCGCCTGTAAGTTCTCCACTCCTGCGAAGTGAGATGCGGCAATGCCCCTAAGATGATGCTCCACCCAGGTGAACAGGAGTCGCGCCTCGAGCACTACCGCGGGACTTCTCGTCCCACCTTGCCGGTTGATGTAAGCCACCGTCATCGCATTGTCGGAGAACACTCGTACCATCCTGCCCTGGATCCAGGGTAGAAAAGCTTGAAGAGCCAGTCGAACAGCTCTTGTCTCGAGTCGATTGATGTACCAAGCTCCTTCCGTCGGCGACCAGAGACCTTGGGCGGACCTGTCTGCACACACTGCTCCCCAACCGGACAGGCTGGCATCGGTGGAGATTATCAGCCAATTCCACTCCTCTGCCCAGGTTGTCACGCGATAGCCACCACGATAGACTGACTCTGGAAGCAGCGACATTGGAAGGTGGAATTGTTTTGACTCCGGACTCCATCATGACAATGCACATGGAACCAAATCTAAGGTGGACGCCAAGGACCCCAGGACTTGCTCTCCCAAGTAAACCAGCTCTTGAGTGGGTTCCAAGTGACTCTTCTGCACATTGATGACCCACCCAAGCGACTGTAAGGTGAACATCACCATGCATACTGATCTCTCGCAGTCCTCCTGAGACTTTGCGCAAATCAACCAGTCGTCCAGGTAAGGATGGACTAAAATCCCCTCCTTGCGAAGGAAGGCTGCCACCACCACCATCACCTTGGTGAAAGTTCGAGGAGCTGTTGCGAGACCAAAAGGGAGGGATCGAAATTGGAATGCTGTCCCAAGACCTTGAAGTGCAGAAACCTCTGGTGACTCAGCCGGATTGGTATATGTAGATACGCCTCCGTGAGGTCCAGGGACGCTAAAAACTCCCCTTTTCGTACCGCCACCATTACCGTCCTCAGGGTCTCCATGCGAAAACGAGGAACCCGAAGACACCGGTTGACCTTCTGCAGATAGAGGATGGGACGAAACGTGCCCTCCTTTTTGGGCACCACAAAGTAAATCGAGTATCATCCCCGTCCCCGCTGTGCTTCCGGAACCAGGACAATGGCTCTGAGATCAAGCAGGCGTTGTAGGGTTTCCCGTACCGCCTTGCGCTTGTTGTGGGAGGCCACGCGGGACTCCACAAACACCTCTCGAACCGGACGCGCGAACTCCAGAGCGTAGCCATCTCTGATCATCTCCAGAACCCAGTGGTCCGAGGTAATCTTTGCCCATTCCGTGTAAAAGTTGGATAATCTGCCTCCAACAGCTTCGACGACGGAATGGGTGCTCGTGGCTTCATTGGATGGGCTTACTGCACCGAGGTGACCAGAGTCCCTGCCGGAATGGCGACCACCACGAAAGGACTGCTGGTATCCAGGAGGCTGCTTAGGACCAGAAGGCGCGGAATATCTGCTGGCCCGAAAACGGCGCGAATCCCGAAAACGAGCCCGAGATGGAAAAACCTTCTTGGAAGATCTTCTATCTTCTGGCAACATTGCCCTTGGACTCCCCGAGCAGTTTAACCAGCTGATTGAGGTCCTCCTCGAAAAGGAGCTTGCCCTTGAAGGGAAGGTTACAAAACTGGGATTTTGAATTCAAATCCGCTGCCCAATCCTGCAACCAGAGAAGTCGCCGCGCTGCCACCATGGACACCATGCTTTGAGCCGAGGTTCGCACCAGATCGTAAAGCGCATCCACGCCATACGCGATGCCCACCTCCAAGCGGGCGGCCTGCAGCGCACCACCACCGGCAGCCCCGGCACTGGAACCAGCCTCTTGAACCCTATACCGGCACGCCCTCTGCATAAGACTAGCGCAGACTGCCACCCGAAGGCTCAAAGCGGCCACCTCAAAGACCCGCTTCAACTGGATCTCCAGCTTGCAGTCTTGCATGTTTTTCAATGCAGCCGATCCCTCTACAGGTATAGTGATCTTCTTCGTGACTGCAGAGACCACCGCGTCCATCTTCGGAATCTTCAGCAGGTCCAAAACATCTGCCGACAGAGGATAGAGCTTTCAATCCCACATCCGGAGCATCCCACTCGCGGGTCACAAGCTTGCGGACCTTCTTAGGCAGAGGGAACGATGTTGTCAGACCCCGTATCCCATCAAGGACTGGGTTAACTCCCTCATTATCGGATTCCTCCTGAGAAATGTTAAGGCCCAGAACCTCCAAACCCTGAGGAATAAGGGGCCGCAGCTCGTCTTGAACAGGCGGACAACGCTGGGATCTCCCTCTGCAGGCGGGAGGTCGTCCCCCTCCGGGTCATCCTGATCCGTGTCCCCCAGATCAGGAGTCGGGTCTGGATCCGGTCCCGGAGCCGGCGCTGCACCTGAACCAAGACCCGGAACCGGTGCTGATCCCGACCCAAGAGCTGGTTCTTGGGGTCCCTGGGAAACGTCTTCCCCTGGGCGAGGTTGGGCAACCAGTCGCTGCCGAAAATCTGCGGACCGTCCCTGCTTGAGAGGAAGCTCGGAGGGGTCCATAGATCGCCCGGGCCTTTTGAGTGACACTTGCCTCCTGGCTAGGAAGGCTTGATGCATCAGTAAAATGAACGCCGGAGAAAACTCCTCCAGGTCTGCACCCCCCTCCGGGGGGGTCCTGTGGTGCCGGCTCCCCAACCCACAACGAAGGATCCTCCCCCATGGGAGTCAAAACGAGAGGGAAATCTTCCTCCAACGATCTGCGGCGCGAGGCCACCCCCCCCCCTCCGTAGGGGGGCGGCCTTGACGAGCCTTCCATCCCGGAGGAACAGGCTGAACAAAGCGAGGCCAAATCTAACACCTGCCTGCGAGCTCCACATGCGTGGCAGGCCGCTGATTTAGAACGAGGAGCCATGAAGGGCCACTCAGCCACGCGGTCTGAAAACTGCGAGGGGGGGTAGGCCGAAGTCTTGCCGACTCGCGCGCTGCCGGCAGCGTGGGAAAAAAATCAACAAAGCCTCCGACACAGCGGTGGGTGCTGAAACTCCGGCCCGAATCCAGCAAACTTCCTCCCCTCCCCCTGCCCTCCACAAGCAACCCAGAGCCCCGGGAGCTGAGGGAAGACAGAGCTAAGCCCTAACATGCTCCCCGACCGGCCGCCGATAAGCAGGCCCCCCTGGCACCGACTCCTTACCTCAGATGCCGATCAGCCTTATTACTTTTTTTTTTTTTTTTTACAAACTAGATTTTTTTTTTTTTAAATAAACTTTAAGGAGCCAGCCAAGTAAGAGGTCGAGGGAGCAGCTTCGGGGGTGAGCCAACCAGGAACCCCTGGCCTTCATACCTTGAGTCGTAGCGGGCAAAAGCACAGACAGGCGTGTCCAACCCCCCGGGCACCCGGCTTCCACTGAGGGATGGCCCACGAAGGTGCCTAACACCTCAGGAAGCAAACGAGATCCAAGGGAAAATTTTCTATCTAACTAAACTTGAAAAACAAAGACTGCAGGAGTGCACCTCCACCATCTGCTGGAGACAGAGAAATACTGAGGGACTGCAGGTGACACTCTCGTATATATAGCAGTGCCCAAAGTTTTTGCTCTCTGACTCCATCTGCTAGTAGGGATACACAATCCGCTGGTCTGGACTGATCTGGGTATGTTCAGGAAATATAATTATAAATCATGGTCATATTTTAAGGTATTTAAAAAAAATAACAATATTTTATATCAAAGGAATTTAAATTCTGCTTTTGGCTCAATTTTCAAAGGGATTTCCATGAGTAAAAATAATTTTACCCAACCAAATCACCTGTCTAAAAGCTGCCCATTCTGTATATAGGTAGAAGAATGCTTGGAGTCCCATAAAGCGCGCATTTTTACCCGCACTGAAGTGAAGGCATTCACGCGAGCAGGGTTAAGTCAGTAGAAAAACTATGCGCATAATATGGGATTTTTCCAAATTTGCCCGGGTCCCTTTCTTTGCATCTGTATCTCGGGGCCCCCTCTTTTCTTCCCCTCACCTCAACCCTTACCTTCCCCTCCCCTTACAGTACCTCATATGTTTCCTAATCTTCAGCCCCGATCATGGTAGCTTCCTGCGGGCCTGACGCTTCTGGGGTAGCTAAGGAGCCACGATGGAAGCATATGCTTTCAGCATAGCTCCTACAAGCCCTGCGCATTGCAAGCCTGCGCTTCCACCACGGCTGCGTCTAGCTACCCCAGAAGTGTCAGGCCCGGGTCAAGGTAGGAGGCTACTGCAATCCAGACTGAAGATAAAGAAAAATACATGGCACTGTGAGGATGGGAAGGGAGGGGGGGGGGGGGAGTAAAAGGAGATCCTGACCAGCCCATTCTACTGGCCCCTAAATTTCTTATCTTATGCAATGCAGGCTGCTTTGGGGACGCGGCAGGCTTGGCCTGGCAGGGCCAAGCCTTTGGAGTTCGGGTGGAAGGGAGGAGGAGAGGGGCTGGTTAAAACTTGCAGGCCCATGAACTGTTTTAGTTATATATTTTTTTTAATCCTTCAGCACTTAACCAATTAAAATATTTTGAATATAGCCAGTTAAATCTAAAGTTATCCGGCTAAGAATATCCACATAACTTTAGTTTCAACGATTGCAGAGATCAAAATTGAACAACCATCCAGGCCGGGGTGCAGGAACACTTATGCACCCTGGCTGGCAATGCAACAGCACTGATGCATCATATCATTAACCATCTCTACTGAAACATAATTCCCCAGCCTCAAAATCTCCCCCACCTCCCCAGGGGTCACAGTCCACAGTTCTTGAACCACGGAAGAGAAATAGAAATCCATTGGAAGAGAAATAGAAATCCATTGCAATTAATCATTGAACATTAGATAAAATATACAGTATAAAAGAGTTAAACATGTAAATAAAACTGTTACATGGATAAAAGGACAAGATTTATGACATTCATCAAATAGTCTTTATTGTGAAATTATGTCCGGAACCTTGTTGGCACTTTTATAGAACATATTGCCCAATACAATTCTTAACATTTATTTATTTATTTATTTAAAATCTTTTCTATACCGTCGCTAAGTTATACACCATCGCAACGGTTTACATGTAGGCACATATTTAATGTAGGTAAAAGTGTACTATAGTACATTCTAACAGGTGCCGTCAAAGGTTCGGTTACAATATATCATTAGACAAAATAATTTTTAGAGAAGTGGGTCATGACCGAGAGTATTAGTATATGTGCCTATCTATAAACCATTGTGATGGTATATAACTTAACGACAATATAGAAAAGATTTTAAATTAAATAAAAATAAATAACAATAAATTGAGAATTAGGCTCCATACAAGTAGAATTGTGCGTTTACCTACCAGACTATCTTTTTTATATCCCCTAATTGCTGATGAAGGAATGAGGCCATCGAGTATCAATTCTGGGGACAGGAGCAGGGGAGCCACCAGGAGACCCGACAAAGAATTTGTAATGAGGTCCAAGAATTCCCTTATAGGGGGAGGACATGTCCACCATGCTCTGGTGGCAGCGGAAGAAGATCTTTCCACACTCTGAGGGGAAATTTATTCTCTTCTCAGAAATGTTTTCTGTACCTCCCTAAGGAGCATTTTTATGCACAGCCTCCAGGAAGCAGCTCTGGAGGTGTAGCTGTATAGATTCTATCTTGGTTCCATCTCTCCGCCATTGTGACTAACATGGATTCCAGAACTTTCCCCCTCAGAGTCTTGTGAGCAGTGTAGGTGGTGATGGATTTGGTGTTTTGAGGCAACGAGTTAACATAGTGCCTTATCTGCAAATAAGAAAACATAATAAGCTTGCACCACTGTTTCAGTTCTTATATAAGAAGCTTTGTCAGGCTAAAGCAAGCAATTCTCAGCTTTGGCTCCAAGCAAATTGTCAGGTTTTTTTTTTAACAATAACCACAGTGAACCAAAAATACCTCGTTAAGTGCTAAAACCTGCTTTACCAATATCTTTTCTTGTGGAACTTTTGAAGTACCCCCCCGCCAAATACACACACTTCAACTCCACCAAAGGCCGCGCGCTATCTATTGCTGGCCCCTATCACTGGAATTCCATGCCCCCCGATATTCGCTTCGAACCCTGCACCCAGACCTTCAAAAAGAAATTAAAGACCTGGCTCTTTAAGCAGGCCTTCACGTAACTCCTCTCCTCCCCCCCCTGTACCATCATAAAACCCTTCTCCAGTGTACATTTTATTTATTTATTTAACTCTTTTCTATACCGACATTCATGATACAGATCAGATCATATCGTTATACAAGGAACAAGGGGGTTATAACATTAACATTGAAGAAGAAGCAAAGTTACAATAAAACAAGGTCGTGGGAACTTGGGAGCTGAAGTAGCTAGAGGCAGAGGTTTAACGAAGTAAACTTAACAAGGGTATACTGGAAGTGCCTTGGGTCAGATATAGAGTGCTCTGTATAAGTGGCACTTATACAGGAACCGTAAACTGGATACAAAAGCGATGCAGTGTCAATAAGGGGGATTGGCAGGGGGAAGGGGGAGGCTTTCTGGGATTAAGGAGTGGAGGGGGGGGTGGGCTGGATTAAGGGAAGGCTTGCTGAATCAGCCAGGTCTTGAGTTTTTTCCTAAATGTCAACAGGCAGGGTTCCTGTCTGAGATCTAGAGGAATGGCATTCCAGATGGCTGGTCCCGCTGTCGAGAAGGCCCGTTTTCTAGTGGCTGTATGAAGGCTGGATTTGGTTGTGGGGGCGTGCAGGGTTCCTTTGTAAGCTTCTCTGATAGGCCTTGTAGAGGTGTGGAGTCTAAACGGGATCTGAAGGTCGAGAGGGAGCTGATTGTGAATGGTTTTGTGGATGATGGTGAGGGACTTGTGTAGGATTCTAAAACTTATTGGGAGCCAGTGCGGGTTCCTGAGGATGGGTGTGATGTGATCTCCACGGTTGGTGTTTGTCAAGATTCTGGCAGCCGCGTTCTGAAGCATCTGAAGTGGTTTGGTGGTGGAGGTGGGGAGACCCAATAGGAGGGCGTTACAGTAGTCTATCTTGGCAAAAAGAGTGGCTTGGAGGACTGTCCTGAAGTCTTGGAAATGGAGGAGTGGTTTAAGTCTTTTTAGAATTTGTAATTTGTAGAAGCAGTCTTTGGTTGTGTGATTGACGTATTTCTTTAAGTTCAGACGGTTGTCAAGTATCACTCTGAGGTCTCTTACTTGAGTGACCATGGTGTTGGGAGGGGTCTGCTGAGGAAAATCGGTGTGGTCAGAGGAGATGAGGAGGAGTTCAGTCTTGGCTGAGTTGAGGACAAGATTTAGACTGGTAAGGAGGAGGTTGATAGATTGGAGGAAGCTTTCCCAGAACTTGAGTGTTTTCGGTAGGGATTCTGTTATAGGGATCAGAATCTGTACGTCATCGGCATAAAGATAATGTTTTAATTTTAGGTTTGTTAGCAGCTGGCAGAGGGGTAGGAGGTAGATATTGAAGAGGGTGGGAGACAGTGATGAGCCTTGGGGTACTCCTAGTGATGATTTGATGCTAGGGGATTCTTTGTTGTTAATTTTAACTTTATAGCCTCTATTACTGAGGAAGGAGTCAAACCATCTGAAGACTGTTCCTGATATACCTATGTCGGATAGGCGATTTAGAAGGTTAGAGTGATTCTCAGTATCAAATGCTGCCGAGATGTCGAGAAGTACTAGTCGGAATGAGTGTCCTTTGTCTAGGCCCATAATGATGTGGTCCGTGAGGGAAATAAGGAGGGTTTCCGTGCTTAGCGATTTGCGGAAACCGTATTGAGTACATACTTTCCCCTGTATATTTTCCTCCTACGAGTTTTCTCTATTACCCTTAATCCATCTTACCTGCTTCTCTATTACTTCACCTCCCCTTTGCCTATCCTGTCCCCCTCTATCCTTTAAACTCTACTCGTTAATTATTAAGTTGAAACAGTTATTTGTTATTATGTAACTTTTCCTCTTCCCTTCCTTTTCCATTTCCTCCTCTCTATCCGTTTTATGTAAACCAAAGTGATGTTCCATACGAACTTCGGTATATAAAAGCGTTAAACAAACAAACAAACAAATAAATAAATAAATATGTGGGCGGTAGCTTAAATTGTGCCCTTAGTTGTGGAAATACAGAAAGGCTCCCAGTCTCATGGAGAACATACCCCAACTGTGTAATACCCTGGGCAGCCCAAAAAACAAAAATTGCGGACTGGAACCCCAGTGTAAATTGGAGGTTTCCTTGTATTGGTAAAAAAATGGGCACAGACCGATGGGGTACCTAAGAACTTGTTTAAGTGTTGCCACGCTTGTCAGAAGGGTCCACATAACTTTAAACATAACCGGATATTCAAAAGAATATCTGGTTATGTGTAAAGTTTTCCAGCTAACTTTTAACTGGATAACTTTAATTGGGGATATTCAATGGGGGTTTTACCCAACTGAATATCCAGGACAAGTTACCTGGCTCATGCTAGCCATATAACTTGTTCACTAACCAGCTTACTGAATGTGGACCTCATCATCACTAACCAATTATTTTGTTGGTTTGCTCCTTAGAAATGTCTTTTTTTAAAGAGCTAACATGGCACTCTATTTCTACTATCCTAGTTTTCCTAATTGTATAAAGCAAAATTGCTTACCTGTAGCAGGTATTCTCTGAAGACAGCAGTCTCACTAGTCATATGATGGGCCCGACAAGTTTATGCAGTACTTCCAGCATTTGTGCAGCTTTGAAGTGTGCCTCCATTCTATAATTAATAAACTCAACTCCACAAAGGGAAGAAGGGAAGGTTTCTGTGACTGTAAACTGCTGCCTTCAGAAAACATCTGCAATTTGGCTTTCTCTGAAAAAAAGCAGTTCATTATAGTTATACATATGGAGCTTTCTGTTCTTGACAAAAAAGCAAACAGTTTTTGGTGGCATAGAAGGTGAAATTACTTTTAACCCAATTATTTCCTTTCCTTGAATCCAGTCAGAGCAGTCCAGACAAATGGGTTATGCTGACCAACCAGCAGATGGAGACAGAGATCAACAGGTTTGATATGGTCACTCCTTATAAGCATCCTTGCTGACCTCAGCCTGCCACTATTATCTGTATAAGCTAACTGTAGACAACATCAATGCAAACAAACAAAACATGATTTTATTCTTTTTTTTTTTTTTTAAACTACCAGTTGACGTCCATAAAATAGTCAGTTTTAGAAGCAAATGTGAAATCACTCAGCTGCATGGAAGCTGCTCTCTCTATTATCAGTTTACGTAGCAATTAAAGAGTTATGTAAGTTTGGTAGCACAGGGAGGGTCTCGGTCTGGTCTAACTGGACTTAAGTAATGGAAATTATCAAGTAAGAACTAACTGCACCTTCTTCTTCATTCAATCAGACTAGTCCAAATGAATGGGATGTACCCAAGCATCTCCCCCATCATGGGATGTACCCAAGCATCTCCCCATCACTGTCAAATCTGTTCTCAATACCTTGGAGGCGAAGAAAACCTACTCTCTGACACTCCTATCTAAACAAAAATGCTTAGAAAAGAATGCAATTTATTTATTTATTTATTTAAGGTTTTTATATACCGGCATTCATGATAAAATCACATCATGCTGGTTTACATTAAAACAGTGGTGCACAGAAAGAAAAAACAAACTGGAACTGTAGTGCGGAAGAAAGCAGTTACAAAAAACAGGGATGCTTAAACTGGGAGAGGAAGGAGAAAGAAAAGGTTAATAGCATTTTAAATATTTACAACGAAGAGTTAAATGAGCTGGTTGTGTTATAGAACTTGCAGTTGAAGGACATTAGCTGGAGTCCGGGAAAGCTTGTTTGAAGAGCCAAGTCTTAAGTCTCTTCCTGAAGGTTGGGAGGCAGGGTTCCTGTCTTAGGTCTGGGGGGATGGAATTCCATAAAGGGGGACCGGCAGTAGAGAGGGCCCGATCTCTCAAGGTAATATGTCTAGTGGCTTTGGTTGGAGGAACCTGGAGTGAACCTCTATATGCGTCTCTGGTAGGTCTTGAAGAATTGTGTAAGAGGAGAGGAATTTGCAGGTCGATAGAAGTATGTTGATGAATGATTTTGTAGATAACGGAGATGGATTTGTAGAGAATTCTGAAGTGCACTGGCAGCCAATGAAGGCTTTTTAGGATAGGGGAGATGTGATCTCTTCTTCTGGCGTTTGTTAATATTCGTGCTGCCGCATTTTGTACCATCTGAAGCGGTTTGGTATAGGAGGAAGGGAGACCTAGTAGGATAGAATTGCAATAGTCTAACTTTGAGAAAACTAATGCCTGAAGGATTGTTCTAAAGTCCTGCAAGTGAAAGAGAGGTCTTATCCTTTTCAAGACTTGGAGTTTGTGAAAACAGTCTTTGGTAGTTTTGTTGATAGAAGCTTTCAAATTCATCCGATTGTCAATTAAAACTCCAAGGTCTCTCAGTTGCGTGGATTGTGGGATGCCAGGGTGAGTGATGTGAGCAATGATGATCAAGCTGCTGCTGTAAAACTTTCCAAATATAATATCAAACCTCAGTTGTGCCTAAAAAAGTAGCTTGAGCACTCCTGGCATGAACTGCCACCCAAAAAGTTAAGGGAGTACCAGCTACTCACTGACATGCACCTTGCCATTAACCCGCAAAAAACTGAACTCCTCATCATCTCCAACAAACATTCCTCTCTCTCCATTCCCACTGCGTACTCCTCCACGCTCTTCCCCTCCCACACCCGTAGCCTGGGCGTCCTCATTGACAACCAGCTCTCTTTCAAACCCTTCATTAAATCTATCCTAACTGACTGCTACTTCAAACTTCAAACTATCAAAAAACTCCGGCCCCTCTTATTCTTCACTGACTTTCGCACAGTACTACAGTCTATTATCTTTTCCAAAATAGACTACTGTAATGCACTCTTCCTTGGTCTCCCTGCAACACATACTAAGCCATTACAACTCCTACAGAACGCCTCAGCACGCATCCTCACCAATTCCAGGAAACGTGACCACATTACTCCTACCCTTATCGATCTCCACTGGCTCCCAATACAGTCTCGCATCCTGTTCAAAGTTCTCTCCCTCATTCATAAAAGCATCACCAATGAAAATACTGACTGGATCAACCCCCCACTGCTTTCTCGCACATCCACTAGACCGACTCGCACTGCCCTCCAAGGGACACTCCGTACCCCCTCTATCAAATCCACCAATCTTATTTCCACAATGAACAGAGCCTTTTCCCTTGCCGGCCCCACCCTGTGGAACTCTATGCCCCCAGACTTGCGCACTGAAACATCCACACCCAAATTCAAAAAAAACCTAAAGACCTGGCTATTCTTACAGGCCTACCCCTCCCTCAACAATCATCCTCCTGATAACCCCCTAAGCTGTGTATAATGCATTCCCTGTATCACCTTTTACAATGTGCCTCTGCTGTCTTTATCTCTCAATTACCTTCTCCCCTATGACCTCTTGATTTGATTACAATGCTTTCCACGTACTACCGTCACTATGTGCTCTTGTTAATTTTCCCTCATCTGCTTCCAATTGAGGAACCTTCGTTCCCTGTAAATAGTTACCCAGTTACTGTTTGTTGATGTTTATTTCTTGTATGCAAAGTTTACTGTTCTATGTAATGGCAGTGCCAAAAGTTCTGTATAATGACACTGTCAAAAAGTTTTAGTTATCTGTAAACCGATACGATGTGCAATCGGCTATCGGTATATAAAAACCTATAAATAAATAAATAAAATAAATAAATAAATCCACACAGACTCCCGAAATAACCTCATGAATCCAATGAGGTAAACATAACTATAGTTGCTGCCTCACTATTCTAGACTTACTAAACAGCCAAAAAGACATAAGAACATAAGATATGCCATACTGGGTCAGACCAAGGGTCCATCAAGCCCAGCATCCTGTTTCCAACAGTGGCCAATCCAAGTCACAAGTACCTGGCAAGTAAACATTAGATAGATCACAAGCTACTATTGCTTATTAATTACCGTAATAGTAGTTTGTGGATTTATCCTGTAGGAACTTATCCAAACCTTTTTTAAACCCAGTTACACTAACTGCTGTAACCACATCCTCTGGCAATGAATTCCAGAGCTTAACTATGTGCTGAGTAAAAAATTATTTTCTTTGATTTGTTTTAAATGAGCTACTTGCTAACTTCATGGAGTACCCCCAGGTCCTTCTATTATCTGACAAAGTAAATAACCAATTTACATTAACTTGTTCAAGTCCTTTCATGATTTTGTAGACTTCTATCATATCCCCCCTCAGTCGTCTCTTCTCCAAACTGAACAGCCCTAACTTCTTTAGCCTTTCCTCATAGGGCAGCCGTTCTATGCCCCTTATCATTTTGGTCGCCCTTTTCTGAACTTTTTCTAGTGCAGCTATATTCTTTTTGAAATGCGGTGACCAGAATTGCACACTGTATTCAAGGTGCAGTCTCACAATGGAGTGATCCAGAGGCATTATGACATCCTCCATTTTATTTACCATTCCCTTCCTAATAATTCCTAACATTCTGTTTTGTTGTTTTGGTTTTTTTTAAATTGTCGGCACCCTGGGCCGACAATTTCAATGTATTATCCACTATGATGACTAGATCTTTTTCCTGGGTGGTAACCCCTAAGATAGAACCTAACATTTGTAACTACAGCAAGGGTTATTTTTCCCTATATGCATTACTCTGCACTTGTCCATGTTAAATTTCATCTGCCATTTGGAAGCCCAATCTTCCAGTCTCGCAAGGTCCTCTTGCAATTCATCACAATATGCTTGAGATTTAATTACTCTGCATAATTTTGTGTCATCCGCAAATTTGATCAGCTCATTTGTCGTATCCCTCTCAAGATCATTTATAAATATATTAAAAAGCACCAGACCAAGAACAGATCCCTGAGGCACTCCACTGTTTATGTTTTCCACTGAGAAAATTGACCATTTAATCCTACTCTCTGTTTCCTGTCTTTTAACCAGCTTGCAATCCACAAAAGGACTTTGCCTCCTATCCCATGACTTGTTAGTGTTCATGATTTTTCCCGGCACTGAAGTCAGACTCACCAGTCTATAGTTTCCCATATCACCCCTGGATCCCTTTGTAAATAAGAAAATTATTACTTACCTGCTAATTTTCGTTCCTGTAGTACCATGGATCAGTCCAGACCGTGGGTTATGTCCCCAATCCAGCAGATGGAGTCAGCCAAAGCTTTGAGGGGGCGTCACCATAAGTAGAACTACCCCCTCTGCAGGAGTTCAGTATCGAGTATATCAAAGCCCGAGTAGAAAAACCGAACCCCCTCATTGAATCAAGTTTATCAAGTTTATAGAAATCGGCAACAACCAGCCATGTAACTGTAGTAACCAACTAACAGTGAGCGTCCTACAACGTGTAGGAGGCTGCAGAGACAACAAGTCAACTTGTGAGGAGCTGGGACAACAGTGAGAAACTGACAAGTGGTGAAGTACAGATACCCTTACCGTTCCCACGAGCAAGGTGGAGCAGGATTAGAAACCCAAAAGTGGTGGGCGTCTGGACTGATCCATGGTACTACAGGAACGAAAATTAGCAGGTAAGTAATAATTTTCTTTTCCCTGTACGTACCTGGATCAGTCCAGACCATGGGATGTACCCAAGCTTCCCTAAATCGGGTGGGGTCCTGCGAGGCCTGCTCGGAGAACCTGTTCACCAAAATGTCCCGTGGCTGAAGAGGCGAGGTGTAGGCGATAATGCCTCGCGAACGTATGCAACGACTTCCAGGTAGCCGCCCGACAGATCTCCTGGGGTGAGACCGAGCGAACCTCCGCCCAGGAGGCCGCCTGAGACCTTGTAGAATGCGCTACAATGCCGGGCGGAGGCGTCCGCCCCGCCCCCACATAGGAAGCGGCAATACCCGCCTTCAGCCATCTTGCAATTGTTGTCTTGGAAGCCTGGGAGCCTTTCTTCGGACCGGACCAAAGGACAAACAGATGATCGGAAGTCCGGAACTCGTTGGTAGCCTCCAGATAGAAACGCAGCGTGCGTTGGACATCCAAGAATCGAAAGGACTTCGGCTCGGAGGCGGAGAAGGATGGCAACTCCACCGTCTGGTTCACATGAAAGGCAGAGACCACCTTCGGTAGGAAGGAAGGGACGGTACGGATCGAAACTCCAGAGTCAGAGAAACGGAGGTAGGGCTCCCTGCACGACAGAGCCTGTAGCTCTGATATACGCCGAGCGGAACAGATTGCCACCAAAAATACCGCCTTGAGGGTGAGATCCTTAAGTGTCGCGGTGCGCAAAGGCTCGAACGGAGGCCCCGACAGGGCACGAAGCACCAGGTTGAGACTCCAGGAGGGACAAGGATCCCGTAGCGGAGGCCGTAGATGTTTGACACCCTTGAGGAAACGAGCAATGTCCGTGTGCTGCAAGAGAGATCCCCCATCACGCAACAGCGAACCAAGCGCGGCCACTTGAACCCTCAACGAGTTGTAGGCTAGTCCCTTGTCCACCCCGGCTTGTAGGAACTGAAGGATCTGAGGGACCGAAGCCGTTGTGGGACTGGTGTCCTGGCTGGCACACCACAGCTCGAACACCTTCCAGACTCGAACGTAGGCCACCGACGTGGACGTCTTGCGCGCCCGCAGCAGAGTGGATATTACCGCCTCCGGGTACCCCCTGCGCCGGAGGCGTCGCCTCTCAAAAGCCAGGCCGCAAGACAGAAGAGTTCTGCCTGCTCGAAAAATACCGGGCCCTGGTGTAAGAGGAAGGGGAGGTGCCCCAGCCTGATCGGGCCGTTGACCACCAGCTGCAGCAGGTCCGCGAACCAGGGTCGCCTGGGCCATTCCGGGGCGACGAAGATCACAGCCCCCCGATGTCCTTCTATTCTGCGGAGCATCCGTCCCACTAGGGGCCACGGTGGAAATGCGTAGAGCAGCAGATGTGCCGGCCATGGGAGCGCCAGGGCGTCCACCCCCTCCGCCCCGCGTTCTCTTCGCCGGCTGAAGAAGCGGGGAGCCTTGGCGTTTAGAGCGGATGCCATCAGGTCTAGGTGGGGGGCCCCCCACCGATGGACGAGGAGTTGCATCGCCTCGTCGGACAGAGACCACTCCCCGGGATCCAGCCGTTGGCGACTGAGGAAGTCCGCTTGAACATTGTCCACTCCGGCGATGTGTGACGCTGCTAACCAGACGAGATGACGCTCCGCCCATTGCATGAGCAGCGCTGCTTCCAGCGCGACCTGTGGGCTGCGCGTGCCTCCTTGGCGATTGATGTAGGCCACGGTGGTCGCGTTGTCCGATAGCACTCTGACTTCCCGGTTTCGGAGGAGCGGGAGAAAATGCCGCAGGGCGAGTCTGACCGCCCTGGTCTCCAGACGGTTGATGGACCATGTCGCCTCCACCGCCGACCACGTTCCTTGCGTGGCGCTGCGATCGCAGACCGCGCCCCAGCCCGCTAGACTGGCATTGGTGGTTACCACCACCCAATCCGGTAGGTCGAGGGAAACGCCTCGGGCTAGGTTCACCGGATCCAACCACCAGCCCAGACTGTCCCTGGCCTTCTGAGGGAGTGGAAGAATCATCTGGTAGTCCTGCGAGACCGGCTTCCAACGGGAGAGGAGCACCCACTGTAAGGGCCGGAAATGCGCAAACGCCCAGGGGACCATATCGATGGTGGATCCCATCACCCCCAGGAGTTGCAGGTAGTCCCAGGAGGTGGGCTCCGGTAACGCAGAGAATCGTCGTATGTGATCCCGCAAAGAGAACGCTTTGTCCTGTCGCAGGAAGACCTTGCCCAGTCGGGTGTCGAAGGTCGCCCCCAAGAAATCCAAGCGTTGTGAGGGCACGAGGGAGCTCTTGGAAAAGTTCACCACCCATCCCAGGGAATGCAGGAACTGTACCACCCTGGACACGGCTGCCTGGCCTTGGGTGAACAACTTCGCGCGAATGAGCCAATCGTCTAGATAGGGATGAACCAGGATACCCTCCCTCCGGAGAGCCGCAGCCACGACTATCATGATCTTGGTGAAGGTGCGTGGTGCCGTCGCCAGCCCGAACGGGAGAGCTATGAACTGGAAGTGCTGGTCCAGGATCTTGAATCGAAGGAGACGATGATGATCCGGGCAGATGGGGATGTGTAAGTAAGCCTCCGTGAGGTCCAAGGAGGCGAGGAACTCCCCCCGATGCACCGCTGCAATCACCGACCGCAGCGTTTCCATGCGAAAGCGGAGCACTCGGAGGGACTTGTTGACCTCCTTGAGGTCCAGAATGGGCCGAAACGATCCGTCCTTCTTTGGCACAACGAAGTAGATGGAATAGTGGCCCAAGCCCACCTCTCCGAAGGGCACGGGCGCAATAGCGCCTATCTCCTGAAGCCTGTTCAGCGTTGACTGCACCGCTTGCCGCTTGAGAGCCGAGCCACAAGGGGAAAATACGAAACGACTCTTCGGTGGTCGGACAAATTCCAATGCGTAACCTTGCTTTACGGTGTCCAAGACCCACTGGTCTGAGGTAATCCGCGCCCACTCCCTGTAGAAGAACTTCAGCCGCCCCCCGATCCTGGGGACGGTGGAGTGGGCGAACCTGGCATCATTGCGAGGACTTGGGGGAGGGGTTACCTGTCCCGAGAGCGGGGCGCGCGGGCCTGCGGCCGCGAAAGGAGCGCGACCAGGGCTGGGACCGGGAAGCGGCCGGCCTGGAGCCCCCCGGCCTGTAGTTCCTGTAACGCCGTTGCGCTCTGGCTCTAGTCCGGGACGAAGCGAACGCCCGGGAAGGGCGATATCTATCCTCCGGGAGGCGGTGAACCGCATTTTCCCCCAGCAACTTGATGAGCTGATCCAGATCCTCCCCAAAGAGGAACTTACCCCTGAAAGGCAGGGAGCCCAGACTCGATTTGGAAGACGTATCTGCCGCCCAGTTGCGAAGCCACAGCAGCCGTCTGGCCGCCACCACCGAGACCATGGACCTTGCCAGGACGCGAAACAGGTCATACGAGGCATCCGCCCCGTACGCCACTGCAGCTTCTAACCTATCCGCCTGGGCGGCCTCCGCCGCTGGCAGATCCTGGGAGGTGAGAAGTTGTTGAACCCACAGGAGGCTTGCCCGCTGGGCGAGGGAACTGCACATCGCTGCTCTCATACCCAGCGCGGAGACCTCGAAGACTCTCTTCAGGAAGATCTCCAATTTGCGATCTTGCGTATCCCGCAAGGCCGTGCCACCTGTCACCGGTATTGTCGTCCTCTTCGTAACCGCCGAGACTGCGGAGTCAACTCTCGGAACCTTGATGAGATCCAGGAAATCTTGCGGTAGCGGGTACAGCCGTTCCATGGCACGACCCACCTTCAGAGACGCTTCAGGGGTATCCCATTCCCTCGTGAGAAGCTGCAGGAACGATTCGTGAATGGGAAAAGCCCGCGCCCTCGGGCGCAGGGCCGCCAGGACCGGATCTCCTTTCTTCGAGGATGTGACCACCGCCGGCGCTACTGGAGCGGGCGGGTCCGGCGGCGGATCCAGATCCAGCTCCTGAATGATGCGTGGTATGAGCTCGTCCAGCTCTTCCCTCTGGAAGAGGCGCAGCGTACGCGGGTCGTCCCCCTCCGTCGTGGCGTCCCCTTGCCCCAGATCCGTGAAGTCCAGGTCCACTGGGTCCGGCGTCGCTCCCCCTGTCGCTGGCGAAACCCGGGCACGTGCGGGAAGACGAGGGGCCCCCGCTCCCGCCGCAACGGGGGGGGCCTGAGCCGAAGGCGAGGTCCGGCATAGCTTGGCAGGGGGGGGGTCCACCGGCGCATCCAGACCCTGCAGGTATGCCGTGTGCATAAGCAGGACAAACTCCGGGGAAAACCCCGGTCTCGCTGCGGGGGCTCTGGAGGGGGGCACATCCGCGCTCTCCTGCCCCTGCGGGCCTTGCTCCGGCCGCAAGGTCGGGGGCGAATCCGGTTCCGACTCCCTGTCGTTCGGCCTCTCCTGAGGTCCCTCGGGGCGCCGGGTGTTCAAGATGGCCGCCGTTCCCGCCAGGACTGGGGGAGGGGCCCGCCCACGGCGTCCGGGCAGAGGCGCGAGGAAAGAGAAATCGGCGACGGGCTGTGAAGTGCCTTCCCCCCCGGGAAGGCACCGGGCACAGATGCCCTCACGGGAGATGCGGGACCCCGGTTCGCCGCAGGCCGCGCAGCGCGTGGGCCGCGGCATCGGATCGTCAAAAAAAAAAAAAAAAAACCGCGAAAAACGAAACGCCACAGAGAAAGGCAAAAAGTGAGCCTCGGGGTCCCGCGAGCTGAAACGCCGCCGCCGCGGGGGGGGCCCGATGGCCTGCACTGCCCGCCGACGTGAGGAACAAGAAGCCGCGGGGGGTCCCTCCTGGCCGCACTACCCGCCGAGAAAAAGGTGCCTGCCTGCCTGCCTTCTCGAGCCGCCCACGAGGCGCTCAAGATGGCCGCTGTCAGTCTGGCAAGGGCGGAGAGGCCGGTGCTGCCGGCATCCGCGAGGTACCAGAGGTTTTTGGGGAGCTGAAAAGCAAAAGGCACATAAACTTACCCCGTCCGTAGAATAGGAAAGGAAAGGACACACACAGAGGGTAAGCCACGCCTCCCCAAAGTTGAACCCCTTAATTAGTTAATTAACTTAATCAATCCTTTTTTTTTTTTTTTTTTTACAAACTTGATTCAAAATAAATAGGCAGTAGCCCAAGCAAAACAAGACCAAGGTAAAGGCAAGAGCTTATGCTGAATTGGGAGCACTCCAAATTCCCTACTCGCATCTGCTGGAGTCAGAAAATACTGAACTCCTGCAGAGGGGGTAGTTCTACTTATGGTGACGCCCCCTCAAAGCTTTGACTGACTCCATCTGCTGGATTGGGGACATAACCCACGGTCTGGACTGATCCAGGTACGTACAGGGAAATAGGGGTTACATTGGCCATCTTCCAAATTTGAGGTACAATGGATGATTTTAATGATAGCTTACAAATTAATTGAAATAAGTCTAAAATTTCATTTTTTAGTTCTTTCAGAACCCAGGGGTGTATACCATCCGGTCCAGGTGATTTACTACTCTTCAATTGGTCAATCAGGCCTACCACATCTTCCAGGTTCACCGGGATTTGGTTCAGTTGATCTGAATCATTACCCATGAAAACCTTCTCCAGACTTCAAGATAAAAGGAACTTTTCTCACATCTAAGGTGTGAAGTACTTCGAACTCAGCCACACCTAAATATTTGCTGCACATTTGTAAATAAGTTGTCTGATTCATGTAGAAATTCAAGATCAACCTCTGCAGAAAAGAACTACACAAATCTGGACCATATCTTTCATAATCAATAAAAAGGAGTTCTCTATCAGAAAATGCTTTTAACTTTGAACCTCTTTGGGCTGAACAATAAGCAGTAGAACAAAATAGTTGCCCTAATGTGCTACATGCCCCTCAAAAAACCAAGATAAATCTGGAAGAGAAGTCAAGGGTGTGCCCAATGTATATCCCTTGTAGCATGCAAGAGTTGCAAACTGCACCTTCAGGGAACTGAAGTCCAAACCCTTGGAAAACCATCCTGTAATAATCCTAGAATCATTGGCACCAAATCTTTATCAGGAATCCACTGCTTTCCAGTGCACAACCCTCAAACACACTCCAATCCACACAGTCTAATGAAGTACAAAACTTTCTAGCCTTTAAACAGTTGCCACTATAGTTTGAGAATAGCCTTTCTTCACCAATTGCGACCTTTCAAAGGCCAAGTCGAAAGATGAAATAGATCCGGATCCTTGTGCCAAACCGGACTCTGTGAAGCAACTTCCTGTGTGATGGAAGCTTCAAAGGATTTCCATTCACCAACTGTATAAGATCTGTCTACCAAAAGATGTCGTGGCCAATTCAGGAGCTACTAGAATTATCAGATCTGGAAGTTTTGAGATCCTGTGAAGCACTCCATAGGCCATGGAGGAAATGAATACAGGACTACTTCTGATGTTCAGCTCCGGACCAGAGCATCGATTCCGGGTGAAAGACTGGCTTTCTTCTGGCGGCAGAATTTCTGCATTTTTGACAGCTGCCTTAATATCTATCAGTGGAACTACCCCCCTCAGACAACAAATTGAATTTATTAAAATTTATATGCTATGGACCATGATTGAAAAACACCAACTACGTAATGAAGCGGAATTTCTTTAAACAGTTTCTTGCTAAGTTTCCCTATCCCTTACAGCGGTCCAGCCTGCCCTTCTTCAGTCCACCATCACTCCTTCTCCTCTATGCAACAGTACAAAGAATTATATGGCTTGGTGAGACCATAAGGTCCAACATCCTTCACATGGTCAAGGCCTATGTCTGCAGACAGAGTGACATACTGCGTCTCCACCCAAGGAAATGCTCTAAGAACTATTCTCATAGGATTTCAGTCCAAACCTGAGGCTAATCACTTTTGACAGCTTTGTGCTCAACTTGGATTTTGGATTCTCTCCATTGTTTGGGGATGGAATGAAACCAGACCATGAAGGTTTTGAGAAAGGGAGCTTTTCTCCAAAACTGTGCTTTTTAGCCACTCTTCAGTTCACAAACTGCCAGCCACACACAGGGAAGTCATGTCAAGCCCACAAAAAAATTACCTTTTTGGACAGTTCCTATCCCTATCCCCATGTCTATCTCGTGTTTTAAAGACAAGGGCAAAGTGGAGAGTCACTTCTTTAAATAGATCCCTGTGATTTACCTGACAAGACAAAGGAATGGGTTGAATTAATGCTTTACCTTTAAAAATTCTTCTCCTGGAGCTTCTGTGCATCCTTTCAATTTAACATCCTTAAGCATGTGCTCTGATTCTGAAATCCAGATCTGTGAGGCAGCAATGAGCTCTTCAATCTTTTCTACATTAGGAGGAAGTTCTATGGAATTTGCAATTACATCTGAAATTTTCTCTGTAGTCTATATATAAGATAAACATAGTTTGAGGTGTATTTTATGACTCAGATTTTAGAGATAGCTAAAGTGAAGTACAAGTAATACATTTCAAGCATTTAAATGCCATTGATTATTTTTCAATATAGAAATGTAATACAGTATACAAAAGTTAGATTTTTTTTCCCATTAATTATGCAAATATAAGCCAATTAAACCATAAGAGGCAAAATGAAAACCACATTTTCCTTGCATTATGGGGCAGTTTTCAAAGGGATTCTCTATAAGCAAACGTGTGTTTTCCTGCAGAGAAGGCCCTTTTGAAAATTGCCCCCAAACTTCTGAAGGTAAAAGTGCATGGCTGCCCCTATGGAGAAAACAGGAGACGCTGGGGGGGGGGGGGGGGGCCAGAGAAAGCAAGTGCAGGGATTTAATTATAAGTTTCCTAGTCTCACATACCCCAGTATGCCAGAGATTTTCAAAAGAAAGCTCTGCTGTGTATTTCCCTTTGAAAATCAGGCCTGTATGCACTGCTGAAGACTGAAAGTTGGCCTCAGACTGAGCAATTCCATTTTTAAATATATCCTGATCATAAACCCTCATATACTGCACATTATATATCCTTGAAGTTATACTACATTCTTATACAGTTTAACATGAAATGCAAAGTAGATTCCAAATTTTGGCTTATAGGCAGGCTGCATACATACATAAGAATTACCTCGCTTAGTTTTCCCTTCGGAAGCTTTGCTGAAGAATCTGCTTTGGAAGAACTTTCTGGGGAATCATGAAAATCTAGTTCTGTAGCTCTACGAATGAAATAAGACTTATTTCAGATTTTATACTTACAAGCAAGTCCACGTACTCAGATTTGCACCTAATCTATGTAGCTGAGGAAAAACATCTGGAAAACAGGATACAATGGGAAAAGTGGCTACTTCAATAAAATGGATTTTGCTCTTGATTCCCTTGCAAAGCTCAATGACTTTACTTGTTTAAATTTGTTTCTCTACTTACATTTCCCATAGGGCTGGATTTTAAAAGCCCTGTGCGCGTAAATCCGGCTGGATTTGCGCGCCGGCGGCCTATTTTGCATAGGCCACCGGCGCGCGCACAGCCCCGGAACACGCGTAAGTCCTGGGGCTTCGTAAAAGGGGCGGGGAGGGGCGTGTCCGGGGTGGGACGGGGGCGTGGTGCCAGCCCGGGGGTGTGGTCAAGGCCTCCGGACCAGCCCCCGGGTTGGGTGATGGCGCACCAGCAGCCTGCTGCATTCTGCACCGAGCAGAGTTTGTTGACTCTTATAATTCATTGAAATCAAAGTTACGTTCGTGTAAGCGTTTTGAGATGCAAATTTTGCCTTGAGCATCCATCGCGATTTCGGCAGTTTTCAGACACTAGAAACACGATACATGAATATATTGAATTTTGAATTTAGATAAATCTACATACAGCCCCTGAGGCAGCCCCGTGGGGGCGAAACTCGGCCTGAGTCGGGCAAAAGTATGAATCTTGTGTCTCCATTCAAATAAAGGAATCTTTGGACAACATCTGGTGTCTAATCCACTATTTGCCCACACGGCGTTCTTAGTTCACCTACCCTCTTGTTTCATCAGTCCTGATCCTGGTACATACAGGGAACTGGTGTTTACTCTGTCACAGGTGCTTGCCACATTCAGGTTGTGAATGGGCTCTTTAGTCTTCAGCCCCTGCTCCTTGAGTACGGCCAGCGAGGATGACGTTCCCCAAAGAAGCAGGGTGAACTCAGTTTGTTCTACCAACAGGACTCCTCTAGCCTTCACCGTCTCTCGCAGCAGGGTCCATCACTGGTGCTTGCCTACCTCGGGTTTAGAGAAGGCTCACAGTCTTTGGTTCCCCCAGTGAGAGTCTCTTTTGCCCCTAAAGGGTATCAAGCTCAACCCTCTGTCTTTCTGTGACTCAAAATAAGAAGGACCCTCTGGCAGGGAGTGCACGATGAGAGATCCCCTCTGAAAGAAAACTCCTTAGGGCAAGGCCAGGAGGCCCTACCAGAGTGTGCAAAAAAAAATCCATCTTTACTCTGCAGCTGCTCTCTCTAAGCTGGGCTTAATAACTCTGAGTCATCCACTCAGAACCTCCAGGTGAGGACTGAATGGTATGGATGGCTACCTCTAAGGAAAAGGATAGTGGCATCTAGTGGCCAGATCGGGTCTGCTACATATACATTTAAGTCTATCCCCATATGCATTATAATGAAGACCACTGACCATTTTAGCAGCCACCCTCTGGACCGGCGCCTTCCAGTTTATATTCTTTTGAATGTGCGGGCTCCAGAATTGTGCACAGTATTCCCAGTGAGGTCTCACCAGGGGCCTATACAGGGGCAATATCACCTCTCTTTTTCTGCTGACCACTCCTCTCCCTATGCAGCCAAGCATCTTTCTGGCTTTTGCCTTTTGCTTTATCCACCTTAAGATCATCAGATACAATCACCCCCAGATCCTGCTCTTATTTTGGGCTTAGAAGAATCTCTCATCCAATACTGTACCTCTCCCTTGAGGTTTTGCATCCTAAATGCATTAATTTGTATTTTTTAGCATTAAATCTTAGCTGCCATTCTCTAGACCAGGGGTGGCTAACTCTGGTCCTTCAGAGGCTAACTCTGGTCCTTCAGAGCCACAAACAGGCCAGGTTTGCAGGATATCTGCAATGAATATGCCTGAGTTAGATTTGTATGCATTGCCTCCATTGTATGCAAATCCATCTCATGCATATTCATTGCAGATATCTTGAAAACCCAGCCTGTCTGTAGCTCTCGAAGACCAGAGCTGGCCATCCCTGTTCTAGACCATTCCTTGAGCTTTGCTAGATCCTGTTTTCCATATCTTCTTGGCTGTTTACCTTGTTGCAGATTTTGGTATCATCAGCAAAAAGACAAGCCTTCCTCTGCAATCCCTTCTACAATACCGAAAGTCATGGAAATGTTGCTCTTACATGGAGGTCTCTTTTCAGCCAATGACAGGGCACCTCCCCCCAAGTTGGCCAAAGTTTGGCTCACAAAGTCTGAGCAGATAGATGTTCAGCCGAAATGAACCAGCTAGGTTGCTGGCTGAAAAGTCTGCCTATGCTAATTTTAGACAGCTAAAAATCTTGCTGGCTAAGCTGGGCACTTACGAGGTTTTTGAAAATAGATTTCCTCGATAATCGGAAAAAAAAAAAAAAACCCAAACCAAACCTGCCTTCTTTTCCGATCATCTCATCCCATTAACCCTGCACCAATGAAACAGCCCTTCTGCCCTGGGAAATCCCAATCCAGGTTTAATCTTTTCCCCCAGACCAACTACACCCCATCCACCCTTCTTCCCTAAAATTCAGATCTGCAACTCACCTCAGCCCCCCCCCCACCGGCTCTTTTCTCCCCACCCGAGGGTAAAATGTTCATCAAACTAGATATGATTGCTAACCTCGTACTTAGGCAGCTAGATCCTTTTTTGTTACCTTTTTAGACCCAGCGGTTTCTTTCTCTCCTTTGCGCGTCAAGCTCACCGGGAACCAGGACTGGAACGTGGAACTAGGAGCTTTCATTCAATTTATAAAACTTATAACTTCCCATGTTCATTAGAGGATGCCCCAGGCGAGGGACAGAAGTGTTATGCATGGGTATCCCTGGATTCTCTCCTCCTTCACATCTCCTTCCAACTTAACTTTTGTCTAGTTACTGTAGAGAAGGTTCTCCGCTCGGGGCCAGGCATTAAGGCTCATCCCGAAAGCTGGAAATCGTGAGCCCTAAATCTGGCCACTGGGTGTTACCAGTGCATGATGGCTCGGTCGCCTTCCTGCGGCGACTGTGAGCGCCACCTCCGCAGCCTCCCAGTGCCAGAGAAGAGCGGGAGACCTGACCCGGGAACCATCAGGCCGGCCAGAAGTGTACACGTTTACGTGCCGTGCAAACCCTGCAGATCTGCCCTGTCATGGTTCAAGCCATAAATACAGAGGTTATTTCTTTTTCTGTTCTTGGACTATGTGGCATGGAGCGGGCAGTGGGGGGCACTCATCGGCAAGGCTGAGCACTGTCTAACGCAGTCCCTGCTCATCTACCCAGGGAGGAAACTGGAATTCGTGGCCCACGTCAAAAGGAAATGCTCTTATTACATTTTATGTTGGGTTTTTTTTTTTTCTCTTTTTGTTTTGCAGGTTTCTGGTGTGTGAGAATGCCAGTCAGGAAGTGGGGTGTGTGTCACGTGCTCCGCTCCTGACAGTGCAGAGGCACAAGTGATGTGCCTGAGCGAAAGGGGCCAGCCAGCCCGAGCGGGGAGTAAGAAAGCAGGGGGCAGGGTTGGGGGGGGGGGCGCATGTCACGGGGGGAGGGGGGCAGCACCTCCACATCCAGAGAACCGATGGGGCACTGAGGTGCTCCCGCCAGCAAGGAGCTGGGATCTCATTGAGACTTCTGCAGCGGGGCGAGAGGGAAGGGGGAGCTGCAGGGACTCTTCCAATTCTGAAAGCGATGTTCTCCAGAAAGAAAAAAGAGCTGAAGAAGACACCGTCCATATCGAAGAAAAACAGAGCAGGAAGCCCCGTACCACAGAGCGCAGCTGTAAGTTCAACCCTGCCCTCTTCCCCACTCGTGTTCCTGCTGCTAATCTTGCCTGTAGCAAGGCCAAGCCGGGTGCAGACAGGAGGGAGGAAGGGCAACGGGGGCTGCCACAGCAGAGAGACACCTGTTTAAGGGCAACAACCAAAATCAAAGGCGGCAAGAGTAGACCAAGAAAGGAGTTTGTATTTTAACACTTGGAGAATACAGGAAGTTCAGTCCTGGACTGTTGTCAATCTCAAGTGTAGAAGGGCTGTGTGGGAGGTGAACAGGGTAGGGAGATGGGTGATTCTCCTCCAGATTATGTGGGTCTTTTGGGGCACTGGGATGCAGATCTCGTGGATGTGAAATGATGGAGTTTCAGGGGGCAGACAGTGAGGAAAGAACCAAGCCAGAAGTTTAATTTCTTTTCTATCTTTCTTTCTTTTTTTTTTTTCTTGGGCGGAAAGGAGGCAGCTGTTTTGGTTACTTCTTGCAGCTCTTTGGGTGCCTGGCAAGAGAAAGGACAGAAGCAGTGGGCCTGAGAGCGACTTTGGGGAGCTCGGAATGGGCAGATCTCCAGAGCTCAAAGGCACCTGTCAGAGCTTGGGCTCCCTGCTCTCTCCTGGCTTCGCTTTTCTCTGAGCGAGGCATAGGGAGGTTGCAGACAGACAGATAAGATACTCTCCTCTCTCCGAGCGCGTGTCTGTGCCTTGTCCTAGCCCCGCCATGCTCAGTAAGCACCCGGCTGGGAGACGCAGCTACAGCCCCTACTCTTTGGGGCTGAGGAGGAAGAAGGGCAAGGGCGAATCTGGCAGCCCCACCCTGGAAGGGCTTTTACAGCAGCCCCCTGCGTGGCTGAAGGTAGGTGGCCCAGGACAGAGCCTGCGCGGCACCGCTCGCCACCCGGTTAGAGGGGGTGCGCGGGAAGCTCCCTCGGGCACGGAGGGACGCACGCGGCTCCGGTTTGGCGTTCCCGTTACCGCCCTGCTCCTGCTCTCATGACCACGAATCCTGTTGTGAAAGCTCATGTATGTGTTTACTTGTGGGAAGTGTTGGGCAACCAGCAGTGTGCTCGGGCTGTAAATATTCTCTCCCCCCCGGCCATGTGACTTTTATTTGCCTCTTTTGCTGCTTTCCGACCAGTTTTGTGGGTGCAAGTTTCACATAACCCACGCGATTGCTACGCACAGGGATACTTTTACCGCTGTACTTGCAGCCACTTTGCAACGATGAACTGCCGTACGTTTCGGCGCTAAACGGCGCCCGCATGCACCGCCCCTGCCGTTTGTGTACTTTGGGAAACGGAATGAACCCATGTCGTTTTCCTCCTGCACCCGCCTCTGTTTAACCCAGCTGAAAGTACACACTGGAAACCTGCCACCATCTTCAGCGGTGCAGAGGAGGGAGGCCGCTCTACCCGGGTGAAAGGCTCTTAAAACTGCCCTCCCTGTGAGATGCCGCCTACTGGCGCAGCTGCAGCCTCTTCTGCAGGAGCTGTGAGCTCCCACCACACCCAGTGCGCCTTGCACCATCCCCTACAGCGCCTCCTGCTGGGAGAGCCTGGGACTGCTGGAATTGTGAGCTCCCTCCCACCACAGCCTGCTCTCCCGCACCGTTCCCCACAGCACCTCCTGCTGGGAGAGGGTGGGATTGCAGAAGCTGTGAGCTCCCACACAGCCAGCACTGCTGCATCATTCCCTAGTGCACCTCCTGCTGGGAGAGGCTGGGACTGCAGGAGCTGGGAGGTCTCTCACCAAGCCCTACAGTGCCTCCTACTGAAGGAGTTCCAGACGGCAGGAGCACCAAGTTTCTAAAAGCCAGCATCATGAATATATGAAAAAAGGAAATAACATTTCCAGTGATGCATCTACCCAATCTGCCACTGATGTACCTGGACTCCAGGCTCAGTCAGATGTCGGACAAAAAAAAGCTGAATGCATAGGGCAGCTCTTGCTGGACAATTCTACAAGACTGATGCTCTTGCCCTGGGCAGAGGAATAGCTTCTCAGCAATCAGGGGAGTGTAAGGCACAGGCATCTAAACTGAAGCCAGTGGCACCCCAGAGATCACCAAGGCTAAGGGCCTCAAACAAATAGAGAAATGCAGTTCACCTTATAACAGGAGAGGGGGAGACTTGTATTAAGCAAGCACTGGAGAGGTGGATCAAGCTACTCTCCCAGAGCTGCATGACAGATCAGTAAGATAAAACAAAGAGCTGAGGGAACCTGCTTCACCTCAGCAGCAGGCGCCCTTGTGCTGAGCTAGAGGATTTTACAAATTTAAATTCTTAGATCAAGAGCTGGGAAATCAGCAGTGGCACTTTCAAGCGTGGTGAGCCTTCATGGCCCCATTTCAATGGGTCCAGTTTCTTTCCTTTAATTATCCGGCACTTTGGATCCTTCCGACTTTAACTGCATGGCATGAAGCCCTTCTCATGACTTGCTTCCTGATGGCACACTCACGACTCAGTTTCTGCTTCGTGTTTTTCCAGGAGCTGCCCCGCAAAGATGGCTTGGAGCCCGTGTCCCACTCAGGCCCCAGTGTGACAGAGCCAGCAGCTTCTTCCATTAAGCTCAGTACCAGCCCGAGCTTCGCAGGCACGCTAAAGAGACCCACCAGCCTGAGTCGCCATGCCAGTGCAGCTGGCATCCCACTTTCCTCCCCCAACACCTGGATCAGCAAGGGCCACAAACCCCCGGCGGTTCCCAGCCCCATGGAGAGCAACGAGGGGCCCTTCATTGAGGTGGAGGACATTCAGCAGCTCCTCCCGGATGTGGCACGTTTCGCCGAGCGTTTAGAGAAACTCCGGGATGTGGTCTTGGGAGATGGTGAGTGACGGGCATAATATCAGCCCTGCCAGCAGCTGCCAGAAGGAGGGATTAAACTGCCCGCCAAATCCTGAGCTGTCTGCTGTTGTGGGGAGAGGTGAAATCCTACTGCTTGCTGACCTCACCTGACTGTCATGGTTTTGAGGAGAGGGAGGATGGGGGGAGGGGTGTGGGTGGAATCGTACTTATTTTGATCTGACCTGTCTGCTGCTGTGGGAAAGAGATGGAATTCTGCCATCCTCTGTCTGCTATTGTGGTCAGTGACAGATTTAGGATTTTGATGCCGCTAGGCACTGTTGGTGCTATCACCCCTTCCCCCAAGGTTGGACAGCAGGGGGCAGAAGGTGTAAAGCACAGTCCCCCCCTCGCCCCCCTCAGTTTTCTGTTGCAGCTCAGGAATAGATCCTGTGGCAAAAATTTAAAAATTCTGAAGCAAATTGGCAAACATTTCCATCTTTTATAGTCCATTATGAAACTGAAGTAGTTTCACGCAATATTTATTAGTATAATTTATATTATTTTTATTGGAAGGCAGCAAATCTTCAGCTAGGCTGCTGCTCCCCAGATTTCTGCTGCCCTGCCTGTTGACTGGGGGGGAGAGATGAATCCTACTGCCTTTTAACCTCACCTGGAGTGGAATTCTACTGACCTCTGGTCTCATCTGTCTGCTACTGACAGGAAAGGGAGGGGTGCAATCCTATTGCCCTTTGACATGGCCTGTCTGCTATACTGTGGGGGGAGAGGGGGAATCTGGTTACCTTTTCATGTCACCTGGGAGTGGTGGAATCCTACCACCCCGCTGACCTCGCCTATCTGACAAGGAGGGGATCCTACCTAGAGTGCCTGAAAGGTGGAATATAAATCAAATAAGTAATACTGCTGTCTGAACTCACCTGACTGCTACTGTGGAGGAGGGGAGGATTCTTGTTGCTGGCTGACCTCATGTGTCTGCAGTTGTGAGGGGGAAGGGGTGACTCCTGCTGCCCTCTGACCTCACCTGCCTGCCACTATGAGGGGCAAGGAATCCTAATGTTCCTTGACCTCACCTCCCTGACTGTGGGGGGGATGGGGGAGGGGCTCTTACTTGCTGCTGACCTCACCTGTCTGGGACTATGTGTGTGTGTGTGTGTGTGTGTGTGTGTGTGTGTGTGTGTGTGTGTGGTGGGGGGGCAGAGTGGAATCCTATTGCCCCTGACCTAACCTGCTATTGGGCAGAGGGAGATTTCAAGCCGCCTGCTTGTCTGTGTTGTAAGACTCTCTGCTGGCATACCAGCTCTGCATTTACGTTGTTAGGTGGTATCCTGCAGATATAACCACCCACGATTGTGCCCTGATCTTTAATCTGGAAGTGCCTATCTCATGCGTGCCCACGTGGGTCAGCCAAGCCTCTTCACATGCCATCGCCTGGGTCAGCTGGTCAGATGTAAAGACTTGTTCTACAGATCAGTCTCTTGCCTGGCTTTCTCCTTTAGAACAGTCTTTTCCACATTGTGCTCCCCTACAGATCAGTCTCCCACATTGCTTTCCACGATATATCAGTCTCTCACCTGGTTTCCACCTACAGAATAATCTCATACATTGCTTTCCCCTGTATATTTATTTATAGACATTTGGTATTCTGCTTTTTTCCATATATTTATATTTATCAGCCTTTCATTTGGCTTTCAACCTAGATCAACTCTCCCATCGTTTCACTTAAAGATCCATCTCTCTCACTGTACTCCTCTATAGGTCCAGCTGTCTGTTTCCCCTATTTCTCTTCTGCTGCGTTTCCCTATGGATCATCTTTCTAATTGCTTCTCCCATAAAACACTCAAGTGTGTGATGTGCAGTTCTAGGATTCACCCTCAAAAAAAGTTTAGAAAATTAGGGGAAAAACCCCCCCACCAAGATTGGCCGGCAGGTTAATGACTGTGTCTCAGCTGGGACTGTTCTCCTTGGCAGGCAGCAGGCAAGCGAGAGCTGATCATCCAGTGCATGTTCATCAGAGATCTCTTCAGGGGGGGGGTGTGTGTGTGTGAGTGTGTGTGTGTGTGTATCTGTGTGTGGGGGAAGCAGGAGGAGGGGGCTTAAACGTAAAGAGTGAGGTCTGCAAGGGTTTCCCTTGGGTTTGAGGAATTTGATTAGGGTGGTGGCAGCAGCCAGCCCTTCTTAGAGCAGGGAGGTCTGCTTCCTGCTTGAGTTATTTTCATCAGTCTGCCTTCCTGTTTACAGGATGGTAGCACCAGTGGCCGCCTGGGGCACTGATACAAAAAAAACTTTTCCATCGCTGGAGGCCACGAGGCTGCAGCTGCCTCCTTCTAGTTGTGCCCGCAGCTCCAGGGCATGCCATGTGCTGGGCTGCTGAAGGACTGGGAGTGATGGCAGATGGTAAAGCTTTTAGCTTCTGCTCTAAACCTGCAGGAAGCTTTTTTTATTGTGGGGAAGACACAGGAAACAGTTCATGCTCATCAGGGTGGAGTGCAGCACAGTTCACATAAACGCATTGCTCCTGCTGACACATGTGACATCCCAGCACCAGCAAAACCAAGTCACTGATCTACAACACCGAGAAAGGGACCAAGCAAGCCCTGGCTATGCAGTGCAGCCCCTGATCTTCTGCTGTAAATGCTGGAGTAAGGAATCTGTGCTGAGAAATGAAGTGCAGTCACCCACCCCTTTCATAGAGCAGCCCAGCCCATTCAGGAGAACGGGGGTTTGGGAGTTTGTGTGGACTCTTGCTCCCTGTGTGGACTTGATGTAATTTAATCTCGTCGTTTTCACAACAGTGGCTCTGTAAGCTCCCGACTCCTGCTGTATGTGTTCAGATAGTACCTAGGGGTTTTGAATGGGTGAAGAATGCTAAGATGCAGGAGCGCCAGCTCTCTGCCCCATGATCCTGCCATCACAGACTAGTCCCCAAGACCAAGGGGAGTGCCAGAGGAGGAGCTGACCTGTCTCCTCCGGTCCTGCCTGTGTGCTGACTGTCAGGCATTGATTGTGGGGCACACAGCTGGACCAGGATGCCCCCCCCCCCCCAAGCACCGAGGACTGAGGTGTGGCAGAGATAGGAAAACCACGTTTGCTAATGGCAGCCAGGTCAGGACCACTGCAACAGAGACAGTGCTAAGAGTTACACACAGGATCGTTTTGCAGTACAGAGATATGGGGAGGGGGAAAAAGTGTGTGTGTGTGTCTAGGGGGTGGGGGCTTTGATATAGTCCAAGGTGGGGTGTGGGGGCCCATATGGTGCTGTACATGGGGAGTAAGGCTATAAGGATGTGTGTGTGTGTGTGAGTTAGGTGACATTGTTCATATGGGGAGGGGGGAATACTGGCCATGAAGGGTTTTTATTTGAAATCAAAGAAATAAGGCAACGTATTGTCTATTATTGATAGTGCTTACCATGTAATATACGCAAAAAAACCCCAATAACATACATTGTTTGGGGAAAAAGCACTATTGTATCCCTCTTATAATTAATTTCAAAATTCTGTGATTTCATAAATGTAATTATGCTTTATTGAAAAATATATATTTAATATCAATTTAACTTATGTTTTAAAAACATTCCAACAATAAAAATATTTTTTATATATATTAAGTTGAATCTTAATAGCAATATCCACATCATACCATCTTAACCCCGTCTTATATTTGCCCTCAGCTTTATACTACCTCTAATCTCAATCTGTCCCTCAATTCCCCAAATAACACCAGAGAATAACATTTTCAATAATACTATTGGTCTTCTTGTGTGGTAAACACCACTAGGTCTTTAAACCTATATAATGTATATCATTATTATGACATTAATATGTTGTTATTAATTAGAGACTAAGTAGATAAACTTAGTCTCTGGTAACTTTCTAGATGTTCGAATGAATTGTTTTCGAATCCTCTCAACGGTGTGTCCCACTTGTGTTTTTTGTATTTGATTTATATTCCACCTTTCAAACACTTCAGAGCAGATTACATTCAGGTACTTTAGGTATTTACCTGTCCCCACAGAGCTTACAGTCTAAGGGCCTGATTTGCCAAGGCCTTTCTCTACGGGGATAAAGCCTGGTAAATCAGGCCCTAGGTTTGCAGCTGAGGCAATGGAGGGCGGCATAACTTGCCTGCTGTTTTATCCACTAGGCTACTCCCCCACTCCACTGTGATATTGCATGAAGGAGGCCGGGGGTACTGCTGCCCATGCAGGGGGGCGATACCATGAATCCTCTGGGGGGGAGGGAGTAATACTGCCCATTCAGGGGGGCAACATTGTGAAGCCACGAGGGGGTAATGCTATCCCTGCACGGGGTGACACTGAATCTGTGGCGGTACCGCTGCCCGTGCAGGGGGTGGCATTGTAAATCCATGGGGCAGTGATGCTGTCTGTATGGAGTGGCGCTGGCAATCCTATCCCTGCAGAGGCTGGTCAGGTGCACATAGCCAGGGAAGGTAATATTCACCTCATGGCGGGGGGGGGGGGGGGTGAGGAGGACTTGGGGATTTCTATCCTGTTTGGATCTCTGCTGTGTCTGTCCTGCTGCAGAAACGCTGGACTCCCGTCGCCCGCTGGCTCACGAATGTCTGGGAGAAGTGCTGCGAATCCTCAGGCAGGTCATCAACAAGTACCCCCTTCTCAACACCGTGGAGACCCTCACGGCTGCTGGCACCCTCATCTCGAAGGTCAAAGGTCAGCAAATAGACTTTATTTTGCGTACCTTGAAAAGAGATTCTTAAGTGGGATAGTTACACTGCTACCATGGCAACGGTGCAATGATGTCAGCATAGAGACTGGAATGCGTGGACTTATCTCTTTGTCCTCGAGTAGCTTTTTGCTCAGATAACCTTCTTCGGGCAAAACACAAAAGTTTACCAAAACTGTCAGTGATACTGCCATTCTAATCCCTCAAGACAGAACAAAGGCTTGCCTCGGTCTTTTCCTGCAGAGTACATTCTGTGACGTCACAGTACTCTTCTTATGACATCAGACTTCACTAGGAAGACAGAACACTTCCCAGTCTCCTCTTTTTCTCCTGATTCATTTAGGGGTTAGTTGTTAGAGCAGGAAACCTCTTTAAAATTATTAACAGTCAACTAACTCTTCTTCAGACCACAAAACCCAGATTTCTTTCACTCCCATCTCTCTTTATCCTTTATGCAGTCCTCAAACACTTTTATTAAATGAGGATATAACTGTTTATTTTAACTATTAGTAGGGGGCTTTCTCATGCAATCACACTGTTATCAGGGTCTGATTGTGCAGTTGCATTCTTACCAGGGCCTCATTGTGCAGTCACACTATTACCAAGGCCTCATCTCATGGTCGCACTGTATAGTCACACATACCAGGTCCTCATTGTGCAGTCACGCTATTACCAAGCTTCATCTCACAGTTGCACTGTTACTAGGACCTCATTACAGTCACACCGTTACCAGGGCCTCATTGTGCAGTCACGCTATTACCAAGCTTCATCGCACAGTTGCACTGTTTCTAGGACCTCATTACAGTCACACCGTTACCAGGGCCTCATTGTGCAGTCACGCTATTACCAAGCTTCATCGCACAGTTGCACTGTTACTAGGATCCTCATTACAGTCACACCGTTACCAGGTCCTCATTGTGCAGTCACGCTATTACCAAGCTTCATCGCACAGTTGCACTGTTACTAGGACCTCATTACAGTCACACCGTTACCAGGGCCTCATTGTGCAGTCACGCTATTACCAAGCTTCATCGCACAGTTGCACTGTTACTAGGACCTCATTACAGTCACACCGTTACCAGGGCCTCATTGTGCAGTCACGCTATTACCAAACTTCATCGCACAGTTGCACTGTTACTAGGACCTCATTACAGTCACACCGTTATCAGGGCCTCATTGTGCAGTCACGCTATTACCAAGCTTCATCGCACAGTTGCACTGTTACTAGGACCTCATTACAGTCACACCGTTACCAGGGCCTCATTGTGCAGTCACGCTATTACCAAGCTTCATCGCACAGTTGCACTGTTACTAGGACCTCATTACAGTCACACCGTTACCAGGTCCTCATTGTGCAGTCACGCTATTACCAAGCTTCATCTCACAGTTGCACTGTTACTAGGACCTCATTACAGTCACACTGTTACCAGGGCCTCATTGTGCAGTCACGCTATTACCAAGCTTCATCGCACAGTTTCACTGTTACTAGGACCTCATTACAGTCACACTGTTACCAGGGCCTCATTGTGCAGTCACGCTATTACCAAACTTCATCGCACAGTTGCACTGTTACTAGGATCTCATTACAGTCACACTGTTACCAGGTCCTCATTGTGCAGTCACGCTATTACCAAACTTCATCGCACAGTTGCACTGTTACTAGGATCTCATTACAGTCACACTGTTACCAGATCCTCATTGTGCAGTCACGCTATTACCAAACTTCATCGCACAGTTGCACTGTTACTAGGATCTCATTACAGTCACACTGTTACCAGGTCCTCATTGTGCAGTCACGCTATTACCAAGCTTCATCGCACAGTTGCACTGTTACTAGGACCTCATTACAGTCACACTGTTACCAGGGCCTCATTGTGCAGTCACGCTATTACCAAGCTTCATCTCACAGTTGCACTGTTACTAGGACCTCATTACAGTCACACCGTTACCAGGGCCTCATTGTGCAGTCACGCTATTACCAAGCTTCATCGCACAGTTGCACTGTTACTAGGATCTCATTACAGTCACACCGTTACCAGGTCCTCATTGTGCAGTCACGCTATTACCAAGCTTCATCTCACAGTTGCACTGTTACTAGGACCTCATTACAGTCACACCGTTACCAGGGCCTCATTGTGCAGTCACGCTATTACCAAGCTTCATCGCACAGTTGCACTGTTACTAGGACCTCATTACAGTCACACCGTTACCAGGGCCTCATTGTGCAGTCACGCTATTACCAAGCTTCATCGCACAGTTGCACTGTTACTAGGATCTCATTACAGTCACACCGTTACCAGGTCCTCATTGTGCAGTCACGCTATTACCAAGGCCTCATCTCACATGTTCGCACTGTTACTAGGACCTCATACAGTCACCTTACCAGGGCCTCATTGTGCAGTCACGCTATTACCAAGCTTCATCGCACAGTTGCACTGTTACTAGGACCTCATTACAGTCACACTGTTACCAGGGCCTCATTGTGCAGTCACGCTATTACCAAGCTCCATCGCACAGTTGCACTGTTACTAGGATCTCATTACAGTCACACTGTTACCAGATCCTCATTGTGCAGTCACGCTATTACCGAACTTCATCGCACAGTTGCACTGTTACTAGGATCTCATTACAGTCATACTGTTACCAGGTCCTCATTGTGCAGTCACGCTATTACCAAACTTCATCGCACAGTTGCACTGTTACTAGGATCTCATTACAGTCATACTGTTACCAGGTCCTCATTGTGCAGTCACGCTATTACCAAACTTCATCGCACAGTTGCACTGTTACTAGGATCTCATTACAGTCACACTGTTACCAGGTCCTCATTGTGCAGTCACGCTATTACCAAACTTCATCGCACAGTTGCACTGTTACTAGGATCTCATTACAGTCACACCGTTACCAGGTCCTCATTGTGCAGTCACGCTATTACCAAGCTTCATCGCACAATTGCACTGTTTCTAGGACCTCATTACAGTCACACCTGTTACCAGGGCCTCATTGTGCAGTCACGCTATTACCAAGCTTCATCGCACAGTTGCACTGTTACTAGGATCTCATTACAGTCACACTGTTACCAGGGCCTCATTGTGCAGTCACGCTATTACCAAGCTTCATCGCACAGTTGCACTGTTACTAGGACCTCATTACAGTCACACTGTTACCAGGGCCTCATTGTGCAGTCACGCTATTACCAAGCTCCATCGCACAGTTGCACTGTTACTAGGATCTCATTTCAGTCACACTGTTACCAGATCCTCATTGTGCAGTCACGCTATTACCAAACTTCATCGCACAGTTGCACTGTTACTAGGATCTCATTACAGTCACACTGTTACCAGGTCCTCATTGTGCAGTCACGCTATTACCAAGCTCCATCGCACAGTTGCACTGTTACTAGGATCTCATTACAGTCACACTGTTACCAGATCCTCATTGTGCAGTCACGCTATTACCAAACTTCATCGCACAGTTGCACTGTTACTAGGATCTCATTACAGTCACACTGTTACCAGGGCCTCATTGTGCAGTCACGCTATTACCAAGCTCCATCGCACAGTTGCACTGTTACTAGGATCTCATTACAGTCACACTGTACCAGGGCCTCATTGTGCAGTCACGCTATTACCAAGCTTCATCGCACAGTTGCACTGTTACTAGGATCTCATTACAGTCACACTGTTACCAGATCCTCATTGTGCAGTCACGCTATTACCAAGCTCCATCGCACAGTTGCACTGTTACTAGGACCTCATTACAGTCACACTGTTACCAGGGCCTCATTGTGCAGTCACGCTATTACCAAGCTCCATCGCACAGTTGCACTGTTACTAGGATCTCATTACAGTCACACTGTTACCAGGGCCTCATTGTGCAGTCACGCCATTACCAAACTTCATCGCACAGTTGCACTGTTACTAGGATCTCATTACAGTCACACTGTTACCAGGTCCTCATTGTGCAGTCACGCTATTACCAAGCTTCATCACACAGTTGCACTGTTACTAGGGCCTCATCATGAGTTCTATTGTTACTAGGGTCTGTTTGTGCAGTTGCACTGTTATCAGAGCCTCATTGTGCAATCACACTATTACCAAGGCCTCATCATGCAATCGAGGGCCGCATCGTGCAGTCAGATTGCACGATTCCCAGGCCCTATTTCTTTTACTTAACATCTCCCCACCACTGTTCTTACCATTGCCCTCTGTATCTGTCTCATCCAGGGTGGTCAATCAATCAGTATTTTGCCAGCCTGGCAGATTTTCTTCAAGCGAGGCCAGTGTCTGGCAGGACCAGAAAGTACCAGCCAGTGCAAGTGCCATTCTTATTGCTGACTGTTAGCCTCCAGACTGGCATGGAATCCTCTGCACTGCCCTGCAGACTTTTAATTCTTGAAACAGGGACCAGGCTGAAGCTCAAGTGCAGTCGTAGCAGATTTAACATATGGAGGCGCATAGGGCTGGAGATGGAGTCAGCGGGTGCTTCTCTCCCAGGCCCCACCTTTCATATGGAAGAGGGGAGAGGACATGGCCATCATGGAACCTGAGAGAGGAATATGAGCTGATTTTGTCCACAAGTGCCTTCATAATCTAAATCTGCTTCTGATGCTGTGATTGGGCCTTGGACTGGCCGCTGATAGATTGTAGCGACCATTTTTTTTTTTTTTTTGTAAAGTTGGCAATCCTATCCCAAGCATGCTTAAATTCTGTCACAAGTTTGGTTTCTTACCACCTTTGCTGGTGGTAATGCCAGGCATCCTCTGAGCCATCATCCCTCCCAATTCATATCATGACCCCTGCTTCGTGCATTTTTTTTTCTTTGGAGAATTTCCCCTGCCTGCAATTTATTCAGTGCTGCTAAATATTTGAATATTTCTGTTATATCCCTTTTCCTTTCTGTTCTCCAGGGAGTAGATTTTGCATATGTTAAGCCTTTCTTTGTAGGGTTTGCGTTGCAGGCCTTTTATCTTTTTGTTCCCTGTATGTACCCAGATCAGTCCAGACCCCAATATTTCTCTGCCTCCAGCAGATGGTGGAGGTGCAAAATCCTGCAGTCTGAGTTTGGAAAAAAAGAAAAAGCAGCATTAGAAGAGTTTTCTTCACCTTCAAGGGGGTTGGCAGGTCCTGGTGGGACATCCCTCCTGGTTTTTGAGGCAGACGAGCAGAGGGTCAGGGACCCTGTAAGCTCAGCCATCAGGGCAATACCGGGGGTCCTGGCTCATTCACCCTGGGGCAGATCTGGGGGAGCTTTGGAGCCTGAATCGTGTTTTCATAAAGTTTTACAAAAAAAAAAAATCAAATCAGGACCTCGGATCGGAGCAGACCTCAGAGCTCGGTGGGGGGAAGTTCTCTCTTTCGGTCAGGTCAGGTAGGCGCTGCGGTAGCCTCCACTCCGGTTCTTTCCCTGCTCCCCCGGCGCTGCACTGTTCTCTTCTGAGCTTTCCTAGGCCAGCCCCATTTTCCCAATGGCTCGTGGCACAGCCTGTACCGCGTGTGGGGAGTCCCGTTCACGCTTTTTGCGTGCTGGCTTATGTTCCCGCTGCCTCCCCGGGGGGGGAGGGCACCACCGGGAAGGGGGCGGGAAGTACCTCACTGGTTTGCCGGGAGTCGTGGAGGCTCATCCCGGTAGCTCGCTCCTCTCAGCTGGCCTCAAGGGACCAGTTCCCACTCAGCGTGGTAACGGAGGCCATTTTGTCTGCTTTTGCGGCTCCCGCTCAGGCTGTGCAGGGGTGGGGGAATCCCCTCCTCCATTATCCCCGCAGCCAGGAGCCTCTGGGGGGGGGGGGTCGAATTTTCTGAGGAGTCCCGGGGGGGGGGAATGACTCAGACTCCTCCTCCCCTTTTTCCTCTGACTTTGTCCTGCCCCTCCATAATGTTGCGAAGCTGCTCGTGGGCCTAGCCATGAGCAGCCTCTTACCTCCACCGTCCGTTCAGCCTCTGCGGCCCAGAGGCTGCCCACGCCATTCTTCTGCAGCAGGCAGGGCCGCTGCTGCCACGCTTCCACGTGGCCTGGAGGCCGCCGATGTCATCCTCTTCCTTTGGCGGGCAGGGCCGCCGCTGCCGACGTCCTCTCCTGAGAGGCAGGGCTGCCGCACGCCCTGCTGCCCACGTGGCTTGGAGCCACCATTCTGTTCCACTCCTGCGACCTGGAGGCCGCCTCCGAGCCAGTATCCTGCGGCTAGAGGAGCCGCCGACCTGGGACCTGCCTTGCAGCCTGGTGCCGCTCCTGCTGCCTCTTCACGGCATGGGCGCCGCTCTCCATGGCCCTGCCTCCTAGACACGAGGCCGCACCTCTCCTGCTTATTTAAAGGGCCCGCAGCGGGAGAGGTCCTGTGGCCCTGATTGATGATGTCATCCGGGCATCTCCACTTCTGCCGTATAAAAGGGCCCTTCGCCAGTCCTCCAGCACCTTCTCAAGGAGCCAGTCCGCTCCTGGACCTCTCTTCTGTCCAGCTTCTTCAAGGTACTCTGTCTTTGTGGGAATTCCCTTGCCGTCTTCATCTGTGGTTCCAGGATCTTCGTCTTGTCTTCGTCCACTGTTCCTGGTCTCTCGTCAGATCCCGTCTCTTCGTCTTCAGATGTCCAGAAGTTCCTGTCTTCTGATGTCCTCGTCTTCAGATGTCCAAATGTTCCTGTCTTGTCTTCAGATGTCCTCGTATGGTCCAGTTCCTCGATACCTGTCTCCAGTTGTTCCAGGCTCCAGGAGAAGGAGGCATCTGCCAGGTCCAAGCGTCCCCTTCGATCCATGGCTTCGCAGCCAGAAAGGGATTCCTCTGAGGAGACTTCTGCACAGGATGACCCGCAGGGGACAGATTCTCATGAGGTGGACCACGATCCAGTCGATTAGAGCCAGGATTAGTTGTTGGCGGCCTCAATCGTCGAGGATGATGGCCCTAAGTGGTCCACTTGTTCTGCAAAAAGGAACTGGGACCCCTTATCCCCGCAGTTCCGGAGGAGCTAGGAATTGAGTCCCCTCCGGAGGTCACCGAGCTGGGGGCCATGGCTCTGGTCATGTTAGGTCTTCGCGGCCCCGCCAAGTCTTTCTCTTTTCATATGTCTGTCAGTGCCCTCTTGTTTAGAGAGTGGGACAGTCCTGTCATGGGCTGAAGGTCAGTCAGGTGATGGACAAGTTATAACCATTGCCGGAAGACATGCTGGACCTCCTGAAGATTCCTAAGGTAGATGTGTTACGCATCCTGTCCGCGCCCGGCCCGTGCATAGGCCTGCTCACCTCTCTGGTTCCACGGCAGGTCCCAGGGTCAGCCTCCCTAGTGGTAGCTGCGAGCTCTTCCAGGCCTCGGCATCTTGCGGCGATGGTCGCCGGGCCCTCCACTATACACCAAGCCTCACGCCGGAGCTCGGTGTCCTCAGTGGCATTGGCCACGCCCCTACACATGCGCGTGCAGACCGTCCGGCCTCTTGTAGGGCCAGGGGCGAGTCCTAGCTCTGCAGCGCATCCTGATTGATTCCCTGATATAAGGAAGTCCCTGCCTGTACTTCCTTGCCTTGTCAATCGGGTTTGTTCCTTGCTAGATTGTCACTGCGTCTGAACCTTGTTCCAGTCTTGTTCCAGGATCCCAGTATTCCTACGTCCTTCTGTTCCTGTGTTTGTCTGTCCGTCTCCCCAGGTAGGACTGTTTCACTGGTACTGACCTCGGCTTGCTCCTTGACCCTGCCTGCTTGCTGCCTGCCTTCTGACTTCAGCATGCTCCTTGACCTGCCTGCCTGCTGCCTGCCTCTGACCTCAGCCTGCTCCTAGACCCATCTGCCTGCTGCCTGCCTTCCGACCTCGGCCTGCCTGTGACCTCGTCTGACCTCCGGAACCTGACCCCTGCTCTGTTGACCACTCCTCGGACTGACTCCGGATTCTGACCTCTGCCTGCTTGCCCATGTCTCCAGATTCTGACTCTGTTCCTAGCCTTGTCATCACCTACGCTGTTCTGGTCCTCCTTGCTCCATCTGAACTCCAGTCTCGAACCTGATCACGCTCCTTTCCTGTCTGTGGGCACGCCTGTCTACCATCTCATCAGGAGACTTTGTGAGGCCCACCTAAGTCCAAGTGGCCTGGGTCCCTACGGGCTCCTCCCGGGGGGACCTCGGGCTTCCAGTGGTGAAGCTCATCCTAGCCTTTGTCTCCTCCAGTGCTCCGCCCCCTGGGGGCAGGTGCTTCCTGGTCTCTACCAGGGAGCCGTTCTCCACTGCTCCAGGACAAGGGTTCACCCCCGAGTGCAACAGGTTGCCAAGGCCATGGACTCGGCGGAGTCTCCCGCCTCCAGGGCCCTACCGGGTTTGGCCGCCACAGTCAAACAACATCACCAAGCTTTGGAATCGCTGGCTTCTTCGGTGGAAGAGCTTCTTTCCCAGCTACAGGATACAGCTTTGCCAATCCTGTGGACCTATCGGCCTCCATGCTTCCCAAAGCATCATTGGCACTTCCTGCACCTCCTCGATACAATGGGGATCCATGCTCCTATTGTGGATTCCTTAACCAGTGCTTCACGCAATTTGCACTGCAACCCTCGTTGTTACTGAATGAAATCACCAAGGTGACCTTCATCCCCTTACGGGAACACTCTGATCCCATACTTTCCAAGTTATCTGAATTCATTGCTCTCTTCAAGCAGACCTTCGGAGATCCAGGCTGCCAAGCTGTTGCCAGCCATAACCTACTCCACCTTCGTCAAGGATCACGGACCCTCTCCGACTATACGGTGGAGTTTAGGACTCTGGCTACTGAGCTTGGGTGTCAAGAAGATTGTCTGCAAGCCATCTTCCTAGATAGACTCTCCTGCACTCTCAAAGATGCGCTCTCCGTCCGAGAGACTCCCACGTCTCTAGAGGACCTGATTTCCCTTGCCGGGAAGATCAATCATCATCTAAACACCAGTGAACCCAACAATTTCCGACCCATTTCCAACCTCCCGTTTATAGCAAAAGTCATGGAAAAACTAGTAAACACACAATTATCTAATTACATCGAGGATCACCAAATTCTATCCCCTAATCAATTTGGATTCCGCAAAGCATTAGGCACGGAAACGCTACTACTCTCTCTTACAGACTTCCTCCTAGCTGGCATCGATAAAGGTCACGCTTACCTTCTAATCCTTCTTGACTTTTCGGCGGCATTCGATACGGTCAACCATCACATCCTACTAAACCAGCTGGCAAACATCGGAGTTACAGGCACAGCACTGACCTGGTTTAAAACCTTTCTGGAGAACAGAGGATACAAGGTCAAAATTCATAACAAATATTCTCACTACCATACATCCTCGCTAGGGGTTCCACAGGGCTCTTCCCTTTCACCCACCCTTTTTAATGTTTACCTGCTCTCACTCTGCCAACTCCTAATAAAACTAAACCTGAAACACTTCCTATTCGCAGACAATGTTCAGATCGTAATCCCTGTAAAATAATCCATTACAAAAACATTAGAATTCTGGGACAGCTGCCTAATTGAGATCAAATACCTCCTCAACAGTCTAAACTTAATTCTCAATGCTTCAAAAACGGAATTTCTTATTATAGCCCCGGAAAACAATAACATCTCCTCAAACCCTCCAGCCAACCTGCAAACCTCTCACGTAAGAGACCTAGGAGTTATCATCGACAACCGTCTCAACCTAAAACCATTCATCAACCAAACGACCAAGGATTGCTTTCACAAGTTACATATCCTTAAAAGAATTAGGCCACTCTTCCACTCCCAGGACTTCAGAACAATTTTACAAGCAATAATCTTTTCCAAGTTAGATTATTGTAATTCTATTCTACTAGGTCTCCCTGCTTCCCATACCAAACCTCTACAGATGGTGCAGAATACAGCTGCCAGAATTCTGACTAACTCCAGGAGATTCGACCACATCTCCCCAATCCTGAAAGCCCTTCATTGGCTACCTATTCACTACAGAATTATGTACAAGTCCATCACCATCATTTACAAAGTCATCCATCAACACGCCCCGCTAAACTTACAAATTCCTTTCAAAAAACACACCTCCGTCAGACCCATTAGGGAATGTTATAAAGAATCACTACATGTTCCACATGCAAAAACCTTTCAACACAAATCACTCAAAGACAGAGCGCTATCAACAGCAGGGCTACTTTTATGGAACTCGATCCCAGCTGAACTGCGCCAGGAACCATGCCTACCAACTTTCAGGAAAAGGCTAAAAACCTGGCTTTTTAAAAAAGCCAATCCAGACACAGACTGACCCCTGCCACCGTCATCACAAACACATTGTTATAAATGGGTTTAAACACCAACACTCTGTCATCAACCTCATTCACGACTTCATTTCTTCCACATTGGAATTAATTTTGCATCTCTGTAAATAATCGTTGTATATAATTTACTGTCAATCAATCTCTCTTTTCTTCTTCTTCCTCTGCTCCCAGTTGTGTACCTCCCTGTTTTATTGTAACTGCAATTTCTGCACCAATTATAGTTGCTCGAGTTCACTGTATAATGCACACCCTGTTAAATGTAAACCGGTTTGATGTGACACTTGTCTTGAAAGCCGGTATAGAAAAATAGTAAATAAATAAATAAATAAATCTCCAGCAAAGACGCCTAGAAGTAAAGGCTCCCTGCTCTCCTACATCACGTCCCACGTTTGTTCCCAGTCCTCTAGTGAAGACTTCAGCACTGTCACCTTCTTCTGTGATGGAACTTATGGAGGTGAACCTTGGGCGATTGTCTCCGACCGAACATCTCCGTCGGCGGAAGGAGGGTCTTTGCCTTTACTGTAATAGCAACCAATAGATTAGAAGGACTGGTGAACACCAGGAATTCTTTATTCTGCACAAGCGTTCAGCCAGACGTCGCTGTGGAATATTTTCTACTATTGGTCTTAAGAGAGACAGTTTATTTGGTATGACAGATGCTTTCAAAATGTCTTTATAATTATTTTTCTTTTAGTTATCCGATATTATGATTTTTACGTTATTATTAACTTTTGTATATTTTTAGTATACTCAGGAAAGCTGAACTGCTGTATGCACTTCTGGACATCGTCTGCAGTCTTGCCCAGTTCGTCTGGGAAACTGCAATGCCTAAGCCCGGCGGGGGTCCCAAGCTTAGGCGCAACTGTTACTGGCCCTCAACTCTTGCTTCCCGTGTCTTTGGGCATCAAGGCCCACACCTTTGCTACCACTGCCCTTGTCAATACTGGAGCAAGTGGCAGCTTCATTATGGATGACATTGTCAAACTTCTGAACATTCCTCTTCAGCCATTAGAGGTGAGCCTCCGCATCGCCTCCATCCAGGGAGAACATCTTCCAGGGCTCATCACCCACCAAACAGTGGCTGTTCGTCTTACCGTGGGCACTCTCCATGAAGAGGGGATGTCCTATGTATTAAAACGATCGACACATCCAGTTATCCTGGGGCTGCCCTAGCTCCAGGCCCACAAACCCCAGTTTGATTGGCATTCCCTGCAGTTGGTGCAGTGGGGTTCTAAATGCCAGAAGACCTGTTTACATTCTGTATCTCCAGTAGACCCTGTTCTGAAATCTGTTACTTTACCTGGTTTGCCTCTGCAGTACTCTGACTTCAAAGATGTCTTCTCGAAGCAGAAAGTGGATACCTTGCCTCCGTTACACAAGTTCAATTGCCCTATTGAACTTCTGCCGAGCACAACGCCTCTCAAAGGTTGAACGTACCCATTGTCTCAACCCGAGACCCAAGCTATGTCTGAGTATATTAAAGAGAACCTAGAAAAGGGGTTCATTCATCCTTCTGATTCCCCTGCTGGCGCGGGGTTCTTCTTCGTTAAGAAAAAGGACGGTGGTCTACGCCCTTGTATTGATTACAGGGGGCTCAATGCCATAACTCACAAAGACCAATATCCCCTGCCCCTTATCAGTGAGCTGTTCGACCGCCTTGAAGGGGCATGGGTCTTCACCAAGTTGGATCTGAGAGGTGCATACAACCTGTTACGCCTCCAACCTGAAGATATCTGGAAAACCGCATTTAATACGAGGGACTGTCACTACGAATATACTGTGATGCCCTTTGGGTTATGCAATGCCCCAGCGGTCTTTCAATGCTTTATGAACGAAATCTTCCAAGACTTCCTGTACTCCTCCGTAGTCATATATCTTGATGACATCCTGATCTTTTCCAAAGACCTTGACTCTCATCGAGATCATGTTCGGATCATCCTTCAACATCTGAGAGAACCATCTGTATGCCAAGTTGGAAAAATGCCTGTTTGAGCGTAATCGCTTACCCTTCTTAGGGTATATCTTATCCGATCGAGGTTTCTCTATGGATCCAGAGAAAGTCCAGGGGATCCGCAACTGGCCCCAGCCAGTAGGCCTACGGACCTTACAATGTTTCCTTGACTTTACCAATTATTACCGGAGCTTCACTGCCAATTATTCTACTTTAGTTGCCCCGCTTACCGCTATGACCAGGAAAGGGGCCAACACTCGGGTATGGACACCTAAAGCACAAGCTGCCTTTCAGACAATTAAGGAGGCTTTTTGTTCTGGCCCTTGCCTTCAGCATCCGGACCCTAGACGTCCATTCGTCGTAGAAGTTGACACCTCTGCAACTGGCGCAGGAGCTGTCTTGAGCCAATTTTCTCCCAAGGGTAAACTGATACCCTATTCATTCTACTCACATAAGTTCTCTCCTATGGAACAATGTTATACCGTTGGTGACTGAGAACTCCTCGCAGTCAAGTTGGCACTTCAAGAGTGGCGCCCCTGGTTGGAAGGGGCGCAACATAAGTTTACCATCTTCACTGACCATAAGAACCTTGAGCATCTTAAAGAGGCTCAACTCCTGAATCCCTGACTGCACAATGAGGCCCTGGTAACAGTGTGACTGTAATGAGGTCCTAGTAACAGTGCAACTGTGCGATGAAGCTGATGAAATGCTGCAGTAAGTTTCTCCAAAGCTTTTGCTGCTCCAGAATGCGCTGGGCCAGGCCCGGTATGGTTCTACACTTGACGAATGGTGTGAGCCATGGATTGCGCCACTGGAGAAGGAACTGGAAGAGGAACTGGAAGAGGCAGCCGAGGTTGCCATCCAAATACCACAGAGAATGGAGATACATCGGTGGCTGCAGCAACATGGGTATTGTGCGAAAGCTCTGCCCAGGGAAGAAGATCAGACCAATTATCCTGTGGTTCATTTACATAGGAGCGGAGGAATGTCTTCAAGGTCCGATTGTTCCTTTCAGCTTGATCATTGGCTGTGGATGATAGGCCGATGTGAAACTTAGGGCAATATTAAACTTCTTACATAGGGAATGCCAATACTTGGCAGTAAAACTGTGGTCCCCGATCGGATATAATCTCCTTGGGGAGTCCATGGAGGCGAAAAATATTTTTCAAAAACAACTAGGCTAATTCTGGGGCCAAAGGAAGGCCCGGCAAGGGAATAAAGTGACCCATCTTCAAAAAACGGTCAATGATGACCCAAATTACGGTATTGTTCTGGGATGGAGACAGGTCTATAATAAAGTCCATTGAGATGCTAGATCATGGCTCAGTAGGTGCTGGAAGTGGTTGAAGTAAGCCCCAAGGCTTCCCAGTAGGCAGTTTCTGTTGGGCGCAGACGGGACATGAGTCCACATAGTTTCGAGAGTCTTGCACCAAGTTGGGCCACCAATAGTGTCTTTGTAGCATCTCTAAGGTCCTGGCATGACCCGGGTGTCCTGCCAACTTGGAATCATGAGCCCATTTCAGAACTTGTTCACGTACTCTACGTGGAACGACGGTCTTTCCAGTAGGGACTGTAGTGGTCACAGCAAGGGATATGCAGGCGGGATCTATGATAAAGCTAGGGACTTCAGGGACGTCTTCAGGTTCAAATGATCTTGATAGTGCATCAGCATGGAGGTTCTTGGAACCTGGGCGGATTTGAGCATGTAGAGACCTCGTGGCTGGGCTGACCACAGTACATGCAAAGGCCACTCTTCTTCCGAAATCTTCTCTCTTTGGAAGTGAAGTGTCCAGGACCAAGTTGCATTGGTTCATCTGATTCGGCAGCAGGAATTACTGGAACCATCTGAGGTGTAGAGACAACACTGGCCTGTTTCAACCCGGGTAACACCCTAGGCCGGAGTTCCTTCACCTTGTCCTGGAGTCGTTGATCAATCCGAGTGGCCAAGGCTATTAATTCATCCAGCGAGTCAGGTGTCTGGTGAGCAGCCAGCTCTTCCTTCAAATGGTTATCCAGGCCTCTGCAAAAGAGAGTCTTGAGACATCTGGGGTCCCAGCAGAGTTCTGCTGCAAGAGTTTTGAACTATATGGCAAATTCAGCCAAACATCTGCTGCCTTACTTCAAATCCACTAAAGCAGAACCAGCAACAGTTCGAGCAGGGGCATCAAAAATGGATTTAAACAAGTCCATAAATCCTTCTATGTCCTGCAAAAGAGAGTCCTTGCATTCCCACAAGGTGGATGCCCAAGACAGGGTGCTACCATCCAAGTATGAAAGGATGTAGGTAGTCTTGGAGAGAGCTGTAGGAAATAGAGATGGTTGTAAGGCAAAGTGCATGCAGCACTGGTTCAAAAAGTCTCGGGTCTTCTGGATTTCTCCGGAAAAGCGGACTGGAGCCGCCAGCAGTACAGCAGTCTTCAAAGTTACCTCCGGTGACTGACCTTCTTGGTTGGAGGCTGTGCCTTGAACCTTTGGTGTGTGTAGCTGATGAAATGCTGCAGTAAGTTTCTCCAAGGCTTCTTGCTGCTCCACAATGCGCTGGGCCAGGCCCGGTATGGTCTGCAAAGCACTCAGTTGTGCCGGATCCATGGAGTTAGCAATCTGATGTGGTCTCCATGAGGAGTTAGCAATCTGTAATGAAACCACTATCTGATGGGAGGAGCAATCAGATAGGAGTTAGCAATCTGGTGTGTTCTCCATGAGGAGTTAGCAATCTGTAGTATTTAGGAGAGTAATGGGTGGATCCTTGGACCAGTGGCAGGTGACCACACCCCCAGGGAAGACCCCCGAGAGGGACCACCGGTCAGGCTCAGAGTATGGTGACAGACACACACTAGTTCTTTTATTAGACAGTATACTGAACCACCAGAGGTGGCAGTAGTGAGCTGGAATGCCCGGCTGGGCTGTAGTCCCTCAGAAGCTGGAACAGCGATCCCTGGAGGCTGAGCTGTAGAGAAACTGAGTTTAGTGAGTAGGCAGGGTAAGCAAAGTTCATGTACCGAACTTGATGGGTAAGACTCACATAATGTCTCATAGAAGCCCAGGAACTGGAATGTATAGGCCCTCGAGGAGCAAGTACCTGGTTCCAGGGAAAGCTCTGAGAGAGCGATGGTAACTCACAGATGTAGTAGGCAGTGCTGACTTCCAGGCAGAAGTGAATTCGAAGAAGTCCGGGAACAAGGGCCCTCGAGGAGCGAGTACCGGTTCCAGACTGCAATCTATAAAGTAAGAGAGAGCGAGGCTCCCGAGGAGCAGGAACCCCTAGTTAGTCCGAGGAGGCAGAGTAGCTTAGATAGAATGAATCCAAATCCGTTGTCATTCCTTATCCTTGCTAACTCGATGTGTTAGCAAATTCTAAGACCTTAAATATCCGTCACGGGTGACTCCATCGTCGGGGGCGCCCCCGAGGTTCGCGCCATCGCCGGTACTTCAGTCGGGGTGCGCCGCGCGCGCGCCCCTAGGCCTCCACGAAACATGGCAGTTAGCAGCATGGAGCCAGTCCAGGGTCGCCAGAGTACCATGGCAGGAAGACGCCGCAGCAGCCAATCTTCCCGCGGATGAAGAGGGAGGCGCCAAAGAGGTGAGGAGGACAGAAAGGGGGAGTCGGTAACTGACGGACACAACACCCTCTGACCTCAGCCTGCTCCTTTACCCGTCTGCCTGCTACCTGCTTTCCGACCTCGGCCTGCCTGTGACCTCATCTGACCTCTGGGACCTGACCCCTGCTTTGTTGACCACTCCTCGGACTGACCCCTGGATTTTGACCTCTGCCTGCTTGACCTTGTCTCCAGATTCTGGCTCTGTTCCTAGCCTTGTCGTCACCTACACTGTTCTGGTCCTCCTTGCTCTAGCTGAACTCCAGTCTCGAACCTGACCGTGCTCCTCTCCTGTCTGTGGGTACACCTGTCTACCCATCTCTCCAGGAGACCCTGTGAGGCCCACCTAAGTCCAAGTGGCCCGGGTCCCTATAGGCTCTTCCCAGGGGCCCTCAGGCTTCCATTGGTGAAGCTCATCTTAGCCTCTGTCTCCTCCAGTGCTCCGCCCCCCTGGGGGCAGGTGCTTCCTGGTCCCTACCAGGGAGCCGTTCTCCACTGCTCCAGGACAAGGGTCCACCCCCGAGCACAACAAGATGCGGCGGTGTCTATAGTGACCAAAAAGACGACAATTCCGGTGTTAGGGGCCACTGTTCTCAAGGACCTCCAGGATAGGATGTTGGAAGCCCATCTCAAGAAGATCTTTGAGGTTTCGGCTTTGGGGGCGTGGGCAGCTATGTGTGGCAGCTTTATGTTATGAGTCTGTCTTCGCTGGATGAAGCGCTTGCAAGACGGGAAAGCCCTTTCTGGTTCGGAGGCCTTGCAGGCGGAGTGGCTTCAAGCTGTGGTGGCCTACAGCACAGATGCCCTATATGTCTGCTCTGGACTTCGGCCCAGTCCATGGTGTTGGTGGTCTCCGCTCGATGGCTTCTCTGGTTGTGGAATCAGTCGGCGGACATTTCTTCCAAGGCGCAGCTGAGTTCCTTGCCGTTCAAAGGGAAGCTACTCTTTGGCAAGGAATTAGAGGACTTGATCAAATCTCTAGGAGAGAATAAAGTCAACAAGCTGCCGGAGGATAAGTCGAAGTTGAAAAACCCCTTTCCCTCGCACTCCCGGTTTCAAGGAAATCGAAGGTATAGAGCATCCAGGTCGTCGGGTTCTTCCTCCAGGCAGATCTCGGGCAGGCAGCAATCATGGAGCCAGTCCTTTCATGGTCGACGTGGGGGAAGAGACGGTTCCTCCCAAGGAGCGGGAAAAGCCAAGGTTTCTCAATGAAGCAAGGCCGGTTCACTCCTCCTTCCCAGTGATAGGGGGCTCGCTGGCTCTGTTCTACGAGGAGTGGACCAGTGGGTTCTCAGCATAATAAGACAAGGCTATGCTTTAGAATTTGCTCGTCCACTTTGAGATTGCTTCCTCGTCTCCCTGTGCTTTTACGAGCAGAAGAGGACACTGTTCGCTGCCTCAGGGAGTTAGGGGCCATTGTACCAATTCCTCCAGAACTTCGAGGGGCCGGCTATTACTCCATTTATTTCATGGTGCCCAAAAAGGAGGGCACATTCTGGCCTATACTCAACTTAAAGAAGGTCAACAGGACCCTCAAACTCAGACTACAGTATTTTGCACCTCCACCATCTGCTGGAGACAGAAATACTAGGGTCTGGACTGATCTATGGTACTACAGGAACGGAAATTAGCAGATAAGAACCAATTTTCCTGTAGCCATTTTGTGAACTGTACGCATCATTGCAGTGTCCTTATGAAGGTACAGCCTCCAGAACTGAATGGCAGCACTGCAGGTGGGGGTCTCCCTAGTTATTTATACAAGAGCAATATTACCTCCTTCTTCCTGCAGGTGCTACCTCTCCTTATGTACCTAGGCATACTATTAGCAATCCCTGTGGCTTTACTGCTCTGGATGGAAATCTTTAGGGCATCTGCAGGGCCAGATTTAAGGCCACGGTGCCCATAGGCAGAGAACTTGGGATTCCCTCCTCCTTCTCCCCCCCTGGAAGTCAGAGAGTAGCAGGTGGAAATCCAAGTTTTTGGTGTCTTCAGAATTTGTCACCTAAGGCATAAGCCTATGTTTCTTATACATCTGAGATAATTAATCTTTGATTTCTTTCTGGTTTAACTGTTTCTTGTCCTCCTAATTGATAAGTTGCTAATGAATGTTTGTGCTACCCAGATGCATGATTTTATTTTATTTTTTTTTGCACTCATGCATGGTTTAAAAACTGTTGACCATTCTTCCACTTCTTTCAAATGCCCCTTTCAGTTTTTTGCACTCCTCCTGCAGGTGGTCAGCTGAGATATCCTTATTACAGTGGGCGGTGACGATGAGCTAGAGCAATGTAGGCAGTCAAGCTTGTGGACCTAATGACTGGGAGATAGCCTGAGTTAGAGCACTGATGTAGTCCAGCTTTTCGTACACAAATTGTAGAAATAAAGGTCAGTAAACAAGTTGTAGGTGAGATCCTTTTATTGGCCTAATTTAATACATGTTTTACTAGCTTTGAAAGACATTTTGCACTAACCAGATGAAGTATAGGTCTTGAAAGCTAGTCAGATATGTATTGCGTTAATCCGATAGAAGGTATCAACTACATCTTTTTGTTGACTTTTATTTCTATGTATCCGTGTGGATTAAGACTGCAGTCATATTATTTATTTACTATTTATTTTCTAAACCACCTTCCTGATCCTGAAAGATTGCAAAAGTGGTGTACAACCAATATTAAAACTTACATAAGTAACAAATATACAAAACACAATAAAAAATCACATATTTATCACATTACTTGGAGAAATTGGGGTTACAAGACCATAGATACAGTAGGGTGAAACCAAGCCTACCTCAGCCTGGTGCTTAGGACCTGGACTCATAAGGTTGTTTTATTGTAAAATTTGCGTTGCGCCTCATTCATGAACTTTCTTGGGCAAAGGGACAGAAATATCCTATTTAAAATCCTATAAAAATTTGTGGAAGTAATTCCTTGCGTTTATCATTTTGCCATCGTCCCTCCTCGTCCTGACCTCTAATGCAGAGTAGGATCAGGTGTGAGAAGTGGAAAGCTTATGGTGCTCTCTGACAGGACCCTGGCAAAAAGCAGTGAGTATGTGGAAGAGTTTAGTGTTTTTTTGTAGGAAATTGTTTTATTTGTTGCTGAGTAGTGAGGGAGGGAAGGGTGGCGGCCACACCACACAGAGCGTGTGCGTCACGGCCCTCATTTCCTGGATACCACAAGGTCACCATGGTTACAGGAAGTTCCTCCATAGTGAACTGCAAAGAGAGCTGGTGATTAACTGCCTCTTGGTTTCACTGACTGCACACGAAGGCAGCAAAGGAAGTCCTGCTGATTCCTCTCTAGCCGCCCTTAAGCACAACCCCAGAATCGGTTCCATGAACCCCAAAGCAGATCCAAGGCCTCCAAAACAGATCAGTGAACTTTCAAAACAGACCCATGAACCTCAAAATTGCTCAGTAAATACCAAAACAGAAACATGAAACCCCACAAACTGAGCTTTTGAACCCTTGAAAACAGACTCATGAACCACAGACACATATGGAACCCCATGAAGCTGATAACAGCGGTCTCTCAATGTGGCCACGAGGAGCCCCTCAAAGCACACAGCAGCCTCTTCACCCTTGCTCCTAAGAAATTTGTTTTGTTGCAAACAAGCTCAGAGCCTCCCTGCTTACTTCTCTGCCTTATCTCGGAGTAGCAGGCTCACATGGGACAACATGACTAGAGAAGAGACAGTGCTCGGCTAGGCCAGCCGGTAAGAGGAGTAGGAGGCACAAACCACGCCTTCATGTCCCGGGGCTTACTCTTGATGTTGAAAACTGCTAAAACAATGGATAAAGCTCGTACACAGGGCTGGGTCATATCTCTGCTATGAAGCCTTTTTTTTTTTATGGGCAAGGTTACGTTACCTGCCTGTGCCTCAAAATGCCTGTGATTGTATGTTTCCTTGGACTGGTAGCTGCAGAGGGAAGCCGCGATAAATTATTCCACTACAATGCACACCAATGACCAGGCTTTGGAAAATCACTTAACGTTATTCTAACAAAAGACTGCAACATTCTATCCATTTGATCTTCCAATGTGATAGACTAAAGTGAGATGATCTACTGTCACAACAAGCCAAGGAAATTGCATGGTCTTCCAGGTGAGAGACAGCAGAGCAATAGGGAAGTCTGTGGAGTGAATGTGCGAGGGAAGAATTTGAGGGCCTTATAATGAGACTGGTGGTACCATCCACGAGATAAGGGTAAGCTGCAAGGTCCGATCCGTATACGAATCAATTTATTCAGCCCAGGGAACAGGAAAGGCTGATTTATCTGAGTGTTCAGGTCTGTAAAGGGTATTCTTAACCGTCTGTATTTCTCATTGATTTAGGCTTCCATTATGAGTCCAATAACGAGCTGGACAAGAGAGATTTTGAGAAGTCTCTTGAGACCATTGCTGTGGTCTTCAGCAGCACGTAAGTGGGCCTAGGGAGGTCCCCTCCCATAAGTGTGTGTGTGTGTGGGGGGGGGGGGGGGGGGGGGGGGGGGGAGAAGGGTGTCGCCAGAGTGATCAAGGTGATGAAAGGAGGAAAGGTAAAGTCAGTGTAGGGGTTGAGCTGTGTACATATTTATGATAAGGAGCTAGCAGGGGATAAGAATAAGGCAATTGTTCTGTTCTTTCATATTTTATGACCTATGATGTATGTTTTTTGTTGATACGTATGCTGATTTTTGTATATTGATTAGTTTTATTATATTGTATGTGTATATTGAATATATATAGTGTTTTCTGTATGATGATTATCTGCATTTTTTTTTGTAAACTACTCTAATATTTTATTGACAAGTGGTATATCAAGCAACTAAACTAAATTAAACAGGGCCAGACTTGGATCTGGTATAGTCAGCATTTTCTCCGTATAGCACAGTGTACACCAATTATCTGCCGCCATCCTCCTCCTCCTCCCCTCTCACAGCCTTCTGTAATGGTGATGGGCCCTTTCTCCTGTCTCTGCTCTTTCAGTGTCTCAGAATTCCTCATGGGTGAAGTGGACAGCAGCACACTCCTCTCACTGCCTCCAGGGGACAACTATCAGGTGGGCTCTGCCACGTTAAAAAGAAGCATGCAAAGCCTAGCCCAGCATGGCCATCTTAGTGCATCTGCTTTCCTGCCAGAGGTACTGACAGGTGGTACTGGCACAGGAGAGCTTCCTCTGCCAAGTACTGATGGAAGGCACTGGTGCTGCGGAGCTGCCCCTGCCGGATACCTTGCAGTGGTACTGGTACTGCCGCTGCCCCTGCCAAGTACATAGAAATGGCATTGGGACTGTAGAACTGCCCCTCCAACGTACAGGAGGGGACTGCGGACTTTCTTCTAGGGGGGCTTCAGGAAGAACAGGGGATTTTGTGGGAGAAATGGGTCTGAACCATTGCATACGGTGGGATGTGATCTACCCCCACTCCCCTTCCCCCACCCATACCCTTTACTGCTAGGTGTCCATGTTCTAAGTCTAGTAAATGATACTGGATAGTTACAGCAATGTATAGTGTTTAATATAATGGAGCATTGAATGGACTTCCACCTTGGTCCAGTATCTGCGGTATCCTCCGGTCACTGCAAATCCCCATAGGGGTTGAACTCTCCAGATTTCCTTCCAACATCTTCACTAGAAGCTGCTATTCCAGCGTCCTTCCCCCAAACTCCCCTGTGATTTCTCTTCTCCTCTCCATCTTGCCACCTGCAGTCAATGGAGAATCTCTACGGTGGGATCCCAGGGCCAGGAGCAGATTATACACAGCTTCATCCTGAATATGTGGATTTAGGTGAGTGTCACTTCTCATGTTTCAGAAATTTAAAAAAAAAAAAACCAACCCCAATATGGCAGAAATGAGACTGTGAAGGTCAATGGAGAGGCCTGGTAGGAGGTCAGTTCACTGCAGAATGGACAGAAAACACCCGGATCGCTAATGGAGAAAGGGATAGAGAACGCGTGTGCGTGCCGAGCATGTCACAGTGTCCCTGTTACAGGTAGCCCATCTGCAGAGGCAGTGGATATCATGCTGCAGCGCTACGAGGGTGGTGTGGATGCAGCTCTGCAATACTCCAAGAATATCTCCAAGTACATGAAGGATCTCATTTACTACCTGGAGAAGAGGACCACCCTGGGTGAGATGGGGGCTGTCTGCCGAGTGGTTGGGGGGGGGGGAATGGGGCGTTGTGTGGCTTGAAAGTGGGCATAGCACATGGCAGCTGCCAGATGTGGACGGTGGGTGGGGGGGGAGGGTCAGTGGAGCGGATGGGATTTTAGTGCAGGGAGTCAGGGGATGCTTGGGAGCGCTGTGCCATTAACCGTGCACTTTCCTTCTCCTTGTCTTTCAGAGATGGAGTTTGCTAAAGGGCTACAGAAGCTGGTGAACACCTGCAGGCAAATGATCACGCAGGAGGTAAAGCACAGCTTCTCCTTTCCCTATAAGCCATGGAGCACATGGAGGCATCACAGAAGGATTGGCTCTTAATACCTGTTCACTTATTCAGCCTTCAGCGTCACATATTCTGCCTCTTAACTGCTCTTGTCCTTCTCCCCAGCCTCACATGCCTTTCCTCTCCATCTATTCACTGGCCCTGGAGCAGGATACAGATTATGGCCATGGGGTCCTACAAGCAGCAAGCACCCTGCAAAATCAAACTCTCCTTCAGGTGAGACCCTTCCCCAGGTGATACCTCCACAAATCTCCGGGCGAGACCACTTCAGTCTTGGGTGAGCCCCTTATAATCTTCCTCAGGTTAGATACCTGCAACTCTCCTGCAGGTGAAACCCCCTTGATCTTCCTCTAGATGTGACCCCTTCTAGGTAAATAAAAAAAAGCCCAACCCACCTTTAGATAAGACACCCTTTAAAGCTCTTCCAGTGGACCCTCCCAGATCAGACCCCTTTCTTTGATCTTCCACCAGATAAGATCCCCAATCCCTTCCTTCCTCCAGGATCATATGATACTGGAGGACTGGCATATAGGTAGAACATGTGCTCAGTTAGTGCTGGTATACCAGCCTAAAGCCGGTACATTAAAGGCACACACATAAGCACCGTGAGCCTCTCCACCAGAGATCTGTTAAATCCCCTTTTTCTTTAGAAATGGGATACGTAGCTATGATTTCTCTCCCCACTCCCTTTCTATATGCATTCTACCTTTTTAACCCCGTGGCATGTTTCTTGTTCAGCCGCTGGCCGTGAGGCGCCTGGAGCACGAGAAGAAAAGGAAGGAGATTAAGGAGCAGTGGCAGCGAGCACAGAGGAAACTGGTATGATGAGCAACCCTGCATGTCATAAGGGTGGGCCTTGTACAAAGGGTAGGAGAACACGGGGGTGAGGGGGTCCTGTCTCCTATTTTGAGTTCTCATTTTACAAGTCAAGAATAGTGTAAACTGTAAATCCATCTTTGAGGCGGCGTCTCTTCCTTCATATATCACAAGGAGACTGTCTTGGAACTAGTGTATTCTTTATTGCTAGTTACAGAAATCATTGACAGAAATAAAAAAAAGAAAGGCACGACAGCAAAAGCAGAGAGAAAGACAGACAGAAAAGCAAAGCAAACAAAAGCTCTTCTCTTTGTGTTTCACGTATAGGGATAAATCACAAATTTCCATATTATCTTCTCAGTTTTCTAGGTTTCCATACATGGCAATAAGTTGACAGACTAGCTGCGCCCATATCCTGTGATATCACTGCATCCATCTATTATCGATTGGAAAATAGTATAATAATCTCACAGTTAGTCGGTCTCTGGTGCCATCTAACAGATGCAAGCTCACACTGCAGATAAATTGCAATAAACTCTTTTTTTTTTTATTCTTTTCCAGACCTTGAAACGAAACAGTCACCTGTTACCTATATGTGTATAACCTGCTTCTACTCCCTCATTCTCTCTTGTGGCTCCTAATTATGGACCTTCGCTTTTATTTTTTATTTTATTTTTTCCTGGGAATTTATCAGTGTTTATAATAACGAACAAAATCAAGAGAAAAACAGTGTAAAATATGACCCTTTTTTTTTTCCCCCCCACTGACTTTCTCCTGTTTTTGTTCATTATAATAAATGATAAAAACGAAGGTCCCTACTCATAATGAGAGAGTTCAGTGTAACAGGCACCAGTAAACCGCAATGAAACAGTGAAAGACTGGAGGTTAACAGGAGCGCTCTAGCATTTAATGGGGACAGAAGGGCAGCACCAGGACCTGGGTATCTTGCTGGGCCGAGCCTCAGGCTGGGCACATGACAAGCACGTTTCTCTTCGTCCTTGACAACTGTTTAGGTCGGTTTTAAGGATTCCATTCATGTTAACGTTGGCTTTTCAATTTCTTCTACCCTCTCTTTCCCTGCATGGGGGTTTCTGATTTGCTCCTTCAGCAAGAGGCAGAGTCCAACCTGCGGAAGTCAAAGCAGGGCTACATGCAGCGCAGTGAGGAATACGAGAAAGCAAAATACGTGACTGTGAAGGCAGAGGAGGAGCAGCTGAACACCAGCAGTAACCTGACCACCAAGACGCTGGACAAGAAGCGCAAACTGGAGGAGGAAGCCAAGAACAAGGTGAGGAAGGGGGGTCGATGGGGGGCACGAGAAGAGACTTCTGCCCCCTTCCAGCCCCAAGGCCGGCTTGACCCCCCCCGACTTGTCCTTTGCAGGCGGAGGAAGCAATGGCGACGTACCGCACTTGCATCGCCGACGCGAAGACACAGAAGCAGGAGCTGGAGGACACAAAAGTGAACGTGCTCCGACAGATCCAGGATGTGATCAAGCAAAGCGACCAGATCCTCAAGGCGGTAAGAGTCTTTGCCCCATTGCCGGCCCCCCTGTGCAGGTTCCCTCCAGGAGCAGGGCCGGGCTGACGCTTGTCTCTCTGTGTACGCTGCAGGCCACCATCTCCTACTATCAGATGATGCACATGCAGACGGCCCCGCTCCCGGTGCACTTCCAGACCCTCTGCGAAAGCAGCAAGCTGTACGACCTGGGGCAGCAGTACGCCTCCTATGTCAGGCAGCTGCAGCGAGGGGACGAGCCCGACACCCAGTACGATTTTCAACCTTACGTGCCTCAGATCACATGGTAAGTGGGGGGGGGGGGGGTTTTACATGACCAGCGAGGTTTGAAGTCGTCTTCTTTTTATGAATCCACACCCTGACTCTTTTCACAGAGACTCGGAACGCCTTTAAAAAAAAAAAAAAAAATTGTGACATCTTTCTTTCTTTCACGGGTTCTCAAAACCTTCGAGTTTCTCTCTAGCTTCTACCTGCAAGAGGCTTTCGACCACCACTAGGTTTCTCCGAGGCGGAATAACTCTCTTACATCCCCACGCATTCCGGGATTTGAGTTTCATTGTTGAGAAAAGCTGCCAGGATGCTGTGGGAAAATGAAGCTAGCTGGAGAGGTCCCCCCCCGGCTCTTTCACCCCTGGAGAGACTGTACCAGCAAAATGCTCATCTGGAAATCAGGGGCTGCGTGTCATGCGCTTTCGTGGAAGTCCGGCCATGAGTGGGGCTCCGTGTACAATCCGGGATGTTCCTTTCCATGCATTTTCCCCAATTTCTGCCCCTTTTCCCCACCAAACATTTATTTATTTATTTATTTATCAATCTGTTTATTTGAGCCAACAATCAGACAGGGAATCGGCCCAAATACCCATCAAATCGTGGCAAAAAGAATATCCCATGAATTAACAAACTTAGGCTCAAATATCATTTTACAATAGTAACCGAATCCCCAACACACACAAACACACCACAGTCTCACCCCATTTCACCCACTCACTCCACCACCCAAGCTTGGAAAGCTATAACGAAGCCCGCACTGTTTGAACCCAGGCAAAATGGATCACCTTCACGCTTTTCCTTAAAACGTTTTCCCAAAGTAAAAAATAGCCTTCAAGAGCTGTGAATGCCCGTTTTTTGAGGGGGAGCAGATCTTTTCTGCCGCAGCTTCTCAGCTTGCGCAGTGCTCCGCATCAGCGCTTTCCAATGCGCCAACTCGGGGGCATCGCTGGTTTTCTTAGCAAGCAACAGTGCCGGCGCTAAAAACCGCACACACACCCCACCCCACCCCCGCGGGAGTCGGATATTCTTATCCATAAATATGCAAATAGATTAACAGCCTGGATCAAGGAACTCCACCCCCCCCCCCCCCCTCAAATTCATCTAAGAAGTCTGTAATCTCATGCCAAAACCCTTGTAGCTTAAAGCAGCCAGTGAACACTGGACATAAGGCCTCAATACGGGTGTTACATTTAATACAATAGTCAGATGCCCAAAGCCGCATTTTCACCCCCTAAGCTCTTGCAATGTATACTCTGTGCAGCAGTTTAAACTGGATCTCTCGCATGCCCACAGCCAGGAGATATTTGTGAATCGGCGCAAAGGCCAAACACATGGATTCCCCAAATCCTCGCTCCACTGTGCCGCCAAACAGGCCACATGAGAGGAGGGCAGAAGTGCTTTTAAATGAGAGGCCCGCACTGAAATTTTATTAAATTTAGGAGCAGTATCGAGAAAAATGTCTTCCTCATCCGTGAGAACAACCCGAGACAGCTGTCCAGCACAAACACTGACCCCCATAATGCAGGCTGGCCTGCAGAAGTGCAAAAAAAACCTGACTATTCGGCAGCTCCCTTTCCACCTGCAATTGCTGAAAGGAAAGCCAACAAGGGGGTATCCGGCTCCACTAAGGATGCCATGTTATGCAGCCCCTTGCTAGCCCAATCTGGAAACACGGCGCACTGGAGCCCAGGCAAAAACTGCAAATTCCCCAGCAGGGTAAGAAAAGACGACACCCGAGCAATCGCGCCCCATAAGCCCTCACCACCACAGCCACGCATTCTCAACAGCTACCAAGCAGAAGGCGGATACTCTTAAAGATCAGAGAGTAATCCGCTTCGCATGTACCAAATTGACTGTTAATTAAGGAGAGGCCTTCCACTTCAAACTTTCGTTTGCCTGAAACCCATTCCTGCAGTAGGCAGAGGAAACAAGCTGCATTATACGCTCTCAGGTCCAGCAGATCTACCCTGCCTTTCTTCCCCTGCCCAGTCTCAACACATCATAGCGGATCCGCGCCCTTCTGTTGTTCCAAGCACACAATCCCAGAAGCGACCGGAATTTCCGTGCTCTGTTATTCTCCATCCACAAAGGCAACATTTGAAAGGGGTATAACACACTGGGGAGAGCAACCATATTAACCAAAGCACTTCTCCCCGGCAGCGACAAAGGTAAAGATTTCCACCGCTGGAGGAAGGATTTTATCTTATCTGAAGTCGCGTAAAAATTAAAAGAACATAGTTCCTCCACAGTGCGAGCTAAATGAATCCCTAGATACCGAAACTGGTCCTTAGTCCATTGCAGTGGAAAGGAGCCCACCCATCGATCTATCAAGGTAATATGTAGGGGAAAAGCTCATATTTATCATAATTAATCCACAGACTGGAAAAAAAAAAACAAATCAGTAATCGTGCTGGTAATCTCCCGGAGACACCATTGCGGGTTGTCAATGAAAAGTAAAAGATCGTCCGCGAGCATGTTCAACTTCAATTCCTTACGCTTAATCTGAATCTCTTGAGAAGAGGGCAAACTACGAAGCTGGATTGCCAATGGCTCTAATCCAAGCACAAACAGCAAGGGAGACAAGAGGCACCCCTGTCTGGTACTGCTTCCAAGCTCAAAAATGTCCGACAAAGACCCACTGACCAAAATCTGCTTAGAAAACAAGGAGCAAGGATGGAGCACATTGGATTCGCTGTACTGACTTAGAACTGCCCTCACACCAACGTCAGATGTGTCGACCTCCACGATGAAAGGACGGTGTAGGTCAAGGTGGCGGAGACATGGCTTCTTTTGAAAAGTCTCTTTGAGCATCAGGAAGGCTGAGATGGCTTCAGGAGACCAATTGGCTGGGTTGGCTCCCTTCTTGGTTATAGCAGTTAGAGGGACTGTCAATGATGAGTAGTTTCTAATAAAGGATCGGTAGTAATTGGTGAATCCCAAGAAGTGACGCAATGCCTTCAGGCCTGTGGGTTGAGGCCAGTTCCGGATACTCTCAAGTTTCTTGGGGTCCATTTGAAAACCATTCTTAGAAACAATGTAACTCAAGAAGGGTACAGCCTCTTTGTGGAATTCGCACTTCTCAAGCTTTGCGTAAAGATGGTACTCACACAGGCGTCTTAGGACTTTCTTAACATCCTCCTGATGACTTTGCAGATCTTGAGAAAAGATCAGTATATCATCGAGATATACTACTACACATTGATACAGTAAGTCCCGTAAGATGTCGTTCAATCATAATTTGAAAGACTGCGGGTGCGTTACTTAAACCGAAGGACATGACGAGGTATTTAAAGTGTCCATCATGGGTGTTAAAAGCAGTCTTCCATTCATCTCCTTCTTGAATACGCACCAAGTTGTAAGCTCCTTTTAGGTCCAATTTGGAGAATATTTTGGCCCCTTGGAGTCTATCAAACAGTTCAGATATTAAGGGCAGGAGGTACCTGTCCTTGATGGTAATCTCATTCAGACCCCTGTAGTCGATGCAGGGGTGTAAGGTGCCATCCTTTTTCCCCACGAAAAAGATTTGGAAAGTCTGATAAATCCCTTTTGCAGGTTTTCTTGTATGTAGGTAGACATAGCTTTAATCTCAGCTACTGAAAGAGGGTAAACTCGTCCTTTGGGAGGTTCTGAATTTGGCTTCAGATTTATGGCACAATCGAACTCTCTATGTGGCGGAAGAACATCAGCTGCTTGCTTTGAGAAAACATCCTGGAAGGAGGTGTATTGTGGAGGTAAGCCAGGTAATGATGGGGTAGTGGGCATGCAGATGAGCGGTGAAACTTCAGCAAGACACCGACCATGACAGTCTGGTCCCCACCGGGACAGTTCCAAGGTAGCCCAATTAAATTGTGGCATATGGTCTTGAAGCCACGGCAGCCCCAATACCACCGGATGCATGGCTTTTTCCAACACTAGAAAAGAAAATGATTCAGAATGTAGAGCTCCAGTGCGCAGGCCGATGGCCTGAGTGGTCAATGAAACTTCTCTAGGAAATGATTCTCCATGGATGGATGACAATAGCAGAGGCTTAGCTATTGGTGTGGTAGGAATCCGTAGATGTTCAATCAAGCGCTTCAGAATAAAATTACCTCCGGCACCGGAGTCAATGAGGGCAAGACTCTGAAACTCAAGACCTCCGCAAAGCAAAGATATGGGTCATGATATTGGAAGAGTAGGAGAGGTGAGGCCCAGGAGAAGTCCTCCTGCAGATTCCAGGCCCGTCAGTATCCCGGACAAATGGGACAGGTTTGGACTGCATTACCCGATTGGCCACAGTACATACACAACCCCATGCGCTTGCGATAACGTCTCTCCTTAGAGGTCAAATGGCTTCGGCCTAGTTGCATAGGCTCTTCCTCCTCTAGGGGTGCAGACGGTAAGCTGGAAGCAATAGGCACAGGTTTAGGATGGTTAGCCCCCACTGTAGACCTTCGTGGACTCTTAGCCTCTTGAGTACGATCATGGATACGGCGGTCAATTCTCCCTGTTAGTTCCATCAGGGACTCAAGGGAATCATGCAAATCGCGAGCCACTAATTCATCCTTTATGCGAGAGTTGAGACCCTCCATGAATATGGCACGTAAGCATCCAGTGTCCCAATGTAGTTCAGATGCTAGAGTCTTAAATTCAATAGCAAAGTCTGTAAGTGGCTTGTTACCTTGCTGAAGGTTGAGCAAGGCGGATCCAGCGATGGTCTGGCGAACTGTGTCATCAAACACAGACTTAAAAAGTTTTAGAAATCCTAGTAGGTCATTCAGGATAGGATCTTCACGTTCCCATAATGGTGAAGCCAGGCCAGGGCTCGTCCTCCTAAAAACGACAGGATGGAGATGGTCTTTGAAGCTTCAGTGGGAAAGAGGGTAGGCTGTAATGAAAAATGCATGCTGCATTAATTAACAAACCCTCTGCACATCTTGGCTTCACCCGTAAAGCGGGTAGGTGTGGATAAAGGTACAGTGGTCTTAAGGGTTACCACTGGTGACAGCAATTCCTTCACAGGAAGAGCTGAAGAGTTCAGCTGAGCGTGTAACTGATTGAAGGCTAGGCTCTCCAAAGACTTTTGTTGTTCTGTGATCTGCTAGGCTAGGCCAGGGATGGCCTGCAGGGCTGCGAGCTGAGCTAAGTCCATGGAGTTAGCAATCTGTTGTGTTTGTGGCATTGTGGACCCTTTGTCGCAATGGAGGACTCCTCCCACGGGGAGGGGCCCCGTGGGGAACTACTGCGATAGGCTGAACTCAGATAGCAGACACAGTATGGATAGAGGCTTTATTGTAATGCACTGATCCAAGAAGTGCCAGTACGTTCAACAGGCTCAGATGTGAAGCCTCACCCAGATGTTTCACGATAGGCGGAAGCCCGCAGTGCGTGTAAATTCGCAGCTGGTAGGTGGAGCTGGTGCACCGGATCGTAGAGGAATTCACAGGAATGATGGCGTCTTCCTGATGATGGAAAGTTGGGACCGAAGATCCGTGGTGCAGGATATAATGGCTGGTAGGCCCTCGAGGAGTGAGTACCCGATGGTCCGATATCCTGAAATGTAGAAGAGAGAGAAAGACCCCTGAGGAACGGTTGTCTAGTTAGAGAGGACCTCGAAGGGTAGTTGGAAGCGAGAGACCCCCGAGGAGCGGGTATCTTGAGTTTCTACTGGAGCGAGGCCCTTGGAGTGAAGCAGCGTCTAAGCAAGCAGCTTAAAGCGGACAGAGTAGCTTAAACCAAAGTCCTTGCTAACTCAAGGTGGTAGCGGAAGCGGAGGCTAGATATACCCGGAGGTACTGACGTCATGCGGTGGGGCCGCCCCCGAGGTTCCCGCCATGACGTATATTTGAGCATAGGAGATGTGCGCGCTCGCGCCCTAGGAGGCCACGGGAGTGAGCATGGTGGATGTGGATGCCCATGCTGGTTTGGAAACGCCGAGACCCTCGGCACCGGAGGCAGCCACCTTGCCCAAAGAGAGAGAATGGGGAGAAAAAGAGGTAAGGCAGAGCGGTTGCAGCTGTCTGCGACCAACAAATGCAACACAGCCTGAGCAAGGTTCCCGGAGAAGGGAAGGGAGGGAGGGTTTTCAGGGGAATGGGTACTTTGCTAATATGATTGAAAGATGCCAGAAGGTGACACTTGTGGATGAGGGGGTGGATCGAAAACCTAGGGGCCCTATAAAGGGGGAGTTTATGACAAAGGAGTCATGTATTATAATAGCTACCACCAGAATAAGGTGTTTTCCACAGAAGCTTGGCAAATTCATCATGGCTTCCTTTAAAATAATGACATTAAATGTCAAAGGCCTGAATACCCCCAGGACACAAAAGCTGTTATATGCTGACCTCCTTAGATTAAACGCGGCCATAGTGATGTTGCAGGAAACTCATTTAAAAAGGAGACTTGAACATTGAATGTGTTCTTAACAGTTCCCATTTCAAATGTGGTCCTCGAGTTCAAAACGAAACAAGAATGCAGGGGTGGGGATATTTTTCAAAAAAGATTTTGCATTCAATTTGGTATCCTGTTATAGAGACCCAGAAGGGGAGATACATTATGGTTGTAATTACAGTGGCAGGGGAAAAATATTCCCTGCTTAATATATAGTGAAAACAATAGGAATCGGATGATCACACGAAGTCCTTTATTATGTGCCCGACTCTGGCCGAGTTTCGCTCATAGAGCTGCCTCAGGGGCAACTACAACAAAACAATATATCAATAAATATCCAAATTACACAATGGCGCATTAAAAATTGAAATCATAAAAACATGTATACATGTACAAACTCAAATCATAAAAACATACATGTATAAAAACTAACAACATGAATACTGTAAAACATGTATGAATATACTTATCAAATCATAAAACAAAAAACATCTATAAATAAAATAAATTCAAAAAACACCATACTTAGAAATATGAACTTTACAACATAAATAACTGTATGAACTCATGGATAATATATAAATATAAATAAAACTCAATTATATGCAAACATTAAAGAAGTGTAGACAGAAAGTGGAACAAAAACACAAAGGAACCGGAGAGGCTAACTAATTCACATTGGAATGCATAATAAAAAAATACTAAAATGGAGTCTGTATATAATACATCATTAATTATATAATAAAGATCTTACTTCAATCGGCAGGATATGAAAAAATGCCTGCTGGGCTGTTGTCACATGTCACACTGTAGCAAATATTAGTTCCTATATGGAGATCAAAAGTAAATATGCCATATCATTGGAACAATACCTCAACATTTGTATAAAATTGGATAACACGGAACCCATCCAAATCTCTTAATTGACTCATTAATACAATTCTCTGGGTAACCTTTTTCTAAAAATCGTGCTTTTGTTTCTTCAGATCTCTTTTTGAATGTCTTATTATCAGTACATAATCTTTTTAGACGTAAGAATTGACTGTATGGCAAATTTTTTATGAGTGATTTGTTATGACAACTGTCGTAAACTAAAAATTTATTCTTATCTGTGGGTTTTCGATAAACATCAGTGGTAAAACCTATATGATCTCTCTTTATCAGTATATCCAAAAATGAGATCTCTTTTGAATCAAACTGCACTTTAAAATGTAAATTTGAATCGAGTCCATTGAGCCATTCCACAAAACTTTGTAATTCACATTCACTACCTCTCCATAATAAAAACACATCATCAATGTACCTTTTCCATAGTAGGACATTAGTCTTGTACCTATGATCTGTTAAAAACATTCTTTCAAAATTCGCAACGTAAAGATTCGCAATTGATGGGGCCATAGGTGACCCCATCGCTACTCCCTTAATTTGTACATAATATTCACAATTGAAAGAAAAAAAGTTCTTTCCATATAGGAACTAATATTTGCTACAGTGTGACATGTGACAACAGCCAAGCAGGCATTTTTTCATATCCTGCCGATTGAAGTAAGATCTTTATTATATAATTAATGATGTATTATATACAGACTCCATTTTAGTATTTTTTTATTATGCATTCCAATGTGAATTAGTTAGCCTCTCCGGTTCCTTTGTGTTTTTGTTCCACTTTCTGTCTACACTTCTTTAATGTTTGCATATAATTGAGTTTTATTTATATTTATATATTATCCATGAGTTCATACAGTTATTTATGTTGTAAAGTTCATATTTCTAAGTATGGTGTTTTTTGAATTTATTTTATTTATAGATGTTTTTTGTTTTATGATTTGATAAGTATATTCATACATGTTTTACAGTATTCATGTTGTTAGTTTTTATACATGTATGTTTTTATGATTTGAGTTTGTACATGTATACATGTTTTTATGATTTCAATTTTTAATGCGCCATTGTGTAATTTGGATATTTATTGATATATTGTTTTGTTGTAGTTGCCCCTGAGGCAGCTCTATGAGCGAAACTCGGCCAGAGTCGGGCACATAATAAAGGGCTTCGTGTGATCATCCGATTCCTATTGTTTTCACTCTAATACAGCCAACTGGATCGGTTTCCGATTTGTTTTTTGGGTCCATCCCTGCTTAATATATATGCACCCAACTGACACCAATGGTTTTGGGTTTTTTTACAAGTGTGGGGGATATACTCTTGCGACAAGCGGAGGGTCATCTACTCATAGCAGGTGATTGTAACATTACTGTGAACCCTGTGTTAGATAATTCTTCAGGCTGTGGTTCGGTCTCCGGCAAACATAGAACTCAATTTAAGAGATTTATATCATGTAACAATGTCTTAGATGCCTGGAGGTTTTTTTATCCTCGCTCAAAAAATTACACTTTCTATTCAAAACCACATAATACTTACGCGAGGATAGATATACTATTGGTCAATAGAGAGATAGCAAACCGGATTCAGAGGGTATCTATAGAACCTATAATCTGGTCAGACTTTGCACCGGTTTGGCTTGAACTCTCCTTTCCAAAATATGATTTGGGCTGTCGCTTCTGGAGACTGAATGATATCTCCCCCGTTGTACTCTGGGACTGCCTGAAGGCCGTGATGCGGGACAAGTTTATAGCAAGGGCATCCTATGTTAAAAAGCAATCATTCCGAGAAAGGGTAGATTTATTGCAACAATTAACACAATTAGAACAGAGCCATAAAGATAACCCTACGCAAATTAATCGCCATAAACTAGAGATCTGTAGATCCAGATTACTAGAGCTCAATTCAGCTAAAATAGCATTGTTATGTTTTTGCAAGGATGTGAACCCTGGGCCGAGATGAGAGGTGTCTCTGCCCACAGAGAGTAGCCCTGTGAGCCTCACCATCGGTAGTAGGACACAGCTGTATGATAGAGACTTTATTATGAAGGCAGGAAAGGCAGAGTCCGCAGAACAAGAGATGCAAATAAGTATAGTTCTGAGCAGTGGGGTATACCCAGGGTGATACCACTGATGTGAAGATCCAGTAGTGGCCTGCAGAGCGGGGTACGCCAGGAAGTCCCTTCAGACAAGTAGAGATTACCTCAGAAGTACAGATCCGGTAGTGGCCCGCAGAGCAGGGTACGCTGAGGATGTCTGTACTGTAGATGATGATGATGAGAAGACTGAGGTGCAGGAACCCGGAAGTGGATCTTGTAGCTGGTGCAGCAATACTCTGCAGCTCAGGCTATACTGGAACAACTTCTACTGAAGAAAAAACGGTAGTGGCCCGAGGCACGGGGTACACCGCAGAGAAGCTTCAGTAAAGCTAGTATCATTGAAGTCTGTAGTAAGGTACTCACAATTGGTAGTTCCAGGAGAGTGTCCCAAGAAGTGGGTCAGGTAGATATCCAAGGCAGGAAGGCCCTCCGAGGAGCGGATAGCCAGGAACGCGGAAGGGCCCCCGAGGAGCGGGTACCCAGAATGTCCACACGCCAAGAGCGAAATCAGGAATTGGAAGTCCAAGAATGGAGCGGATTCAGCAACGAGGGAACTCCTTGCTAACTCGTAGCAGCTGAGGGCAGGTCAGCTTAAGTACAGCAGCGAGTTGACGTCATCCGGAGGGGATGCCCCAGATGTTCCCGCCAAAGGAGGCCCTTGCGCACGCGCGCTTCTTAGATGATTCCAGAGACAAGATGGCGGTTGGCAGCGCCCACGCCATCCCGGGGATGCCGGGGAGGTCAGCGTTGGTTGGCGGAGGCCGCCATTCTTCCTAGAATTGACGGTGCAGGGAAAAAAGAGGTGAGCATGAGAGGTTGCAGCCGTCTGTGACCGACGGGCGTATCAAGCGTTCACTATGGAACAGGTCAAACAGATCTATTTTGAAGGAGGTAATAAGGCAGGCAGATTACTTGCTAACAAATTGAAGGTGAAACGCTCCCAAACTATAATATCTAAAATCAAGGATGAGTCAGGAATCTGTATAACAAAAAACGATGAGATAAGGCAGCGCTTCCTCCGCTTCTACTCTGAATTGTGTAAAGCTAATCAGAATATTATCCTAGCTAATATAGATCAGTTTCTGGAAGGCACTGACCTCCCAGTTCTGACTGAAGCGCAGAGCATTATTTTGGATACAGATATAATCCCTCAGGAGGTGGAGATCGCCATCAAACAATTAAAACCCAATAAGTCTCCTTGTTTAGATGGCTTTACAGCACGTTTTTACCAAAGCTTTCGTCATGAGCTAATACTGCCCTTGACCACCATGTTTAACCATTTGCAGAATGGGGGATCCTTGGGACAGAATTCGAATTTGGCAGGAATCTCAGTTATAGCTAAACCGGGAACGGAACTCATCACTCATACTGCTCTATCTCCCTCATAGATGTGGACCTGAAACTTTTGGCTAAGATTTTGGCCAATCGACTTAATAGTTGTATAGCCCAAATAATACATACGGAGCAAGCAGGGTTTATCCCGGGAAGAATGGCCTCGGACAATGTCCGCAAGACTCTTGATTCAATATGGTGGGCGAAACAAAAACAAATTCCTTCTCTGTTGATGGCCATAGATGCCGAAAAGGCATTTGATTTAGTGCACTGGCCCTTCTTGTTTCAAGTGCTTCGGAAAATATGCTTTGGCCCCCTCCTACCTAGAGTGGCTTTACAATCTTTATTGATTCACCCAGAGTGAGCGTTAAGGTAAACAGGGGACATTCTGACTCCCTGCCTGTGGGGCGGGGGACACGGCAGGGATTGCTCTCTCTCCCCGCTGTTGTTCGCCCTTTTCATAGAACCTCTAGCCCAAGGGATACATCAAAACCCCTTAATCTTGGGCATTCATGCAGGGGGATATACATGAAAATTATCAGTGTTTGCAGACGATGTGCTTCTCACAATAGCAGATCCCATGGCATCCTTACCAGAGTTAGTAAAAGTTATTGGGAATTTTAGTCCCGTATCTGGATTTTCCATAAATTGGGATAAGACAGAGATCCTTAAATGTCACACTACCAGCTGACTTGGAAAAGGAGCTCAAGCAGGGCTTTCCATTTCGTTGGGCCAGGGACAAAATCAAATATTTGGGAATTTATATCGCAGCGAATAAGGACCTCTTTCAATTAAACTATCCTCCATTGTTATCACAAATCTTTTGGGAACTCGAGGAATGGGATCGTTATCATATATCATGGTTAGGACGCATAGCAACAACAAAAATGAACATTCTCCCTAGACTCAGCTATCTTTTCCAAACTATACCTTACGGTATCCCTCGTGGCGACACTTAAAAAGTGGCAGCGCAGAATGATGACATTTATTTGGAAAGGGAAACGCCCTAGAGGAGCCCAGAAAATATTATTCTAAATCGAAAGCACAAGGGGGCCCGGCTGTTCCAAACCTCCTCTGGTATCACGCTGCATCTCAAACGAAAGCAATCATTGAGTGGCATAGAACCTGGGCTCAACGGGAACAAGCAATTATTGGCCAGATGCCAATTCAGGCACTGCCATGGCCACCTAAAAGGACCTGGCCGTGTATAGCAGCCCTAGCACCACCGTTACAACAGACACTCTTAACACGGGAAAAATGGAAAGCTACGCTTATTGGTTCCAAATCATTATCGGTCAGTTCCTGGCTTTTCCATCATAAAAGATTTTTTGGGTGGTGAAACTCGCCTTCCATTTGCTAATTGGATAAAGAAAGGTATGACTAAATTGGACCAGATTTGGAAATCACCGGGAATCACAGATTTTAATAAAATTCAACAGAAATTGAAAATCGCCTTCCTCAGAATATCTTCATTATATGCAGTTGTGGCACTTCCTGCCAAGATAAAACAGGATCTTAATAAAAAGGTCTCTGAAAATGACTGCAAGTTGTCAGATGAATTACAAAAACCGATGTCCGAACTTTATAAACTGTTCAACCAGGGCAGAATTGGGAACCCCCCGCACATATCCGAGCTTGGGAGGCAAGACCTGGGAAAGGGAGCAAGGGGACGATTTCTGGGACGCAACCTTCCGATCCCTAGGCTAGAAATGTAACATCGGCCATCTTAATTGAAAATGGATATAAATGATTATACCGATGGTATTATATGCCGGATAAACTCCATAGGCTAAATCCTAACAGCCCAGACATTTGTTGGAAGGGCTGTGGTGCACGGGGTTTACCGTCTTTCATTTGTGGTGGATGTGCCCACTGATAACACAATATTGGCTTCAAATATCGGATTGGTTGCAGTCAGTCCTTCAGCGGAAAATAGCTTTAACCCCGGGATCTGCCTTATTAACTGCCCCTTGCTGATCAGCTATCCACCCTCCAGCAGAAATGAGTTAAATCAGTGATCACCGCCGCCAGGTGGGAATTGGCCCGGGTGTGGGGAGACCGAGTGCCCCTCCCCCCCTTCATTAGCGGCAGTGCAGCTGCGGACAGACGAACTTTATCGTCTAAACAAAGATGAACCGCATTTAAACACAAACGGGTGGAATCGTTTTTAAAAGATTTTGGTCGCCATACTTGGTCTGGAGCTCAGCTCAATTGTAACACATCAAGGGGGCTTCCCCTGGAACAGGTGACACTTCTCTCCTGCAGTCATGAATGAGTGCACTGGTATCTTTCTCTCTTTTCTTTTAGGTCAGATTAAAGCATAAGGGAAGGGGATGGGAGGGAGGGGGGAGGGAGGGAAAAGGGGGGGGGGATTTAAAATTAAAAACAAGAGACAACTTAGTATCATGCGGTTTATTATGTACTCAGGGTATTATGAACCAGAGGTTTTAATAGTTATAAGGAAGTTTGTGATACACAGATTTTATTAATGTCGTGTCATAAGCAAATATTGTGGTTATATAAGCAGCTTTTGTTTATAAGCAAAGGCTTCTAATGAGTACTTGGCTATTAGCCGAAAAATGCCTTAATCATTATGTTGACTGTGGATAAATATCTGTATGTGAATTAGTTGTCTGCAATAAAGTTTTAAATTTAAAAAAAAAATGTCAAAGGCCTGGGGGGTAAGTGCAGGCCTATTTTATGACAGCCAGTGGAAGGAGGCCCGAGGGATCTGCCTCCCATATTACGATATCTGGGGAAAAGCTGAGCCAGTGCCACCACATGTATGGAGATGCAGTTCTGATTTTCCTGTCGAGCAGCCGAAGAAAAGCAGGACCACGATCCATGCATGCAATGGGGTAAAACCAGGACTTGGGTCAGCTTGGCTCCCTGCCATGGAGCTGTATAGAGCCACCCTGCAGATACAAAGATTTCTCATCTGACAGCTGGACATTCTCTCTCCTTCAGGTCTCCCTGGATCAGGACACGGAAATCCAGCTTCAATGCCGGTGATATTTCATCCAGTAGTGGCTCCGAGGGTAAAGAGGCAGGCAGTTGTGAGGCCGGAGCTGCGCAGAAGGACCAGCGGGGCACTAACATCGAAAGGAGGGGTTAGTGTGTCTTGTGTCTGACCCTCTAAAGAGCAGGCTCTGGGTTGTTAGACTGAGAGTCCAGACCCTCATGTGTGTCATGTGCATTGTACAGATCGGGTAGCAGAGATTCCACCTATACTTACATATTTTTATAGACTTAAAAGTGTTGACAAAAAAAAAATGGTATGCATCAGTTTCAGCCGGCTGTCTTAGAGCAAGCTGAATCATAAACCTTGTTAATTCATCACTTTAGACTGCTTCCTGGGAGGTCACCCGGTCTCATCAACTTAGCAGGTCTGAGGTCACATGCTTCTGCCTGCCCCTACCAAATTCCCAAGAAGAGAGGCCCAGTGCCTTCCAGCAGTAGGCAACACAAGAATCCAGGTGCCAGGTGAAACAAAGGAATTGAGATGCCTCACCATTGCTCTGCAATTGTATTTTATTGCAGCGAAGATATCAGTGTTCAGGGCTTCCCATACCTCCTCCACTCTTACCCCTATGAATCTAATCAATTACAGCACTGCTGTGCTGATCCTTATCTAAACCTCAAGCTGTCCGGCAAAAGCAAGAATACAGCGTGAGCGGCAGCAATCGTTCATATATATACAGCCCACACTGAATTTCTTGTGGCAGTAATAAAAGGTGTTTTCCAAATACTGTAAAAACAAAAAAACAACTAACATAGTAACATAGTAATGACGGCAGAAAAAGACCAAAATGGTCCATCCAGTCTGCCCAGCAAGCTTCCCAAGGCAGTCACTGCCGCTCCGTGCAGGGTACCCCATGTTTCTCTTAAGGGTAGTAACTGCCGCTCCGTGCAGGTTACTCCCATGTTTCTCTTAAGGGTAGTAACTGCCGCTCCGTGCAGGTTACTCCCATGTTTCTCTTAAGGGTAGTAACTGCCGCTCCATGCAGGTTACTCCCATGTTTCTCTTAAGGGTAGTAACTGCCGCTCCGTGCAGGTTACTCCCATGTTTCTCTTAAGGGTAGTAACTGCCGCTCCGTGCAGGTTACCCCCATGTTTCTCTTAAGGGCAGTAACTGCTGCTCTGTGCAGGTTACCCTCATGTTTCTCTTAAGGGTAGTAACTGCCGCTCCGTGCAGGTTACCCCCATGTTTCTCTTAAGGGAAGTAACTGCCGCTCCGTGCAGGTTACTCCCATGTTTCTCTTAAGGGTAATAACTGCCATTCTGTGCAGGTTACCCCCATGTTTCTCTTAGATTTAGCTTTTTTATGTATTCCCTTCCTCTAGCCTATTAGGGATCCACAGTGTTTATCTCATGCCCCTTTGAAATCCAAAAAGACAAATACATCAGAGCCAAGAGACAAATTCATATTTTGTGGCAGTGCAAGGCTTCTTCCAAAGATGGGGCAGCTCTTTATTTTTTTTGGGTGGCAGCAGGGCCAGACAGTTTCTTGCTGATCATTTGGGCTTCCAACTTTTTCAGAGCCAGGCTGGGGTCTGGTCCTATGAACCTTCAGTTGTAACTAACCAGGGATTTTTCCCTTATTTTATATTCCCTTCCAATTCACTCTGGTCCAGCCCAGGGGTAGGCAATTCTGGTCTTGGAGTGCCATAAACCAGGTCTGATCATCAGGATATCCACAATGAATAGGCATGAAGTATATTTGCATGCACTGCCTCCATTGTATGCAAACCTATTTCATGCCTATTCATTGTGAATGTCCTGGAAACCAGACTTACTTGTGGCACTCCAAGGCCAGAGTTGCCTTCCCCTGGTCCAGTCATTGTGGCGATAGTCCTCAGCCAGGGTTTGTGCACCAGAGCTCCTTCCAGAACACTGTCTGTCCACTAGGTGTCACTCTTGCACAATGTCTCTGAACACCCCCTTCACAGGTTATAACCAATACCACCACAGAATCCCTAGGGAATGGAAGACTGGAGCTGGGAATCCTCTGCGCATTGCAACGGAACCAGCAGGCTGACATGGGGCATCTCTTTATTCAGATCTCTCTTATAAAGGGCATGCAACAGATATCAGGGCACTGCAGAGTTTAGAGCAGTGGTTCCCAACCCTGTCCTGGGGACCCCCCAGCCAGTTGGGTTTTCAGGATATCCACCATGAATATGCATGAGAGAAAATGTGCATGCACTGCCTCTATAACATGCAAACTTTGTCTCATGCATATTCATGGTGGATATCTTGAAAACCTGACTGGCTGGGGGAGTCCCCAGGACAGGGCTGGGAACCACTGGTTTAGAGCAACCCTTGTGCCTGTCTTCATATGTATAGCTGTGGGTAATAAACCTCAGTGATAAGGAATGTCATTACAGACCCCTGCTTACTAACTTGTGCTCTGCTTCAATCCTCAGGAGGACGAGGGCATCAGGGGCACAAATCCTGGCCGACAGCTATCAGCGACACAGATAGCATTGGTGGTAGCAATGCTACAGACTCTTCATCCACCAACTCAGGTAGATCAGCCAAAAGTCCCACCACATGTACAGTGTACAGTGAGATCCACTTGCTTTGATGCTCCAGCACCCTTTTCTACAGCAGTAGAGAGCTCACAACTTCTGCACTTCCGGTCTCTTCCAGCAGGTGGTACTGTAGAGCATGGTGCAGGAGTGTTGTCCGGAGGAGCTTGCAGCTCCTGTAGTCACAGCCTCTGCCAGCAGGAGCTGCTATAGGGAATATTGTACAGGCACTGGCTATAAAAAAAAGTTGTAGGATAGGGGTAGACAACTCGGGACCTGGAGTGCCACAAACAGCTCTGTTTTTCAGGATATCCACAATGAATATGATGAGATAGTAATGCATGTACTACCTCTGTTGTATGCAAATATACCTCATACATATTCATTGTAGATGTCCTGAAAAAACCAGACCTGTTTGTGGCACTCCAGGACCAGAGTTGCCTACCTCTTCTGTAGGAAATGGTGTGAGAGACACGGACGGGGAAACAGTTCATTATTATTCTTGCCAATTTATTTTTGATTCCGAAGGTGAATTTTCCAGGAAGCTTCCACGAACATCCTCCAATGGCACTGTGTCCTCAACTGAAGAGCTTGATGCAAAAGAGGGGAACACTGACTCCTTTGAGCAAAGTAGGTAGCCAGGCGCAGTGTCCCTTCTGGAATGACAGGGCATGAGGCAAATCGGGCCCTTGTGCTTGGGGGGTGACTCGTTAGGCAGGGCGGTCTTCAGCTTTTGCTCTTGCTTCTAGGTATTAATGGCATATCCCCAGAAATTACAATGCCACTGCCCACGGGTCCTTTCCGAAACATAGGGTTATCGAAAGCCGCCCAGACGCACCGTCTCCGGAAGCTGCGCACACCATCAAAGTGCCGAGAGTGCAACAGCTACGTGTACTTCCAGGGAGCAGAGTGTGAGGAGGTATGTGACTGCCGCTTAACACCCACGGGAAGGCAGACAGAGGTGCGATGGAGTCAGGCAGGCCCAGACTGTCAGGTCTTTCGTAACCGATGCTACATTTACTTAAGGGCGGAAACAACTCAGTGAGAGAGCAAAATAATGCATGTATCTGATTGGCCAAAGAAGAACATGTGACCCTTGTGGTATTAAACGGCACCACGTATGAGATCACATCAAACCTGGTCCAGTGGCAGGACAGCTTGCACGGTCGTGAGTGACTCAGAACGTGACAGGACTGTACTTGAACTGGAAAGGCAAACTGGATTAGGAACTCTGTGCCCACATCAGTTTAAAAATTGTGGTTTGAGGCATATTAAGAGTAAGTATTGAGAAGGAAAAGGACACATCTGTCACCACAACCAGGGCTGCCGCACAAGGGGGTATCTAACTAAAAGACCCCCCCTCCCCTTTCTGCTCACTGATGCCTCCCTCTGGATTCCCAGGGGTTGGCCCTGCCCTGTATCTGCAGTTGTAGTCACCCCTCCCCCACCTCTCTCTCTCTCTCTCTCTCTCCCCAGTGTTATCTGGCCTGCCACAAAAAGTGTCTGGAGACTCTGGCCATCCAGTGTGGACACAAGAAGCTCCAGGGCAAGCTGCTGCTCTTTGGCAGAGACTTCTCCCATGCACTGCGGGACAGCGCCGACGGCGTCCCTTTCATCATCAAGAAATGTATCACAGAGATCGAGAGGCGTGCCATGAAAATGAAGGTGAAATACCAAATTAACGATGCACTAAGTATGTATTCTGAGGGATATAATATTGGTATCACTCGCACACGATATCACCTCGAATATTGAAATTTTAACTGGTCCACCGCATCCAAATGATTTCATGTGATAAGCGTGTCTATGCGGATTTTATGTGTTTTGTCTAGATTAAACAAAGACAGGTAATTAAAAAACCAAAAAAGTTTTTAAGGGGAGAAGAGGAAGGTTTCATATAATTTCGTCGTATCACGGCATCCAGCAGTGTTTATGATTTTAATCACTAACCAACCTCCTCCCACCCGTGGTGGTTTCTGTTATTACTTAGCGTGTACCATTCATGTGCATTGATATATATTTGTACGGCCAGTTGAATTTAGCAAAACGCCGAACAATATCAACTATCTGGATACAACAGCACGTCCCCTGATGAAGAATCGTTAATTCAAAACAAGGCCCTGTTGGGACATGGACATGGGATATGGACACATAAGAAGATAAGTTTTGAGAATTTGACTTTTGTTTTCAGCTTTTTGCCAATATTAAAAAAAAAGTGTCGGTGTTTTTGAAAGAAATTTATTTGAATTTTTGCTACAGTAGTTAGTGAGTCACACTACATATTTATAAAATAGTTTTCGATTCAGTACACTGTTTTAAATTTCAACACCGCAAATATATATCAATGCACATGAATGGTACACGCTAAGTAATAATAGAAAACTACCATGGGTGGGAGGAGGTTGGTTAGTGATTAAAATCATAAACACTGCTGGATGCAGCGATACGACGAAATTATATGAAACCTTCCTCTTCTCCCCTTAAAAATTTTTTTGGTTTTTTAATTACCTGTCTTTGTTTAATCTAGACAAAACACATAAAATCCGCGTAGACACGCTTGTCACATGAAATCATTTGGATGCGGTGGGCCAGTTAAAATTTCAGTGTTCGAGGTGATATCGTGTGCGAGTGATGAAAATGAAGGTGACATTCCCCTTGGCTCCAGGAATTTCTTTCCTTCATCCATCTGCTGTGTATCTGTTGGACTGTTCTTTGATAAATGTCCCCTGAGCATTCTGAAACCCGTACATACCGAAAGAAATAAAAATGTACCGAGCGCAATCCTCTGCCGCCTCGCCTAGAGTGCAGAGGGGGAGGCCGGCCCCCTTCAATCACTTCTCGGGGTGACATGTGCGTCTGGGCTAAGCTTGCTTTACCCTCTCCTTTGCCTCCTACCACAGGGAATCTACCGCGTGAACGGGGTAAAGACCCGCGTAGAAAAACTGTGCCAGGCCTTTGAGAATGGAAAGGAGCTTGTGGAGCTCTCCCAGGCCTCTCCTCATGACCTCAGCAACGTTCTTAAACTCTACCTGCGGCAGGTAAGCCCCGCGCCACTCGCAATCCCATTCTTCGCACACTAGAGTCCTCCGTGCCACGACTGGGGCTATGGTGGGAATATTTGCCCTAAGCAATGGACCCTTCAGCCTCCGAAATGTCAATCGACCCTTAAAACTTTCTTTCCTGGTGAAAATCTGACAGGTGGCTCCAGATAGATGGCAAGTTGTGATGCACATTTCAAAATAGGAGCAATGGCATCAGCTCTTATAGTGTAGCCGATGACAAGGACACCCACAAACCTACCTCAAATAAATAATGAAAAAGCTCCTTCAAAAAAAAGCATTTCAAAAAAAGTCATCCGTCATTCAGTTTTTAATAACGTACACCACTTATAGCATAGGCCCAAATTAATAGCAAATCAATTTATTAACAAAATCAATTTTGACAAATTCCCTTTGAAATGAATCTATAATAAAAGTCCTCCAGAATGCAGGGTTCAGTTTCTCCCTTCATGCAAAGTCACAGTTGCATATGTGAGATGAGAGCCAGAAGTCCCCAGTGCATCAGCAGGCCCCATAGAGTTCCTGCATTTTGCCTCCACCAGCTTCTCTCAAGGGAGATCTCTTAACAGATAGCAGGCTCCAGTAACAGGGAAGTCTGAGAAACAAACTCAGCTTTTATATCAGCACTAAACATGTACTAACAGCCACAGAGGAATATGCTCCTTATAGGCAAACGCAAGGTTTAAAACACTTCCCAAAGTCCAGTTTGCCTAGATGTTCAGTTTACCCAGAAACAAATATATTTTCTTTGATAATTACCCCCAAACATTTCTATAAAGGTGTTTTAAATGTGTGTACGCTCTTTGAAAGTTCATATTTATTTATTCTGCCTTTTCTGTTTCTCATGGGAAAGAGGAACAATGACAAGTCATGCAAGAATTACTAAATAGCGTGGCTTCAAACATTTACCCAGCGTCCACAGACATAGAAGAGAGATCTCTCACCCAGTCTGCTCTGGGTTCCAGTTAGAAGGACTGTTAATGTTCAACTCTCCAGGTATAATTGCTCTAAACCACCCCCAGAAGAAACAGCAGAAAAACACCCAGGAGGTTTCTGGTTTCCAAACCAAATGAGATGGTTTAGGCTAATCTTACCTGGTCAAACAAAGGACTGGATGCCATGAGGTGCACTCAGCAGAGCACAGTTTTACTCTCAGGTGTATGCAAAGTGTATTCCCGATGCAGCAAGCAGCTTTGAAAACAAAAAATATGTTGCTAAAACTGTGGCGTGGAAATCCCGTGTTAATGAAGGCATTAGCGATTACCCCCCCAGTACGCAGAGATGCGCTGGCTCAACTCGGGTTTTCTTGGTGCTGGGAATTTTACTTCCAGTCAGTGGTGGAGTAAAGTTTCTGGCACTAGTGTCAGTCTATGCGCAGAAGCAAGAGTTCTGACGCTGGGAATTTTGCACGGAAAACATGCGTTTGGCACACAAAGCATATTTTCTGCCCATGAATACGATTTATGTGCACAAAAAATGTTTTCTGCACTGAGAGTATTTTTGAACACAATAAGTCGTGTTTTGTGTGCACAAAGTCTTTTATGCATGCAGAACATGAATGCTGTGCACATAAATCCTGTCCAAGAGACACTCCCCTCCCCCATCCAAGTTAAAGCATGCAATCAACCTGTGCTGAGTGCACATTTTAACTCGGGGGTTTTTTTGCACATTTTTAACTCCTGATTTGTTTGCATAGCAATTGCTTACTGCATCGGGTTACATTTTCTTTTTTTTTTTTTTAGCACCTGCATTAGGAAACTGTAGGCTGAATTTCAGCGCAGAGTCTTATTGCAGGATCTATTACCTTGGCCTCAAAATCACAAAAGATATTTAACCTTACAATCTACTTACAATGCTTCTTATCGCTTATCTCAAGGCCAGCTGAGCATGTCAATGCTGCATTCTGCCACGGGGAGAAACCCGAGTTTGATGTTGGTATTCTGCTGCTCAGACTGGCTGGCGCTATTGCAGAGGCAGTGCTCACAGCCTTTGACGAGGGAGCCCCGGTCATTGCACGATGGTGACCCCTGGTGGCTGGAGTTAGGGCCCAGGACTCAGGGTTCCAGAAGGAGCCCTAACGCATGGCCTTCAGCTGTGCTGGGATGAAATTTCACTCTCTCTGTATGTTTGCTTATATATATTTGTGTGTTGGTTACTCTACCAGTCAAACTCCAAAAACCATATTTGCACAGACTTTCCAGGATATTCCTGTAAATTCTCAAAATCTAATTTGATCTTAAAAAAAAAAAAAAAAATGCGCTTGCAATTGGAACCCTGATCAGAAAGGGATCATGTGCCATGAATGGTACAAAATATTGCCCCTTATATAGCACTTTAATTTCAATTGACAATACATCTCTTTGGAACAAATCAACTATGGACAGCGTTAAGTCATTTGTGACTGTGTTCTGGGGTCTGATGAACCTCCCTGACTTCTGCAATTATCTGCAAGGTCCTAGGGTGCCCATTCCTGCAAAAAAAAAAGAGCGAGGTGACATGCCATCTTATGAAGTTACAGGAAAGGTACCTGTTTACCATGTCTAACAGGCTTATTTTGAATGAACCATGGGAATGACTGGAAGAAGCTGCCTTGGAGTTAATTTCAGGTTCTGTTTCTGTGCTTAGATCAGACAATTTGTCATTATCTGCTCCTACTGAGCTAAGAAATCCCACAAGCCTGCTGTCTGCATTCTGTTTTCAGTTGCCAGAACCCATAATGCTGTTTCGCTTCTACAATGACCTGATGGGCCTAGCCAAGGAGAGCCTGCAGGATGGTATAGCTCTCGAAGTAGTGGCCCGGGGACTAGAGACAGACAAGCAGCTGCTGTCTATAGCGCTAAAGCTGAAGGACTTACTCCAAGAGCTGCCGCCAGAGAACCTGGCGACCCTGCAATACATCATCCAGCATCTGAAGAGGTGAGACGACCAGAGGGGAAAGGAGATGGGGCTCTGTGTGTGTGTGTGTGTTTTATTTCCCCGTTATTTTCCAAACAGAAACACGACAGCAGAAAAAAGCCCATACGGCCTAGCTAGTCTACAATCCCTCTCACTCCTTCAGAGACTCCCTGTGCCCCACCCTTTCTGTAAAGAAATACTCCTCAGTCTATGCCCTGTGATCCACGGTCCAGAGTCTCCTTTCCGTTGAGAGAGATCCTCCCTCCTGTGCAATGATACCTCTGTGTATTTGCCAGCTTGAGGATCTGCAATGTAGAGAACACCAGGAACCAACCCAGCTTTCTGCTGGTGCTGGTGCATGACTTTGTTAATAAATAGATGAAAGAGAGGAACATCTGAAAGGTCTACATTCAGGTGCTGGCTGCAGAGTGGAATTATTGTGGCGCTCGGGGGGGGGGGGGGGGGGGATTCTCAAAGCCTCAACGGATGCCTCTCGGCAAGGACATGTAGGCCTTCTCCCACCACAGATATAACCGGTCCTTCTCTTCCGTCTGTGCATTAGAATTTCTGAGCTGGAAGAGGACAATAAAATGACCCCAAGTAATCTGGGAATTGTCTTCGGGCCAACACTGATGCGGCCTCGGCCCACCGAGGCCACCGTCTCCCTCTCCTCTCTGGTAGACTATCCACACCAGGCCCGAGTCGTGGAGATCCTCATCGTCTTCTACCCCACTGTTTTTGAAAATGAGACCGGCACATCCGTGTCACGCGCCGGCACAATGGATCCCAAGGAAGCAACTCCCGGCCAGTCGAGCAAGGTGAGGGAGACCTGAGACCCAGGGTCTGAGCAGGAAGTATTTCAGAGTCCTGGATAAAGTAGGAGGCATAATGAACATCTGCTGGTTTAATAGACTAGTGAGTAATTTACCAGGAGTCTCTCCCCATCTGTACTACTCTAAGAATTAGTCACAGTTCTGAGAAAGAGCTTTTATTAGACTGTTAGTACTACTTCTAACACTGACTGTGGGCTCCCTCTCTCTCTCTCTCTCTCTCTTTCTTTCCAGGACAGCACTTGTCCACAGAGAAATGATGTGTGTGTGCCCTTAGCAGCAGAGGAGAAGGTCTGCAGACCAGAGGAAGTGGATTTGCACTGCCAGGCCTTTAGAGGTATGTAACGGCAGCCCTGCACCTCCCTTCCTATCGGGCCTGAGCTGCCGCGAGGCCTCACTCTCATTATTTATCCTCTTGCTTCCAGAACATTCTTTGGACTCCGCAGAGTTCAGGGATCATTCCGAAGACTCTGACTCAGAGCTGGAAGACGCACCGTGCGACCGAAGCCCTACAGCTTCAGCAGAAGTAATGGTACAGACCAAGAAAAGACAATTCACCAAGCAAGGAAGTGTGACCAGTGCGGACGACATTCCATACGCAGATGACAGCAGTGAGGGCCCGCGAAGCCGCACCTGCAGCCTGGGCCAATCAGATGTCCTTGTTTCTTGCATCCAGCCACCCACTGGAGATGAGCAGAGAGAGACAGAGGACAACGCTGCCATGTGCCAGCGCCTGCAGCACACAGAGGAGCAGTTAGGTGCAGACTCCAGGGCGAATGAAAACTTACTTTCTCAATATAACACAAATCAGTCCAACAACACATTGCTGTCCACGGAGGACCAGCTGCCGCCATGGTGCTGCAGGTGCCAGCTGCCCCCCGTCTGTCTGTGGAATGGAAATATTGTGCTAGGCACCACCGAGGACAAACAGCCTGAGTTCATCTGAATTTGGCAGAACCTGAGCGACCGGAGCTGGCCAATGCAGAGACAAGAGCAGGGGCTGCTCGACTGCTTCTCCCAGAAACTTTAGAGCCTCTCTCTACTTTTCTGGCACTCACAAAAAAGGGACCGACTCAGAAACCCAGAGAGAAGAGTGTCACAAGCTAAAATTGTTTACTGTGAGATGCTTCTCCTATCCCTGAGAACGGCAGCGCTGCCATCACTAGACCAGGACTATCTTACAGCCCCGTGTTTGCTCTGAGCCCGAGAACCTGCTGATTTGTAAGGTCCAGGCCGAGCACGTGGCAGCTCCAGGGGCTGCGGTCACTGCAAAGTACAAGTTTAAAGGCTCATTACATTCAGAAACCTCACAACACACAGAGATGCACACACAACACAAGGTACCTTTTGTTCTCCTAGGTGGAACAATGCAAGAAATATCCCTGCAGGGTGTAATACAGGGAACAGTTCCTAATTCTCTGGATGGACACACGCGGAAGGATAATTTATTTCTCTGTGCGCCTTTCTTTCTTTCTTTGCATTGATAAATGGCACAAAAGTGCTAGAACTACTTTTAAAGATATAAAGAGAGTAAAAGTAGATAAAAGATAGCCTGGATTCATTTAACAGAAAGCAAATGAGCCCAGCAGGGTGACAGCTTGGTGTTAGAAACATGCCAGGGTTAAAAAAAGGTGGAAAGATGCCCATGGCCAGGGTACGGTACAGCCACGGCTGGCGGGACAGGGAGGGAACACACTTTTTTTTGCTGGCAGTAGACGTGTGTGTTACTCCCTACTTTTGTTAGAAGAGGTTTTGTGGCATCAAGATCCAGCTGGAAGTGTGTATGATGCGGGTTGCCTGAGACTTCTTCAGGCTCTGGCTATTTGGGCTTAATATTCTACCCTGCTGTAACCAGATACCCATGTGCCCTGGGTTGCATTAGGTCCTGTGCAGTCATGCTTGAAAATAAATATTCCACCTGTTCTAAATGCTTCTAGAATGTGTTTTCTTCACATTACAAATAAACCTTAAGAAGATAATGTTTCAGTTGACAGGAGCAGTGGCCTAGGGATTGGGGGAGGTAGCTGGGACCGAGTGAAGCTGCTAGCCCTGCCGTACACCTCCGTCAAAGACACGACCATACCTGCTCTCCCCGACCTGCAAGCGCCCAAATAAGTTACTGTCGCTTATTGTTCCTTTAGCACTACTTAGTGTAGGCAGCACTGTTCAGATACACATAAGGGCCAGTCCCTTCTCAGTAGAGACAAACATACAGGGCAAAAGAGACTTTGGGAATTTAATTCATTAAGAAAATGGTTCAAATCCATAAGACCATAAATGGGAGAATCGGGGGGGGGGTGAGGGGTGTGTTTAAGGTTTAAAAACAGCCTCAAAAAAGGTGGCGATTCGAATGGGAGCTTAACACATCCACTCAGGAAGTCTGTTCCAGAGGTCGAACACAGCAAAGTGGAAAGCAGGGCGTTGAGAACAGGCAGTTCAAGAGAAGGGCCCAGATAAGAGACCTGCCTGCTACATGGAGGTCACAGGGAGGGTTAAGAGAGGAGCTGCAGTGTGAAGGCTTCTCAGGGGTAAGAGGAGCTTGAACTGTTTGCAGAAACGAAGAGGGAGCCGATGGAGTGATATGAGAAAAGTTTCCTGCGGCAGCTCAGGCGTAAATTCTGCGGAAAATGAGGAAATCATGGAGCACATTTACATAGATGTAAGTCATTTACCTAATGATGGCTATTCGTTTTGTATATATTTTGAAAATAAAGGTTTTTTTTGTTTTTTTTATTTATAAGATACAAAATTACATAAAACAAGTGCAATCTCAGCATTCTTGCAGTTTCAAAATACAATTGTTATCTCATCACATTTTAACAATAGCAATTAATCTGCATCTTCAGCTTTCCTACCATTCATGTAACGTTACAAAACCAAGTCAGATCTTATAGGTGTCCAGTGCCCTGGGAAATGCATTGATAAAAGTTGTTTTCAACTTTGCTCTTTTGCTGACTCTTTGAGTTTGTTCTTTTGAGAGCTTAATGTTTAGTGGGTAAGGAATTTCAAGTATTAATGTGGAGGAGATCTCAAAGAAGAGAAGAGGGAAGCGGGAATAATCAGGAATGGGAAAAAAAAAAAGGGCGGATGAGGGTTGAGAAGGAAGAAAGATCAGGATGAAATATGGGCAACGGGGGTGGGAAGGAGGGAGACCCGGAGAGAGGAGAGGAGAGGAGAGGGACGTGCCCCTTCCCAGCTTCAGCCCTGCACCCACTCCCATCTTACCTTCTCCCTACCCTTGCTCTATCACTTTTCCCACCCTATACTCTCTCTCCCCTTTCACCTTTTCTTTTATTGTCCCCCTCCCAACCCACGTCTATCCACTCATTCCAACAACTCTTTCACACAAACCCATCTCCTCGGTCCCTCCTCACACAACTCACCCAGCCCCTCCCTAACTCCCCAGCTCTCTTCCGTTCTTCCACCCTGTAGGTGCTGATCACATAGGGGCCCATGCAATACGGGGCGTGAGCCGAGCGCGCTGTTTAACCCGCAGACAGACGCGGGTAGAATAGGCGCTAATCAATCCCCTAATGCAATAAGGGGATTAGCGCCTATTCAACACGCGTCCCACACGGAGTGAGTCTAATAGCGCTAATCACATGCAAATGCACGGGAATGAGGATATTAGGCATTCACTCCTGATACAAAAAAAAAAAAAGAAAAGTGCGTCTCGGGTGCACATTTAACTGTCATCCATTAACGCCTGCCTGGAGCAGGCGTTAATAGCTGAGCGCATCTAAAACAAGTACAGAAGAGCAGAAAAAAAAATCTGCTTTTCTGTACTGCCTCCTACTTAATATCGTTGTGATATTAAGTAGGATGAAAAATTAAGGAAACCTAAAAAGTTTAAAAAAAAAAAAAAAGACAGGTTTAGGAAACAGACGCTCGACTGACAAGCATTCGCTTCCTGAGCCTTCGGCGTCGGTTTTCCTTACTGGCGGACGGCCGCGTCACGAAAACCGATCAGATTCTTGTTAGCAAGGATGTGCTAGGGTCGCGCAAGTGACCCCAGTGCCTCCTTGCTAACGCGATCCCCTAACAAATATTGCATGGTGCCCCCTTTGGGGTGCGTTAAGAAAGCGGGCCATGCTGGGTCACGCCAAGGGGCATCAAGCTCGATATCCTGTCTCTGACGGTGACTAGTTTGGGTCACAAGTACCTGGCATATCCACAAAAGCAGATTTATTTCCTGTTCCTCACTCCCAGGGATGGCAATGCTTTTCCCTCTAGGAACTTGTCCAAACCTCTTAAACCCTGCTGTGCTAGTCACCTTTACCACATCCTCTGGCAACAAATTCTACAAGTCGACTGTGAGGCAAGCGGAAAAGTACGTTCTACGATTTGTTTTAAACCTGCTGGTTGTTAGTTTAATGTTAGCATTACTTAAAAAGATAAATAACCATCCTTTCTTTGCCCATTCCACTCTACTCATGATTTTATAAAACTGCTATCATGTCCCCTTTTAGTCATCTCTTTTCTAAGCTGAAGAGGACTATTCTGCATAGCCTCTCATCACAAGGGGGCTGTTCTATCCCCTTTATCATTTTTGTTGCCCTTTTCTAGTTTCGTTATATCTCTGAGATGGGGGCAACCAGACCTGTACACAAAATTCAAGGTGCGGTTGCACCATGGATCGATATAGAAGCAATTCGATACTTTCCCTTTTATTCTCTATTCCTTTTCAGATCATTCCTAACTTTCCTGGTGGCCATCACAAACAATTTCGACCTCCTTGCAGATCAAGGTGTCAATTCCCTCATTGTCCTACTTGATCTCTCAGTGCGTTTCATACAGTTGATCACCATCTCCTGATCTAGCACCTAAAGGGCATCGTCAGTCCCCTAAAATGGTTCTGAATCATTCCTTGCCAACAGAATGCAACCAGTTAAGTTGGCCAACAAACTCCTTCCCTAGAGAGCTCGCCTGTGGAGTGCCTCAGGGCTATGTCCTTTCCCCGATATTTTTCATGCATCCTATCAGAGGCCTCATCCAGTCCTTCAATATCGAGTGCCACCTATTTGCAGATGACATCCAAATCTGCATCAAAACGGGATCTGATCAAACCATCAATTATCAATCTCAATAACTGTTTTACAGCAGTAGCCCAATGGCTTAGCAAACACAAACCCAGACTAAACCCATCTAAACTGGAATTCCTCTGGGGCAGCTGCCAAGGTCGACCCCCACAATCACTTCCCTCACTAGCAGGTACCACCTAACATCCTAAGAAGTTAGTGTGAAACCTAAGGGGTTCAACTTGACCAAAACCTCACAATGGAACCTCACATCTCAAAAGCAGTAAGGTCCTCTATGTATCTGCATCAGATCCAGCTATGTAATTTCCTTGATGAACACCAGTTTGCTTTGTAATCCATGTGTCAATCACCAACCAAATCGATTACTGCAGTTCCCTATATAACAGCATCTCACAAGTCTCTTCAAAGCGTCTCCAGCTCCTACAAAGTACTGCCATGAGAATTTAGGTAGGTGCAAAGCAACCGATGATATCAAGACTATTTTACATCTACTTCATTGGCTCCCAGTAGAAAGCAGGATAAAATGTAAAACTCTGTCTTCAAATGCCTGAATACCCCTTTCAACGTCTCCCCCCAAGGGAACTCCAGTTCACTGATATGGTTCTTCTTTCCTCTCCTCCGCTGACCGCTGCCAGATTGTCTTGCATGAGACTCTGTGCTTTCAGCTATTAGGCACCAAAAACTTGGAACAAAGTAACACTAACCCTATGCCTGGAGCTATGCAACCTTAAGTTCAGGGGAAAAAAGCTAAGGCATGACTTTTCAGCCAGGCCTTCCCCTAAGAACTACATCTGCAACTCAATTTCCTGAACCTTCCATGAAGGGCTGTTTTATAGACAACTGAGTCACAACTAGGTCTTGAAGCTATTCACAAATGGGGTTTCCTATACTGGACCCCGATGCTACATAAGAACATAAGATTTGCCATATTGGGTCAGCCCAAAGGTCCATCGAGCCTAGTATCCTGTATCCAACAGTGGCTAATCCAGGTCATAAGTACCGGGCAGGATCCCAAAAGGTCAATAAATTCCATGCTGCTTATCCCATGGCTAAACAATGGATTTTCCCAAGACTACCTTAATGGTTTATGGACTTTTCTTCCCTGAACTTGTCCAAACCTTGTTTAAACCCAGCTACAATAACAGCTTTTACCACATCCTCAAGCAACAGATTCCAGAGTTTAATTATGCATTGAGTAAAAAAAATATTTTCTCCTATTTGTCTTAAATATATTACCCAATAACTTTATTACATGTCCCTTAGTTTTTGTACTTTTTGAAAGAGTAAACAACCAAGTCACATTTACCGGTTCCACTCCACTCAGTTTATAGACCTCAATTATATCTAGCCTCAACTGTCTCTTATCCATGCTAAAGAGGCCTAACCTCTTCGGCCTTTCCTCATAGGGGAATTGTTCCATCCCCTTTATCATTTTGGGTGCCCTTCTCTATACCTTTTCTAATTCTGCTAAATCTTTTTTAAGATGCGGTGACCATAACTGCACCCAGTACTCAATGTGTGGTCTCACCACGGAGTGATACAGAGGCATGATGATATTGTTTTATTCTCTATTCCTTTCCTAATAATTTCTAGCATTCTATTTGCTTTCTTGGCTATTGCCAGTGCCACACACTGAGCAGAGGATTTCAACATATTATCCACAATGATGCCTAGTTCATTGACCTGGTGGTGTTTCCCCCAATGTGGAGCCTTGCCTGGTGTAGCTATAATTTGGGTTGCTCTTCCCTATGCACATCTCTTTGCACCTGTCCACATTAAGTGTCATCTGCCCAGTCTCAGGCTCGCAAGGCCCTCTTGCAATTTCTCACAACCCTCTTGTGATTTAACACCTTTGAATCATTTTGTATCATCAGCAAATCTGATCAGCTCACTCATTGTTCCCATCTCTAGATCATTTATTTGATTTATAAATATGTTAAAAAGCTGTAGTCCCAATACAGATCCCTGGGGCACTCCGCTATTCACCTTTCTCCATTGAGAAAATTGACCATTTAGCCCTAATCTCTGTTTTCTTTTTAACAGTTCTCAGGCCACAACAGAACATTGCCTTCTATCCCATGACTTTATCATTTCTTCAAGAGTCTTTCATGGGGTACTTTGTCAAATGCTTTCTGAAAAGCCAGATACACTATATCATGCTCCTGGGGGAATCCCGCACAGCTGTGCCATGCAGAATTTGCACAAACTTCCCCATTCCCACAGACTTTTGTGCTTGCTGTACAGAATGTGATAGGGAGAGGAAGAGGCAGTGGTTGAAACATCTGCCCAGGCAGCCAGGAGATGACTGCATCCGCCCACAGAGGTGTATGAGAAAGGCAGCAGCATCTGGCGGTAGTGGTTTTTGTTGGGTTTTGGTTTTTTTAACTCTTAGCTACCACTGCTTCTTCCTGATTGGACAAGTCTAAGTTCCCCCTAACCCTGCTCTCCAGCAGCAAGGAGCCGAGCAGGCTCCCTGCAGTCTTCCAGGGCTCCTCTGAGCTTCTCACCCGACTCAAGACTTATAGCCTTAAGGGTAGATTTTAAAAAATACACGGGCACGTCCATGTGCACGCACTACCCGGCGCATGGACGTGCGATGTTATGACATGCGAGCACCGGCACATGCATGTTATAAAATCCAGGGCGGCGCGCGCAAGGGGGGTAGAAATGTGCATGTTTCGCGCAGCAATGAGGTCGGGCCTCCCCCAGTCCGCTCCAATTAAAGAGCAGACTGGGAGGGGTCTTTCCTACCCTCCCTCCCTCTTCCCTTCTCCTCCCCAACCCCTTAGAAGGCACTACCTTATTTTTAGTTTCCTTGTTGTAGAACTTACGCCAGCTCCTGGCCGCTGTACCGGCTACCCTCAGCTCCGCCCCTTTTCTTGGGCCTGGCCCTTCTGCATGGAACTGTAGTTACGCACGTGGCTGGGCCCCTTTGAAGATGCGTGTGGTGCGCACAAGGCCTGGCCATACGCGTAACCCCCTCCCCCCGTTTTCCACACGCACAGGGGGGTAGATTTTACAAATTTGCGCACACGCTTACTTTTGTTCGCGTACCAGGCGCAAACAAGAGTACGCGGGATCGGCGCACGGAAGGCTGCGCAAAATCAGCAGCCTGCGCACGCCAAGCCGCGCAGCCCGCCTCCGTTCCCTCCGAGGCCACTCCGAAATCACAGCGGCCTCGGAGGGAACTTTCCTTCCACCCCTCGCACCTTCTCCTCCCTTCCCCTACCTAACCCACCCCCCAGCCCTACCTAACCCCCCCTACCTTTGTTGCACAAATTACACCTACCCAAGGCAGGCGTAACTTGCGTGCGCCACACTGGCCGCCGGCGTGCGATTCCCAGGCTCGGGAGCCATTTCGGAACCCTCGGCCACGCCCCGAAACGCCCCCAGGCTGGAACCACGCCCGCGGCCCTGCCCCCAAATGATGCGCCGCGACACGCCCCCCCCAGGAAAGCCCCAGGGCATGCACGCGCCGCCGAGCCTACTCAACATAGGCTCAGCGCGCGCAGGGGGAACTTCGGGCAGGTTTCGGGAGGTACACGCGTATCTTACGCGCGTACCCCTTTGAAAATCTGGCCCAGGGGATTTAAAATTTAGCCGTTAGGATTTGAAGCTTTTAGCTGTCATTTGCTTCCAAGGGGGTGCCACTGGTTGGGAGGCCAGCCTGCTTAAGAGTTTGGGTGGGGTTTTGTTTTGGTTTTTTTTTTACTGTCCTGGAGCTCAAGGGATAGTTGAACCTGGAAGAGGGAAAGAGTGCTGGGGGATGGAGAGGTTAAACAAGGGAGAGGGGATAGAGAGCTGGGATTGGGAGATTTGGACCAGGGAGAAATAGAAAGAGCTGGGGGTAAGTATGAACTAGGGAGGGGGAGAAAGAGAGAGCTGGGGGGAGGGGCTGGATCTTATGAAGTATTTTTAATTTTGGAGAAGTCTGCTTAAACTTCTTAAAATTCTGTATCAGACTAACCTTTTCTCGATTGCACTTTAAATGTATTACTCAGTGATTATATTGATACATTGATAAATAATGGCTACAGACTGTTGAATGTGTGCAGAATTCCCTCAGGGGTAATATCAACTAGCTCACCTTTATCCATATTTATGTAGTTTCCTGGATCACCCTGTATCCATTTTATAAACTGGTGTTGCATTGGCCATCCTCCAATCTTCAGATACCATAGCTGATTTTAATTATCGGTTACAGATTACCAACAATGGGTCTGCAATTTCATTTTTCAGTTCTTTCAGCACTCTGAGATATATCCCATTCAGTCCAGGTGATTTGCTACACTTTAGTTTGTCAATTTGCCCTATTCCATCTTCCAGGGACACTGAAATTTGTTTCAGTTCCTCTGAATTGTCATCTTTAAATATCACTTCTGGCATGGGTATCTGCATTCCTTCTTCTCTGGAAAGGCCGAAGCAAACAATTCATTTAATCTCTCTGCTATGACCTTGTTCTCCCTTACTGCCCCTTTTACCCCCTCGATCATCTAATGGTCTACTGACTCCCTTGCAGGCTTTGTGCTTTGAATATACTTGAAAAAGAATTTTTTTTTGCTTCTACAGCAAGCTTCAAATTCTATCTTTGCCTTCCTCATCAATGCTTTGCTCAAACTTGTCAGTGCTTATGCTGTCTCCGGTTTTCTTCATTTGGATCTTTTCCATTTTTTGAAAGATGCTCTTCTGGCTGGCATAGCAACTCTTATCTTACACCTTTTAACTAAGGTGGCAGTCATTTGGTCTTCCTTCCACCTTTTTTAGTATGCAGAATACAGATGATCTGGGCTTCCAAGGGAGAAATTACGAACCTGATAATTTCATTTTCCTTAGTGTAGACAGATGGACTCAGGACCAATGGGTATTGTGCTCTCCTGATAGCAGATGGGAGACGGAGTCAGATTTCAAAGCTGACGTCACTCTACATACACCTGTGCAGGTAGCTTAGCTCTTCAGTATTCTCCTCGAAAAGCTATTGTGGATATGTGTGCGCTTAAATAACTTGATTAACTTGCTTAAACTTGATTAACTTGGACTGGTTCAACTGATTTCCAAACTAGAGACCGCCAGTGCACTCAACCAATTAACGCCTACACCCGACAAACCATGGGTGTCTTGAACTAGGGGTAAGACATGGCTTACCCGTACTTGCTTTAGTCTCAAGGTTTGTTCCTGAGGTTCTGGAATTCTGGGGCAGCCATGGGCGGATGCTGAGTCCATCTGTCTACACTAAGGAAAATGAAATTATCAGGTAAGTAATTTTCTCCATTTCCTAGCGTGTAGCCAGATGAACTCAGGACCAATGGGATGTACAAAGGCTACTCCCAGACAGGGCGGGAGGCTGCCCGTGGCCCACTTAGTACTGCTTTTGCGAAGGCTGTGTCCTCCCAGGCCTGAACATCCAGGCGGTAGAACCTGGAGAAGGTGTGTAAGGAGGACCATGTCGCCACTCGACAGATCTCGGCCAGCGACTGCAGCTTGATTTCCGCCCAGGATACTGTCTGGGCCCTTGTCGAATGAGCCTTAACTTGTAGAGGCAAGGGCTTCCCTGCCTTTACGTAGGCTGCCTTGATTACTTCTTTGATCCAGCGGGCTATGGTTGCCTGTGAGGCCGCTTCCCCTTGTTTCTTCCTGCTGTGAAGGACGAATAGATGGTCCGATTTGCACACAGGTTCTGATCTTTCCAGGTATCGGACTAGGAGTCTGCAGACATTTAGATGACGAAGAAGGCATGAATCTTCCGAGTCCTTATGTTCATCTGGAGATGGTAGCGAGATGGTTTGGTTCAGGTGAAACTGGGAAACCACTTTTGGTAAGAACAAGGGGACAGCACACAGCTGTATGGTTCCAGGCGTGAACCTAAGGAATGGTTCCCGACAGGATAGCTCCTGAAGTTCAGAGATGTGATGGGCTGAACATATTGCCACCAAGAAAGCCGTCTTCAAGTTTAGAAGACGTAGTGACAGGCCGCGTGTTGGTCTGAAGGAAGTTCCTGCTAGGAAATCTAATACCAGATTGGGATTCCATAGAGGCACTGGCCACTTTAGGGGTAGTTGAAGTTGTTTAACCCCTTCCCTTTCAGGAAGCGGGAGACATCTGGATGGGTTGATAGTCTGATGCCGTCCACTTCGGCTCTGAAGCAGGCCAGTGCGGCAACTTGAACCGTGAGGGAGTTGAGTGACAACCCCTTCTTCATACTGTCCTGCAGGAACTCCAGGATCATGGGAATTTTGATTGTCCGCGGGAGGATTCCGTGGTCCTCACACCAGGCTTCGTACATTCTCCGTATCCTTATGTAGGACAATGATGTAGAGAACTTGCGCACTCGCAGCAGGGTGTCAATCACTGCCTTAGAGTAACCGCTGTTCTTCAGGCGAGTCCTCTCAAGGGCAAGACTGTAAGAGAGAATCGAGACGGATCTTCGTGGAGAATCGGACCCTGCCTGAGAAGGTCCCTGTGTCGGGGTAGGCACAGAGGGTCCTCCGCCAGTAGTCTTCGCATGTCCGCGTACCATGGTCGTCTTGGCCAGTCCGGTGCTACTTGTAGAATTAGTCCCCTGTGGTGCTCTATCTTGCGGATGACCCTGCCCAGTAGTGGCCAAGGGGGGAAGGCGTACAGTAGGTCTTTCTGTGGCAAGGTCTGGACGAGAGTGTAGATTCCCCAGGATTGTGGTTCTCGTCTGCCGCTGAAGAACCATAGAACCTGGGTGTTGGAACGGGTTGCTAGCTGTGGGAAATATGCGCTTGCCAGCAAGCCATTTCATCAGGGTTAAACATTAACTTCCCTTCTCCCTGACATTTGCCTGAATAAAAGCATCACTTGTGCTTAAGTCTCTGCCTGGGAAAGGATACCTGTTGGCCCTGAATTCCTGGGGGAGGGGCTGGGGTTTTCCCTAGTCAGAGGCAGGACAAAGTCAGGAGGTATAGATTTCAGCAGCCAATGATATGATCCGTGCACACCCCCTGAGCCAAAGCCAATGGTGTAATGACTCTTCTGTTGCTATGGGAAAGTAGCCAATCATGTAATGACACATCATCTGCCTTTGTATGAATGTACAATAAAAGGAAGAGGCTCTGAGGACAAACCCTCTTTGCCTTCTCTCTTCCTGCCTGCCATGAAAGCTGTCTGATGCCTCTTCATTACTCCTATATCAGCAGATCCATGGCTGGGAGGCCCCAGCGATTTACTAACAGTTGGAAGGCTGTGGTCGACAGCTTGCTTTCCCCCGGGTCTAGGCTTTCTCTGCTGAGACGTTGTCTTTTCCCACGATGTGGGAGGCTGAGATTCCTTGTAGGTTTATCTCCGCCCATGTCATGAGGGGATCTATCTCCAGAGACACCTGTTGGCTCTTGATTCCTCCCTGGCGGTTGATGTAAGCAATTTTTGTCGCATTGTCCGACATTATTCTGATTGACTCGCACCTGAGTCTGTTGATGAATTGCAGGCACGCGAGTCTGACTGCTCGAGCTTCCAGGCAGTTTATGTTCCATTTCGCCTTTTCCTTGTTCCATTGTCCCTGGGCCATCAGTTCCTGGCAGTGGGCTCCCCATCCTCGCAGGCTCATATCTGTGGTGAGGTAAACACAAGAATAGATGCCTTTATCTTTTCCAAATGTTTATTAGAGTAGAGACGTATATATAAAATGCCCGACTCAGGCCGAGTTTCGCAGCTCAATGTCATAAAGCAACAAATAACTGCATTTCAACTATTGTTAATGGGTGTCTTCAATGTGATTGAGCATACATCAAAATCATTTGATCCAGGCTGGACAACTTGGTGTGGTAAACATATGTATTCTGCAAAACTGGTGCGATGAAATCCTTATGTAGCCGTGGTAAGGACTCACTGCATGTGTGTTCAAAAATTACTCTATGTTCCTTGTACACACATGATGGGAACATATATTGAATGTGTGCAAATTCTGCTCCAGCCAAGTTGTCCAGCCTGGATCAAATGATTTTGATGTATGCTCAATCACATTGAAGACACCCATTAACAGGCTCCTTGCTGGGAGGCGGCGGGGGTCCACCAGGTTGGCTTCTTGCTGGGAGGTGGCGGGGGTCTGAACTCGGTTTAAGGGCTGGAGGGAAGAGCCGGGTGGCTGGTGCCGACCGTCTTGCAGGGGACTTTGTCTTTAGAAAATTGGTGCATGTTATTTGCGAGGCTCGGGCCTCCCTGGTGTTATTAAAGCTGCAGCCCTGTTAACCCCAAACTATGGTCTGTGTTGTTATCGATTTGTAAAAGGGCGGATGTGAGCGAGTGAAGTACTGGTTGCCCATATTACTCCCCTTGTCCTTTCCTCACTCCTCCACCCTTTTTTTTTTTTTTTTGCGTTTTTTGGTTCATTCGTGTTTTCCTGTTTCACCCCTGCATCACTCTATTCCTAGCTGATCCTCTCTCTCTTGGATACTTAAACCATTCCCTGAAAACCTGGCATTGCATTAAACGTTCTCCTACATTTACAATTATATTAATATCAAATTTCCAGTATTGTCTTTTCATTTTTATTATTTACTATTATGGCAGTCATTCAGTTTTAATGTAATCATATTTATATGTATTTATCAAGGTTTGATGCCATTGATTTCCTTGTGCTGTTGGTACCTTTGTTATTTTTATGGCTCCTCATTAGAGTACGGTTTTGATTCCTCCTAGTTTCACGCTTGGGCTTTTGTCCCTCCCGACGCAGCACTTGTGGCGAAACACGGGCCGTGTCGGGGGGACTGAAAGATTTGTCTGCAAGCAACCGTTAAATAAACAAAGGATATGTTGATTTAATTATTTCTCAAGTCTCAACTATTGAGTTATTGAAGATAAGGTTCTCTGAACTCTTATAGCGCTATACTATCTTTTATGGTTCATTTTTAAACAATGTCCATGCCTGACGTAAATTCTTAACCTTTGCAGTTGCTCCTTTCATTTTTTTTTCTTAACCATTTTCCTCATTTTATCAGTCTCCTTTTTACATTAAATGCTATCACAGTAATTTTCCTTAGTGTCCTTACTCCATGCAGGTTGAAACACTATAGAAATTCCGTATCTTTGAAGGATACTAACAAAACATGGACACTGTAATACCAGGATTCAAATTATATTGCAATGATAGCTTGGATTGTGTTATGATCACTCTTGCAAGTGGCCCCACCACAGTTACCTCTCGTACCAAAGCATGTGTTACATTAAGATTTATTTTTTTTTTATTTAAATTAATACTTTTATTAACTTTCATTGTAACAAAGTTATTACAATAGCAAGATGAATACATAATACAGAATACTTCCCCAATTCCCCCCCTCCCTCCCCAACCCCACCTATGTAGGGGAGCTCTAATCGTTCTGTTACAGAATCCCCCAAGATAAATGATGAGTGCTTATTCACACCCCCGAATACTCTCATACCCTATATGAATATTTGTAAAGAATAATCCACTCCCACCCGTTATCCAGGAACAGTTAAGCTCTTAATCAAACAACAGATTACATACAAGTGTTACATTAAGATTTAGGTCAAAAATAGCTACCCCTCTGATATCAGCTGCTCCCTGAGTGTCATTTATTTCATCTAGAAACTTTACGTTCCTGTGACATCTACCCAGTCAATACCAGGGTAATTGAAGTCACCCAATGTAACTGTGTTGCTAATAGGTTAGCTTCCCTAATTTGTTAGCATTTCATCGTCTGTCTGTTCGTTCTGGCCAGGTGGACGGTAGTACATGCTCAATGCTCTTCTATTCCCCTTCTCACAAGGAATTTCTATCCATAAAGATTCTACAAGGCATTTTGTTTCCTGCAGAACTTTTATCCTGTTTGACTCTATGTCCTCTAGCACAGTGGTCCCCACCCCTGTCCTGGGGGTCCACCAGCCAGTTGGGTTTTCAAGATATCCACAATGAATATGCATGGGAGAAAATTTGATTGCACTGCCTCCATAACATGCAAATATTCTCTCATGCATATTCATTGTGGATATCCTGAAAACCCAATTGGCTGGTGGGCCCCCCAGGACAGGGTTGGGGACCACTGCTCTAGCATATAGCACCACCCCTCCATTAGTTGATCAATCCTGTCATGCAATATAATTTGGATCCTGGTATCACCGTGGCCCATTGGTTCTCCTCCTTCCACTAGGTCTCTGAGATGCCAATTTTTTTTTTACATTCTTTATTGTATGGGATGCATCATTATACAAATACAATAACTTCCTTCCATAATCCATAACACTGAATACTCAAGTGACAACAATTGTATAAAAAGAACAATTGCACCACCCCCACTTTTAGAGTACTATCAAACACACTAACTTTTTCAAAGCATTTTAATCCTCACATACCTCCCCCCCCCCCTTCTACACCCAGCTCCTTCACACACACCCCTCATTCCTTACTTCCTCACACCAACTCCACCCTTCCCCCTTCATACCATTCATATTCATAGAAACATAGAAATAACAGCAGAAGAAGACCAAACGGCCCATCCAGTCTGCCCAGCAAGCTTCACACTTTTTTTTTCTCATACCTATCTGTTACTCTTGGCTCTTAGTAACCTTTTGGTTCCATTTCCCTTCTACCCCCACCATTAATGCAGAGAGCAGTGTTGGAGCTGCATCTAAGTGAAATATCTAGCTTAGTTAGGGATAGTAACCGCTGCAATAAGCAAGCTATACCCATGCTTATTTGTTTACCCAGGCTATGTAATTCAGTCCTTGTTCATTGTTGTCTGTCTATAGATCTTTTCTTCATTCCCCCTGCCGTTGAAGCAGAGAGCTATGCTGGATATGCATGAATTATCAGTCTTTCTCCCCTGCCGTTGAAGCAGAGAGCTATGCTGGATATGCATTGAAAGTGAAGTATCAGGCTTATTTGGTTTGGGGTAGTAACCGCCGTAACAAGCAAGCTACTTCCCGCTTTTTTGTGAATTCAAATCCTTTTTTCCACATTCATTCACGTCCTCTAGACTTTATGGATCCACAGTGTTTATCCCACACCCCTTTGAAGTCCTTCACAGTTTTGGTCTTCACCACTTCCTCTGGAAGGGCATTTCAGGCATCCACCACCCTCTCCGTGAAGAAATATTTCCTGACATTGGTTCTGAGTCTTCCTCCCTGGAAGCCTCCCACACCCAATGTAGCCACTGGTTTTTTGTTAATTTAAAAGATTTGGTTTACTTTATTATATGTATCAGCATACTGTACAAATTAAAGAGAGCACAGACAGGGGAATAAAAAGTGATGTTGAAAAGTTATCAACATCCCAAGAAATATACTCAGAACTAATGAAGACCTTTTAAGGCCCAAAGTTGTTATTACTCGGACAACCCCAATTAGGAGAGTAGCCCAACTCTTCAATCAGTCCTGATGGTCATTTGGTAGAAGGTCAAAGAAAACATGCCACACTTGAACATATGAAGTAGACAGGAAAATTGGTTCGTACCTGCTAATTTTCGTTCCTGTAGTACCAAGGATCAGTCCAGACCACTGGGTTGTGTCTCCCTTCCAGCAGATGGAGTCAGAGAAAAAAAAACCTGAAAGGCACCCCCTCTTACACTGGTGTGCCACCTGCGATCCTTCAGTATAACCCATACCATAGCAGAATGAAAAATATCATAACCTTTAACATAAGAACCAATGACTGTATCAAACCACTTAAGAAAAAAGGAAACTGCATAATGTAGAACTTATATAGAAACATAGAAATGACGGCAGAAGAAGACCAAACGGCCCATCCAGTCTGCCCAGCAAGCTTTGCATTTTTTTTTTCTCATACTTATCTGTTACTCTTGGTTCTTAGTAACCCTTTGGTTCTATTTCCCTTCCACCCCCACCATTAATGCAAGGAGCAGTGTTGGAGCTGCATCTAAGTGTAATATATAGCTTAAATTAGTTAGGGGTAGTAACCGCCGCAATAAGCAAGCTACACCCATGCCCATTTGTCTACCCTATGTGACTCAGTCCCTGTTGGTTGTTGTCTGTATATAGATCCACTTTTCTTCATTCCCCCTGCCGTTGAAGCAGAGAGCTGTGCTGGATTTGCACGAAGTATCAGACTTTCTCCCCTGCCGTAGAAGCAGAGAGCTATGCTGGATATGCACGTAGTATGAGACTTTCTCCCCTGCCCTTGAAGCAGAGAGCTATGCTGGATATGCATTGAAAGTGAAGTATCAAGCTTATTTGGTTTGGGGTAGTAACCGCCGTAACAAGCAAGCTACTCCCCGCTTTTTGTGAATGCAAATCTTTTTCCACATTTCCTCTTGCCGTTGAAGCTTGGAGCAATGTTGGAGTCGCATTAGTTGTGTGTATGTTTATTGAATAAGGGTATTATCTCCAGGTAGTAGCCATCGTTCCCATGAGCCACCCGTTCTTCGTTCATGTCCTCTAGACGTTATGGATCCACAGTGTTTATCCCACACCCCTTTGAAGTCCTTCACAGTTCTGGTCTTCACCACTTCCTCCAGAAGGGCATTCCAGGCATCCACCACCCTCTCAGTGAAGAAATACTTCCTGACATTGGTTCTGAGTCTTCCTCCCTGGAGCTTCAACTCATGACCCCGGGTTCTGCTTATTTTTTTCCGACGGAAAAGGTTTGTCATTGTCTTTGGCTCGTTGAAACCTTTTAAGTATCTGAAAGTCTGTATCATATGACCTCTGCTCCTCCTTTCCTCCAGGGTGTACATATTTAGATTCTTCAATCTCTCCTCATAAGTCATTAGATGAAGACCTTCCACCTTTTTGGTCACCCTTCTCTGGACCACCTCCATCTTGTCTCTGTCTCTTTGGCAACATTGGGTGTGGGAGGCTTCCAGGGAGGAAGACTCAGAACCAATGTCAGAAAGTATTTCTTCACGGAGAGGGTGCTGGATGCCTGGAATGCCCTTCCAGAGGAAGTGGTGAAGACCAAAACTGTGAAAGACTTCAAAGGGGTGTGGGATAAACACTGTAGATCCATAAAGTCTAGAGGACGTGAATGAATGTGGAAAAAAAGATTGGCATTCACAAAAAAGCGGGGAGTAGCTTGCTTGTTATGGCGGTTACTACCCCAAACCATCATTGAGACTGGAGCTGAGCCTGCCTCTGGGGTCCTGCGCATGCCACAGGGAAGCATTTCTGAGAACGTAACTTTAATTGTAAATTCCGATTCAGCTATAAACTATTCTAATGCATCCCTTCACTTAAATGTAGTGTAATCTACCTTGAGACCAACGTTGGGAAGAGAAGGAAAATCAAATGTTCATAAATAAATTCTATTTGCTTTTGGACTGCCGCCACATGTTGAGCTGAAGATTTCCATGGACTGCCCACAAGGATGAGAAAAATCAGCAGCACCACATCGGGCTGGGTCCCTCGCCTCTGCTGCTTTCAACTGCAGGACTGTACAATGTCTCACACGGCCGAAAGCAGCAGAGGACGACACGGCTCAATGCGCTGCCCCTCCTGCACATTCAGCATGTAAAGAGGAGGGAGGAAGGGGTGCAGTAGGAGTTGAAAACACAGCCATGAGACAACTGCCTTTTACCTTCCCCGCATAACCCAACACCCCCCCCCCCCCCCCGGTCTCCTGTAACAAATTCTGCAGCCCCTACATGGATGCAGACCTGGGGCCCTGGTTATAATGGGGTAATGACATTGCTGAAAAACTGTCACATGGTTGAATTGAGGTAGATTGTAGAGGAGAGAGATGGTTGACTGGGAGACCCAGGAGGAACAGATCAAGGTAGCAGGAGGTGAAGAGAGAGTGGATAGGGATTCTGGCACTGTGTTCAGAAAAGAAGGGACATATTTTGGCGAGGTTATGGATAAAAACATTTTAGTAGTGTTTTGGATGTGTGTAGAGAAGAAGAGAACAGCTGAAAATGATCCCAAGGTTATGGGGCAAGGGGTCTGGGAGGATGACAGTATTGGCAGGTGCTCCCTCAGTAGCTGCATTCATCAGACCCTGTAAAGTGCATCAGAATATGGAATGGAAGAAGGAGGTTACAGATGAACAATGTGTGGACTGTAACCCTGCAGAAAATCTAGATCCAGATCCAGCTATTACCTATCTCTTACCATAAATAGTGCAAATTCAAGGAAAAATACACCATTTATTTTAACAATTTCAGAACACACAGTGTCTGATAGGAAACAAATGAACAGAGCCAACAGAAAGATTTCCACACACGTAAAATTAAAACCAGATGCAAGATTAAACATTGTCTCAATGGTGACACGTTCATGTGCCATGGTCACGCTAAACCCAGGACAGACTTCCATCACAACCCATGGGGCAGTGGAGATTGGTCGGTCATCTTATTCTCTATGTGAACACTTAAAAGAAAAAAAAGAAAAGAAAAGAAAATCACTGGTTATTCTTCAACCCCCTCCTGTCCGTCCGTCCCCCACAGAGAAACCACAGCTGCTAAATAAGTGAACTGCAACTCCCACCCCCTCTCACAACAATTCCTGCAGACCAAGACCACATGCCACCCTCCCCTCCTGCCATACTACTTGCATGCCCCTACGCAGATAGACCCAAGCACAATCAGCTGACAGCTATGCAAGAAAAGGCAGCCCTCCCTCCCAGACCCAGCACGCTGGTGCATCTACACAAGGGTCTGAACATGACAGTGGGATACCTGAATATCTTACTGCAATCTGCAGAGATGACCTACCTGGCAGATCCAGTTACTGTACCAGTCTGTAAGTGATGTATCGCCCCGCAGTTTCACTGGGTCTAATAATCTTCACTACCTACGGCATGAAAGCTAGAAGTCAGCAGGAGCAGGCCATGGGACACTTGAATGCAGGGTGTGGTTGGGTTTTCTGCAGACTAGTCTGGGAGAGGGAGCTAGGAGCCATGTCTCTGGAATGAGCTGTACAGTAAGATGCAATAAATCTCATGCAAAATACATCTCAACTCAAGGTGTCCTTCATAAACACTCATCCCAGCATTTATTCCAATTCAAGAGCATTAACTCCTCCTACCAAATAAAGATTTTTTTTTCCCCCAAACTTAACACAATGGCTGCTTCACCTCTCCAAGGTCCTCAAATAAAGCAGCTCACCTGCCCACGTTTTATTCCAAAGTAGCGAGCCACAGGATCTCCTGCCTGAATCCTGGGCAGCTGGGACTCTCTCAGCTTGCTGAGATACAGGTAAGGAAAATACCATGCTGATGAACTGACAGGCAATAGAGGAGGCCCAAATGGGATTACATACAGGAAACAAGTTAGAAGCACACAGAGCCTTTATTGTGAGAAAACCAGTGAATAAAACAGGATAACAGTTCTCCTAGTCATTTAAATAAAGTTACTATGTATTATCCTGTACCAAACTAAATTTATATTGTATGTTTCATCCAAACATGACTAACAGCATTTCAGACATGGGGGGCATTCTCTCACCCAACTCCTTGCATGAACTCTACAGGTCAGAATCATTGGACTGCTAATGAATTTGTGATGGGCAGAAAGCAAATGTCTGCAAACACACAGAAAGCCTGTGGCATAACCCCAGGAGTTTCCCCCAACTAGTCTACTCCTCCTGGTTAAAGTTAGCACAGAATACTGAGTAAATGCACAAGGCTGAAAAGTGCATCTCAGTGCAACTGAAGACAACATTCTTGAACCAGGGATTCCAGACACTACAGGCTGCCCCCTACCTCAGCTGTAACAGCAGCACCCTGCAGAAAAGGCACATCACTCCACAGAAAAAGGATACTATCTGGCCAACAGCTCTGTTACTTCATCCTTTGTCATCACCACATGTTCCGGTACCAGCTGTAAAAGCAAAGGGAAGAGTTCATTCTAGCAAGCAGTTGATTCTTGCAGCTGATCTCAGGAAAACTCAGCGTGCATCACCACCAGCACCACCATATGTTGGAGTCATTTTTTATTTCTTTGGCTGAGGATGGGCATGCAGGTTGGGCCGTATGGATTCAGAGTTCTCACCCAGACACAGACCACAGGCCAACCTCGGAATGAACTCATATTTGCTGTTTTGCACTGTGAAATGCTTATAAACAAACAGGCAAGAATGTATTCTAGTTATTCCAGAAGATCTATAATTAGAAAGCAAGCAATTCGCTGTCTCTCAGGTTTTAGTAAAAGTTAAGGCCATTCAGCTGTGCCTGAAATTAATGATAACCCAGAGTGAGAGAACATCGCTGCTTTTCCCAAGCATTTAGGGTATAAGGAGAAATAAGAGAGAGAGAACTTCTGAATGATATATATATGTAATGTAGCAATTGTCATTATCTACCATTATTTCTGCATGGATCTGATGTTATTTATTCTATCCTCCTATTGCTCAAATAAACTTGCTTTCCTAAGTACCTGGAGCCGAGATGTATTGAACCAAAGTTTGTGAGTGGCTATTTGTGTAGGGAATAAGCTCCTGGGTTCAAGCCCCCAGGTATAATCCCAATAATTGTGTGTGTTTATATTGTGCACACAGGCGATAAGCCCCTCAGATAGCCCCCAGTATAGACCTCAGTGAGATTAGCCCCCTAGGTCAGAGCTCCTGGGCAGAATGCCAGTATGCATGGCCTGAATTCAGAATACCGTATGCACACTCAGAGTCCTCATGCAGAGTAGTGGGGATTCAACAAATCTTCTGAGAGCTGTGCAGAGAGCACCAAGAGCAGAGAAGGTAGTGCCACCTCATGGTCAGGAGTTATGCTGAGAGTGCTGGGTGTAGAGAAGGTAGTGACACTATCAAGCTGTTGCAATATCGGGCACTCAGGTCAGCGAGCCACTTAACACACAGTTGGACACACTTAACTTTCATCCCGATGCAATACGGGGATTAGGGCGTCCAAAACATGCGTAGCTAATAGAATTTGCATGTGATGAGCGCTATGTAGATGAGGCTATTACCCTGCAATGCCAAAAATTGTTGTGCGGCCAAGGCGCCTATTTTAACGCAGAATATCTAATGCTTGCCCGGGAGCAGATGTTAAAGCAAGATATGAGCAAGGGTTCACCAAAAAAATAAATAAATCCTATGATTCCTCCTATTAGTATCGTTGCGATACTAAGTAGGAGGAGCCAAAGAAAGCAGAATCATGCCACGCTCAAGGGCTCAGCCAAAAAAAAATTCCTCTTTCTTGTGGTTCCTCCGATTAGCATTGTCACGAGACAGTAGGCGGAACCACAGAAAGCAGCATCCCCAAGTTCTGGCCCAATTGAAGGAGTGAATAATATTAGGTACCCAACACTTAATATTAAATTTATTTACTTCTTCACTTACTGCCAATTGGTCCTTTCACTGACATGTGACAGTGAATGGTCCAGTCTCCTTTCAGAAGGCTGTCCTGAAAGGGGATTGGTCTTTTCACTGACAAGTAACAGTGAAAAGGACCAATTGGGAACAGCCTTGCTTGGGAAAAGGGTGGGGGCCTCTGGCCAGGCTGTTGTGGATGCACAGCCACTCTCCTGGATCCCCGATGCAGAGTGCTAGGGACACACAAATTATCCATTGGTCATCCTTTTAGTGCGGCAGCTCATTTGCCTATAGCATCGAGCACCCAGGAGAGGTGGATGTGTGTACGTTCAAACACACACATGCGCCCACTTTGGATGCACGTTTTTTTACGCGATCATATTGCATCGGCCTATAAGTAATTTGTGACAGGACAAGTGTACAGGGAGCGGAGAAAAGAAAATTATTCCTTACCTAATTTTCGTTCCTGTAGTACCATGGATCAGTCCAGACAGTGGATTGTTCCCCCTTCCAGCAGATGGAGTCAGAGCAAAAACTGAGAGGGTGCTCTCTCATAAGCTGGTGCGCCCTCTGCATCCCCTCAGTATAAAGAAAATCAAAGCCAGAAAGAAATCTCTTGGATGGATCAAAACAATTGAACAATAGCTGTAAACATGTATAAATGCAAACTTGCAACAAGAACGCTTAGTCAGTCCTGAAAAGATTAGACAGTCGAGCTGAAAATTTTTCCAAAACATCCTTAGGGTGGGCGTCTGGACTGATCCATGGTACTACAGGAACGAAAATTAGCAGGTAAGGAATAAGAAAATTGGTTCTTACCTGCTAATTTTCGTTCCTGTAGTACCACGGATCAGTCCAGACAGTGGGTTGAGCCTCCTGTCCAGCAGAGGGAGACAGAGAAAAACTGAAAAGGTATCCTATAACAGGACAGTGCTCACCCTGCGTCCCTTCAGAATAATCATATCAAAGCAGCCAAAATAGCATAGAGAACCAGGATAAGATCAAGCAAGTAAACTGTAACTATCAAAATGAAACAAGAAATGCAAACAGGTATGAAAAATGCTCTTACACAGCAGTCAAAAAAGCAAACAGAATGTTGGGAATTATTAGAAAGGGAATGGTGAATAAAACGGAAAATGTCATAATGCCTCTGTATCGCTCCATGGTGAGACCGCACCTTGAATACTGTGTACAATTCTGGTCGCAGCATCTCAAAAAAGATATAATTGCGATGGAGAACGTACAGAGAAGGGCTACCAAAATGATAAAGGGGATGGAACAGCTCCCCTATGAGGAAAGACTAAAGAGGTTAGGGCTGTTCAGCTTGGAGAAAAGACGGCTGAGGGGGGATATGATAGAGGTGTTTAAAATCATGAGAGGTCTAGAACGGGTAGATGTGAATCGGTTATTTACTCTTTCAGATAATAGAAGGACTAGGGGGCACTCCATGAAGTTAGCATGGGGCACATTTAAAACTAATCGGAGAAAGTTCTTTTTCACTCAACGCACAATTAAACTCTGGAATTTGTTGCCAGAGGATGTGGTTAGTGCAGTTAGTATAGCTGTGTTTAAATAAGGATTAGATAAGTTCTTGGATGAGAAGTCCATTGCCTGCTGTTGATTAAGTTGACTTAGATAATAACCACCGCTATTATTAGCAACATTAACATGGAATAGACTTAGTTTTTGGGTACTTGCCAGGTTCTTATGGCCTGGATTGGCCACTGTTGGAAACAGGATGCTGAGCTTGATGGACCCTTGGTCTGACCCAGTATGACATGTTCTTATGTTCTTATCAATATATATATAGCAGATACCTCCGGTGCCTTACAATTCGGATGAACTTCCAGTGTCTTAAAGCTCAAATAGGAAGTAGAGAATCCCAAAAAGAACCTGTGAAAGAAAAACTCCGAGCAGACGTAGCAATGTAGATGTAGTCAGGGCAGGACTCTGGACTGATCCGTGGTACCACAGGAACGAAAATTAGCAGGTAAGAACCAATTTTCCTTTCCCTGTACGTACCCGGATCAGTCCAGACGCCTGGAAGTCCCACTCGAAGTACCTGTCTGCCAAAAGAACCAAAGACTGGCGCCAGAACATCGAGGCGATAATGATGCGCAAAGGTATGGAGGGATTTCCAAGTAGCTGCTCTGCAGATTTTGTGCGGCGAGACTGGCAGACTCTCCGCCCAAGAGGTAGCCTGAGAACGTAAAGAGTAGCCTTTAAGCTCTCCAGAACTGACCGGCCCCGACAAATATACACCGACGCAATCGCCTCTTTTAGCCAGCGAGCGATAGTAGCTTTAGAAGCCTTATTCCCCTTACTCAGCCCGCTCCATAAGACAAAGAGATGATCAGAGACTCGAAAATCATTCGTCACCTGCAAATATTGCAGTAGGACCCTCTTCACATCAAGGCGCAGTAGATCCGCGCCAGGCGTGTTCGCAATGTTCTCTTGAGAAAAAGCAGAGATCTCCACTGACTGATTTACATGAAAGGAGGACACAACCTTTGGCAGGGAGGATGGGACTGTTTGGAGGGAAACACCTGAATCAGAAAAGCAAAGGAAAGGCTCCCTATAAGACAGGGTTTGGAGTTTGGACACTCTCCTGGCTGAGGAAATAGAAACCAGAAAGACAGTCTTAAGGGTCAGACCCTTAAGTATGGCTCGCCGAAGGGGCTCGAAGGGCGCCTCGCAAAGTATCAAGTTAAGGCTCCACGACGGTCAAGTAGCCCGGGCAGGCGGGTTCAAGTGCTTAGCCCCCCTGAGAAACTGAATGACATCCGGATGGGTCGCCAACGTGTAACCATCGACCCGCCCAAGGAGGGAACAGAGCACTAAAACCTCTACCCGCAAGGAATTGAAAGACAAACCTTTGGAGAGACCATTCTGCAGGAAGGAGAGAACCTGGGACACCGAAGCCTTACGTGCCAGAACTCCAGACTCAGCGCACAGTCTCAAACACTCTCCATACCCGAATATAAGCCAGAGAGGTAGAAGTCTTACGGGCCCGCAACAGAGTGGAGATAACCTCCTCCTTATAACCCTTCTTCCTTAGTCGCCGCTGCTCAAAAGCCAGGCCGCTAGACAAAAGCAATCTGCCTGATCGAAAAATACTGGACCCTGTCTGAGCAGGTTTGGCAGATGGCCGAGGCGGAGAGGACCGTCCGTAGCGAAATTCACCAGATCTGTAAACTACGGTCTCAGAGGCCACTCCGGCGCCATGAGGACGACCGGCCCCTTGGGGAGTTCTATTCTTCTGAGTACCTTTCCCACCAGAGGCTAAGGTGGGAACATGTAAAGGAGGACATTGTGAGGCCAGGGTAGGACCAGTGCATCCACTCCTTCTGAGCAGTGCTCCCTTCTGTGGCTGAAGAATCTGGGGTCCTTTGCATTGCTCAGAGTAGTCATCAGGTCAAAGTGAGGGACCCCCCACTTGTGCACGATCAAATCCATCGCCTCTCCGGACCACTCCCACTCTCCGGGATCTAGATGCTGATGACTCAGGAAGTCGGCTTGAGAGTTCTCCTTCCCCACAATGTGGGAGGCTGCTAGCCGCCCAGGCTAGCAGCTTGCTGGCTTCCAGGGCAACCGAATGACTCCTGGTGCCCCCCTGGTGACTGATATAAGCTACCGTGGTGGAATTGTTGGAGAGGACTTGCACAGCTTTGCAATGGATCAAGGGCAGAAAAGTCTTGAGAGCTAGACAGACCACTCGGGTCGCTAGACGATTGATGTGCTACTGAGACTGGACTGCGGTCCAACGTCCCTGGGTAGACTGATTCTGACACACCACTCCCCAGCCGGAGAGGCTGGCATCCGTTGTCACAACAATCTACTAAGGTGTCTGTAAGGGCATCCCCTTCAACAGGTGGGCGAGAGAGAGCCACCACTGCATGCTGTTGATAACATCGGAAAGTGGTAAGGGTGTCAAAATCCTCCGAGATCGGCTTCCAGCGGGATAGCACAGCTTTCTGCAAAGGACGCATATGCGCAAAAGCCCAGGGAACCAAATCTATAGTTGACGCCATAGTGCCCAGAACCTGGAGATAATCCCAGGCCATGGGGACCATGAGAGATAATAGATGTTGGACTTGACCCATTAGCTTGAGTGCACGGGCCTTGGGTAACAGAACTTTGCCCACACGAGTGTTGGAAGCGTGCTCCTAAGAATTCGAGGACCTGAGAGGGCTTGAGGTTGCTCTTTGAGAAATTGACTATCCACCTGAGGGAGGTGAGAACCAACAAGACCCGGTTGACCACTATCACACACAGGTTCTCCGACTTTGCCCGAATGAGCCAGTCATCCAGGTACAGGTGGACTAGGACTCCCTCCCACCGGAGGAAGGCCGCCACTATCACCATGATCTTGGTAAATGTGCGTGGCAAGACTGAATGGGAGTGCTCGAAACTAAAAGTGTCATCCCAGAATGTTGAGACGAAGAAATCTCTGATGTTCCTGGCGGACCGGGATGTGAAGGTAGGCCTCCATCAGGTTGGCCTCTAGTCGTTCCGCCTGCTGTGCCTCCCCTGGAAGAAGCTGTTGCGTGCTCAGCAGTTGTTGGACCCACCGAAGACCTGCTCTCTGCATTAGGGAGCTGCACACCGCAGCCCTAACACCCAGGGCGGAGACCTAAAAAAAAACCCCTCTTCAAGTAAACCTCAAGTTTGCGGTCCTGCAGGTCTCCGAGGGCTGCTCCTCCAGTCACTGGAATAATAGTCCTCTTCGTGAATGCCAATACTGAAGCATCCACATACCATCAGCAGGTCAAGGGACTCCTCCGGGAGCAGGTACAGCTTGCCCATCGCTCTGCCAACCCGCAGAGAAGCCTCCGGAGGCTCCCACTCCCTGGACAACAATTGGAGGAGCATATGATGAAAAAGGAAAGGTCTTCGATGGAGGCCGGAGGCCTGCCAGGACCAGGTCCCCCTTCTTTGTCGCAGCGCTGGGTCCAGGGGCCTCCTGGGGAGCCTTGATATCCAATTCGGCCAGGACATGCAAAATAAGCGGGTCCATCTCATCCCTCTGAAAAAGCCGCATGACCCGAGGCTCATCCCCCTCAACATGCACCAAAGGACTAGGGTCATCCAAATCCGGGTCCACTGCCAGGTCAGCCGGAGGATCAGGAACGGTCCTCGAACCTGAGAAGACCCCAGAGGAGCCACTGGTACTGAAGGACAAGGAGGAGACCCTGGTGCTGTACCTCCACGTGGCGGTACAGAGCCCTGAGAAACCCCTGCCAGATCCGGGGGGGGGGGGGGTCCCCCCAGTCTGATCACTTTAGGTGGAGGGGGGGCCAGGGCAGGGTCCTGGTGCTGGTTGAGCCTTGCCAGATAAGCATTGTGCATCAACAGAATAAATTCTGTAGAAAAAGGCTCCAGGGGAGGGATGGAAAGAGGGGGAGCAGGAGGGTCTTCCGATGGTGGCTCTGCGTCGGGGAGGTGAGCCGGAGTAAGAATCGGTGGCGAAGAAGCTCGGTCTGGGTCCGAGTCAGCAGGAGGCTGCACCGGAACAGTTGTGTTTGGATCCAAAATGGCCGCAGTTCCCATGTTGACGGGAACGGGGCCGACCTCCCCTGAGCCTGGCGCGCGTTTGCATGCGAAACAGACCACCCCTGAAGCCTCGAGGTGCCCTCCCTGCCGGGGAGGCACCTGGCACACAGGCCTTCCCATGAGAGCCGCGATCCGGGCTCTCCACAGGCGCTGCATCACGATGGAATTGGCATGGAGGTAAGAAGGGAGCTGAAACAGCAGAATACCTCCGGAGGCTGCCAGCAGCAAGGGAGATCAGAAAAAGAAATTCTGTGCCTGCACTGCAAACGAAACGACCCACTCACTCGAGCGTTTTTTTGTTTTTATAAGTCAGAGGAATGCTGCGTCTCTGAAACTTTAGGATTGTCCCGAGGGAACGGCATCTCAGGCAGCAGGTCGTTATCGAGGGGGAGAGGTTGGACCACCAACATTCATCTCTAAGGCAGCCAAATACAATCCTGTAAAAAGGTAAAATTTACAACTTTCCCCCAAATAACAGAAACAGCAATAACTAATGAAAATGACATGAGCAAAAGTTCTGCCTGCAAGTCTTCAGCAGAACTGTCCACAGAGGAAATTATTATTTTTTTTTTTAACTTATGATCCCTCCAGGAAAGAGTATTAGAGAAAAGAAAAATACATTGTCCAAATAGTAATTTGTTTAAAGTAACTGGGGAACCGAAGGTGTAACCTACATCTGCTGGAGTCAGAGAAATACTGGGGATGCAAAGGGCGCACCAGCTTATGAGAGAGCGCCCTCTCAGTTTTTGCTCTGACTCCATCTGCTGGAGGGGGGGACCACCCACTGTCTGGACTGATCCTGGTACGTACAGGGAAGGGGGTGATAGCTCTCCTATCATAGACCACAAGGTATGCAAGATAAAACAGAAGCAGGGAAGAGGATGATACTCACCTCGTGTTCTGTGATATTGATAAGTAGCTCCTGTTGTAGAAATTGCTCAAGTATGTATTTTGGAGCCATGTCTACGAGCGACTGAAATAAACCAGCAGAAAAAGGATCACTGTAGGTCAGAAATGAAAAATTCACAGCAGAGCATACAAACTTCAAGCTTGAGTCTATTTTTTAACCTTTTATCTATCATAGAAAGAACAAAATATTTCATGGCAAGTAGATAATGTATATTTGAGTGTGCTAATAAATGAAACACACCCTTATCTAAAAACTGTTCCCACCCAACCAAGCCAATATAAATCAGCGACATTCACGCATCTCCATGGCTTGACCAATAAGGACCCCATACTTTTCCATAAGAGTCTAACTTGTCTTCAGAACCTCTGCATGTAAAGATGAAGTAGGTGAGGGGGTACCTTGATGTCAAGTCTGTGCCAGACTGGGGAGACCATAGCTAGCAGTGATATTCTAGCTCATACAGCACTTTGTTTCTGGCTGGTGTGTAATATCAGTTTTTATACTAAAATTACATTTATTTATTTATTTATTTTTAGATTTTTATATACCGGTGTTCCTGTATTAAAATACAGATCACATCGGTTTACATTGAAACATAAAAATTATGCCAAGAGGCGGTACATATAACAAGGTTATAGAACTTGGAAAACATGGAAAACAGATTCGAATAATAACACTGATAAACTTGCAAAGTCTCTGAGAAATCAAATCATAAAATAAGGCGTAATTGTCTAAGATAAATGGATAAGAAAGTCATGACACTTGGGAATATTGCAGAATCTTCTAACAAGAATGAGAGCAAGAACAAGGTATCACACAATCATATCTAAAAACAATGATTTCTTTGGATTGTTATAATAATTTACCAGCTACGTGAGAAATTTTACATAATTGATTTTACAAAAAGTATAACCAATCATTCTACTTATGATGGAATAACAATCTTCCAAGTTCTCACCCATATAGGTGTATATCTGACTCCTTTTAGCATCTATGAATCCATGGGTATATAGCCCACCTGGCTGTGTGATCTATTTATTTATGTGGTTTTCCCATTGGTTATTTGCCTGTTTATTTATTTGGTTGTAATTTTGCTTATCCAGACTGTTACACCTTTATTTACTTAAAGCTATTTAAATTGCTGTCTCTCTCTGATTGGTACTTATTGTACTTTATCTAAGCTGTTGCCTCCCTCCTTGAGTGAACAATTCAAAAAAAGATGAGTAATAAATAAAAAATAAATGACCCATGACTTTAAAGCAAAAGAAAAGGCCCAAACATTGCACAAAGCATCAGCAATCCCTGATCCAGAGGTGGGCACACAGTACCTGCTTTGCTGAAGGTGTCATGCCCTGCTGCACCACAATCAAAGCTCTCGTAATGTTCTCCTCTTGCATTCTCTGGCAGTACATTTTAATAGTCTTAATGCCAACCTTTGGTTCCTCTGAAAGAGAATGGCAACAACTAAACAGCTGATTTTCACACAAAATATCAATAGACTTATTATTCCTTATTATGTCCATGCATGCCTATCCTCTGACAATCACCTCCTGTTACCCACCTGGAAAAAAGACAAACATCTGATCTGTTGGGTCATCATTATGTGCCACCAGCACCGTGAGGTCAGTACGCCGTGGACGTCCTTCACTGGGCTTATCCCCAAATTGAGCTTTAAACTCATCCAATGTTTGATCCAACTCATCTTGAGTCACTAGATACCCCCGGTCATGGCAGAGCTGGGAAGACAATTCTGCATTAAACTCTACAGTAAAAACTAGAGATCCGTAAACTTCTGTGCAGAAAAAAAGCAATCCTGAAACTGAGCCGGAGTCCACACTATCCATCTGTTGGAAAGTAGATGTCCCCAACACTACCCCACGCTGCGGGTATGGAGAACCTGAGCTGAGCGCTCTTGGCAACTTCAAAGGGAGAAATAAAACACAGGTCTCCTACCAGCCAAACTACATGTTGACCTGCCCCCATGGAAGGCCTTCCGCTCCAAGACAGTAAGGGGGTTAAACAAAGGACCCCTACCACCAGAACAGTAACAGAGAGTGGGTGACCTCCCCCTACACACCAGAACAGTAACAGCGATAGCGTGGACACGTTCTGTTGATAAAGTTAACTTAGCATCTTCCCCGTCCTAAACACAATCTGTTAATATAACTTCTACGCCGTCCCCCCCCCCCCCAGCACCTGCATGATAGTTTTACGAATCTTCCAAAGCCGGTAAGTCTCTTCCTCATCATCCATGATCGCTAACGCAAGAGTGCACGCACACTAATCTGCGCATGCGTCAAAAACATACTCTGCAGGACCCCCCCTCTTACACAGGCAACCACGACAAGTGCCGGAACAGCGGCCAACAACCATTTGCGCATGCGTCAACAAAATACTTCTCAGGGCCCCCACCTACACAGGTAGCCACGGCAAGTGCCGGAGCAGCGACTAACAGTCGTTTGCGCATGCGTCAGCAACATTCTCTGCAGGACTCCCATCTACATGGGCAACCACGACAAGTACGAGGCCAACAACCGTCTGCGCATGTGTGAGCAACATACTCTGTATGACGTCACCCGATCTACGAGCCGGTCATGATGAATAGAAAATATGTGGTGAATTACCACGGCACTAGGCCAGAAATGAAATCTGACGAAGGACAATACGGTTCAGCACCAGGACCTGAGACATGTCCCTGATGCCTTATTTTCTGTAACCTGTGCCTTTACTTTATTTACTATTTTATAATTTTCCTTTTTCCTACCCTTTTATTTTAGTCATTTTGTATAGTACTTTGTCAAACATGTAAAATACTCATGCCAATAATGTTATCTGAATCTGACTCAAGTGCCAGATTAGTGGCCAACAGCTGTCTGTACATATGTCAATAACATTCTGCATGGACAATGCATGCAATGGGGCCAAGGCAGGTACTGCTCCCTCTTAGCTCAGGTTTTAACTAGAAGTTTCCTGAGAATGTGCGCTGCTTCTTGAACCAACGCCACTATGCAAACCCACCTCAGTCTAAGGCCAATGCAGTAAAGTGCGCCCAGCCTAGCACACAGGTCAATAACATTCTGCATGGACAATGCATGCAATGGGGCCAAGGGAAGGTGCTGATTCCCTGGACTCGTATCCAGGGAATCAGCACCTTCAAAATGCATGTCCAAACAAAGGCATAGCTAATAGTGCTCATCACATGTAAATAGTATGTAGATAAGGCTATTAGCTATTACTCCGCAATGCAAAAAATCACAGTGCGCCCAAGATGCACTTTTTAACCTGTCAAATTTTATGCCTGCCTCAGAGCAGATGTAAAATCTTGCCGTGCAACAAGGAGTCTGCTTAAAAAAAATACAGCTTTTCTGTGGTTCCTCCTACCTCTGATTGTCGCGAGACAAATAGGAGGAACCACAGAAAGCATCCTGAAAAAAAAAAAGGTTTAAAGGAAAAAAATTTCTGGGCGCACAATATACATGCTCAATACACACAAATGCTCTTAAATTGAGCATCTGATTTGGTAACCCGCACACAGCCACGTCTCCTGGGCACCCTTTACCAAGGATGCACTAGGGACGCAAAACGTATGCCTAGTGTGTTTTAGCGTAGTAGCTCATTTACATATTTCATCAGGCGCCCAAGAGTAGCGGATGTGTGCGCGTAAAAAATGGGCGCCCAGTTTGGTCGCATGTTTTTTACGTGCACTTTATTGCATCAGCCTGACAATATATCCACTGAGTGAACGGTCGTAAAACTTGCTGTTCCCAGTACGTCCCCATGAACATTTAGGTTTTTTAATTTAGTTTTTTCCTAATTTTCTTTAGTTTTCAAGTTAGTACTTAGCATCGAATACTCGAAAGGAAGGAACATTTTAAACTCTGCATAATCAACTGGATCTTTAACGCAAATGTCTATAGTCAAAATAAATAATATTAGCTTCCTGTGGGAGTATAATTCCCTGTCAGATAGCTATATGAACGACACAGGGAATAATACTCCCATAGTTATATAAGTTACTAAATTATACTCTTACAACTATGAGTTAAAAAAATCTCAAAGCAGGTCAGAGAATAGAATGCAAAGAATGTCAATTACCTCAAAATGAGGAATAAAGTGTGGAAATTTGATATGCAGTTTACATGATGCCGTAGTACTATCAGCACATATGACAATCATCTTTGAAAAAGCTTAGAAGCCATGAAAAAAAAATAATAGTGCTGAAAATTGTCAACATTGAAAGAACATGTGAGCGTTGTATCAATGCCAAAGGATGACTCAAACATGTCGACGCTAAAACAGTTCAAATCCATCGAGTGAGTAGCACTGCAATTTGTGCAGTGCAATCAGCTGACTTTGAAGTACTGCATTATTGTGATTGGAGCCAAAACGGTGTGGCCCAAAATATCAGCACCAAAGTACGATGTGGCCAGAAAAATGAGCACTGAAGCAGGACGTGGCTGAAATTATTGTCCCCAAAGCACGGTACAGCAGAAAGTATTGGCACTGGAGCATGCTGCAGCCAAATTTATTGGTGCCAAATTACAGTACAGCCCAAAATATCCACACCATAGCCAAAATCAGCGCTGAAGCATTGCGGATCTGACATACTGGTGCTATTGCACAGCCAAGCTATCAGTACCGAAGCATCTAAACTGCATTGCAATTGCCTCACCAAAAGACAAGACATATCTATCATATCCTTATCATAGTATCATATCATATTCATTTCCTTATCATAGTAAGGAAACCTCCGCCGCCTCCGCCGCCCTGAGCTCCTAAACCTATCAGGAGGCAAGAGCCGTGTCTACGTCGACGCCTGGGAGGCGGCATAGCAGCCCTTTAAATTGGGGCACGCTCCTGCGCCGCCGCGCGCCGGGTGTCGCGCGCACGAAGGAGCACGACCTAAGGGGCCTGCCCCTTAGTGCGCCCCTTCGTGCATCCACCTTGGACCTACTCATCACCTTCATTGATGGACACAACTCTACTGCGCCTCTCCACCCAAGTCAACGGAGACAACACAGGATCAAGACAAACCCTCCCTCCTCCCTCTGCAACTCACGACTCCACAGGATCCATTGCCGTTATCCGAATGCTCTTCAGACTAAGACTTTTATTACTACAATTCATCATAAACCCCACAGAAATACTCTCACTCTAATACCTCTTGAGATTTCCCTCCCTCCCCTTCCCTCCCAGTACAATTTATACACTGAGACACCCCCCCCCCCCACCACCACCACCTCTGTCTCTGACTAAAGAAACTCTTCTGGCCCAACCCAGCTCCCCTCCTATTGCCCCCTTCCCCTCCTGCAATACCATCTCTTCTCCCCTGTTTCGAACTAGCTTCCATCCATCTGTGTTTCAACCATGCGCAAGCTCTACATTCCTACCATCAAGCACTATACCATGACACCCCATAACACCCCCGCCAATTACACATTGAAGCATCACAGAAACCTTATTCCCATCATGACCACTCCATTCACACAAATTATCGGTCTTACTACCTTCTCAATCCTCCTGCTCAATGCACACTCCATCTCCAAGAAAACTCCCTTAATCAACGACATCCTCTCAGACGACAAACCTGACATACTAGCTATCACCAAAACATGGCTTAAGGACTCCGACACTGCCCTGATCAACCAATTACCTATCGAAACTTATATCTTCTCTGCCCCCAGACCCAAAAAAAAAAAGGAGGAGGCCTCCTCCTAGCAGCTAAAAAGGCCTTTAAATTGTCACACAAATCTCTTCCCCCTCCACTCAAATTGGAAATGAGCCTAATCACCGCACCCAACCTACAAATCTGCCTTGCTTATACTACCCCAGGTCTGCTAAAAAAAACCCCTCCCTCCTGAGTACATTTCCAAACACATAAACATTCACCTCCCAGCAATCATCCTCGGAGACTTCAACATCCACGTTGATGCTACACCTATAACACCTCCCTATGAAGCCATATTAACAGCATTAGATGCTCTAGGCTTCAAGCAACTCATCTCTAACCCCACTCATGAAGCAGGCCACACCTTGGACCTCATATTCACCAATTCACAAATTCAGACCAACGCACCCACTTGCACCCCTATTCCTTGGCCTGATCACTTCCGCATTGACATCAACTGTTCAATCAACAACTCCTCTACACCCATACAACCCAAATAAAACATTCAATTCAGACGTTCCTGCAAACAAGAAGACTTAGTTACTTCCCTCACAATGCAACTCAACCTTACTGACGCAGACACTGCCATTGATTCTTGGTACCAATGCACCAATTCAATTGCGGAGGAGCTATGCCTCATTCAGTCACAAGTGATTGACCCAGCTAAAAGGAAAAAACAACCCTGGTATACCACAGAGCTAAAATCCATGAAGCGCAAACTCAGAAGCCTGGAAAGAAACTGGCGCAAAAATCCCACCCCTACACTACTATCTACCTTCAAAGCTTACCTCCATACATACAGAACAGCCATCGATAAAACGAAAAGAGACTTCTATGCTTGCAAAATCCACCACCTCCAATTCAATCCTCGCGCCCTATTTGAATTAGTAAACACCCTAACAAACTCTGGCCCAAATGTCTCACAAGATGCAGATCAACAGGGCAAATGTGAAGACTTAGCTATATTCTTCCACACTAAAATAAACAATATCATGTCTCGCTTCCCCCCTTCTCAACCCTCCTCTAACCTCCATTTAGAGAACCACACAGCAAGCCTCACCTCACTTGAAACCACTTCCTCAATGGAAATTGAATCCATCTTTAAAAAAATGAGACCATGCACACACCCATCGGACACCATCCCTACTAAAACCCTCCTCACCATCCCCAACATCATTGCCAAACCCATCTCTAATATCATCAATAAATCCATCACTCTTGGCATCGTTCCCAAAAATCTTAAACATGCCATTATCAAACCCATTTTGAAAAAACCCACTCTTGATCCATCCGACCTCTCTAACTTTCGACCCATCTCAGACCTGCTCATTATAGCTAAAATCCTTGAAAGATCAGTCAACCGTCAATTGACTGATTACTTTGACCAACATAACATTCTCTCATAGTCTCAATATGGCTTCCGACGACATCACAGCACAGAGACACTACTGATCTCTCTGTCTGATTACATCCTCAAAAGCCTAGACAAAGGTCTCTCACATATCCTGATCCTACTTGATATCTCATCTGCTTTTGACACTGTCAATCATAAAATACTAATAGAGCGCCTCACTGATATAGGCATTACAGGATCAGCCCTTCAATGGTTCCGGTCCTTCTTAAATGACAGACAATACAGTGTCCAAATAGGCAATTGTACTTCCAAACCTATCCCCCTAATACAAGGTGTTCCACAAGGATCCTCCCTCTCTTCCACATTGTTTAACATTTACCTCCTCCCCTTCTGCAACCTACTATTCAAACTAGGCCTCCCACTCTTCATTTACGCTGATGATGTGCAAATACTTATACCTCTAAATGAATCACTGCAAAAAGCCATGGATACCTGGAACTCCACCCTATCGGTCATTAACACCCTCCTGACTAACAACTTCCTAGCACTCAACACTGCCAAAACAGAGCTACTATATATCGCACCACAAAGTATCTCCCCTCCCCTCCGGCTGGCAATTCTTCCCACTCCGCCACTGCATCCAACCAACATGTGCGCAGTCTGGGCATCACTATAGATAACCACCTTACCTTAAAATTTTTTTATCAACAACACTCTCAAAGCCTGTTATTTCAAACTACACTCACTCAAAAAAATTAAACCCCATCTGCACCTCAACGACTTTCGCACCATTCTACAAGCCTTCATTCTATCTAAAATTGCCTATTGCAAAGCATTGCTCCTAGGCTTACCCAAAAGCACGCTGCAACCGCTTCAATTACTCCAAAACGCTGCTGCAAGGATACTCACTAATACACATAAAAGCGACCACATTACCCCTGTACTAAAACACCTTGGTTACCAGTCACTGAAAGAATAAAATACAAATCACTCACTCTCATCCACAAAGCCCTCCACAACCAAGATATGCAATGGTTCAAAGAAAACTTCACTTTTCACAACACAAACAGACCCACAAGACAACAACAAAGAGCAACACTAGCTATACCTTCGCCCAAACAGTTTAAACACAGTTCCACTAAAGCTAGGGCACTATCCTTAGCGGGACCTGCCTTATGGAACAAACTCCCATCCTCCCTACGGCAAGAAGCATGTCCTAAAAAATTTAAACAAAACCTAAAAACCTGCCTCTTCAAGCAAGTATACTCCTAACAATTCTTTCCCCCTACACTAACAATTCTTTCCCTTACACTAACTCTCTTTTCCCCTACACTGACTCCCCTACACTGACTCCATTTTCCCCTCTGGCTTTTAATCTTTTTCTTTATGCCACATAATTTTTTAGCTTTTCTGTTTTGCCATATAAACTGTAATCCGTTAAGTTCCTCTCTTCTTTACTTTCCCCCTGTATTCTTTTATTTATCTTATATGCGTTGTTCCTTAGTTGTTTGGTTACTTAACTTAATATTATATTCATTGTTCTATGTTGTACTGTAAAGCTCTTTTAGCTGCATTTCGTTTACTGTAAACCGATGAGATATTCCCAATGTTCATCGGTATATAAAAACTGCTAAATAAATAAATAAATAAATAAATATCCAGAGTGTTACTCATTAGTGGAGGAACTTTGATCACACATTGTGTCTTTAAATATGACAAAATAAAAAAAAAACAAAACCCCTTTATTCTCAAGAATTATTATTATGTAGCAAAGGAGAAAAACAGAAAAGTCATACAAATTCACAAAAACTCCACGCCTTGTAAGACATTCAGCCTTCAAAGACATGGGAGGGGTGGGGATGCTAAACACAGTCACAGTGAAGGAGTTTGTTCAGCATTGGGGGTGCTCCTGCATCCACTGAGCCCACAAAGTTGGCACCTATGGTCAAAGATGTTTTAAATATTCATACAGAAGTCACAACCACTGGGAGTGATGCTCAGATAAACTGCTATAAAAGTAAATATAGAGCAGCACCTGAGGGAATTCAACCTTCTTACTACTTCATCACTGATATCATTACTTAAATGTCATCCAATTTTCCTCATCATAGTGTTTAAAGGTGTTTTGGGTTCAGACCGCACATACAGCATGTACCTTGGGGCTTATGCGCTGTAAGCTCACACAGGCCCAAATCAAAGAAAGGATGTACCGAGTGACTTTCACCTCGGGGCTAATCTAAACAACACAAATATTGAGGTTCAGGTAGTTAATGGTTAGTTTATTTGAGCAATTGCTAAGCAACAAAATCATAATTCAACAGAGGAATAAACATTGGAGAGTTGATTGCAAATAATAATAATCACTACTAAAGCTTACATTCCGTCTATTCTGCATTTTTGGAAGTTGAAATGTTTAATGTTCTAATCAAATTTTTGCTTTGCTTGCTTTTAGATTATAAGAAATCCTATCAGGATAAGTCTAACACTAGCAGATGCATAAAGTGGGAATAAGTAAACTTGAAGCAGGAGGGAGGATCTTCCTGGTGCCACTGTTAAGCACATCAGACCTTTGTTCTTGGCCACAGTCCTAATCAGCAGCATCTGCATCTGTGAGAGACTCCCTCCCTTCTGCTCTAGACATTAGCAAATAGGCTTGTTAAACTCTGCAACAAATACTTGGGAGATGTGCAAACAGAAAGTAATTATGCAAGAGGTGGGGTATATACAAACAGCAATTTAGTGAAGGATCAGATGTCTGCAACAGTTCGATATGCCTGCACATATGTAAATTAAGTTAATAGGCCCAGAATCAATTTTTTGTATGTGTATAGCTCTGAGTTCATCAAAAGTTAGAAATGGGATACACAAAGCACCGTCTCATTCTAAAAAAAAAAAAAGAAAAATAGAAAACTGCTTAAAGGAAAAGGAGCATACACTTAAAAAGACATACCTGCGTAATACAGACAGAATCCTATTAATGTAATAATCTGGGTTTTAAAAGGATTTGGATGACTTTCTGGAAGAAAAGCCCATAAACCATTATTGGAGTGCACTTGGAAAAATCCACTGCTTATCCCTCAGATAAGCAGCATGGAGTCTATCAGCCTTTGCGATCCTGCCAGGTACGTCTGACCTGGATTCCCTGGGCTTGATGGACCTTTGGCCTCACCCAGTATGGCAATTCTTATGATCCTATATTCTAATCCCGTCTCAGTTTATAAATTAATACTGTTTAATAAATGTGACCTGCTGGTCACATTTGCATTCCTTTAACAAGATAATCTGCCATGACATAATTTCAACAGAGGGTGCCAGGAGATGTAAATTTACTGATACGGTTTATCCCATAAACTATATCCTACTAGCATACATGGACCATGTTCAATCATGCTCTGCAACAGGTATAGCAGAAGTGCATCAGCAACATGCATAATTGTGTAAGATGAAGCTAATTTGATGTAGTTCCTTCTTCCGCAGAAGCATAGAGTTATAGCTTCAAAATAAAATGGTGCTACAACAGGGTTTCATGGGATGAAGGATTCACCCCCCATAATAATTGGGGGAGGCAGGGGTTGGTAGAACAATACACCTTTAGTCAGAAGAACTACAATGGTGGAAGCTGGACCATAACACAATAAGTAAGATTCACCAGCACTAAATCCAACTAAGAAATGTTACTTTTGTGAAACTGCTCCATATAAACCGTGAGAACACGTCTGCAGTTTTCATAGGTCCTGTTTACTAAGCTAAAGCAACTATCATATTAACAACTAACTGAGCTGCAGAATTATGCCAAGTTACGTTCTACAATTCATTCACATGAACATGTAAAAAAAAAAAAAACCATAACAGGCCAGTGAACTTGATCAAAGGCCTTCTCCACATCAATAGCAAGTAACAAAGAAGATGTCTTTCTTTCCTGGGCCACCCAAATTAAGTTAAAGACCCTTCTGATATTATCTGATGTCTGATGACCTGGGATGAAACCCAGTTGATTAGGATGGCGCAAACCCTGGACAACACTTGCCACCTAGATCACTAATATTTTAGCTAAAATTTGGGAGGGCTATATTTAGTCACTGGATAGCCAAGTTAACCGGATAAACTTATCTGGCTAACTTTGGAGGCATATTCAAAGATGCAGCTGCATTATTGAATACAGCTGGCTAACTTAAAGCTAGACTCTTAACTGCTAGTTTCCTTTCCTTGAGTCCTGCCAGACCAGTCCAGAGCCCACTGTGAGTACAATGGAGAGAAGAGATACTTGGGAACATGGAAGCATTAAAAAAAAAGGGAAAGTAAGGATAAATGGAAGGTGGTTCAATTTTAATTAATAAAAAAAAGTATTTCCCTCTATTCCTGGACAGGGATTCAGCCTGGGGAAGGAACTGCAAGGAGATTACTCAGTTCTTTTTTTTTTTTTTTTTGCATTTCTCTGTTCTTCATTGGTAGAGATTTTTTTTAAACTTACTCCAGGGGAACTCAATCACTAGGTTGAGCAAGAGTAGTGATTATGTCCCCTGCTGTACTAGACTTATATGAGGAAGAGGAATGTCAGTGCAAAGTTTTCGTTCTACCTCCAACTGTGGGTAGGAAGGGAAAAATCCCACGAGGCTGGACTAGTCTGGCAGCACTCAAGGAAAGGAAATTAGCAGATAAGATTTTAATTTCACCTTTTGGTGCACAGTTTGCACCAAAAGCTGTATGAGATGAGACTTAAGGACATAACTATATATACTCTTGTGGAGAGTAGAGTCGGGGGAGATACGATAGTGACATTCAAATACCTGAAATGTATTAATATATATTTATTTAGTTTTATTTATATTTCTCGCCCTTTGACCATTCTGGGTGAGATACAAAATAGCATCCATAATAAATGATAATAGACAATATTATGACCACCACAAAAATCACACACACATCAAAATGATAAAATATTGGAGACTCTTGGGGGGAAGGGGTCTAACCAGGCAAAGAACAGGACTTTCTGCTGGCAAACTCTTAACAAGTGAAAAAGAAAAAAAAAACCGTTGCTTTTTTATTTTGGGAATTAACACAATATAATTGAGGGATATCAGTGCAAATACTTAACTGTAGTTGTGCACTGGCACTCTAGAAAAAGTTTCTATTCATTCACCTTAATCGTCTTCTAATTCAGTTTGTAATATCTGGTGCTTTTGTTGTCTTCACAGAAAGCAAGCGGTAACAGTTTGAGGAAGACGCCCTCATTAACCAAGTCAAAGCTGCTTAAAAGCAGGACCTGGCTCCAAGAATCCTTCAGCCTTCCTCACATTCCTGGGGTCCTGGGATGGGAATCTGCTGCCATGCTTCCTGTGTAGGTGACGCCCTCTGCTTTTAGCCCCCTATTTACTGTCGGCAGCCTTCTTTTCCACTCAGACCAGACAGCTCTTGAGTCCCCATGCAAAAGTAAACCTTTTCAATGGAAAAGGCCCTCATTAAAGACTCCTCAGGAAATTAAAAAGCCAAGGGACAGGAGGCAGGGTCATGATACTGTGGACTGGTAACTGGTTAAAAGGATATGAAACAAAGAGGGGAACAAAATGATCATTTTTTTCAATGGAGAAAGGTAAATAGTGGAGGGCTGCAGGGATCTGTAATGGGACCCATGCTGTTTAACATATTCATTAATGTCCAGGGTGCAGCGGTGGTCGAAAAACAAATAGAATGTTAGGAATTATTCCGGACAGAATGGAGGATTAACTGAGAATATCATGAGACCTCTGTATAGATCTTATGATACAACAACACCTTGAGCATTTTAGGGCAGATTTTCAAAGTCCTATGCATGTGGCCGGGCCTTGCGTGCACCGGGCGAATTTTCGAAGAGGCCCGGCCACGTGCATAAAGGCCGGGATGCGCACAAGTGCCTGACTTCCTGGAAGGGGCAGGCCAGGAGGGGGGGGCATGTTCTGGGAGGGGGCAGGGCGGGCCAGGACAGCGCTATGATGGCTGTTACAAAAATGCGTGCCGGCTGGCGAGCACAACTTCAGCTCAGGTGCTGAAGTAAGTTGTCAAACAAAGGAAAAAAAAAGAAAAAAGGGAGGGTTTAGGGGGTGGGGAGGAGAGGGGAAGAGGGAGGGAATTTTGGTAGGGGGTAGGGACGTTCCCTCTCAGCGCGGAAATTGCACCTCTCCCCCCTTACGCGTGCCGGATAATAAAATCTGGCACGCATGTGCGTGTGGCGCACGGATTATGTAACATGCGCACGGTGGCGTGTACATGCTAGAAAATTGGCACGTCCGTGTGTGCGCGTGCCGGGAAGCACGCGCACGTTAGAAAATCTACCCCTTGGTGCATTCTTGTTCCCCTGATAAAAAAAAAAAAAAGATAGAGCAGAACTAGAAAAGATAGAGCAGAACGGGAACAAAAATGATAAAGGTGATGGAATGGCTCCTTTTTGAAGAAAGGCTAAACAGGTTAGGGCTCTTCAACTTGGAGAAGAGATGACTGCAAGGGATACGACAGAGATTTGGAAAATCATGACTGGGGTGGAACAGCTATTTACCCTTTCCAATAGTAATAAGGTTAGGGAACACTCACTGAAACCAACAGTAAATTTAAAACAAAATTGGAGAAAGTCTTTTTTTTTTTTTTTCACTCAGTCCACTCACTATCAAGCTGTGGAATTTGTTGCCAGGGGATGTGGTCAAAGCATCTAACACAGCTGAATTTAAATGGGGTTTGGAAAAGTTACTGAAGAAAAGGTCCGTGATCAATGGATGAGCCATTTAGTTCTTTATCTGCCGTCATTTACTATGTTACTATATTAATAAAATGCAATAATGAAGCAGGGATATTGGAGTCCTTGTAAACGGCAGACATTTGGAGCAGCCTGGGAAATCCTTTTGCACCTATTTTAGTGCCTGTTTTCCCACAGCTTTCTGCACGGGGGCTTTTATATAGAAACATAGAAACATAGAAATGACAGCAGAAGAAGACCAAATGGCCCATCCAGTCTGCCCAGCAAGCTTCACACATTTTTTCTCTCATACTTATCTGTTTCTCTTAGCTCTTGGTTCTATTTCCCTTCCACCCCCACCTTTAACTTAGAGAGCAGTGATGGAGCTGCATCCAAGTGAAATATCTAGCTTGATTAGTTAGGGGTAGTAGCCTCCGCAATAAGCAAGCTACACCCATGCTTATTTGTTTTACCCAGACTATGTTATACAGCCCTTATTGGTTGTTTTTCTTCTCCCCTGCCGTTGAAGCAGGGAGCTATGCTGGATATGCGTGAAGTATCAGTCTTCTCCCATGCTGTTGAAGCAGAGAGCCATGCTGGATATGCATCGAAAGTGAAGTATCAGGCACATTTGGTTTGGGGTAGTAACCGCCGTAACAAGCCAGCTACTCCCCGCTTTGTGAGTGCGAACCCTCTTTTCTTCTCCCCTGCCGTTGAAGCAGAGAGCTCTGCTGGATGTGTGAAGTATCAGTTTTTCTTCTCCCCTGCCGTTGAATCAGAGAACTATGCTGTATATGCATTGAAAGTGAAGTATCAGGCTTATTTGATTTGGGGTAGTAACCGCCGTAACAAGCCAGCTACTCCCCTCTTTGTGAGTGTGAATCCTTTTTTCCACATTTCCTCTTGCTGTTGAAGCTTAGAGCGATGTTGGAGTCACAGTAAGCATGTGTATGTTTATTTAATAAGGGTATTGACTCCAGGCAGTAGCCATCATTCTGGCGAGTCACCCACTCTTCATTGGCAGCCTCTTGACTTTATGGATCCACAGTGTTTATCCCACGCCCCTTTGAAGTCCTTCACAGTTCTGGTCTTCACCACATCCTCCGGAAGGGCATTCCAGGCATCCACCACCCTCTCCGTGAAGAAATACTTTCTTTCTGACATTGGTTCTGAATCTTCCTCCCTGGAGCTTCAAATCGTGACCCCTGGTTCTGCTGATTTTTTTCCTATGGAAAAGGTTTGTCGTCTTTTTGATCATTAACACCTTTCAAGTATCTGAAAGTCTGTATCATATCACCTCTGCTCCTCCTTTCCTCCAGGGTGTACATATTTAGATTCTTCAATCTCTCCTCGTACGTCATCCGATGAAGATCCTCCACCTTCCTGGTCGCCCTTCTCTGTACCGCCTCCATCTTGTCTTTGTCTTTTTGAAGATACGGTCTCCAGAACTGAACACAGTACTCCAGGTGAGGCCTCACCAAGGACCTGTACAAGGGAATAATCACTTCCCTTTTCTTACTCGATATTCCTCTCTCTATGCAGCCCAGCATTCTTCTGGCTTTAGCTATCGCCTTGTCGCATTGTTTCGCCGACTTCAGATCATTAGACACCATCACCCCAAGGTCCCTCTCCTGCTCCGTGCACATCAGCCTTTCCCCCCCATCGAATACAGTTCATTCGGATTTCCACTCCCCATATGCATGACTTTGCACTTCTTGGCATTGAATCTCAGCTGCCATATCTTCGACCACTCTTCCAGTTTCCTTAGATCTCGTCTCATTCTCTCCACTCCTTCCGGCGTATCCACTCTGTTGCAGATCTTAGTGTCATCCGCAAAAAGACAAACCTTACCTTCTATCCCGTCCGCAATGTCGCTCACAAAGATATTGAACAGGACCGGTCCCAACACCGATCCTTGCGGTACACCACTTAAAACCGCTCTCTCTTCAGAGAAGGTTCCATTTACCATCACACATTGTCTTCTGTCCGTCAACCAATTTGCAATCCAGGTCACCACCTCGGCACTCACTCCCAAGCTTCTCGTTTTATTCACCAGTCTCCTGTGCGGAACCGTATCAAAAGCTTTGCTGAAATCCAAGTATATGATATCGAGCGCTCTTCCTCGATCCAATTCCTTGGTTACCCAGTCAAAAAAGTCAATCAGATTTGTCTGACAGGATCTTCCTCTGGTGAATCCATGCTGCCTCTGGTCCATCAATTCTCCAGACTGTAGATAGTTCACTATTCTCTCTTTCAACAGTGACTCCATTACTTTTCCCACCACTGAAGTGAGGCTAACCGGTCTGTAGTTACCAGCCTCCTATCTGTTCCCACTCTTGTGAAGCGGGACCACCACCGCTCTTCTCCAATCACTCGGCACCACTCCCGTTTCTAGGGATCTATTGAACAGGTCGCACAGCGGTCCCGCCAGCACATCTCTGAGCTCCCTCAGTATCCTTGGATGAATCCCATCAGGCCCCATGGCTTTGTCCACTTTCAGATTCTTTAGCTCTGCCCATACATTATCTACTGTAAATGGATTTTCCTCTGTTCCGCTTCCCTCCAGTTTCTTGTTGTGTAGAGATGGTCCTTCTCCAGGGTCTTCTTTAGTGAACACAGAGCTGAAGTATTCGTTTAATATTTCTGCCATTTCTTCGTCTCTCTCCACACATTGATCATTTCCACCTTTCAATTTCACTATACCACTTTGGACTTTTCTCTTTTCGCTGATGTATCTGAAAAATGTTTTGTCACCATATTTTATCTCCTTGGCAATCCTCTCTTCTGCTTGACTTTTTGCCAACTTGATTAATTTCTTAGTCTCCCTCAGTTGAATCAGATATTCTTCTTTGTGCTCCTCCCTTTGGGATCTTTTGTATTTCTTGTATGCAGTTCTTTTAGCTTTAATTTTGTCAGCCACCTCCTTTGAGAACCAGATAGGTTTCATTTTTCTTTTGCTTTTCTTTACATTTCTAACATATAGAGCAGTTGCCTTGGCGATTGCTCCTTTTAGATTGGTCCACTGTTGATCCACATCTCTCTCATTTTCCCATCCATTTAGTTCTTCCTCTAGGTACTTCCCCATTTCCTCAAAGTCTGTGTTTTTGAACTGTAAAACTCTGGTCTTTGTGCTTCTTTTCCATATTCTTTTAGTGATATTAAACCATACCGTTTGATGATCACTGGTGCTGAGGTGGGCGCCCACCTTGACATCAGAGACGATATCTCCATTATTGAGCACTAAGTCGAGAATAGTTCCTTCTCTCGTGGGTTCCAATACCATTTGTTTGAACAAAGATACTTGCATGGCATCCACTATTGCTCTACTGTTTTTAGATTCTGCAGATGGGATTTTCCAGTCTACATCTGGCATATTAAAGTCACCAATGATCACCACTTCCCCTTTCTTACCTATCTTATGGATGTCTTCAACCAGATCTCTGTCCAGCTCTTCCTTTTGGTTTGGAGGCCTGTAAACCACTCCAGTATAAATGGATGCTCCATCATCTGTTTTTAGGTCGACCCATAGTGCTTCTTCCTTGCCCCAACTTCCTTGCAGCTCAGATGCTTGGATATTATTTCTGACATAAAGAGCCACACCTCCCCCTTTTCTATCCACTCTGTCCTTCCTTAACAAGTTATAGCCTGGTATTGCCGTATCCCAATCATGAGATTCTGTGAACCATGTCTCTGTGATAGCAACGATGTCCAGTTCTGCCTCTGTCATTAGGGCCTGCAGAGCTGGGATTTTATTTCCCAAACTATGAGCATTTGTAGTCATAGCTTTCCAGGTATTCTCTTTACAGTTATTGCTTTTCCTGTACGCCTTATGAGACTTTAGTTGAGATTTGTTATTCACTTTACTCTTTCCTTTTGCAGTTGTGCCATTGATGACAGAGTTATCCATCTCAATTAGCTTTTTCTTTTGGTTATGGATCTTGAAATTCTGCATGCATTGGTTTTTTCTCTTTTCTGGTAACACGTCAATGTTTTTCTCTAGAATTTCTTCAGTTAACATAGGGAGGGCTTTATGTTCTTGTTGCATTTGATACTGTGTGTGTCTCCTTGTTACAGGTCTAATTCTACCAGAGCCCACCGTGATCCTGTTTTTTAATGATTTACTTGATGAACTGATTGAGTGGGGGGGTATACTTGATGGCTTCCCATCTGTCAAGAATGGGTGACTGTGGGACACATGTGTTATCCTACCTGAGTCTACTGTATTTCTTTTTCTTGACTCCTGGTTATTCTTTGGTGTTGGGGAATTATTTTCTGAGTAATGCAATGTGGGTGTAATTCTTGTAATTGAAGCTAATTGAGCTTTAACCTCAGTCAGCTCCGTTTTCAAAGAAGAGAGCTGTGCACAATGTGGGCATTATGTGGGCATTAGCGTGGGCATTTGATCTTGCACGTATCTCATTTGCATGCCATCCCCTTGTTACATCCAGTGAAGCTGCCTGCTTTTGTCATGTGCGCTAAAAAAAAAAATACGAGCAGAAAAAATAGCGCCAATTTCAGCGCAGGTCTTGTTACATCGGCCCCTAAGTGCACTTAGGGGCCGATTTTAAATTTTAAGCGCGCATCTTACGCGCGTAACCCTTTGAAAATCTATCCCTTAATGATCTTGGCTGTTAACTCCTTTTTCCTATTGGTTATGCCTCTCTCTATGAACCTCAGCATCCCTTTGGCTCTGGCCAGCAATTTACCACACTGTTTCAGTGCCTTGAGATCATCAGACACTATCACTACAACCTCTCTCTCCTGGTTAGTGCACATCAGCATCTCTCCCTCCCCACATTGTATGCAGCGCCTTTGAATTTTTGCACCCTAAATGCATGACTGCACTGTTTTGCATTGAATGTTAACTGTCAGGCCTTCGACCACTCCTCCTGCTTTCATATGCTGTTTTTAAATATTGAATACACTGTCGCGTTCTGTGGAACACTTTGATTTTTTAGATAGAGGTCGCTGCCATGTTCGGGGTGGAAATGAACATTTTAAAAAAGCATCTCAGTGCTCTCTATCTGGGAGGCCTGCTTTACAGAACTTTTTACTCAGTTCCTCCCTTTTCACTTCTGCATTTGTTTACAGAAATTGGAAACATCACATGCTTGTTAGTCAGAGCACAGATCCAGTGCCAGCTGTGCTCTCGTGACGCTTGGGGAACTTGGATACTGTTTACATTGTACAAATAAGTAAAAAAAGATGGTTTGAACAGAATTCTGCATAATAAGCCGGATGTGCTAGGCATCTTGCCTGGAGAGATATGGCTCAACTGCTTTTTCAGAGAGCTAGCAGTAGAATGTGCCTGACTGATCCCTGCTTCCTTATAAATATCAATCTAGCAGCTTATGTTATGGGAGTCTCTGTTTTAGTGGACCCTTGGGCCAACCTGCTGGAGACTGGGAATAGATGGTCAATGTCTCTGATGAACAGCAGGCCGGGAGGCAGATGTTCAGGCTGGACGTAGATGCTCTTCACCCTGGAAGCTGGTGCTCCCCCGGGAGGAGCCCATAAGAGCCCAACCTCTGGGACTTAGGTGGCTTCACACTTGGAAGCTGAAGACCCCCCGGGAGGAGCCCGTAGGGGCCCGGCCGCTGGGACTTAGGCGGGTGGTGGATCAGGACAGGTAACTGGAACCAGACTAGGACAGTAGCAATACTGTAACTGGGTAGGGGTTCTGGAACCAGGCAGGAACTGTAGCAAGACTCGGGTACTGGAACCAGGCAGGAACTGTAGCAAGACTCGGGTACTGGAACCAGGCAGGAACTGTAGCAAGACTCGGGTACTGGAACCAGGCAGGAACTGTAGCAAGACTCGGGTACTGGAACCAGGCAGGAACTGTAGCAGGATACAGGTACTGGAACCAGGCAGGAACTGTAGCAAGACTCGGGCACAGGAACTGTAGCAGGCAAGCAGGAACCAAGCAGGCACAGTAGCAAGCAAGCAGGAATTAGGCAGGTACAATAGCAGGCAGGCAGGAACCAAGCTGGTACTGTAGCAAGCAGACAGGAACCAGGCAGGTACTGTAGCAGGAACGGAGCGACGAAGCAAGGCAAGTCACTCCGGGGCACAGTGCAACAGGAAACCGGGAGGCTAACCCGTTGCAAGGCAAAGACTGGATGGCCGCGGCCGGCTTATCAAGGCTGCGGCGTCTGACGTCAGGAGTTGGGCAGAGTCACCACTGGCGGGAAACGGCCTAGAAAAGCACCCAAGTGGTGCGTGCCTAGGAGCCGGGCGTCCATGGGAGAGCTCTCAGCGGCGCAGCCCCAGCGGGGACGCCACCAAACAGGCCGCAAACCAGGCCTCTGGAAACAGGAGCCAGTCCGGGAGCCTGAAGGTAAGGGCCTGGCCTCAGTACTCACGGCCAGAACCGCAACAGCTTAGGTAGAGTCAGAGATGGCAGCAATTGAAAGTGATTTCTCCTGAGGGATAGGGAGAGAGGTATGCATTTATCCCCATGCACTGCCCAGGGTAAAACCGTTTTATAAATCCTAACTGGAATTCTAGCCTTGCAACAACACATCCAGGCCATGCAGCAAAACGTTTTGCCTCCAGAAAATGTGCGTTCCTAATTGGGAGTACTGCTTAGCGCCCTCGCATGGAAATCCCAAGTAAATGAGGGCATTAAGCAGTACTCCCTGATGCAGAGAGACTGCATCTGGCCAGCTCACCTTTTTTAGCACTGGAAACTGAACTGCTTGAGTCTGGGCTAGAGTTAAGTTTCCAGTGCTATAAAAAATAGTAAAAAAGTAAAAAGAAAAAACAAAATAGTCACTTAACCAAATAATTACTGACTATATTTATCCATCTGGCAGCACCAAGAGCTGCCAGATAGCCACATAAATCAGTACTTATCCAGCTATCTGGCATGGTTTGCTGCTACTTAGCTGGATAAAATACTTATAGTTAGTTAATTATAGTTGATGTATCACTTTTCTTACATAAATCAAAGCAATTTACAATGAAAAGTAAAACTACAATCATAAATCGAAATAATAAAAACAAATCAATAGAAATATAAAATCATAAAAGTAGCAACATATAGTAAAAGTCAATAAACATACAACAGACAGAAAATAAAATCAGTGTAAAAAGAATGAGAAAGCCTGTGCAAATAAAAAAGGAGTTTAATAATTTCCTGAATTTAAAATATTCCCTTTCAAGCTGAACAGAGAGTGGTAATGAATTCTAGAACGTAGGGACAAGAAAGGCAAACACCCGTTTCCGTGTATCTTCATAAACAATCTCTCTAAAAGAAGGCACCTGGACCAGAACACGTTGGGATTAATGGAGTGAGAAGCCTGGGACATAAGGAACTAAACAATTGGACAGGTATGAAGAGGTTCCTGCACGAAACACAAAGGCCAGACACCCAATTGGAGCTCACGCAATAGAGGGATGACATGATCACATTTTTTTCCAAAGATAAGTTTTGCAGCCATGTTTTGTACAAATTGTAATCTTTGAATGGAATGATACAAAAAATTGCAGTAGTCTAAACAGTTGAGAACCGGGGAATGAATTAAACATCTCAAGTCTGAAGTGTTTCGAAAAGGTCTAATTCAACAAATTAGAAAAAGAAGTAAGATTTTTGGATCAGTTTGGATATTTGAGGTTCAAATTTGAGACTGAAGTCAAATAAAATTCCTAAAGAAGAAATTAAATTTTTTACTTGGATCTGAATTCCTGACATAATAGGAGCTGGAAGAAGCAAAGTGTCCACCTTCCTGGAGATCCATATGGTTTCAGACTTGTTAGGGTTAACTTTTAATCTGGCTGCAGATAGCCATTCTATTACTTTAGAGAGACAAATATTAAAGTGAGACAGAAAATCCTGATTTTTTTTATGTCAAAACATCTGTATGTTATCAGCATAAAAGTAACGAGAAACCTAAACTTTGGATAAGGGTAGCCAATGGAGCCAAATAAAGATTAAAAAGAACTTGGGACAAAATGGATCCTTGGGGACCCTGGAGATTAAGTGTGAAGTAGAATGAGTTGAGTTCCACACAACTGAAATTGTCTTGTCTGTCAAGTAAGAGAAGAACCATTTTAATGTTATGTCACTCAATCCTATTTCCATCAAGTGGGAGATCAAAAGAGTGTCAAAAGCTGCACTCATGACCAGAAGGACCATGACAACAGCTTTGCCTTTAATTCATACCCAGACTAATGTCATTTAGATCAAAACTGTTTCTGTACTATGCCCTTTCCGGAAGCCAGATTGTCTAAGATAAAGAAAAAATGTACTGATTTATGCCGCTATCTGGCAGCTGCTTCCTCTATAGGCAGATAAATCAGTGTTTAAATAGCTAAGTGGCAGTGGTGGTAGCCTGTCAAGGATGCCTCCTCCCTTTCCCTATTTAAAAAAAGGAAAATTGGTTCTTACCTGCTAATTTTCGTTCCTGTAGTACCACGGATCAGTCCAGTCTCCTGGGTTTTGCCCCCCCTCCAGTAGACGGAGACAAAGTTTACTGACACTGACACTTAAGCCGAGGTGCCACCTTCAGTCCCTCAGTATTAATATGTACCCAAGCCAGAAATGTAAGCAATTATACTGAGACCCCCAAACAAGCAGGAGGAGAAGGAAACCTTAAAAACGAAACAGTTCCCACACAAAAAACTCGTGTAGGACCAATGGAACCTCTACCATTCTTCAGAGAGCATACAGAAAGGAAAGACAAATCAAGCAGACTCTCCCAACTACCCAAATCCTCCAGAGGGCGGGACTCTGGACTGATCTGTGGTACAACAGGAACGAAAATTAGGTGGTAAGAACCAATTTTCCTTTCCTGTATGTACTCAGATCAGTCCAGACTCCTGGGATGTACCAAAGCTTCCCTAAACAGGGTGGGACTGAGAGAGTCCCGCTTGAAGCACACTTTCACCAAAGCCTCTGGAGCCTGGACATCCAAACGATAATGTCTGGTGAAAGTGTGCAATGACTTTCAAGTAGCTGCTCTGCAGATCTCCTGCAGAGAAACCAGCTGACACTCGGCCCAGGAGGTCGACTGAGAACAAGTAGAATGCGCCCAAAGCCCCATCCGAACCAGGCGACACTGACAGATATACACCGAATTAATAGCTTTCTTCAACCACTGCGCAATAGTGGCTTTTGACGCCTTACGTTCCTTTTTGGCACCGCTCCACAGAACAAAAAGATGATCGGATATGCGGAAACTGTTGGTGACTTCCAAGTACTGCATCAATGCGCACTTCACATCTAAATGTCTTAAGTCCCTAGAACACAGCTCTGAAGGATCCATAGTGGAAAAGGAGGGAAACTCTACCGATTGATTTAAGTGAAACGACGACTCCACCTTAAGCAAAAAGGAAGGGACTGTTTGCAAGGATACCCCATCGTCCGAGATTCTCAAAAATGGCTCCCTGCAGGATAAAGCCTGAAGCTCGGAAATCCTACGAGCCAAACAAATAGCCACCAGGAAGACCACTTTCAGAGTGAGATCCTTCATAGTCGCACGTCTCAGAGGTTCAAAGGGAGGCGCGCACATACTCCTTAGGACCACATTCAGACTCCAGGAAGGACACAGCTGCCGAACTGGAGGGCGCAAATGCTTCACTCCCCGAAGAAAACGCACAACATCCGGATGAGCCGAAAGAGCAAATCCGCGAACCTTAACTCGCAGACATCCTAGCGCCACCACCTGAACTCTGAGAGAATTAAAGGACAACCCCTTGACCAAATCATCTTGGAGAAAGGCCAGAATATGCCCCACTGCGGCTCGCCTAGTGTTGTGAGTCACGGAGGCACGGTCGCTTCTCAAGGGGGATTGTGAGCCCTTGGACCATGGGACGGCTCAGAAAGGAGCCCCAAGATGCACACCGTGGGAGGTGAGAGAGTACCAGCATGGGCAGAGCAGAAACAAGGCTGGACTGAAGACAAGGCAAGGGACAACTGGAACAGGAGCAAAGCAGGCTCAGCCCTCCACTGGATCTATATGCACCAATGAGACCCAGCAATGCAATGCTGGTCTCGAGAGTAGCGCTCCGGCCACTCGATAGCCCTTCCGGACCCGCCGCTTGGGAACGACGAGTGCGTGAGGCCAGACAGAGGCTGAGGGCAGGAACAAGAAGACTCAGATGAAGACTCAGGATATTCAGAAGATTCAGACAAGGATTCAGGTTGCTCAGAAGACTCAGATAAGGATTCAGGTTTCTTGGAGGTTTCAGGCGAGGGCTCAGGATTCAGGAGAAAGTACTGGGTGAGTGCTGCATTGCAGCGCGCCCTACACAGCTGCCCATGGCTGGTTGAAGACCACGCCGAAGGCGAAGCAGACTCCAGATGAAGCAGTGGAACTTTGAAGCCAGGACATTACGAAGATTCAGGAGAGGCCTGCACCGGGGCGTACCATATACAGCCGCCGGTGGCTGGTTGCGGACCACACTGAAGCAGAGCAAGTTCTGGCAGAGTCTTAGGCATGGACGGAAGCAGGAACAAGGAACTCCGAAGACCGGGACAGGATTCAAGACTCAGGAATCAAAAGCTAGGCATTAAAAATAGGAGTCTTCTGGAGGCGTGCGCTGCAGATGAGAAGGTAGGCCTTGTGCCACGAGGTGCCCTACACAGCCCCCCATGGGCTGGTCACGGACCACGACGGTGGCACACCAGGAAAGGTGGACAGACAAGGAACCTGGGAACTGGATGAAGAGCAGGAGATGAGGAAAATGGATTCAGGACTGGAACATCGAACATCAAGACATGGAACATCAGGACTGGACAGCAGGACATCTGGAACATCAGGAACAAGGAACAAGCAACGAAGGAGCTCCGACGATGGACGAGACCAGGAACATCAAGATGCAGAAGATCAGGAACATGAAGAACATGGAACGAAGATCCATCAAGGCACAGGAAGACCACCGAGGACCTGAACCGGAAGGAAGATCACAGATCACTGTGCAGACCAGATTTGAAGGCCCTGAGGGAAAGAAGCAGAGCCCTTTTATAGGGCTGATCCAGGCGAAGACTGATGATGTCATCCGTTGGGGCCACGGGCCTTTTCCCGCCACTGGCCCTTTAAATCTGTAGAAAAAGCGCACGCCCGCGCTTATGAAGAATCCAAAGATGAAGGAAATCGGCGGCTACAGTCTGGCTGCAGAGAGGACGAGGACAGCGGCTCCATGCCGCGAGGGCGGTCCCAGCGGTGGCGCTCGGGCTACAAGATGGAGGCAGTGGCAGCAGCAGCTTCTTGCCGCAGAGGGAATCCCAGCGGCGTCTCTCAGGCCACAAGAGTGGAGGCAGCGGCAGTGGTGGCTTCCTGCTGCTCGAAGAGGATATCTGTGGCAGTGGCACTATGCCGCGAAGATCAGAGGAGACGACGGTGGCACTGGCTGCACGGAGCAGAGTCCCGGCGGCGGCGCTAGGGCCGCAAAGAGCAATGACATCAGCGGCAACAGGGCCATAGAGCGGCAGAGTCCCAGTGGCGGCACTAGGGCCGTGGAGGTTCCAGCTAAGAAGCAGGTCTCCGTCGTCGGCAGTGGCAGTAAGTGGAGAGCCTGTCCGCAGGATGGGGTCCGCGGGCAGGAGCATAACACCTAGGATCCACTCGCTAATTGGTACATCAGATCTCAAAAACCTTCAGACTCTCGCATAAGCAAGAGAAGTGGAGGTCTTTCAAGACTAAGGGGGTAGTGACGACTGCGTCCGAATAACCCTTGTCTTTCAAACGCTGCCTTTCAAAAGCTAAGCCGCTAGACAAATCTGCCCTGATGCAGAAGATGAGCGAGCTGTAGAGGTCCATCTACCACTAGGCTGACTAGGTCCACAAACCATGGACACCTTCACCACTCTGGAGTGATCAGAATAACTTTGCCTGGATGCCTCTCTATGCGACGTAAGATCTTGCCTACTAGTGGCCATGGGCAGAACCAGGCATCTACCTCTTCTGCCCCTCTTTCTCTTCGGCAACTGAAGAAACGTGGGGCATTACAGAAGGTTGCCATCAAGTCCACACACAGCGAGTCCCACCTGCTAGTGACGAGACGCATTGCTTCCTGTGACAGCTCCCACTCTCCGGGGTCTAACTGTTGCCGGCTCAAAAAGTCTGCTTGCACGTTGCCCGAGCCCACTATGTGGGAGGCTGCCAGGTGATCCAGATTGTGCTCCACCCAGGCCACCAAAAAACTAGCCTCCTGAGCTACAGCTTGTCTCTTGGTCCCTCCTTGTCACATTGTCCGACTGTTCTGTTTGTGGCATAGTTGTGGACCCCTGGTTGATGCTGTGATGACTCCTCCCACGGGGAGGGGACCCGTGGGGAACCAAAGCAATAGGCTAGACTCTTGGAGTAAAGTGAACACAAGGAAAGGAAGCTTTATTGTACAGCAGTAGGTTGGTAAACGGAGAATGGCAGTCCTCCCTCTGGCCACAGAGTAGTCCCCGAAGATGTAGCTTAGTCAGTGCACTGTGGAGGTGCAGGGTAGATCTCACCCGCTGATGATGATGGAGGGTCCGGTAGTGGTCTGCAGAGCGGAGTTCGCCGAGAACCCTTTCTGATGAGACGATGAGGCGACAGATCTGTTAGTGGTCCCGCAAGTGGAGTACGCCGAGAATCTGTGGTGGTGAGACAAGCAGAGAGACCAATGCAGAGGTACTCACTAGGCCGATAAGCTGTCGAGGGTATAGCTTCCAAGAAGAAGGTAGCGAAGTAGGCCAGTGCCAATCTGGAGCTCAGGTACAGGTACCGGATGTAGGCAGGAGCAGTAAGGCCCTCGAGGAGTGAGTACCTAGGCATCCTTCTGAGCAGGTACCTGAGAAGAAGCAGAAGAGAATAGGACCCCCAAGGAGCAGGTGTTCCAGGAATCTTCTTAGAGTGAGGTAACCCTGGAGGGTAGGCAGGAGCGGTACGCCGAGATGCGTATCACAGAAGTCAAAATTAGCTGGACCGGAATCCTTGCTAACTCATAGCATAGATGGAATTCGGTGGTTAAATACCCGGAGGTAGTGACGTCATGTGGTGGGGACGCCCCCGAGGTTCCTGCCATGACGTATTCATAAGGAGAGGCAGCGTGCGCGTGTGTGCCCTAGGCGGCATCAGGAACATGGCGAACGCAATCGCCCATGCCGGTCCGGGGACGCCGGAGAGAATGGCAAACAGAAGCAGAGGCAGCCATCTTTCCCAGAGGAGTAGGAAGAGAGAGAAAAGAGGTAAGGCAGAGAGGGCGCAGCCGTTTGTGACCAACGGACGCAACACCGACAAGACTCTCACTGGCTTTCCCCTCACCAAGGGCAGAAAAATCAGCAGTGCTAAGCATACTGCTCTTGTCTCTAGGCGACTGATGAACCAAGAGGCTTCCTCTGGTTACCAACGACCTTGAACGGCCTGGCTCTGGCACACTGCTCCCCAGCCAGAAAGACTGGCATCGGTGGTAACAGTCGTCCAGACCAGGATATCGAGATCCACACCACAGCTCAACATGTCCAGGAGGAGCCACCAAGAAAGAATGGAACACACAAACTCCGGGAGAGGGAGAGAAAGCTGAAAACTTTACAACAATGGATTCCAGCGAGAAAGCAACGCGGACTGAAGAGGCCTCAGATGGGCAAAAGCCCAGGGAACCAACTCCAAGGTAGAGGCCATAGACCTGAGTACTTGCAGGTAATCCCAGACCCTGGGTACTCACATGTCCAAGAATCTGTGAACTTGGGTCTGAAGCTTGGAAATCCGCTCCTCGGTGAGAAAGACCTTTCCCGCTTTTGTATCGAAACATGCCCCCAGGAATTCCAAACACTGGGAAGGAATAAGATGACTCTTGGAAAAATTGATTATCCATCCCAAAGACTTCAGGCGCCAAAGACCCCAGATCCACCGCCTTCCAACAAAGGGCTTCTGATTTCGCACAGATCAGTCAGTCGTCCAAATACGAATGGACCAGAACGCCCTCCCTCTGGAGAGCCGCTGCCATCACGACCATCACTTTGGTAAAGGTCCACGGTGCAGTCGCTAGACCAAAGGGTAGAGCGCAAAACTGAAAGTGTTCCTAAGAATCATGAACCCTTAGATATCTCTGATGATCGGGGCAAATCCCTATATGCAAGTAGACTTTGGTTAAATCCAGGGACACCAGGAACTCTCCCAGTGCACCACCATGATTACAGAACTTAGAGTTTCCATCTGGAACCAAGGAACCTTGAGAGTCTTGTTCACCTTCAAATCAAGGATCATACGGAACGTACCCTCCTTTTTGGGAATGATGAAGTAGATGGAATAGCAACCTGTCCCTTGCTTGTCCGGAGGAATTGGGACAATGACTCCTAATTGGCGAAGGCGAGAAACGGTGTCTCTTACCGCTATTTTCTAAAGTGTAACCTAGTTTTATCACATTTAGGACCCACTGGTCAGACGTGATCTTGGTCCACTCCTCGTAGAAGCAGCCTAAATGGCCTCCTGTCCCTGGAACTGAGGAGTGGACCAGCCTGGCATCATTGGGAAGATTTGGCACCACCTGCTTCCTGAGAAGAACCATCTCTGCCAGACCGACATCCTCGAAAGGACTGAATCTATGACTGTTGTCTACCTGAGAACTGCCTGAGTGGTTCCTGAAGGCCTGGATACTTGAAACCTGTGACTCCCCTTGAAGCGAGGGCGAGAAGGGAAGGAGCCTTTTCCTTTTGGCTTATCTTCCAGCAACTTGTTCACCTCTTCCAGGTTCTTACCAAACAGCAACTTCCCCTTAAAAGGCATCATCCCCAACTGGGACTTAGAGGAAACATTGGCCGACCAATTCCTCAACCAGAGGAGCTGCTGGGCCGAAACTGCCGACATCATGGTCCTGGAGAAGGTTCTGAGAAGATCATACAATGCATCCGCACATAGGCCACTACGGCTTCCAACTGTTATGCTTGAAGAGCCTCAGAATCAGACAAAGATTTGTCCATTTGTAACTGCTGCACCACCCACGCAGGCCTGCTCTCAGCATAAAACTGCTGCACATAGCTGCTCGGGCTCCAAGTGCAGACACCTCGAAAATCTTTTTGAGATGTACTTCCAGCTTTCTGTCCTGATGATCCTTCAGAGCTGCAGTGCCCGTAATCGGAATGGTCATCTTCTTAGTAACTGCTAAGACAGAGGCATCCACCTTAGGGACCTTGAGAAGTTCCAGCGCATCTTCAGGCAATGAATACAACCTATCCATAGCCCTGCTGACTTTCAAACCCATGTCCGGAGTATCTCACTCCCTGAATAGGATAGCACTGACCGAAGAATGGAAAGGAAAAGATCTAGCCAGGCCCCTTAGGCCAAGCATGACCGGGTCCACAGTTCCCAACTCGGAACCCACCCGAGGGATGTTGATGCCCAGCTCCTCAAGAACTGCAGGAATGAGAGGAGACAACTACTCCTTGTGGAATAAATGGACCACCTTGGGATCATCCTCTTCGACTGCTGTACTTTGCGATGACGCCCGTTCCGGGTCTTGCTGAACTTCAGCGGGAAAAGAATCCTGAGGGCGCAGCTCCTAGTGCTCTTCCTTGTCAGAGGTGTCTAGAGAAGTATCAGCAACAGGTGGTGGGAACGAGGCCCCTAGGAGCTGCCGGACTCTCGTGGCCCCCACATCAGCCTTGGCCCTCTTGGACTGCTTCATCGGAGGCTCCCTCACGGACCTACGCCGAGCTGACTTTCGCGCCTTGTAGGCCTTGTGCAAGAGAAGTACAAAATTGGAGGAGGAGGAGGACTCAGAGACACACTCCCCCCCCCCCCACCGGGGTCCTCCTCACTCCCTGGAGGAGCCCCAGGTCCTCCCCCAGAGGTCCAACCTCTAGAGATAAAGGGGGGGGGGGGAATCCCTGCTCCCCTCTGCGGATCGTGCAGGAGCATTGAATGTGGCCAAAATGGCTGCCGTACCGACTTGAGTCTTCCAGGCTCATGGCGCTTGCTGGAACGATCCCCCATTGTGCTCCCTAAAGGTCCCCTCCCGCACTCCCCCCCTCCCGGGGAGACAGCGAGCTCAGAGGCTGTTGCGGGACAGACACGTGCATCCCCACAAGCAGAACAGGCTGCCCCATGCGGCATGGAAATCGGGGCCAGGCGGGGAGAAAAAGGAGTCTGCACTGGGCCGACAGGAAGAGAGGTGCCAGGAAGGGAACGCGCAGGAGCCCACAGAAGAGACAGCAAACCCCGAACGGGAGTTGTACTGCTGCTGCTGGCTGCTCTTCTGAAACTTTTTTTTTTTAAATACCAACTTTAGCCAGAACACAAAGAACAAGGCACTTCCTAGTGTGTGGCCTGAGGCTCCGCTGGTTCTTCAGGGCGAGCGATCCGGATCCTCCTGGTGTCAGCCCTGCCCGGCAAGAAGAGAGAGCGAACTGGAAAAGGGTACCTGACCCCTGCTCGTCTGTCTCGAATACCAGAGGGGATGGTCCCACCAGGAACTAGCAACCCTCCAGGAGGCAAGCTGTGCTACAAAGAGCAGATCCGTCCTACCTATGTATATATATATATATTTTTTTTTTTAGAAATCAGACTGCAGGCTTTGCACCTCTACTATCTGCTGGAGACAGAGAACTACTGAGGGACTGCAGGTGGCACCTCGGCTTAAGTGTCAGTAAAACTTTCTCTGTCTCCATCTGTTAGAAGGGAGGCAAAACCCAGGAGTCTAGACTGATCTGGGTATGTACAGGGAATGTGTGTTTGGCCTGTGCTGAATGCACATTTTTAAATTTAGGTGCATAGGCATCATAGTGGATAATACTTTGAAATCGTCGGCTCAATGTGCTGCAGCAGTCAAAAAAGCAAACAGAATGTTAGGAATTATTAGGAAGGGAATGGTAAATAAAACAGAAAATGTAATAATGCCTCTGTATCGCTCCATGGTGAGACCGCACCTTGAATACTGTGTACAATTCTGGTTGCCGCATCTAAACAAAGATATAGTTGCGATGGAGAAGGTACAGAGGGGCTACCAAAATTATAAAGGGGATGGAACAGCTCCCCTATGAGGAAAGGCTGAAGAGATTAGGGCTGTTCAGCTTGGAGAAGAGACAGCTGAGGGGAGATATGATAGATGTGTTTAAAATCATGAGAGGTCTAGAACGGATAGATGTGAATCGGTTTTTACTCTTTCAGATAATAGAAAGACTATGGGGCACTCCATGAAGTTAGCATGTGGCATATTTAAAACTAATCGGAGAAAGTTCTTTTTCACTCAACGCACAGTTAAGCTCTGGAATTTGCTACCAGAGGATGCAGTTAGTGCAGTTAGTGTAGCTGGGTTCAAAAAAGGTTTGGATAAGTTCTTTGAGGAGAAGTCCATTAACTGCTATTAATCAAGTTGACTTAGGGAATGGCCTCTGCTATTACTGGGATCTTCTTGGTGTTTGGGTACTTGCCAGGTTCTTGTGGACTGGTTTGGCATCTGTTGGAAACAGGATGCTGGGCTTGATGGACCCTTGGTCTGACCCAGCATGGCAATTTCTTAGGTTCTTAATGCCACATATAACAAATCAAGGGGGTCATTTATCAAATCGTGATAGGCCGTTATCGCGATGTTAAAAAATAAATAAGGAAAAGGGGAGAGGTTTGGGCAGGGTTTGATAAAATGAGTAGCCGGTAGCGCTGCAGGTAATAATGTTTCACAAATTATCACCAGCAGTAGTGCTGTAAATACCTACACCTTTTCTACTGGCGCTAGGGGAGAAAAAGTGTACAGCGGGGCCACAACTGCGGCGTGCATACCGCTCCGTCACGATGCTGCCGGTTGTACACTTTTGCCTCCCCGCCCCTTTTTTGGCCGCGGGCGATCATTTTGCTATAATTATAACGAAATGATAAATCTAGGCCCAAGTCAGCTGTAACATCATAATAACACAGCAAATGAAATGAAAGCAAATAAAGACCAAAATGATCCATGCAGTCTGCTCAGTTGAGATTCTTCCACTATAAGAAGATGAGTTTATAAATTCCCACATGCAACCCAACACCAACTTCCCCCTCCCTCGCCTTTTAACTATCCTCTCAACTCTTTTCCCATCACCATCTGCCATGTCTATCCCAAGTATTCCCTGAAACGGCCACACTAGAGGCCTTCACGTGACTTCTGCTGATCTGCCATTTCAAGCCTTGCAATCCTGAAGTCTAATTCTTTCAAGACTTCCAAATCCTAAGCCCCAGGCCCCATCACATTGCATATGCAAATTAGCATACGCCAGCGTTTTAACTATGACCGCATTACGTAGTAATGCAGTTTGTAGAATACCCGCCTCTATTTCTCTTATTGGCCACACCATCGTCACCGCCTTTGACTGACAGCTGCCAAAAGCAGTCAGCTCTGGGGGGGGGGGGGTGGCGCGGCATACAGAAGCAAAAGCTTCCATGTGACAAGGGGATGTATTTGCCCTTTTAGAATTTTGGGATCTTCTTGCGGGAAGTTGTACAGCAGCTTAAACAAAAAAAAAGGATAACATGAATCAAAGTAAAGGTGACTCTGTCCCCGCCCGCCCACCCGCGCTCGAGATGGTATTGCCCAGGCCACCAATTCCCCGCCTCCCGCGCGTTGATTGGTCGGTTTGTGCAGCAGCAGGGTGTGGCCGCAGAGCAGTCATGGTGCCCCCACTTTTTGGAGTCGTAAGTCGTACGCTGCTGTTAGGAGCGTTAAGAGGTGGAAACATGGTGAGTGGGGCGAGCGCGAAGCATTGGGAGGGCGGAATGGACGGACGGGGAAGAGAGAGGGGGAGAGTATTATTTCCTTTCTCCCCGTTAAGCATTCTGTGTATTACTGTGGCGACGCATGTAAAATTGTTGTGTTAATAAAGTTATGTAAGTCTGAATTGGAAGGGAGAAAGGGGGGAAGAGAGCAGGAAGAGAAGGAATGGTGGGAGGAGGAGGAGGAGCAGTAGTTGGAGAGGAAGAGAGCCGAAGGAGGGGAGGAGAAGGAATGGAGATGAGAGAGCTCAGGCATGGGGTCTGAGCGAGAGAGTAAGTGGGGTGTGGGCTTCTCCCCGACCCTGATTGTAGTTGGCCTGAGATTATCCTCTTCAGATAACAGATTGCTAGGGGTGTATTCTTGTTGGAACCTCCCTGAGGTTATTCCCTTTAGGGCAAAGGATTTCTGGGGGTTTATTCCCTTCCCTCCGCCCGCTACTGATAGGAGCGTGCTCCAATTATTATCGTCACATAAAGGGTTTCTGAGGGTTTATTCCCCCTGGTCGGAGCTGCACTCGGTTTATCCCCTTTACATAAAGGATTTCTGGAGGCTTATTCCTCCCCCTCTGGTCTCGGTTAGAGCTGCTCTGATTATCCCTTTCGGATAAAGGGATTTTTGGAGGAGGCGTTACCAACACAGCTTAAACAGGCCGGGGCACAGAGGGGGCCGCTCACTAACCCCTTGGGCTTGTGCGTGTGGTCAGCCAGTGCACAGTTGCTCTAGGCCCCCACCCCCGGCGGATCCAGGTTTCTGCCTGTTGTCCAATTTTTATGATGGCTGGTTAGGATTTGTTACTCGGGCTAGCAGCTGGAGGGAGTGTAGGTGGAATGAGCCCCAGCCTGGGTGTAAAGGTCCTACTCCCACCATCTTTAGGACTCATTGTTCCCTTTGCTAGGGTTAAAGTCTGCTTGTAGCCTAGGATCCAAGAAGTGTGCTGCAGTGGCTGTATCTCAGGTAACTTCTGCTGCTCTCCTTTGCAGTGTGCGCAGGTGAATGATTGGAAAACAGCCAACTCTATTTATGATTTCTCTGCCAAGGACATCGATGGGCATGAGGTGTCCTTGGAGAAATACAGGTAAGTAACTAACTAGGAACATCTTCTCCCCCCCCCCCCCCTCCCTTTCAGCTTGCACAGATGTGATGGCTATACCCAGGAGATGGTCTGTGCATGGCCTTCTTTATATAATTGTACTATTTTAATTCTTGTTTCCACAGTTGACAGACTGATAGGATCCCACAGCTGTAATGCCCCTCCTGATGGTTACTACCACATTCTATATCAGGGGTCAGGAACCTATGGCTCGGGAGCTAGATATGGCTCTTTTGATGGCTGCATCTGGCTCGCAGACAAATCTTTAATAAAAAAGTAAAAATCTAACAATCCCCCACCCTCCTGACGCCCCTCAAGACCTCCAAAATTAATTTACTACAACCCCCACCCTCCTGACCCCCCCCCCCAAGACCTGCCAAAATTCCCTGGTGGTCCAGCGGGGGTCCGGGAGCGATCTCCTGGACTTGGGCTGTCGGCTGCCAGTAGTCAAAATGGCGCCGACGGCCCTTTGCTACCGCTGCCATTGGTCGACCCCAGTGACATAGTGAGGGCAAAGGGCCGTCGGCGCCATTTTGACTACTGGCAGCCGACAGCCCAAGTCCAGGAGATTGCTCCCGGACCCCCGCTGGACCACCAGGGACTTTTGGCAGGTCTTTGGGGGGGGGGCAGGGGGGGGGGTTGTAGTAAATTAATTTTGGAGGTCTTTGGGGGGGGTGTCAGGAGGGTGGGGGGTTTTGTTAGATTTTTACTTTTTTATTAAAGATTTGTCTGAGCCCTGGACCCCCGCTGGATCACCAGGGACTTTGGCAGGTCTTGGTGGGGGGGGGTCAGGAGGGTGGGGGTTGTAGTAAATTAATTTGGTAGGTCTTGGGGGAGTCAGGAGGGTGGGGGGTTGTAGTTAGTATGGCTCTCACGGAATTACATTTTAAAATGTGGCGTTCATGGCTCTCTCAGCCAAAAAGGTTCGCGACCCCTGTTCTATCTACCTTATAAATGGCCTGTGACCGACGGCCCGCAAATGCGCAGTAGAGCGCAGCTCTACTGCGCATGTGCGGGCAAGGATGTCGATCAGAAAAAAAAAATGGCGGTGGGGCCGCAGGAGCGGGAGGAGAAGCAGCGGCGCCGCGCGCGCGCGCGGTGCCGCTGCTTCTCCTCCCCAGATCTGCCGGCAGATCTCGGGGGGGGGGGGGGGTCACTGCCGCGCGCGCGCGGGAGTGACCCCCCCCCCCCGAGATCTGCCGGCAGGAGCGGGAGGAGTTCATGGAGCCGGGTGAGGGTTGCGGGAAGTCGCGCTTACGGCGCCGGGAGGAAATGGAGGTGGGTGAAGAGAGGGGGACTGAGTGAGTGGGAGGGAGAGGGGGAGTGAGTGGGAGGGAGGGAGAGGGGGGACTGAGTGGGAGGGAGTGAGGGAGAGGGGGGACTGAGTGAGAGGAGAGGGAGGGTGGAGAGGAGTGGGTGGGGGAGGGGGGTGGTGAAGAGTGAGGGGAGAGAGAATGAGGGGGAGGTGAGAGACAGAGGGATGTAGCCCGTTTTAACGGGCTTTACGGCTTGTATGTTATATAATAACATAGTAAATTATAACAGCTAAAGTCCAACATGATTCATCAGAGGAGTTGCTTACCTCAGGACCATAGCCAGGCAATTTGGCACCTATGTCCAAGTGAAAGTGCACCCTTAGCCTGTACATGACACCATGGCTGGGGAAACTTTAATGTTTTTTTATGAACAAATTGTTTTAATCTGTAAGTATACACAAGTGTGATCCTTCGGTCTGTGTGGATGTGATCCATAACCCCTACTCATCTGTACCTTAAGAAGGAGGACTTGAAAAAGGAGTGCATGCCTAGGTTAGAGCAGATTTAGGGGAACTTCACTGGTATTTTTGGAAACTTATCTGTAAAGCTTTGGGAAATGGATACCTATCCTTAGGCATAGTTTTTTTTTTTTTTTAATTGGGAGGGGGAGTTATGGATCTTAAATCAAACTAAACCTCACAGGACTTATTACATCTTCTATTCCATGAGGTGCACTGGATTGCAAAACATACATAAACACAAAATTACCATAATCTGTTTTGAATAAGTAACTTTTGAATGTGGCAAACATTTTAAAGAATATTAATAGAAATATGTGAATATTTAAAGTTTTTCAAGTCAGTTAATGTTTTTTTGGCAAATGTCATTTAAATTGTAAGCCAAATGTTTTAGATAGCCTTTGTCAGTGGAGGTGAGTATACATTATTCTGTTCTATTGAATTAGAGGAATTTTTATTATGTTAAACTAATTAGGCTCTAGATCTCAACAGCAAAGCAAACTCCCAATATCAGGCACATTGTGATGCACCAGAGAATCCTGCAGCAGTGCAAACATAAGAGGCCCTAGAACAGGGGTGGGAAAATATTTTATGTGCTGGAGCCACATTACAAGTTATTTGAGCACAACTAGGGCTGGAGGACGGGACGTGCCAGGTCCTCAAAACTGCAATCAGATCTCCTTCGCTTGCTGCAGGTATTTCAGTATCCAGCAGTCTTAAGCACTATCATTTTTAGCACCCAATGAACCTCTTCACTCATGGATTTCCAGTCTCTACCAAAACAAGAAAACCTTCAACCCAACAGGTACAAGGTGTTTCCCAGCTAGCAGACTGCCTCACCTTGGTTACATGCAAGCCATAAGGTATAAATGGTAAGGTGCAGACACACAAAGTGGACTGAAAACCACTAAAAGCCAGCTTTTTATGCAGTGCAACAAATCAAAAACAGAAATCCCCATTGCTCATAAAACAGTCAAGACATATAAATCATAACAGTAAGGAAACCATACTAATAAGCATATTCCAAATGATGAGGATAAAAACCTAAACTTTAAACATTTCCCCAAAATCAAATATTTCAAAAGAGAATTATCAAATGCCCAATAATTAAAACTAATAAGGATACCATACTCCCCTCTCCATACCTGGAAACTTCATTTCCAGTCACCCTGAGATTGTAGACTTGGAATAGTAGGGGGAAGGAGGGTACAGCAAACTTCCTTTCTCTTATACACACGTGTACATGTCTACCCTCTTCCTTCCTCCCTTTTCCTCTCTCTCATCTTCAGTCATTCACCCCCTCACCCTTCAGGTACTCTCCCATTTCTCCCCTTCCTGTAGTCATTCACTCTTATTCCCATTTACCCCCTTCCCACTCAGTTACCAGCCTCTCTCTCCCACTCACTCATTCCCTTCCCTAACACTCAACAGCTCTGTCACTCACCCTCTCCTTCCCATTCATTCATGTCCTGTTTCACCACCATCCTAACCACTTTCTCTTCCTTCTCTCTCTGTCCCTTCCCTTACTTCCCTATTATCACTCCTCATAGCAGCTCGGGGCATCTCCTTGTTGGCGGAGGATGGGAACCCCGCCAGTGTGCCAACAATGGGGCCTTTCCTTACTGGTGGAGGTGGGGACACTCCATTCATTGGCACTGGCGGGATCTCCTCACTTGTAAGCCAATGAACAGGGTCTCTCCTTGTATTAAAATGCGCCGCTGTTCCAACCTCCCTGCTCAAGCATCGCGCATCAAGGGCGATAACCAGACCTTTGACGTTGGGCGGGCAGGTCACAGCATTGGCAGGCTGCACATAATGGATAGTGTCCAAGTGATGGGCTGGGTTAAAAACCTATAAGGGCTGGATTGGCCCACAGGCTGTAGTTTGCCCGCCAGTGCCCTAGAACACGTATGTCTCCTACTGGGGAAAACAGAATAAGCTGAACTGGTACAGATCCCCACACAGAAGCTAAACACTAGCAAAATCCTTCACCTCTGTCACACATGCAGAACATGGATGGATCCTCACCAAATAAAGAATGTGATCACACATCTGAAATGTGTAGACAAAATGAAATGGAATCCCCAAGAAGCCATACTGTAAGGGTAGTACAGTGCAGAAGAAACCTATTCTCCTCTAAGCAAAAAATAAAGGTATAAGAAATACACTGCAAAAGCTGTCACATTCCAGTCACTAAAGTGAAAACCACTTTCTTTTTTTCTTGTTACCTCTGTCTGGACACTTATTTCTTGTTTTGTCCCAGTCTTATTTGCCACTAACTTCATTTCCAGGGGCTACTGTCTGATTTTGTTTTCTTTCCTCCTGTTTTTTTTTCACTTCTTCCCTGCCCAATCCTCCACCTCCAAGTTGCAGTACCACTTGCTCTCTAGGAGTGCTGGCTCCACAGTGGGTGGGGGGCTGCCTTCAGCTGTGGTGTGTTGGCAGGCCATGTGGTGCCCTGCCCTGACTTCCTGTTACCATAGAAACCTGCACGGGGCGGAGCGCAGTAGAACCTGTCAGCATGCAGCGGCTGCAGGAGGTCCCGCCTGAAGCTTCTGTCTCCAGGTGCTGCTGTAGGTCATGGCATGTAGGCTGCAGGTCCTGATACCGTAATGGCGCAGTGCTCTGGCAGCTATAAAAAAAAAAGTGGTGCCAGAGGCAGTGGTCTACACTGCCTGTGCTCTAACTTTCTCTCTGTCCTCCACTTACCCAGCATTACTCCTTTTATAACCCCCACCCCTTTCTCACCATTGAATCCTAGTCAGCATTGTCCTTTTGTTCTATCCCCTACCACTACCCAGTATCACTCTTCCTCCCCTGGCCCAGCAGTCCTTGCCTGCCCTGTTTTTCCCCATGGCACCCCATCTCAGGTTCTCCTCCCTACCTGACTGAAGAACCAGGAGGAGACAAAAATGAAAGTGCACACGGGAGTCTGTCTTTGAGCTGTTGCACGTTCAGGTCCTGCTGCGGCCTTGCCCTCCTCCTTTCTGCATTAGGAAACCCATGTTGGGGTAGGGGTCACTGTAGGACTTGAGTGCTTTCTGTACATAGGCCCAGCATTTGCTTTCTGTGTCTCCTGCTTTGCTTTTACAGAAGTGCACTTTTTTTGCTACCTCCTTCTCTAGTTCCAGTATAGGAGGGGGTGGCAAGGGGAGGGGCCACTCATGAGATGAAGGGGTGGTGGGCAGGAGGATAGAAACTTAGCATCAAGAAGTGTTAGGACCACCAGCATGCACACGAGCTTCACCATGAATAACTGTATGTGGGTGGGGGAGGTGGCACAGTGACCCCCCTATGGTCAAGGCTACAGCTCTGGCTTACCTGAAACAGGTGTTCTCTGTGGACAGCAGAACAAACAGCCACACAAGATGGGTGACATCTAACAGCACAGAGTTGGTCAATGTGTGAAGCTTGCTGGGCAGACTGGATGGGCCATTCGGTCTTCTTCTGCCGTCATTTCTAACACTCTCTCCTAGTCCAGAAAGTGTGTATGTTCTGGGCACATGCAGGAGTTCCCAAGCAAATGCAGCCATGTACTTCTCCTTCAGACTGTTTGCTGGCAGTGTCCAGCTTTCTGGGAAGGAGAGAGATTGTGTGGCTGCACCTGTTACAAGTAAGCAGCTTCACGTTCTCCGTGGACAAGCGTAACAAAGCCACATAAGAGGACTCCCCAGCTAAGGGTTGTCTGATCTTTAATCCATTAAAAAAAAGTTTTGTATTCTATGGGAAACTGAATATATTGAGTGTAAATCCTTCCAAATACTGTCTGCTTGAGACTCCTGCTCCAAAACAGGTTGCGTGAAAGTGTGTACTGAAGGCCGCTTTGCAGATGTCCTGAATGGAAGCTGAATGTATGTGTTAATATAATGGCTTCTATTGAGTGTGAATTTCTCTAACAATGAGAGCTTTCTCAGTGTATGGTCTTGATGGTTTATTTACTGAATTCTTTCTTACTTTGTCAAAGGCTAGAAGCTTTTGTTCTTCCTGATAATAGGAATGCTCTTCTGTAATCCCGTGTGTGAAAGGCTTGTTCCTCTTCATCCAGCCAAACCACTCTTCACAGATTCATCCTCCTACCAGCAGGTGGAGGCAGAATTCCAGACCTCTTTCCTGCGGTCCCTTCTCTATAGGGAAGGATTCAGTAGTGGGGCTAGCTTCTCAAGGAGGCCATCACCCCTGTTATTGTAGCTTTTTTTTTTTCCTGGGGTGACACCAGCATCAGGGACTCCTTGGGGTGAAGGCCCTCCTAAGATTGCTTTTCCGTCCCCTGGGGCAATCAGGCTGGTGGTCTTGCATTTCCCTAGTGCAGGAGCAAGTAAAGAAGATGTGGGTGAAGGAAGTAGGCCTAGAAGACTAAAACCTTAAACCCATCCCAAAGCCCCGAACTCCTTTCCCAACGGTAAGCAGTGGTGATAGAAAGGGGGAGAATGAACTTTGTTTATGGGGCACAGTGCATTCCCATGGTCAAACATTCATTCTGCTGCAACTGCGGTTGTGTTGCTAAAGTTACTGGGGGAGGGCCCAGTGGTTGTTCTGCCCCCAGCTACCTGGCATTACCTGCAGCCAAATAGATGGAAATAGCTGCTGGTCAGGCTCCTGTCCACTCTCCAGCTGTTTTGGAGGAGGGAGAAGAGTTCTCAACTGAATTGTGCTAATGATGTAAAAGCCTACAGTGACATGAAGGGAAATTCCCTGAAGCTCATGCCTCCAGAGGAAAGAAATGAAAGCTTGACTCCAGCGAGGGTGAATGGCTCAGGCTCTCACATGAGTAAGCCTCAGAGGGAGACTATGGAGGAAGGGGAAGACATGGGGAAAGAGCAGGATGACTCAGCCATACATCTGTTCAGGTCAGACGAATTAGGAGCCCTTATTTCCAAGGTCTCCCAGGTCCTTAGGCTGTTGGAAGGACATCCTAAAGACCCAAGGCTGAAAGGCAACCTAATCCTTGGGCATTAAGGCAGCAAAAGCCTTTCCCCATCCACTCTGTAATTCAGGATATGATAGCTGAATGGATGGCCCTAGAGCTGAGGCTGTGTAGTAGGAAAAATATGGAGACTGCACATGATGGACCAGGTGGTGGGGGAGAGCTTACTACCTCTACCCAGAGTAGATGCAGCGGTGTCAAAGATCACTATTCCAGTTGAGGATGTGCATAATAGAAAGATTGAGACCTTGCTCAGGAAAGTTTGTATGCAGTGCTAGGCTAGTTACTTCAGTGATCTGTGGTGGGTACACAGCAAGGGCCTTGTTTTGAACACTGCAGCAACTCCTACAAGGAGACTAGAAGGAAGGATCCCACACCCCAGTAGCTTGGAAACAGCACAAGCAGAGTCTGTGGCAGATACTCTGTCCGATCTGATTAGAACCACAGCCAAGCAGTCTGCCACAGTGGCAATTGTCAGGTGGTTGCTGTAGCTAAAAAACTGGGCAACAGACTCTTCACTAAAATCCAAGCTGAGTAAGCTCCCCTTTAAGGGGAAATTACTTTTCGGTGAGGACCTAGAAAAGCTCATGAACTTGAGTCTAGACGTTTGAGTGACAGAAGCAGGTGCGCACAGGGGGTTCTGGCAGGCAATGGCCCAGAGATAGTTGACAGCCTAGATGGTCAAGGCCCCAGACTAGCAAGGAAGGCAGACTGGGGCCCCAAGGGCAGCCCTCTTGGGGAGCCAGGTGTGGCTCCAGAGATGCTAGTGGCAGAAGCCAACCCCCTAGCAAGGCAATGCAAAAGGTACATGGGCCCACTCTGTACTCCCACAAGTCAGAGGCAGGTCCTTGGTATCATAAGAGAAGGCTATTACCCTCAGCTAAAAGACACCATAAAGGAGGACTTTGTCCTGTTATGTTGCAGCAGGACAAAAGGGCAGGCTGTTAAACCTCAAGGCAATCATTCCAGTCCCCGGCCAAGAGAGGGACATACTCCATATTCTTTATAATCCTGAAAGAACGATTCATATCGCCCAGTATTGGTCCTCAAAAAGGTAGACCAGGCACTAAGGATTCTACATTTCAGAATGAAATCTGAGGACAGTCAAAAAGCTGCAGTAAGAAGACAAATTTCTTTCCTCTGGATCTGATGGAAGCCTACCTGCATATACTGATGTGGGAAAGCCTCCAGAAGTCCTTCCATTTCAGTCTTGGGCCAACATTACCAGTTTCAGGCCCTGCCATTTGGGCTAGTGATGGCACCAAAAACCTTCCACGGTGCTGATGGTAACAGCTGCTTTATGCAAGGAAGGAATCTGTCCACCCTTATCTGGTTGACTGGCTAATAAAAGCAGACTCAGCAGGAGGGGACCCTCGCATCAGAAAGTCATACAAATAGAAACGCTAGCTTCGATGTAAATGAGCTCAAAATTCACTTATGCCCATCCCAGATGCTCAAGTATCTGGGAGCCCTCTTCAACGCAATGAAGGGGGACACTGTTCCTATTGAAAGAATAGTCAAGTTACAGCAGCAGGTGGAGATCTTGCTATCCACCAAAGAGCCCAGAGCAAGAAATGAATGGCAGCAGCCTTTGAAGCTGTGCCTTGAGCAAAAGCACATGTGGGAGTAGTAATAGGATCTGTTATGTCTTGTCGGTAACGTCTCTGTGAGGAAGTATCCATCTATGATGCTGCTGAGGACTGGAGAGCAGAAGAAAATTGGCTCTTACCTGCTAATTTTCATTCCTGTAGTACCACGGATCAGTCCAGACTGCTGGGTTTTGCCTCCCTGCCACAGATGGAGACAAACTTCAAGAGCACCCCCTCTTAACCTGGTGTGCCACCTGCATCTTTTCAGTATTACTAAAGCAGAACACAATAACTACTGGGGGAATTCTGCACACAAAAACTTAAAATTCTGCAAACTTTATATTGGTCAAAATAACACAATTTGCATGACAGTCTTAAGTAATTACATTTTAAATTAATACAGAAAAGTTACTTAAAGATGCAGAATTTCCCTAGAAATTCACTGTAAGTTCCTTCCACTTGCTCTCCCTACTCCCCTGACCACTTTGCCCTCTCAGGCTCCAACTCCTCCACCTGCCAGTATCTCTCCCCTTCACTTTATAGCCAGTCCCAGAGTTTGACATTGTTCTCAGTACTGTCCCTCACAGGCTCCCTCTCTCATACATGCTCCCTCACTCTCACGCTGGCACACACCCACACAAGCTCCCTTTCTCTTTCACACACATCCTCAAACAGGCTACCTATGTCGCTCACACATACACAGGCTAGCACACTCAACATACACACGAGCTCCCAATCTCACACACCTTCACAATCTCCTCATATAGGCTTCCTCTCTCTGAAACCCACACGCAAGCATCCCCCCGTTCTTACCTCCCATGCGCTCTCTTTGCCGCGAACAGAGCGAATCCCATGGCACATATGGGCCTTCGTCTTCGTGCTCTCCATTCGTGGCATGCCAGGGTTTCCTCTATTCTGTGCAGAATATGGCAATTCTGTGCTCTGCAGTAGCACAGAATTCCCCCAGGACTAAATAAAATATGGATCAAGCAAAGGACAAGAAACCCAACAAAAGTAACCATAAACTTGAAAAAACTGACCACAGGATAAGAAGACACATTAGGCCTTCAGAGCTTGGAACAACCAGAGCAGATACTCAAACTGACATCCTCCCCCCACCCCCTGACAGGAGGGCGTCTGGACTAATCTGTGGTACTACAGGATCGAAAATTAGCAGGTAAGAAGAACCCTGTATGTACCCAGATCAGTCCAGACTGGGATGTACCAAAGCTTCCCCATCTAGGGTGGGACCTTGAGTCCAGCTCAAATGACACTGCTTTTGAAACTGCTGACATCCGGTGCCTTGACGTCCAAGCGGTAGTGCCGGGCAAAAATATGTAGACTTCCAGGTTGCTGCCTGCGAATTTCTTGTGGCAAGACCAACTAGCACGCTGCCCAGGAAACAGCCTGAGATCAAATCGAATGCACTTTCAAACCATTGGGTACAGGCTGCCCGCGGAAAATGTAAGCGGAAGCAATAGCCTTTTTCAGCCAACAGGCTATGGTCGCCTCTGACACTTTGTGACCCTTTCTTAGCGCTGCTCCACAAAACAGATGACCTTGACACCCGAAAGGAATTCGTGATCTCAAGATAATGCAACAGAACCCTTCTTGACATCTAGATGCCTTAACTCCCTAGCGTGAGGCACTTCAGTCTCGATTTGGAAAGGCTGGGAGCTCCACAGGTTGAGACAACGTTTGGCAAAAAGGATGGAACCATTCTGAGGGAGACTCTGGATTTGGAAATTCGCAAAGAGCTTGGAGTTCAGAAAACCTAACTGAGCAGATTACCACCTTCAACATGAGGTCCTTCAAGATGGCTGGCTTAAGAGGTTCTAAAGGGGCCTCACACAACTTGACTAAATTAAGGCTCCAGGACTGACATACCGGCCGCATTAGAAGATTCAAATGTTTTGCACTGAGGACCTGCAAATAGTCCCAGACTGTAGGCAGAGGAGCCGATGAGAGATTTATTTAACAGTTTTATATACCAAAATTCTTGTAAGAAGTTACAAATCAATTTGGTTTACATTGTAACAGTAACAGTGCCTCAGAGTGCAATTACATTGAACAAGGGATTACAAAAACTAGGATCATGAAACTGAAGAAAAAAAACCATGGGAATAACTCATGGTTGCCAAACCTGTTGCATTAATTTGGCAATCTGCTCCTCCTGGAGAAACGTTTCCCACTCAGGTGTTGAACTGCGCTCCCAGGAAGTCTAAGACCTGAGAGGGAAGGGAATGACTCTTGGCCTGATTGACAACCCATCTGAGAGACTTTTGCTGACTGCTGGCTTGCAGAGTTCTTTCAGCTTTGCTCGAATAAGCTAGTTGTCCAGGTACGGGTGAACCAGCAATCCCTCCTGTTGAAGAGCTGCCACCACCATCACCTTGGTGAAAGTGCGAGGAACTGTAGCCAGACCACATGGAAGGGCCTGAAATTGGACAAGCATTCCAAGGATCATGAATCAAAAACTTCTTGTAAACCTTGTGGATACCGATATGCAGGGAAACCAAAAACTCCCTGCTGCAGACCACTGCAATTAGAGTGCAGGGTCTCCATCCAAAAATGTAGCACTTTGAAGGCCTTGTTCACCTTTTTTCAGGTCCAGGATTAGGCAAAAAGAGCCTTTCTTCTTCAGTACCATGAAATAGATGGCAATGGCATCCTGTCTTCCACTCCCTGTGGAACAGGAACAATGGCTCCTAGGCACTGCAGCATGTGGATGGTCTGCCAAACAATGTCTTTGAAAGGGGATCCACAAGGAGAGATCGGAAACAGGTTTGACTGAGCAAATTCAACGCGTAGCCGTGTTCTAGGATGTTTAGAACCCACTGTTTGGTTGTTATCTTGGCTGATGACTTCTGGAGTTGCTCTATGGCTGCAAAAGGAATGCAACCGAGACCTCCCCAAGGCCTGTTGCTGACCCAGAACAGGAGCCTTGCTCTGTTGGAAGCTTCGCTACCCCTGAAAACGAGAGCGGGTCAGGAGAAACCTGTAGATGCCTTAGGTTTGTCCTCTGGAAGCTTATGGACTTTGTTGCCTAGAGATTTAATCAGCTGCTCCAAGTCTTTTCCAAAAAGGAGCTTGCCCATAAAAGGGAGCGAGCTAAGCTGGGCCTTGTAGGAAACATCAGCTGACAGCTGTGTAACCATAAGAGCCTCCTTGCCGAGATGCAGACCATTGTCCTGGAGGAGGTAGAAAGGAGGTCATATAAGGCAAACGCACCATATGCAACAGCCGCTTCCAAGTGCCCCACCTCAGGACTCTGTGCAGGCGGTAGGTCCCTGGTAGTCAGCAACTGCAGCACTCGCCTCAGGCTTGCCCAAAGCATAAAACTTCTACAGACAATAGCTTGAAAGCCAAGGGCCAAGACTTTGAATATCCTCTTGAGGTGAACGTCAAGCTTCCTGTTCTGGAGGTCTTTTAAGAGCTGCTGCACCTGCTACAGGAATAGTGGTTCTTTGTGACTGCTGACACAGAGAGGCATCTGCCTCAGGAACTTTTAAAAGCTCTAGTCTCCTCAGGCAATGGGTAAAATTTGTCCATTGCCCGGCCCGCTCTTAGGCCAGACTCGAGTATCCCACTCACAGACTATTGACTGCTGAACCATACGATGGAATGGGAAAGTCTCTGCAGGACCTTGTAAACCAGCCAGGACCGGGTCTGCCGAATCCTGTGCTGAGACATCTGGGGGGAGAGCCATTCATAGCTTCGCTAGGACATGTGGAATGAGAGGGTCTAATTCCTCCTTCTGAAACAGGTGAATGACCTTCGGGTCGTCTCCCTCCAGATGTGAAGTCTTTTTTTTCAGGCTCCTCGTTCTGATCGACCGAGGAAGGGTCAGGATGTCTGCCGAGGTCAGAGATGCCCCGACTAGGGCTCAAGTCTCCTGGAAGTGAGGGGCCCTGCATCTTTTGGACCCTGAGAGGCTCCAGCCACTTGGGAACCTTCCTGGTAGGCCCCTCTATGTGCCTGAGCAGTGACCCACCACTTTGCTGCAAATGACTAGCAAGGTAAGCTTTGTGCATTAACAGCACAAAGTCCAGAGTAAAAAATAGCTGGGCCTGCCGCCACTCCCCCCTTTCCCGGTGGAGAATTCGACATGTCTTGTTCTGCTTGATCAAATCTTAACCTTTTTTTTTGTTCTTGAAATCTTTGAGATTGGATCAAGACTGTAGATTTTGCACCACCTCCATTTGCTGGAGACAGATACTGAAGAGATGCAGGTGGCACACCAGGTTAAGAGAGGGTGCTCTTCAAGTTGGGGTTTTTTTTTCTGTCTGCTGGAAGGGAGGCAAAACATAGCAGTCTGACAGATCTGGGTATGTACAGGAAATGCTTTTTTTTTTTTTCTTCAAATTGTCACCCCTACATGGCATGTCTGCTTACTTCTCAAGTACTTCCCTGAGCCAAGAAGCACGCAGCCATGCCTGTAGTCTTTTTTTTTTTTTTGTTTTTTGCCAGAGGCTGAAACTCTAGCTCAGTGCTTCCCAAACCTGTCCTGGAGGACCCCCCCCCCCCCCCCCCAGCCAGTCAGATGTTTAGGATATCCACAATGAATTTGTATGTATAGTATGTGGACTCTCTCGTGCATATTCATTCTGGATAACCTGACTGGCTGGGGGGCCTGCAGGACAGACCTGGGAACCTCGGCTCTAGAGGACTTAAATGAGTCCTAGCTTTAATGTGTAACATGTTTAGGAGACAGCCTTCGGTATCTGCTGTGCTCTGGTAACTTACTCACACGATCAGTTTTGGCAGATTATTGAAGAGGTATTGGATCATCTGCAATTAGTGTGCCTCAATATCAACTGTAAGCGACCCCTGGAATACTTTCCTGTCATGTCTAGTACTCTTTTTTTTTTTTTTTTTTTTTTGTCTTTCCCTGGAGGAGTGTTTGAATGTCTTGGTTTGTGTTTTTTCATTGCTGACTTGGTAAGTGAATCATATGGTAGTTGGACTTCAGTCCATACATTTTTTGTGACTTATATTTGATATCTCTGCATTCTGTGCTTATAGAGTATGGTGTGTTCCGTATCTGTCTATACTGCTAATAGCACCTGCTGCAGAAGTACAGACTTAAACTATTTTGGCAGTTGTATGCATTTAAGAACTCCCTTTTTAGTTGCTGCTTGCTTTTCTCCTCTCCCTGCAAAGATGTAACTTCAGCCATTTTTGTGTTTGTCTTATTTTGCTCTGGAGACAGGTTTGATGGAAGATCAGTGAATGTAAACTTGAAAGGCAGTCTAAAGAGTCAGACATGTAGAGAATCCTCTGAATCGGAGGTGACATAGGATGCTGACCGATTTCAGCTTCATCTCTGCAGATTCCTAATTGGTTATTTCTAAAGGCCCCCTTTCTTTGTTTTTCAAAACGGGATGCAGGAAGTGTAGCTTCTAATGCTTTTAGGGGTTCCAAAATATGCTTAGGTAAAGCTGGTTCACTACCCTGCAGGTCTTTGACATGTTTTTAAGAAACTTGTCCAGAAAATCAGGTATTGTAGGAAAACGGTTTTGCTGCCTTTTTACAGAGGAAGGAAGCTCTTCTGGCTGCAATACTAGTGGTGGTAACATTCAATTTCGTGAAGCTTTTCCGTCTGAATTGCTTTTGTTGCGGTTGCCTGCAATACTACTTCCTCTTCTCTTTGGAGCAGATTCTTGTGCCTATTTTGGTCGGCTCTAGTGAATTGGTGCTTTGCTAGTTCTTCACACTGAGTTCTCACCATGCCTCTCTTGCTTCATGGTATCTGTGCTGATTCTTCTTGGTGCTGGTGATGGCAAACTCCAGTCCTCAAGTGCCACAAGACAGGCCAGGTTTTCAGGATATCCACAATGAATGATTGAGAGATTTGCAAACAATAGAGGCCGTGCATGCAAATCTCTCATGCATATTCATTGTGGATATCCTGAAAGCCTGGCCTGTTTTCTGGCATTTGAGGACTGGAGTTCGCCATTATTTCTCTGCACCAATAGCTCCCTATCATGTTCAGCATAGGTGACTTTGATAAGAAAATTATTACTTACCTGCTAATTTTCGTTCCTGTAGTACCATGGATCAGTCCAGACAGTGGGTTATGTCCCCAATCCAGCAGATGGAGTCAGCACAAGCTTTGAGGGGGTGTATCCATATATCCTACTACCCCCTCTGCAGGAGTTCAGTATCGAGTATATCAAAGCCCGAGTAGAAACCCCCAAAGGATCAAGGTTGTGGAAACAGATAATTAAAACAATTGTAACTGCAACAAGTAACTACAAACATCCTACCAACTTGTAGGGAGTTGTGAAAAACAGCAAAAAAGGAAACGACTGTGAAGACACAGAGCACTGTGAACAGGAAATAGCGCAGAGCTGAGCAGGATCAAAAACCCAAAACGTGGTGGGCGTCTGGACTGATCCATGGTACTACAGGAACGAAAATTAGCAGGTAAGTAATAATTTTCTTTTCCCTGTACGTACCTGGATCAGTCCAGACAGTGGGATGTACCCAAGCTTCCCTAAATCGGGTGGGGTCCTGCGAGGCCTGCTCGGAGAACCTGCTCGCCAAAGTGTCCAGAGACCGAAGAAGCGAGGTGCAGACGATAGTGCCTCGAACGTGTGTAACGATTTCCAGGTGGCTGCTCTACAAATTTCTTGAGGATACCGAGCGAGACTCCGCCCAGGAAGCCGCCTGAGAACGTGTAGAATGCGCGACTATGCCGGGTGGGGGAGTCCGTCCCGCCCCAATGTAGGAAGCAGCAATGCCGGCCTTCAACCATCTTGCAATGGTAGCCTTCGAGGCCTGAGACCCCTTCTTAGGTCCGGACCAGAGTACGAAGAGATGGTCAGATCCGGAACTCATTTGTAGCCTCCAGATAGAGGCGCAGAGTGCACTTGACATCCAAGAGACGGAGAGACTTCGGCTCTGAGGAGGAGAAGGACGGCAGCTCCACAGTCTGGTTCACATGGAATGCAGAAACCACCTTCGGAAGGAAGGAGGGAACTGTGCGAAGCGAAACTCCAGAGTCGGAAAAACGGAGATAAGGCTCTCTACACGACAGAGCCTGCAGCTCCGAGATGCGTCGAGCGGAACAGATGGCCACAAGAAAAACCGTCTTGAGAGTGAGATCCTTTATTGTTGCGCTGCGCAGCGGCTCGAACGGTGGTCCCGACAAGGAGTGAAGCACAACTCCAGGAGGGACAAGGGTCCCGCAACGGAGGACGCATATGCTTGACACCCTTGAGAAAACGAGCAATGTCAGGATGCTGTAGAAGAGAGACCCCATCGCTCAACAGCGAACCAAGGGTGGCCACCTGAACCCGTAGTGAATTATAGGTGAGCCCTTTTTCCACTCCCGCCTGTAGAAACTGAAGGATCTGAGGTACAGAAGCCTCAGCGGGTCTCGTGGCCTGGCTGGTACACCACAGCTCGAACATAGGCCGCCGAAGTTGATGTTTTTCGTGCCCGCAATAGTGTGGATACTACCGCCTCCGGGTAGCCCCGACGCCGGAGGCGGCGCCTCTCAAAAGCCAGGCCGCAAGACAGAGTTCTGCCTGCTCGAAAAATACCGGGCCCTGATGTAGGAGCTGGGGGAGGTGCCCCAGCCTGATTGGCCCGTCTATCACCAGCTGTAGCAGGTCTGCAAACCAGGGTCGCCTGGGCCATTCCGGAGCGACGAAGACCACGGTCCCCTGATGGCTTTCTATTCTGCGGAGCATCCTGCCCACCAGGGGCCACGGTGGAAAAGCATAGAGCAGAAGATGTGGGGGCCACGGAAGGACCAGGGCATCCACTCCCGCGCTCTCTCCGGCGACTGAAGAAGCGTGGAGCCTTGGCGTTGAGAGCGGACGCCATCAGATCCAGGTGGGGGGCCCCCCACCGATGGACGATAAGTTGCATTGCTTTGTCAGAGAGAGACCACTCTCCTGGGTCCAGCAGTTGACTGAGGAAGTCCGCCTGGACGTTGTCCACCCCAGCGATGTGCGAGGCCGCTAGCCGGACGAGATGACGCTCCACCCATTGCATCAGTAGCGCCGCCTCGAGCGTGACCTGCGGGCTGCGCGTGCCTCCTTGTCGGTTGATGTAGGCCACGGTGGTAGCGTTGTCCGATAGAATTCTGACTTCCCGGTTCCAAAGAAGCGGGAGGAAATGTCGCAGAGCTAGCCGGACTGCTCTGGTTTCCAGACGGTTGATTGACCACTTCGCCTCAACCGCTGACCACGTCCCCTGCGTGGCGCTTCGATCGCATACTGCACCCCAGCCTGCTAGACTGGCATCAGTAGTCACCACCACCCAATTTGGCAGATTGAGGGACACGCCCCAGGCCAGGTTCGGCAGATCCAACCACCAGCCCAGACTGTCCCTGGCATTCTGCGGGAGCGGGAGAATCATCTGGTAGTCCTGTGATACTGGTTTCCACCGGGAGAGGAGCACCCACTGTAAGTCCTGAGGTGCGCGAAAGCCCAAGGTACAAGGTCGATGGTGGACCCCATCACTCCCAGGAGTTGTAGGTAGTCCCAGGAGGTGGGCTCTGGTAACGCAGAGAACCGTCGTGTGTGATCCCGCAAGGATTGAGCCTTGTCCTGGTGCAGAAACCCTTTGCCCAGTAGGGTGTCTAAGGTCACCCCCAAGAAATCCAAGCGTTGTGAGGGAGCTCTTGGAGAAGTTCACTACCCATCCCAGGGAATGTAGAAACCGTACTACTCAAGTCACCGCTGAGCGTCCATGATCGAATGACTTCGCCCGGATGAGCCAATCGTCCAGATAAGGATGAACCAGGATGCCTTCCTTCCGGAGAGCTGCAGCCACGACTATCATGATCTTGGTGAAGGTGCACGGCGCTGTCGCCAATCCGAACGGGAGAGCCGTGAACTGAAAATGCTGGTCCAGGATTTTGAAACTAAGGAAACGGTGGTGGTCCAGGCGGATGGGAATGTGCAGGTAGGCCTCCATTAAGTCCAGGGAGGCGAGAAACTCCCCCCGATGTACCACCGCAATCACTGATCGGAGAGTTTCCATGCGGAACCGAACGACTCGAAGGGATTTGTTGACTTCCTTGAGGTCTAGTGTAGGCCGGAAGGAACCGTCCTTCTTTGGCACGACGAAATAGATGGAATAGTGGCCCGAGCCCACCTCTCCGAAGGGCGCAATAGCACCAATCTCCCGGAGTCTGTCCAGTGTCAGCTGCACCGCCCTTCTTTTGAGGTCAGAGCCACAGGGAGAAAAGATGAACCTTCCCTGCGGGGGGCGGACAAATTCCAATGCGTAGCCATGTTTTATGGTATCCAGGACCCACTGGTCCGAGGTGATCCGCGCCCACTCCACGTAGAAAAACTTTAGCCGGCCCCCAATCCTGGGGACAGGGGAGTGGGCGAGACTGGCATCATTGTGAAGACTTGTTAGAGGGGTTCCCGGGTCCGGGAGTAGTGCATGCGGGCCGACGCCCGTGAAAGGAGCGCGACCAGGGCTGAGACCTGGGGGCAGATGGCCGGGCGCCCGCCTGTCTGTATCCCCTGTAGCGCCGCTGCGCTCTGGCTCTGGTCCAAGAAGAAGAAAACGCTCTGGATGGATGAAACCTATCCTCCAGCAGCCGATGAACAGCGTTCTCCCCCAGGGACTTGATGATCTGATCCAAATCCTCCCTGAAGAGGAACTTGCCCCTGAAGGGGAGAGAGCCCAGACTGGACTTCGAGGACGTATCTGCCGCCCAGTTGCGTAGCCATAGTAGTCGGCGTGCCGCCACTGATACCATGGATCTTGCGAGGACCCGAAAAAGATCGTACGAGGCGTCCGCCCCATACACCACTGCGGCCTCCAGCCGATCTGCCTGGGTAGCCTCATTGGCCGGCAGATTCTGAGACGTGAGGAGTTGTTGTACCCAAAGGAGACTAGCCCGCTGGGCAAGCGAACTGCACATCACCGCCCGCATGACGGTGACCTCGAAGACCCGCTTAAGGAAAACCTCCAACTTACGATCCTGTGTCTCGCAATGCCGCACCTCCCGTTACTGGGATAGTCGTCCTCTTCGTGACCGACACTGCGGAGTCCACCTTTTGGACCTTGATGAGGTCCAGAAAATCTTCAGGGAGCGGGTACAGCTTTTCCATCGCCCGGCTGCTCTTCAGGGAGGCCTCCGGGGTGTCCCATTCCCTGGTGAGAAGTTGTAAAAACGAGTCATGGATAGGAAAAGCCCGAGCCCTCGGCCGAAGCGCCGCCAGGACCGGATCTCCCTTCTTTGAGGAGGTGACGACAGCGGGAGCCACTGGAGCAGGCGGGTCCGGTGGAGGGTCCAAATCTAATTCCTGAATGATCTGCGGGATGAATTCGTCCAGTTCTTCCCTCTGGAAGAGGCGTAGGGTACGTGGATCGTCCCCTTGGCCCCCGTCCGGGAGGTCAGGTCCCTGTCCAGCTGGGTCGGGCACCGCCCCCACTGCCGCTGGCGCCGAATGGACCAGAGTAGGAGGACGTGAGGCCCCCGCTCCCGAAGGGTCGGGGGGGGCCGGCGCCGAGGGCGACATCTATGGGATCTTAAGGGGGGGGGCTCCCACAGGTGTGTCCAGTCCCTGTAGATAAGCGGTATGCATGAGCAGGATAAACTCCGGAGAGAATCCCCGCTTGGAGTCTTCCCGAGAGACGTTCTCCCTCGTGGCCTGCGCCTCCGGGCGCTCAGAATGTAAGCTGGCCCCCATTCCCGCCAAAAATGGCGGAGTGGCCGGCCCGCGCCGCCCGGGCAAAAAAGAAAATTCAGTAAGGGACTGTGAGGTACCTTCCCCCCTGGGAAGGCATCATGCACAGATGCCTATCCGGGACCCCGGGTCGCCGCAGGCCGCACAGCGCAACTGCCGCGGCATCGGGATCGCCGGGGGAGAGATGAAAAACGGCGGCAAAAAAGAGCAAAAGCCTCGGGGGGGGGGCCCACGCGCATGAAAGCGCCGCTGCGGGGGGGCCCGGGCGGCCTGCACTGCCCGCTGTCCGAAATTACAGGAGGGTGCCGCGGGGGGGGCCTTTCCGGCCACACAACCCGCCCCAGAAGTCTTTCCCAAGCGCGGCAGCAGCCCACGAGGAGCTGCAAAATGGCCGCGGGTGAGTGAAGAAAAACGAAGAGGCCGGCACCACCGGCTTTCGCGGGCACCGGGAGCTGTGCTGTGAAGAAAAATTAGAGGAATAAAACTTACTTACCCCTGCTGCAATGACAAAGAAAACAGCACGGCTGCAGAAAAGAGACAGAGATGTCACTCCCCCAAAGGTGAAAGGACCCTGCTTTACTTTTTTTTTTTTAACTTTATACAAGACTTGATACAAACTTGATCCATGAGAAAAAGGCAGCAAAATAATCAAGCAAAAGAAGTGAGAAGGAAAAGGAGGAGAAGCCTGATTCCCCTACTCGCATCTGCTGGAGTCAGAAGATACTGAACTCCTGCAGAGGGGGTAGTAGTATATATGGATACACCCCCTCAAAGCTTGTGCTGACTCCATCTGCTGGATTGGGGACATAACCCACTGTCTGGACTGATCCAGGTACGTACAGGGAACAGTGACTTGCCACTTATTTATTGTTTTAAAGTTGTAGAGTTCACTGGAGAGTTTTTTATGTTTAGAGCATTCTTAATCAGGTGAGCTCTTAAGTTCATATTTGAGCTTGAAAACAGTATACTAGCACCCTTGGGGACATTGTGTCAGGGACCACAAGTGGTACTCTTAAGATCTGTGCCCAAGCATCAAAAGTACAGGCTCTGGTGGCTCGTCAAAAGCATTTTGTGCCAGCACTTTTCACAGGATTTAAGTGCTTTTCCCTTTCTGTCCAAAGTAGATTTCTTCATTGACACTTGTAAATCTGTATTAAACTTTCAGCTCTTACTCTGTATTGGGATTTGTTTTGTGGCTGATATGTGAAGAGAGTGACTATTCATGATGTGGATGAATTAAGACTGAAAGAGAGGCTGTGTTCACGCAGGAAGTCCTACACATGCCCAGAACACACATCCTTTCTGGGCTAGGGGAGAATGTTTGTTTGTCTTGGCACTGTGATAACAGCACCCATCTTATGTGCTGCTTTGTTACGATTGTCCACGGAGAATATAAATTCCCTTATGCAGCTCAGCACTAATGTCGCCAGTCTTCATGCTTTAACTGATCAGGCTAACCCTTTCCCATCACCATCCTACACAATCTGTCCAAAGCATACCAAAAATCTGCTGAGGTAGAGGCTGCCATTTCAGGCACTGGCCTCTTTGACTTTGCTTCTTGTTAGTCCATCAGTCATGTATCTGCCCCAAATGAACTTTTCACAAGATGCTGACAAATTAAGGAAATTTTGATTTAAATAAAATATTTGTACCCATTTGCAGAATCTCTTCTGTGGCTTGGAGGGGCTCTGTCATCTTCTCCCACTGCTGCTATTGCATATTTAGGTACAGAAGCACAATTCCACATACAGGCTAGGAAGCAGCCAAAGGGAGAAGAAACCAGTTTGAAGGCAGTAGAATTGACCTTCTTATATTAAAGGTAGTTGTCCATATCCTACAACTTAATGCACAAAGGCCTGGTAGCATCAGTAGGTATAACCTAGAACAAAACACTGAATCCCTGCTTCATAGATGAGCCTGAGAGGCACGAAGATCGCCAGAGGTTCAGATTTGTTTGCAGACACCAACTTTACTGAAACTGCAGCTACATTTTTGGGTTTTTTCTTTCTTGTTCCATGTTAAATGTCTAACCTTGGTGAATCGAAATTATTCTAATCTATTATCTCCCCTCCCCAGAGGATTTGTCTGCATCATCACTAATGTGGCCTCTAAATGAGGAAAGACTGCCGTAAACTACACTCAGCTTGTCCAGCTGCATGCCAGTTACGCTGAGAAGGGTTTACGGATACTTGGCTTCCCCTGCAATCAATTTGGAAAACAGGTAATGTGGGGCACAGGGGCAGATGCTGGCACTGCTCTACAAAGTTGGTGGCGAGAAGGGCACGGAGAATGCACAACAGGGAGCTTGGTTGTCTGCCAGTAGAAGTTCACGGAGGATTGTTCATTTTTACATTTTAGGAACCAGGAGATGAGGCTCAGATTAAAGAGTTTACTGCATCCTATGGTGTACAGTTTGACATATTCAGCAAAATAGATGTCAACGGAGAGGCTGCCCATCCACTGTGGAAATGGATGAAGGAGCAACCTAAGGGAAGAGGAACTCTGGGCAAGTGAGTGAATGCAGCTGCAGGAGGAAAACTACTGTGAACAGGATGGTGGTTCCTGTTCATACCCCAATCCGTCCAGACAAGTGGGTTTTGCATGCTTACCAGCAGATGGAGGCACAGAATAATAACTCTTCTGAAACTGCCACTTGTAGGCCCTCAGTATTTGACTTGGTAGTTTTCTGATTCCAGCAAATGGTAGAGGTGCAAACCTGCAGTCTGGAGAATTTAATAATAAAAAAAAAAGACTAGGATTCTGAGGCGTTAGGCAGCTTCGTGGGCTATCACTCGGGTGGAGCAGGGCAAGCAGGGGATTGGTATCCCTGGTTTTAGCTCAGCCTGAAGTCAGAGGGACTGAGGAAATGGATGAAGGAGCAACCTAAGGGAAGGGGAACTCTGGGCAAGTGAGTGAATGCAGCCGCAGGAGGAAAACTACTGTGAACAGGATGGTGGTTCCTGTGGGGATCACGTTGCAGTGATGCAGCTGCAGAAGGGTGAACTAATGTGGACAAGGGTTGTTGATACTGCAGTGGGACTTACCTGTGAAAACAGCTGCATGTTTTTGGAGGAATGTTCTGATGCTAGATGAATCTGTTGGGTCTCTTGGCTTCAGGAATGCTTTGAGTTAAAAGACCTGTTTGCCACTTTTTGGCTTCTTGCCATGGCTGCCATTGCTATTTTGTCCTGTTACACAATCTTTTCTGATTCATGCTTTTTTTTTTTTTTAGTGCTATTAAATGGAACTTCACAAAGGTAAGCAAGGCCCTTAACATTTTACAGCTGAAATAACTGTTTCCATTATGGGGTCTTTAGTGGGTAATTTTCAATACCCAGGAGTGCAGTCAAATCCTATCCTAAGGCTCTCTTGAACACTCAGCTCTTCCACCATCAAGTTAAGGTGTGAGGCAGGCTGATGGGCCTCCTGTGCAGGGACACTTGTCACTAGTGCTAGGAGTAGCTGAATTGCTGGCTTTCACACCTTGTGTTCCAGCCTTAGTTTTGTGATGCTATGCACCCAGTGAGAGATTGCCCTGTGACTTCTGAAGTCTTGTTTTTCTGTTTGAATGTGACAGTTTCTCATTAACCGAGAGGGGCAGGTGGTGAAGAGGTTCAGCCCCATGGATGATCCACTTGTAAGTTACTATCTTGTGGGACTTGGAAAGTTACACTGGATTTATTTATTCAGCTTACATCTGTTTATAAAAGTTTTTATGTGAGGGAGAGATGTACACCTTTTTCCTATCAGACCATGCAGATTTAGTTATTAACCTGAACCTTTGCTATATGGAGACTTTTTTTTCTTGCTTTTTTCCTTGGTAGGTTGGAGTATTGTAATGCTAGAATCTTATTCAGCAATCCTCCCTGGGAAAAAGGAAGGGCAATGGCTGCCCTTGCCTGTGGCTCTGGCTGGCTAGTATAGAACTGTGTGAATTTCCACAGGGGTAAAGAGTGCTTCACCCTATCTCTTTCCCTCCAGGTGATGGAGAAGGATCTGCCCAGCTACCTGTAGCGCTGCTGCTCCTCTTCTGTTCCTTTGGTATCTGCGTTCTGTCAGGTGACTTCAACCCAAGCATCAATGAAGGTCTGTCTCCAAACCAGGCTCTGGGTGAGACAGACTGGATGGCATTTGGCATGCATCAGCGGGAGGAAGACTCGTGCAGAAGCAGAGAACAAATATCCCTGTAAATGTCACACCTCGGAAGTAGCTTTCTGGGAGGCTTGTCTTAGTAGCAGTCGCATGCTAGAAGAGCCCCCCTCATAGTTTTCATTGCAAATTTAATATTCTTGGGAGAAACTTTAAATAAACTTCATAATTGAGTGATACTTCATGGATTGCTTATCTTTTGTCATTAGTTGTCTGTCCCAATGTGTGATTCTTTAGTGCAAGGCATGCAGTCTTTACATTGCGTTTCACAGTATGGGTGGAGAGATCCAAGCATCAAACGGCCACGCTGCCTTCACCATCTGTGCCAAGTAAGAGAAGCAGCAGCCTGTTCCATTCAAATCTTTACTGGACAGAATGCAAAACTATCCTTCAGGTACAAGTAGAAAATTTAGGAATTATTAGTTAAAGGCACATATTTAAAAAAAAAAAAAAAAAGCTTTACATATATACATCTTAGTTAATTATAAATATGCCTGTGAAAGAGGCAGAAGGCAGATTACAAATAAGTGCCAGTAGGTGCAGTAAAGGATGAAAAATTGCTGTTAAAATATAAAATAGTTACAATTTAGGTCAAACTGTAACTTGTACCACCACTGATTAAGTCCTGGGAGGAACTGGTGGATTTGTGGATGCACAAATCTGTCATAATGCTGTGTGAAACCTCAGCATACAGGTCTTCCAGGGACAGACTGTGAATCCCTTAATGCCCCTATGGTGTTTGAACAGCAAACAAATGAAATAAAAGCTCAGATTGTTCTGAGGAAATGAAAGGGAAGGGTATCCTTTGAAGCCAAAGGAAGAGCTATGAAGAAAAATGCTGAGACTTCCATCAGCTATGAAAAGCAGCAGGAGAGCTCCCAGGCCAGTGAGGTTGAAAGGGGTGTGCAAGGTCTGAGGAGGTGACCATTAGTCCTGCATCAGTTCCTTAACAGGGGCTGGAGCAAAGAGAAACTTATAGTACTAATAGTGGATTTATAAAAGGCTGTATTATAAATTAGAGGTGGAGAAGACATTTTAGTGTAGAAGCTATTCAATCAGGCCAAACTTGTGCACAGTAAACCTGAATACAATAATACTCCTATACAATATGGTTTGCCACCAGTGCTCCAGCTGAGAATGAAAACTACCTCCTTTTACCTACAGAATAGAATTGCTAATTCCAGAGTACTGCATCCCAGAGCTGTGCACTAGCTGTAAATTCAATACCCAATGGGACCTGCACACCAGGACTGCTCATGGGAGATAGGAAAACAACCAGTTCAGTGATCCTGTGCAGCTGTTAGCCTCCATCCTTGATGCCAGGAAGGAGACAAGGTCAGTGGACTAACACACAGAAGGAGGGGATTTGTTGGGGACCCTGCCCACATTACATAGTGGCTGATTCTTTGGTATTTGAAATAGTTTCTCTCACGTACTGCTCTGTGCCCCTCCCCACTCCGTGCAATCACCTGCACAGAACACTCTGCAGGGTATTTCTGCAAACACAATCTGACAGCACAAAGCATACAGCCCATCCAGAACAGACGTCAGCAAACTGGAGCAAGGTGAAGCATGTAAGTGCAGGACCGGAGTAGTTATGATTAGAGGAGGAAGGGGGCAGCTGCTCCTCCAGGGCTGGGAGGGATGCGCTGGCTGAGAACAAGACTAGCTTCATGTTATCTGGAACATATGTTGCCAAGATGGTTCCAGTCCTGTAGCTACTTGAGGGCTTGTTCTCCCCACCAGCTGGCACAATTGCTGTGTACCATCAGACCCTTCCTCTTTACATTTTTGATAGAGTGATATCTACATTAATCTAGATATCTAGCTCTATATAATCTTATAAATAAATTTTTTTTAAAGAGCTATATTTCCCTCTCCCCCCTTTTTTCCATAAATAGTTAATTAAAAGCAGCCTGTTCCATTTCTCCCTCACTCCTCAGCCAGCATCCCAGAATCCTGCCAGCGTTTCACCCCCATACTGGATGACGCTCTGCCGGTCAGTGCTAGGGCTCTCTGGTGGGGGCACATTTAGTGTATTCAGCATTTCCTCCAGAATCTCCCGAAAGTTCAGATCTTCCTGCTGCTGTGGCTGCTGTTGCTGCATGTGCAGATGTTCCTGTAGCAATGCCAGTGGTTCCTGGGATACAGGGCTGCTGTGCCCTGCTAGGCTCTGGTTCTCAAACGGAGGCATGAAGCTGAAGTGCAGTGCAGCAGGCTCGGATGGGAAGGGCATGGCGAGGGAGTCCTGTGTGCTGGCTGGGGCTGGCAAGAGGTGGTTCATGGGGCTGCAAGTCAAGTCCACAATCTCGTCAGGTGCTAGGAAGTGTCGGGGGAGAGGGACTGGCGGGAGAGAGTACGGCAGTGCTGGGAGCCGTGCTTTGTCTTCCTTCAGCTGGTTTGCCTCATGTTTGCGTTTCACACTTGCGTCCATCTGTCTCAGGTCCTCTAGCACCCTCCGCACACAGCTCTCTGGGATCTTTATTCCTGTAAAAAGACATCGTTTTAGCTTTGTTCTGTATTGAGTGGAGGAGTAGCCTTAGTGGTTATAGCAGCATACTGGGAAGCTAAGCTTAAAATCTCACTTCTCCCACTGAAACTACTTGTGACCTTGGGCAAGTTATAATCCTGTATCATTTTAGGTACAACTATTGGGACCCTATTTCCTAAGCATTCTTCCCATAGATATAAAAATCTGATTGTAAATCAACTACCTACTCTATCTGATTTTGTAACTTTACTTACCTTTCCAAATGCAAGCTCAAACTATCTGAAAAAAGGAAAAAAAATGGCCTGGGACCTGTAGAGTGGGAGACCCTCCTATGCCAGATAGCCAGGTAAGTATCATAAAAGTACAAAGATGTGAGATGCCTTGCCTGTATGCTCAGGCAGAGTAATTGGGGGTGTGGGTACCATCAGAGTCCTGGAAGGATTATTCCCAAAGCCCTTCCCCTGGATAGGCATGTAGGAGACATCCCCTTTCCCTAGAACCTTATGACAAGTACTAAAAGCCTATCCAAGACCCAAGTGCATAATTGAGAGGTGTAGTACAGGTGTGTTCAAGCCAGTCCTATAGACTACACCCCCCCCCCAGTCAAGTTTTCAGGATATCCCTAGTGAATATGCAAGAGATTTATTTGCATGTACTACCTCCCCATGTGTGGAAATGTTTCTCGTGCATATTGAATAGGGGTATCCTGAGAACCCAATTGGCTGAGGGGCCCTATAGGACTGGTTTGACCACCCATGGTGGAGTAGTAGAATCAAACCCCACCCCCATCTCTTTCCTTGTCCCACTTTCCAAAGTCACTTTGATCACCTCACTCTTCCTCTCTAATTTCCTTCCTCCTGCTATTTCCAGATCAGCCCAGACAGTGGCATTTGCATCCCTACCAGCAGATGGAGGCAGAGAAACTTCTCACACTGCTATAAAACCAAGAGTGCCAGCTGCAGTCCCCTCAGTATTTGTCTCCAGCAGAGGCTAGAGCTACACACCTGCAGTCTGGAGCCTTGCTATTTTTTTGTGGTTTAAAAAAAAAAAAAAAGTGGTGGAGAAGGATGGCCTTACAATACCTCTTGCTTTTCCCTCCCTCTTGCCCTGAGGATCATGCTTTGAACCCTGGGCTTCAAAACCTTCCATTCCTGTTTGTACCCCAGATCAGTCCAGGCAGGTGGGTTTATGCATCCCTACCAGCAGATGGAGGTAGAGAACAAAACAGGCACTGCTACAGAAAGGAGAAGCACCACCTGCAGTCCCTTGGTACTTCTGTCTCCAGATGGTAGAAGGGCAGACCTGCAGTCCCCCAGGTGTGCATGGTTTTTTGTTCCTTTGTTTAAGGAAGATAAGAGGATTCAGCTCCCAGAGGTGTTTAAGTTTTTTAGTGGGCCATCCCTCCAGTAAAGCAGGGCAAGTGGGGGTTGGCAATCCAGGACTCTGCACTTGTTTTTGTTGGGGGGGGTGGGGGGGGGGTTTGGGAGGTAGAGAACCAGGTGCCCTGGTTCCCTCTTTCTACTTCCTTGGTATGCCTGGTTCCTAAGCAGGGGAGTACTGCTTTCCCTGTTGGGGGGGGGGGGGGGGGGTTGTGGGGGTGTGGTGGTGTCTGGCCCTGTTTTTTTAATAAAGTGCAGGAGTAGTGAAGCAGGGGAGGCTGTAGCAGAGTTTCTGTACAGGGCTAAGGGAGTAAAAAAAAAAAAAAAGTTTTACTTGTCTGCCAGGAGGAGCAGCCAAATTGCTATCCAGGTGCTGAAATACAGCACTAACCCCAATAAAGAGAGGCAATCGGTGCGATCACTAAAGCTCCACTTATTCATGCTGGCTCCTGCACGGTGTGGCTGAGTTTGCTGTAGGCAGAGGTGATCTTGCCTCAATATGGCTTCATTTTGCCATAATTGGGGGGTGGGACCCCTGGTGACAGTGCAGGCAGCTGGGTCAGCTCCTGGGGGGGGGGGGGGGGGGGGGGGAGTGAGCCCTCAGGAGGATGTGGATTAGGACTCCGCCTCCTCAGACCCCTTTTCCATGGGCTTTGTGTTTCTCCTTCAGAAGGCTTATTTAGCCTAAAAGGAGTTAGGGGCAAACAGGCCTTTGCATAGGAAGTCCTGGACCACCATGAAGGCTACAGGGCCTGTGAAGTCAGAAGGGGTCCTACCACTACTAGCTCTCAGGCAGGCCCATGGATGATCCTGGTCAGCTCCAAGGAGGACTGGACACCTGGTGGTGGGGTTTGGAGAATCCCAAGCAGGATCTGGGTGCTCACGACCTGGAGGCCTTCCTGGTCACAGAAGGTGAGGACCTGTGTAGTGTTTGGCTGCGCAGCAGAGAGGAACGGAGTTCATTGATTCCCCAGGTGCTGGAGGAGCTTGGCAGCAGACATCCCGAAGACTCAAAGGAGTGAATCAGCTCCTGGAGGGATTGTAGGGGCCTCCTACTGCTTTTCCAGTGCTGAGGTTGGTGGAGTGGGAATCTCCCAAAGGGGGCCTGAAAGTCACGAGAGCTATAGGTAAATTATAGACCTTGGAGTTATGGAGAATTCCCACGGTGGATGCAGCCGTTACTAAGAAGCCCTGGTCATGGGAGCAGCAGCACTCGTGGATCTCCAGGATAGGAAGCTGGCGGTTCTGCTGAAGTGGCTTTTTGAAGTCTCAGCTTTGGCCCTTCAAGCAGTGGTGGGTGGAGGTCTGATACAGAGAGCCAGTTTGTGCTGGCTACAGAAGGCACAGGACAAGCATTCAGGAATGGCATATGAGACTGTTTAGAGGTGGGAGTGGCCTTTGTGGCTGACGCTCTTTGCCATGGTCTGGACCTCTGCCAGGAGTGTGGGCTCAGAGGTGGCAGCAGGCAGGCTGTTGTAGCTATGAAATTGAGCAGCAGATTTGAGGTCTAAGGCCCAGCTATCAAACCTCCCATTCAGGGGGAAGCTCCTCTGCAGGGAGGATTTGGAGAAGCTGGTATGGAGGTTGGCAGAGTGGAAAGGCAACAAGTTGCCTGAAAACAGGAAGGGTCCAAAGTCCTTTCTGCTGTGAGCCCAGGAGACTTCAAAAGCAGGCAGAGCCCCTGTACAAGCTTTGCAGAGCAGAGTTCAGGCAGAGTGCAGCCCTGGTCCCCTAGGGAGGGTGGGACTAGAAAAATTCAGATAATGAAGGGATGATGATCCACGTCTTTCAGGAAGTTATTGGAGGAAGGCTTTATATTTATAAAGTGGATCATCATCCCTTCATTATCTGAATTTTTCTGCTCCCACCTTGTGTGTGTGTATCTATCTCTCTCTACACACACAAGAGGTGGACCAGAATAAGCTTAGAGTGACAGGTCCTGGAGGTGGTAAGAGACTGTTACACCTTAGAACTTTCTCTGTGACTCAGGGACACCGTTGCAGTCTCGTGCTGGAGCAAGCAGGCGGTGGTGCAGGACATGCTAGAGTGGTTGCAGCTTCTTCACACCACTGTTCCAGTGCCCCTGCAGGAGAGAGGGCAGGTATTCTGTCTATTTCATGGTGTCAAAGGAGGAAGGGAGCTTTCGGCCCATTCTCAATCTGCAGAAGGTGAGTGCTGCGGTTTTGGATAGAGATGCTGTGCACAGTGATAGCAGTGGTACGCAAAGGGGAGTCTTTTTAGGGTCCTTGAATGTCTGAGGCCTATCTTCATATCCCTATTCAACCTGAACATAAGTGGTTTCTGAGATTCATGATTTTGGGGGAACATTTACAGTTTCAAGTGCTTCCCTTTTGGGTTTGCGATGGAGCCATGCACATTCACAAGATGGTTGGTAGTAATGGCAGTGGCCCTCAGGAAGGAGGGCATCCTGGTACACTCTTACCTGGCCCACGGGCTCATCAGAGTATGGTCTCTCAGTCCAGTAGGTGCTCCAGCTTCTAGGGGTGCTGGGCTGGCTACTGAACCTCTGAAGCTGACTCAAGCTTTGGAGTATCTAGGGCCTTTCTTTGATGCCTGTCTGGGGAAGGTGTTCCTGACTTCAGTGTGAGTCCTCAAGCTGCAGCGTCAGGTTCTTTAGGTGCAGAGCTTGGTGCTGCCCCAGGTCTGGGATTACCTGCAGGTCCTAGGATCCACAGCTGCTAGGCTGGAATGAAATGCCAGGGGCTTTTGCTCACATGCATCCTCTGCAGGGGCTGCCGTTATCCTGCTTAAGCCCACCGTTGAAGGAATTTCAGCTTTTGTTACCATTGCCAGAGGAGGCCAGGCCCAGTCCCTTGTGGTGGCTGTCACGGCACAATCTCAAAGGGAATGGATCTGGAAATGGCAGACTGGGTACTCAAATCCACGGAGGCCAGCCTCTCTGGCGGGGGGGGGGGGGGGGGGGGGGGGGTGGCGGGTGGCAGCAATTTGTCTGGGGAAATCTGCCCAGGGTCAGTGCTTGCCAGAGGAGGTGGCTTGGTAGATCAATCAACTGGAAACCAGAGCTGTGGCAAGACCTTGGGTAGCATTCCTTTGCTTGTTCGAGGCAAATCAGTGTGAGTATTCTCAGATAATGCGGTGGCAGTGGAAGCGCAGGAGCTGTCCCTGTGGGTGAAGAAACATCGGGAGAGACGACCTGCTCCTCAGGGTGCTGGAGTGGACAATATGCATGTGGGCTTCCTCAGACCACATCTGGATCCCGGCGAGTGGGAATTGGCAGCAGAAGCTTTTGCCTTGCTACAAGCAAGGTGGGGCAAACCAGTGCTAAACCTCATGGCGACTCTGGTGCATGTGAAAATGGGTCACTTTTTCAGTCACAGACAGGTCCGTTTGGAGGGCATCCATGCTCTTGTTCAACCATGACAGCCACACCTCTTGCTGTACATGTTTCCTCTATGGCTGCTGCAGGGGGCACATCGAAATCATCTGAGCAGGTGCTTCTAGTGGCACCCATGTGGCTGCGGTGACTGGTTGGTGGAATTTCTGCACCTCATGGTAGACAGACCTATTCGCTTGGCTCACCTCTCAGGGTTACTTTGGCAGGGACTCTTATTTTCAGTCCAGGCCAATTTTGCTTCTGTCTAGCAGCCTAGCTTTTGAGAGGCAGTGGCTCTATTTGGAAGGGATATTCGGAGCCGGTGATTGCAACTTTACTTCAGGCGAGGTGGCTTTCCCCTGCAATGGCTTATGTCAGGGTCTGGAGAATATTTGAATCATGGTGTTTGCTGAAGAGGGTGCAGCCCTTAAGAGGTGGACATCCCACAGATATTGGCATTTCTGCAATGCGGGTTATCTAAGGGAATTTCTGCAATGCGGGTTATCTAAGGGAATCCTGCCGTGTAGGGAACGTAGAGCTATTCCTTGAACCCTCCGGGTTCAAGGAATAGCTCTACGTTCCCTACACGGCAGGATTCAGGGAAAGCTGGCAGCATCTGATTCAGATGTGGATCATTTTTGGAGAAGGGTGAAGCATGTGCATCCTCCAGTGCGGAAGATCTGCCTGACACAGCATCTGGGGGTGCTGTGTGGGCTCCCTCTTTGAGCTGATGCGAGGGCATCATCAAAAGATTTAACCTTGAAGATTATTTTCCTAGTGGCTGTCTGTTCAGTTATATAAATCTGAGCTGCAAGCATGGTCATGTAGGGACCCTTTCCTATGTTTTTTCAGACTATGGCATCTCCTTAGGAAAGGTTCTGTCATTTTTTTTTTTTTTTTTTTTGCTGAAGGTAGTGTCCTCTTTTTCACCTTAACCAGGTGGTGGAACTTCCTACCTTTGTGGAACATGGCAGCCAATTCTTTGATGGATCAAGTTCCTTACAGAAAAGGGTGGGGCTCAATTTGCATTCCAGCAATGCAAGTGCAGGGCAATGTCCCTCATAGTTGATTATCAGAAAAACCAAACCCTGACTTTTCCTGTAGGTACCCATATTAGTCCAGACTCCTCCAATTTGCCTCCCTGCCAGCAGAGGGAGAAGGTTTCATTGTCAATGTACATAACCCAGGGTGCCATTTGCAATCCCTTAGTATTTGTCTCCCATAGAGTGTAGATGGTATAAAACTTGCAGTCTGGAGTGTATATAAAAGAGAGACCTCCAGTTCTTCACAGGGGGTTGTTAGGTCCTAGTAGAACCATCACCCCTCGTTCAAGGTGGATGAGTAAGGGATTGGTAACTCTTGATGGTAGCTCATGCTGAGATTCCATCAAGAGTGTATAGCAGGTGGTCCAAATCCCTTGTCCCCTATGAGGCAGTGTTAGTTCTGCTGGCAGCTCTGCCTTTTGGGTCCCATCTGAGCAGGGAAGTACTGACTTTCTGTTCCAGGGCTAGTTAAAGTAGTGGAGGCAGTTTTAAAGCTTGTTTAAAAAAAAAAAAAAGCAACCCAGGAACCAGTGGAATAGTTGCTGGTAACTTGGGGCTTAGAGCACTGCTGCAGAACTGGTCACGTGAGGGTTTCCTGAGGTTCCAGTAAATAGGGTGGAGATAGGGGTGTGCTGCTCAGGCCCCATGGCAATGTCAAGAGGCAGACAGTGTGGTTCCTGGACAGACTTGTTGTGTACATAGGCATCAGGCCAAAGCATCAGAGATTCTTAAGGTTCATAGTCCTCCTGCATCCCTTCACCAAGGCGATGGATGGTGGTGGCAGTGGCAGTAGCAGTGCAACAGCTGTGTGCATGCACACAGCTGTAGCTGCCTGGTTCATTCATAAGAAAGCAGAGGACCTCTATCATCAATCAGTACAAAAGGTACTGATGCACTTGAAGGCTCAAGGATAGGTGGTGAACCTAGCAAAGAACCATTTAGTCCTCTTTCAAACTCTAGAGTAGCTGAAAGCTTAGGTTGAGATGCAGGCAAAGAGTGTGTGTCTCAAGAAGAGACTGATGAAATTACAAAGTCAGATTCAGCATCTGCTAGAGCTTTCAGTGCCTAGGGTATGGGACTATTTACAGGGCCTGGCTCCTATGGCATTGATTTAATGCATAGGAAAATTGGTTCTTACCTGCTAATTTTGTTCCTGTAGTACCATGGATCAGTCTAGACTGGTGGGTTTTGCTTTGCTTCCCTTCCAGCAGATGGAGACAAAGAAAAGCTTTGAGGCCACCCCCTCTTAACCTGGTGTGCCACACCTGAAGGTCCTCAGTATAAACAGTACCCAAGCATTTGTATAACACTATTGAACATGTCACGTAATGGTCAATGAAGAACGAAGTAGCTAAAACTATAAACAAGTGAACTTTCTGCTTAGGAGAAGGACAAACATGGACGGGCGTCTGGACTGATCCATGGTACTAAAGAAACAAAAATTAGCAGGCAAGAACCAATTTTCCCTTTCCCTGTATGTACCCGGGTCAGTCCAGACTGCTGGGATCTACCCAAGCTGCCCTATCTGGGGCGGGATCCTGAGAGTCCAGCTCAGATGACACTGTCACCGAAATTGGTGACTGCCGCAGCCTGGCCATCCAAATGCCCTGGAAAAAGCATGCAAAGACTTCCAGGTCACCGCCCTGCAAATTTCTTGTGGCGACACCAACTGACTTTCCACCCAGGAAGCTGCCTATGATCGAGTGGCATGCGCTTTCAAACCCTTCGGCACTGGGTGACTGCAACACACGTATGAGGAAGCAATAGCTTCTTTCAACCAGCAGGCAATGCTCCATAGAACAAAAAGATGATCCAAGAGACTAAAGGAGTTAGTAACTTCAAGATAATGCAAAAGGGCTCTCCTGACATCCAAGCGTCTCAATTCTCACACGTGAGAAGGTTCTGCCTCCGCATTGGGAAAAGCTGGTAAAGCCATAGATCAATTCATATAAAAAGCTGAAACAACCTAAGGAAGGAACCATCTGCAGGGAAACTACTGAATCTGAAATCCACAAAAAAGAGCTTGCAATTCTGATACCCTCCTAGCAGAACAAATTGCCACCAAAAACACCATTTGCAGAGTTAAGTCTTTTAAAGAGGCCTTCTTAAGAAGCTCAAATGGACTGTCACACAAGACGTTAAGGACTAAGTTGAGACTCCTGGACGAGGGACACAGGATTAACTGGAGGATTCAAGTGCTTCACTCCACGGAGAAAACGAACCACATCAGGATGTGCCACAAGAGACATCTACTGAAGTTTGCTTCTGAGGCAGCCCAAGGACGCCACCTGTACCCAGAGGGAGTTAGACAAGCCTTTACTGAGGGCTCTCTGCAAGAAGGCCAAAATTTGAGCCACCAAGGATTGACGCGGGAAGACTCCCTGCTAGCCACACCAGGATTTGAAGACTTTCCAAACCCTGATGTAGGTTAAGGATGTAGACTTCTTGCAAGCTCAAAGCAGGTGGCAATAACATCTTCCTGGTATCCTTTCTCCCTCAATCGCCTTCTTTCAAAAGCCAGGCTGCTAGGCAAAAGCAATCTACCTGGTCGAAAGATATAGGGCCTTGCTGTAGAATGTTCTGAAGATGACTCAGGCGCAGATTGACTAGGTCTGCAAACTAAGGCCTTCAGGGCTACTCCGGAGCCACCGAGATGAACCTTTGTTCCTCGAAGGACCTTGCTTACTAGAGGCCACAGAGGAATAATATATAATAGAACTGTGTTCGCCAAGGGAGTACCAGGGCATCTACTCTTCCACTCCATGTTCTCTTTGGCGACTGAAGCAGCATGGAGCCTTGGCATTCCTTTGAGTTGCCATCAGGTCCAGATGGGGAAGACTCCATCTGCGTGATAGGAGATCCATCGCTTCGTCTGAGAGCTCCCACTCTCAGATGGCTCAGAAAATGCTTTCATGTTGTCTGTTCCTGCTATGTGTGATGCAGCCAGCATGGACAAATGGCGCTCCGCCCAGGTCATCAGCTGATCGGCTTCTAAGGCTACAGGCGACGTTTGGTCCTGCCTTACCAGCTGATGTAAGCCACCGCTGTAGCATTGTCAGAGAGGACCCGCACCACCCTGTTGGTTGAGCAGGAGAAAACTCTGCAATGCCAACCTCACTGCTCTCTGCTTGAGCAGATTGATGGACCTCGATGCCTCCTTCTGCAACCATCGGCCTTGGACCAAGAGAGACTGGCGTCCGTGGTCACTATCACCCACTGAGGCACCTCGAGATCCACTCCTCAAGTGACCTGGCGCCAACCATCATCTGAAGCTGTCCCTGGTGGAGTCCAGAAGCAGTAAGAGGACCTGGAATTCCTCCCACATTGGATCCCAACAGGCAACAATGCTCTCTGTAAATGTCTTATATGAGCGAAGGCCCACGGGGCCAACTCCAGAGTCGACACCATGGAGCCCAGGACCTGCAGATAATCCCAGACCCTGGGTACAGATGCCGCCAAAAGACTTTGAACTTGCGACTGGAGCTTGGAGGCCCTCTTGTCTGGGAGGAAGACCTTGCCCACTTGGGTGTTGAACTGGGCTCTCACAAAGTCTAAGACCTGAGAAGGAGGCAGATGATTCTTGGCCTGAGTGATGACCCACACGAGGGATTTCAGACTATGCAGGACCATGTCCACTGACTGCAGAGAGCTTCCGATTTTGCCTGAATGAGCCAGTCATCCAGGTATGGGTGAACTAGAACTCCTTCCCTGTAAAGGGCTGCCGCTGCCACCACCACCATCACCTTGGTCAAAGTATGTGGCGCCGTCACTAGACTGAAATGGGAGAGTGCAAAATTGAAAATGCATGCCCAGGTCCACGAACCGGAGAAACCACTGATGATCACTGTGAATACCTATGTGCAGATATGCCTCAGTCAGATCCAGAAGCCAAGAACTCTCCCTTGTGCACTGCCGCAATGATGGAATGCATGGTCTACATCCGGAAATGCGGTACATTGAAAGCCCTGTTCATCTTCTTGATATCCTTCCTTCTTTGGTACCACAAACTAAATGGAGTAACATCCCGTACCCCATTCCTCTGTAGGAACGGGCACAATGGCCCCTAGAGATTCCAGCTTGTGGATGGTCTGCCAGACTATTTGCCTCTTTGCTGGCACTCCAGCTGGAGAGATTATACAGAGGTCTGAGTGGCCGAGCAAATTCTAAAGCACAGCCTTGAGCGATGATACTTAGAACCCACTGGTTTGAAGTTATCTTGACCCATTCCTCGAAGAAAAGGGACAGTCTCCCCCCAATGACTGGCACTGAGGAATGGGCCTGCTGTATCTCAATGAGAGAACTTGGGGGCAAGGGATCACGGCCCCCTCGACATCCCTGAAAGGACTGAGACCAGGAATGAGGCCTCCCCAAGGTTTGTCACTGACCTGCACTTGATGTTCTGGTTGGATGAAAACGCTGTTGACTCCAAAAACAAGACTGGGTCGGGGAAAACCCTCTAGGACCCTTCAACTTCTCTTCCGGCAATTTGTGCACCTTATTGTCACCCAAAGACTTAATTAGTTGTTCCAAATCTTCAAAGAGGAGCTTTCCTTTTGAAAGGAAGTGCACTAAGCTGCGCCTTGGAGGAAACGTCAGCCGCCCAATTGGGCAACCATAAAAGTCTTCTGGCGGAAACAGCAGTCACCAGAGTCCTAGAGGAGATCATGTAAGGCATCCGCCCCATAGGCCACCGCCGCCTCCAAACATTCCGAGTCCCTGAAGGGAGAGGGGAGGGAGCCGGACCACCGGCTATCACCCTCTGTGCTAAAAAGTGTGCTAACTGGGTTACCAACCCAAGCTGCGTGAAGCCTACGACCAGGGAGGATGGTTCCCCTAGGACCTGCCAACTCCCTGGGAGGACTGCTGAAGCTTCCTGTTCTACCCTGACAGCCTTTTTAAACAATTCCTTTTTTTTTTTTTTAATTAGTGAACCCAAGAATAAAAGGTTCAAAACCACAGTTTTCCACCACCTCTATCTCCTGGAGACAGAGAAATACTGAGGAACTGCAGGTGGCACACCAGGTTAAGAGGGGGGTGCCCTCAAAAGCTTTTTCTATCTGCTGGAAGGGAGGCAAAACCCAGCAGTCTGGTCTGATCCAGGTACGTACAGGGAAATAGGCATTTGCAGCCTCTGCAGGGGACTCTTCTCTCCTGCTGGAATCTGTTACTGGAAGAGTTTCATCTTCCTCTTCCATTAGAGGGGGAAGCTAGGGCCAGTCTTTCATGGTGGCTTACTCGCACCAATCTCGAACCCGGTGCAGAATTGGAGGTTCCAAATTGAGTAATAGTCACCACTGATGTAAGCCTCTCCAGATGGAGAGTGGGGTGTCAAAATCAGTTGGAGTAGAGCCAGTGGTTAAAACAGGAGGCCTCTCAGTCTGTTAGAGATGAGTTTTGTATTGCTTGCATGTCGGCCATGGTTACACAGCATTCAGTACGGATCCTATATGACATTGCAATGACTGCCTACATCAACCATCAAGGTGGAACCAAGAAACAAGCAGTGGCTCAAGAGGCCTGGGAGTTTTCTCTGGGCAGAGCAGCACTTGGAGTGGCTGGTGGTACCTCACATCACCGGGGTGGACAACATTCTGGCGGATTTTCTCAGCTGGAGAAAGTTAGACCCCAGCAAATGGGGGCTGTCAGAGGCAGTGACATTCACAGAAGATGGGGGTATCCCCATATGAAGTTAATGGTGACCAAAGAGAACACTAAGGCATCAGGGTATAATAGCTGCTGAAGAAAATATGGTACAGAAGGAATCAATGCTCTGGTTCTGTTGTAGATGCAAGGGATTCTTTGTCTTCCCTCAATGGCCTCTGGTGGACAAGGGATTACCACAGCTAGAGAAACATCTGGCATGATCCTGGTAGCTCTAGAGTGGCTACATTGACCTTGGTTCCCAGATCTGATCAACATGGCCATACAAAGGCTGCAGATGTTCAGACATCAGTAGATTCTTCTCCACCAGGGCCCAATATTTTCGGGTCAGGCAACTAACTTCTGTCTCATGGCTTTGCTTCTGAGAGGAGATGACAGATGGAGGAGTGATTTTGAAGCAGTTATTTCCACCTTATTGTAGGGTAGGAGACCACCTTCATCCTTGGTATATCTGTGAATTTGGAGGGTCTTTGAGTCCTGGTTTGTTGATGAAGTGCAGCCTCAACCTGTTCAAGCCACATGTTCTGGTCAAGGGACTGGCCTTTAATTCTGAGAGTCCAGGTAGCAACAGTGAGTTGTCTCCAGGATAAGGTGCAAGGATCTCCTCTATCCCCACATCCAGATGTTATGCAGTTCCTTCTGGGAGCTAAGAACTAGCATCCTTGGGTGTGGAAAATTTGTCTGTCTTGGAATCTGAATTTAGTCCTTAGAGGATTGTGTGAGGCTTGGTTTGAACCACTAAAGAGGGCTACGGTTAAGGACTTGACGCTTAAAGGAGTATTTGTGGTGGCTATTTGTTCAGGCAGGAGCATTTCAACGCTCCAGGTGCTGTCATGTCAAGATCCCTTCCTATAGCTGTTTGTTTCGGGGGTATCTTTATGCATGGTGCCTTCTTTGCTGCCTAAAGTAGTCTCAGCGTTCTTGCTTAGGCAATGGAACTTCCAGCTTTTCCAGATTTGGATTCCTCTACACCTCACACAAGGGAGCTTAGGCTCTTGGATGGGAGGCATGCATTATTGAGGTATCTAAAGGTCACTAATGATTTCCATAGATTGAATCACCTCTTTTTGTTCTATTGAGTGGCCCAAAGAAGGGAGGTAAGGCTTCTAAGGTTACAATTGCATGGTAGGGGAAGGAAGTGATTTGAGTTGACTTACATTTCTAAAGAGGATGTAGGAGTGCACTCAACACTTTCTCAGGCAACCTGGGCTGAGTCACAATAGGTGTTTCTGCATGAAATTTGTAGTGTATCTACTGTGAAGTTGTTGCAAACGTTTGCTAGGCATTATCGCTTGGATGTGAGGGCTCCAGCTTCCATTGTGCTTTGGGGAGAATGTTCTACAAGTGGAACTCTCCATGTTCCACCTGAGTTAAAGGGAGTTTAGGTACATCTCAGGAGTCTGGACTGATCCGGGTACGTACAGGGAAAGGAAAATTGGTTCTTACCTGCTAATTTTCGTTCCGGTAGTACCACAGATCAGTCCAGAGACCTGCCCATTTATGGGGAGGGAGAGACCACTGCTCGTACTGTTGCTTTGTATATAGTGCAGAGTTGTTGGACGTTTTCAATGCTTATTGCTTATGTTGAATGTGGGAAACAAGTTTTTCATTGTCTTTTTGGGCAACTTCACCTTCTTCCAGCTCATGGGAGGGAGTTTGCTTAGAAATATGGGTGTTGCTGTCTTCTTGGCTTGGGTACAGCTCACTACTGAAGGACTGACTACAGGTGCCACCCTGGGTTATGTACAGTGTCAGTGAAACTGTATCCAGCTGCTGGCAGGGAGGCAAAACCCAGGAATCTGGACTGATCTATGGTTCTACAGGAATGAAAATTATCAGATAAGAACCCATTTTTCTTTACAGCTCTTGTAGCTCCCCACAAGTGGCACATCCTCTGTCACACAGCTGGAGCTGTGGAAGTGCTGGAGAGACAGTAAATGGTAATAGCAGATTTAGTTAAGATTTGAGTCTATGTTCTTTAATGTATGCATTTTAGTGCTCCACAATCCTCCCATAAAATATATAAGTGCAAGGCCTCTTGTATGGGCTGGGTTTGTCACTTGGAACTTTAGGATAGAGGATAACTAGAAACTGCCATAAGATTTGATTTTGTTTTTTATGCATAAGTACTTTGTAAATTTACAAATCACTTTGCATTAAAACAAAAGTAAAATACAAGTAGTTAAGATTCTAGTAGCCTGTGGCGGGGTGAGTGCAGCAGGTACAGGTGTGGCCTTACCCACTTGCTTCCGTTTCTCCTTGGTCTTCAGCCGTACAATCTGAAGGTAGCTGCTGTTTGTGATGTCAGATATGATGCCAGCAATTCTGCTCCAGACCCGCAGCAGGGCTCCACAGAGCATGTAGTAATGGCGCAGCCGCATGCCCTGGAAGCACTCCTTCCCCTCCTGGATCAGTCTGCATTTCCCATTCCTGGCCAAAGTCAGGAAGAAACCATAAGGGGGGGGGGGGGGGGGGGGGAGGAGAGAGGCAAAGGTCATGACTTCCATACAATGTTAGGATGTAAAAACCCAGCCATGGTGTGTGTTAAATGATGTAGTTACTTCTGTGCCCATTAAAAAAAAAATGGAGTTACTTACAGCTTCCCATTTATAATTAAGATGGACCCCCCCAGCTCCTGTCCTAGGAGTCTTTTGTGAGCAAGGAGTCCACGGTGCACTTACCACACTGCATGGTTGCAGCTCTGAAAGGAGAAGGCGTACTGTTTCTGCCAGTGGTGTTCAGCTTCTTCATGGGAGACCTACAGCCACAGCAGAGAAGTCAACTGTTATAAGCCTCAGCCAGTTGTGTAAATATCCACAGGTATACCTATGGGTTCAGATATAAATCCTTATGTAACATGCACTGCATTAAAACCTCCAAGGAGTGACTTGGGTTTGGGGGAGGATGGGGGACTACTTTCTCTTCTCTGTAATGGTTACACAATCTGTGCCTATGTCCTCTCTCCTGAGAGAACGCTGCCAGCAGAAGAGGCATCTGCTAATGAGTAAATAGAACTTGAGAAGAGAATGCTTACATCCTGCAAAAGAACTGGATGGGGATCTGAATTATTACTTATCTGTCTGCTAAGTAGTTCAAGAGCTTGAATTAATCCTATAGCTAGTTTAAGGACTGAATTATAAGTTTTTGTTGTTTTTTTTAAATAACTGAGTTTGCAAAAGGTCACTTGCATGATTTGAGGAGGTTAGAGAACTGGTTCCTGGGCAGTTAGTTACTGGTGTGTGATTCCTATCCACCTCATGTTTTGATATTTTGAAGATTTCCCCTAATGAAGGTAAATCTATATAAATCAATTAGGGACTTAGAACAATGTGCACTTAACCTTACTTTTAGTAACAATACTAATTTTAGTCCTGTTGCAGGTCACTGACAAACTAATCTAAAAACATACCTAATCTCACTTAAAAACCCTTAGATTTAACAAACATACCCAATTCTTAAACAGCCTTACAAACCTTAACAACTCAATGAAAATTAAGATGCAGATGTCCAGCAGCATGATGGAAGCTATCCAGTCTTTTCTGTACCAAATGCCACATCGATGACCAGCGCAAAGTGCCTGGCATTGCGCAGGTAGTCTGCGTGCATGTACCTGTGCCAGTGGGTGTGCAGGGGCATGTGTCTGCCTGACAGACCAGGCCTTCCAGACAGAGAAGATCGTCTTTGCATTGTGCGTCTGCCATTGCTCTGGGCACCACCTCATGGCCAGACACAGACATGACACAAACCTTTTTTAGGCAGATTACTAGTAGCAAAAGTCTATAGAAGGAGGGGAAAAATACAGATATGTGGTAAGAGAATCACTCCCCTATCCCTCTTTCCTGTTCATATCCCTGATCAGTCCAGCCAAGTGGGTTTCCTGGAGAACTCGTGCCATCCTGCAGCTCTGGGAAGTATCCTCTCTTTTTAATTCTACTTTGACTCTACTTTGATTAAAGTTTAAAAAAAAAAAAAAAAGCAAGCAGAGCAGAGCAGCAGTGTTATAGCAACCGGGAAGGCCTGCAGGAGGTAGCTGCTCAGTTTTTTGCCTTGCTGAGGTGGGAGTTCTCGGGTGGCACAGCTCATCAGCCAGGCTGCCGCGCCCCCCTCCCTTTTTTTTTTTTTCCTCTCTAGTGCAGTTTTTTTCTTCTCAGGCTGATGGCGGGTTGCGGTGCCTGCTGCTCATGTGGTGATGTTGCGCGCAACTTTCGCACACTGGGCTCCGTTCTCAATGCCTTTCTGGGGGAGAGGGCGGATCAAGGCGGGCGGAGGTGCCGTTGGAGCGGCAGGGAAAGCAAAACACAGGCATGAGATCGCCTCTGAAGACAGAGTACCCTCTTGTTGGGCACGGGAATGATGACCATGTCCTCAGCTGAAGGGGCTCAGCTGAACCGGGCTCCCTGGTATCAACCCTCAGTTGCTGCGGAGGGTAGGTTTCTGGGTCCTCAACCCTCTGCTACCAGGGGGGGATGGCCCCACCACGACCTGACAACCCCTGGGAGGCTTTAAAGGCTCCTAGACTGTTTTTTTAAACCGGAAAGTCTTATTAAAAAACAGAAACTAAGCTCCCCAATAAACTAAGTCTTAAAAACTAATCTAATTCTAAAGAGAATACTATTTAATGCAGACTGAAGGGATTTGTACCTCCACCATCTGCTGGAGACAGAGAAATACTGACAGGCTCTAGGTGGCACCTCAGGGTATAGGGCAGAGTCCGTTCAAACTTCTCTGTCTCCATCTGTTGGGAGGGGAGGCAAAACCCAGAAGTCTGGACTGATCCGGGTACGTACAGGGAACAGCTTGCTCCGTCTCCATCTGCTGGCAGGGGAGCATAAACCCACAGGTCCTGAGTCCATCTGTATACACACTAGGAAAAGGCAGATTGATCTTTCTCTGTCACTATGTTTTGGCAGTTCCCAGCTTTCTCCAGTGTGCGTGTCAATGTCAGGAGTGGCCTAACATTACCCTTGTGTCTGTCCATTAATGTTAAAGCCTAATCATGCTTTCATTCTAGAGAATTGGAGCTGTTTCGGGCCTTTCATTTTGTTTAAAGATGTTAAGAGAGTTTAGCAATAGAAGGCGAAATATGCCTCATGTACCCTTCAAGGAAAAGAGACACTTATGACAGGCACGCAACTTTGTGGTTAACCATACACGAACAGCCTGGTAGCAAATGGCCATTACTGGGTGGAGTAAGTACAAGCTGGGCTGCATTCCCTACCCGTCGGTATTTCTTTTGCAGACTGTCCAGGTTTTCCAGCTGGTTCTGCTTCCCAATGTTGGGTTTGTAGATGATGAAGTATTTGCCCCGTCCCTGTTCTGCCAGCAGGGTGGTGTTGGTGGTACCTCGGACCTGAGAAGCACAACTCCAGTGTTAGCCAAAGACTATACCCTTTGTGATAAAGCTGTTTCTAACCCCTCCTCTCCTGTTAGAACACATACAGCCCACTCTCTGCTCAATTTACTGTTCCTCCAAATATTCTGACATAGTTGATATACCAGCCCTTACTCCTCTGACACAGCCGGATATAGACACACCTTCCTAACCCACACTTCCCCCCAGATGCTAGGGAAGAGAATGCTTTGTCTTCCAGATCTGGATGTAGCTTTTGAATGGATGTGCTGGTCCAAGGATGTTTAAATATAGAGATAAGAGCTTGAACTCTACAGCACCCACCTTGTAGGAGATGTAAAACCCGTCATCTGGTCCTGTTAGCTGTAGTGACTTCTCATAGGCTGCCTCCCACTTCAAGCCTCGATCCACACTAATCTATCATGCAGAAAGAGAAATACAGAATCAGATCCGGGCAGGGCCTCGCTGAGCTGCATCACAGACAGAGAGGTGCGTAGTTAATCTTGAAGTATTTGACACGCTGCAGCTAGGGATGCAGGGCTAGCCAAGGTCTTGCCTACTTCCATCTGATTTTACCTTATAGAGCACCACCTGACCATCCTGAGGATGACCTGGTGTGAGGAACACCTGCTGACTCTCCTCATAAATTTCATCCACACCTGGTGCCAAATCTGAGAGAGAGAGAAACCAAGAAAGCATTCAGCATGGAGGCATTTAGCAAAGCATGGTGAGAGGGGCTTGCCTGGGGCAGCATTACCCTACCTAGAATGCCCAGGTCATATTTGCCTTCCTTTTTGTCCTTCTCAGTTAGGTAGTCAAACGTGTCTGTGAAGTACTGGAAGAGGCTGTTCTGCTTGTGCACTTCTAGGCCCAGAATCCGGTTCAAGAACTTAGAAATAGAGCAGTCTGCAACAGGAAAAACGCAAGATTAACCTCAGAACCGGCTGATGACAGTGGATCCTCCCCAGAGAGCAGCTATTCATCTCCTTCCCCACCCACCCTTTCCCAATCCTTACACACAGGCCCCAGTCCCCCCCCCCCTCCCCCTCCCAGGCAGCCAATAATAGCAGCCTTATTGCTATAGATAGCAAGGGTAGCTTCTCACCCTCTCAACCAGGAACAGATGACAATAGCGCCTTCCAATATGTACCCAGATCAGTCCAGACTGCTGGGTTTTGTACCCCTGCCAGCAAATGAAGACAGTTTTACTGACACTGCTATATAACCTAGTGTGCTACCTGCAGTTTGGGTGGGGGGGAGGAGGAAAGGAGCAGAAGATATGCAGTGGATTCCTCCCAAGGAGTTGTGAGGTACTGGTGGAGCTAGCCTCCCTGGTTGAGGCGGACGAGCAGGGGGTTGATGACCATTAGCTCTGTCAGGAGTTCCATGGGGACGGACATCTGGTGGTCCAGATCCCTCAGCCTGAACAAGGCAGCAAGGTGACCTGCTCGCGATCCTGTGTGTTCGAGTCCTGAAGAAGCAGGGAAATATTTTTCGATTATATCTTCTTCCTTGGGTTTGATGTATTTGTAAAGTTGCCCAAAAAAGGAAAAAAAGTTAAAACTCATTTTTTGTGTCGGGCAGTTGCTGTAGTGCTTGGGATCTAGGGCTGGTGGCCTGTGGTTGTTACAGGGCTGCAGGCAGGTCTCCGGAGGAGGTGAAGCTCGCGGTGCTAAACTGCACAGTCTCCCGAGGCAGAGGGAAGCTCACAGCACTGAGCCATACGGTAGAGGCAATGCTGCATGGCACAGAATGCCAGGCTTTGGGGGGGGGGGGGGGGGGGGGGGGGGCTCGTATTCACGCCTCAACCAGCAAAAACGTCTGGTACGGAGGGCATGTCAACAGGACCCTCCACTTGTGATTGCTCGGGATCTTCAGCACACTGTGCCAGGCCTGCTCCCAGGGTTCCCCTTGCAGCCCAGGAGCAATGGCAGCCATCTTGGACTTTGCCATGCAGTCCTCTGTGGCCTCGGGAGAACCTGATGTTTCCCCACTGCATTTGTCCCGGCAAGCGCTGGAATGAAACAAGATTTTGAAGGGGAGGATTTCCCTCTAAATGATAGCCAGGATTCGGATGACTTCCAGGTCTTTTCTTCAGAGTTTGTTCTCCTGATGCACTGGGTCGTCTTGGCCAGGAAAGCATCAAGGGGAGCATGGCAGATTCGATCCATGGGTGGATCCAAATCACGAAAAAAGTCTGGTCTTCCTAAACGGCAGCGAGCCAATGGGGTTTGGTGCGTTTTGGTTATGGCCTCTGTGTCTGGTGATCTGCAGGGGGATTCAGATGATTCTGAGGATCTGCAGGGGACTCCTGGGGAGGTCCCTGGGGCGGATTCACTGTAGGAAGTGCTGGATCTGGCCAGTGATCCAGAGGATGTTCCCGTGGCTGAAGAGGATGATCCCAAGGTGGTTTGTCTCTTTTGCAGAGAGGAGTGCTAGCCACTGGTTCTGCAGGTTCTTCGGGAGCTAGGAATCAAGATGACACAGGAAGAGTCTGACTTGACGAGAGCAGATCTGGTGCTGGATGGCCTGAGGGAGGCCAGCGCAGTGAAGAAGCTGGGACTTTGGGAGTGGGATACTCCGGCATCCAGGCTGAGAGTTGGCAGAGCTGTGGCTAAGCTTTATCCTTTGCTGGAAGATACCTTGGAGTTGTTTGCTCTTCCCAAGGTGGATACTTCAGTGTTGCAGTCTCCAAGAAAACAACCATTCCTGAGTGGGTTCAGCTACTTTAAGGGATGTGCAAGATCGAAAGTTGGAGCTTCATCTCAAGAGTATCTTTGAGGTTTCAGCTCTGGCCATAAGGGCCACGGTGTGCAGCAGTCTGTTGCAGAGAGCATATCTGTGTTGGGTGCTTCTGGTACCCAAAGTTTCAGATTATTTGCAGGTCCTGGGGTCCATGGCATCGACCTTGGAATTAGTTCCTTGGACATTCGCACATATGCGGCCCCTTCAGAGGGCTCTTCTCTCCCAGTGGAATCTGTTGTCAGGGGAATTTTATTCCTCTTCCACTCGAGGGGGAAGGCAAGGACCGTCTTTGCCTGGTGGCTGCTTCAGGCCAATCTAGAATGTGGGGAATCGTTGGAAGTTCCATATTGGGTGGTTGTCACTAACAATGCCAGCCTTTCGGACTGGGGAGCAGTAATCTGTTAGAGACTAGAGCGATGCGATTTGCTTTGCTTGCCTTTCTGCTATGGATGCGAGGTGGTCCAGTTAGGGTTCTTTCAGACAATGCGACAAGTGTGACATTAACTGACAAGGTAGAACATGGAGTCAGGCAGTGGCTCAGGAGGCACAGGCATTGATTCTCTTGAGTCACGAGGCTTTGGACCCCAGAGTGTGGGAGCTGTCAGAGGTAGCGATGTCTCTCATTCGCAGGAGATGGGGCTTGCCTCAGCTGGACCTAATGGTGACCAGAGAATGCAAAAGTGCCTCAGTTCTTCAGCCGAGGAAGAGAGCATGGTAGTTCTGCCATGGCCTCTCAATGTACTACTGTATGGTGTCCCCCCATGGCCTCTGGTGGGCAGGGTGATACGGTGGATGGAGAAGCATCCGGGTAACATCATTCTGGTGGCTCCAGAGTGGCTGAGCCATTCTTGGTTTGCAGATCTCTTCAACATGGCCATAGCTGGCCCTGAGGTTCAGCCATCTGGAGAATCTTCTCCACCAGGGGCCTATATTTTTCGACCAGGGATTCACTTTTGTTTCATTGCCTGGCTTTTGAGAGGAGATGGCTAAGGTGGAGGGGTTATCCCGAAGCGGTTATCACCATCTTGCTGCAGGCCAGGCAGACTTCCAAGTCTTTATCTTATGTGTGAGTTTGGAAAATCTTCGAATCCTGGTCTATGGTCAGGGGTGTGCAGGCGTTGTAAGCTACAATGTCACATACTTTGACTTTTTTTCAGCAGAGTTTGGTCAAGAGTAAGAAAATTGTTCTTTCCTGCTAATTTTCGTTCCTGTAGTACCACGGATCAGTCCAGGACAACTGGGTTTTGCCTCCCCTCCAGCAGATAGAGACAGAAAAAGAATTGGTGGCACCTCAGGGGTATAGGACAGAGTCCACGTAGTGTCTGCCAGTATTCCACTGTATCCAAGCAGAAACTATATAAACCATAACAATCAGATCAACTTCCCCGAATAGCAGAGGAGAAGAAAACAACCCGAAACTCAATAAGTGAACAAAACATGCCCAAGACCTTTCCCTGAAAAGGGGGGCAGCCAGTAAAAAACGAGCAGAAAATATTGATCAGCTACCGGCCGAGCAGACTCTACATTTTCCTCCCGGGCGGGCGTCTGGTCTGATCCATGGTACTACAGGAACGAAAATTAGCAGGTAAGAACCAATTTTCCTTTCCCTGTACGTACCCGGATCAGTCCAGGACAGCTGAGATGTACCAAAGCTTTCTTAACCAGGGTGGGACAGAGAGTCCCGCTCGGATTACACTGGTTCCAAAAGAACCGGGCTCTGGAGCCCAGACATCCAATCAGTAATGTCTGGCAGAGGTATGCGGAGACTTCCAGGTAGCTGCCCTACAAATTTCCTGTGGAGACATCTGCTGACATTCCACCCAAGAAGTTGCTTGTGAACGAGCAGAGTGAGCCTTAAGGCCAGACGGAATCAGACGACCCTGAATCAGGTAAACCGACACTATCGCTTCCTTCAACCAGTGTGCGATTGTGGCCCTGGAAGCCTTTTGCCCCTTTCTGGGTCCACCCCACAGCACGAAAAGATGGTCTGAGAGTCGGAAACTGTTCGTCACATCCAACTTCCGCAAATCTCTAGACTCTGGAGATGAAGAATCTAAACCTGCAAAGGAAGGGAGATCCACTGATTGGTTCAAATGAAAGGAGGATACCACCTTCGGGAGAAAGGAAGGAACTGTTCTCAAGGACACTCCCTGCCTCAGAAATCCTCAAGAAAGGTTCCCTGCAGGATAAGGTCTGTAACTCGGATACCCACCTCACGGAAGAAATAGCCACCAGAAAGACTGCCTTCAAAGTCAGATCTTTCAGGGTTGCTCGCTTCAATGGCTCAAAAGGGACATTACAAAGTGCTCGCAGCAACAAATTCAGTTCCCACGAGGGACAAGGGCTCTGGACTGGAGGACGTAAATGCTTAGCTCCTCTTAAGAAATGGGCCACATCCGGATGTGAGGCTAGCGCAACCCCCTGCACTTTTCCTCAAAAACAACCAAGGCCCGCCACATGCACCCACAGGGAATTGAATGCCAAACCCTTGACTAAACTTGCCTATAAAAAAATCCAGGATCTCCGGAATTGACGCCGTGGACTGTTGAACTTGGCGGTTTATGCACTAGGACTCAAACACTCCCCACACTCTAACGTACGCCATAGAGGTAGAGGTTTTACGGGAACGCAAGAGTGTGGTCACCACCGCATTCAAGTAACCCTTACTCCTCAGCCTTTCATAAGCCATGCCGCTAGACAAAAGCGAGCTGCCTTTGCGAAATAAACGAGGCCCTGATGCAATAGAGTCTGAGACGGACGAAACCTCAGTGGACAGTCTACCGCCAGATTCAAGAGGTCCGCAAACCACGGGTGCCTCGGCCACTCCGGAACCACGAGAATCACCCTGTCTGTGTGCCCCTCGATGCGGCGTAGAACCTTTCTGACCAACGGCCACGGTGGGAACACATAGAACAGGATGTCCTTTGGCCAAGGGAGAACCAGCGCGTCTACAAACCAACCAAATCAGACAAAATCAAATTCTAACACCAGACACTAGGCTTTGCACCTCCACCATCTGCTGGAGACAGAAAAATACTGGCAGACACTAGGTGGCACCTCAGGGGTATACAAAAGAGTCCGCCAAGTCTTTTTCTGTCCCCATCTGCTGGAGGGGAGGCAAAACCCAACTGTCCTGGACTGATCTGGGTACGTACAGGGAACTGGCTTTTAACTCTGAGGGTTCAGGTAGTGGCTTTGAGCTGTTTCCATAGTAAGGTACAGTGTTATTCCCTGTCGGCGCATCCAGATGTCGTACGTTTTCTTTGAGGAGCGAAGAATTTGAGTTTGCCGGTGTGGAAGACATGTTCAGCTTGGAATCTTAATCTGGTGCTTACTAGGGTGTGTGCGGCACTGTTTGAACTGCTGAGGAGAGCAACTTTGAAGGATTTAATGCTTAAGGTGGTCTTTCTGGTGGCCATTTGGTTGGTGAGGAGAATTTTGGAGCTTCAGGCTTTGTCATGCCGGGATCAGTTTCTACAGATTTCAGAGGCAGGAGTGTCTTTATGGATGGTGTCCTTTTTGCCAAAGGTGATGTTAAGATTTCATGTTAATCAGACTGTGGAACTACTGGCCTTTCCGAACTTGAATTCCTCCACTCCTTATGCAAGAGAGCTGAGACTTTTGGACATCCAGCATGCGTTGTTACAGTATTTGAAAGTCACTAATTATTTTCGTTCTCCGGATCACCTTTTCGTTCTCCGGAATGGGCTAAAGAAGAGGCGTCAAGCTTCCAAGGCCACGATTGTGTGTTGGCTCAAACAGCCAATCAGAGCGGCGTATATCTCTAAGGGGTGGCCAGTGCCTGAAGGTTTGCGGGCTCATTTGATGGGTGCACAGGCAGCCTCTTGGGTTGAGGCCCAGCAGGTATTACCACAGAAGATTTGCAGGACAGTGACTTGGAAGTCTCTGCACACTTTTGTCAGACGCTATCGCTTGGATGTCAGGGCTCTGACTGTGGTGTATTTTGGTGAGAGCATTCTGCAAGTGGGACTCTCCAGGTCTCACCCAGTTTATTGGGCTTAGGTAAATTCCAGGAGTCTGGACTGATCTGGGTATGTACTGGCAAGGTAAATTGGTTCTTACCTACTAATTTTCGTTCCTTTTGTACCATAGATTAGCCCAGAGACCTGCCCATGAAAAGGGGGAGAGTCTATTGCTTGTTTTGTCTGCTGCTTGTATTTAATGCAGAGTTGTTAACAGTTCTCTATGCTGTCTTACTGTTACTCTGGGACAGAGATTTTGTTTCCAGGGTGTTACAGTGTCATCACCCTCCTGTTCGTGAGGGAGGGTGGGGGCTGTTAAATTTTGTAGGTTTTTGTATCTTGCCTTGGATACAGGTCAATACTGAGGGCCGGCAGGTGCCACACTAGGTTATATAGCAGTGTTAGTAAAACACCTGTCTCCAGCTGCGGCAGAATGAAAATTAACGGGTAAGAACCAATTTTCCTTTCTTTCTCCTAGCTCCACTGCCAGTGCAGCACCTTATCCATCTCCAGTGAGGTCAGTCTTTTCTTCCCCCTCCCTAGATCCAACAAGGGAAGCTCTTCACCCCTCCACCTTCAAGAGCCAATAAGGGCAATTCCTTATCCCCTGATTCCCAGAGCCAGAAAAGGCAGCTCCTCATGTCATCCTCAGTGAAATCACCTCCTTGCTCATCACTCCCCCTCCCCAGAGCCAAAGTTGGCAGCTGCTCATCCCCCCCCCCCCCCCCAACAACCTGACAGCAAAAGCAGCACTTTACCTCTGCTCCCTCCTACATTCTCCCAAAGAGCCAACAAGTGCAGCTTCTCACATCAGTTCCCCACCACCTCAAGTCTACCTGGGCTTTCTTCTCCCCTGAATCCTCAGGGCAGCACAAACTCTCTCTGTTCCTGCACCCTTTTTGACTGAGTTGGGTTCCTGTGTCTCCCCTTCAGAACTGCATCCTCTGGGAAAGCAGTAATGATACCCAGAATAATGGATTGGAAAAGGGAAAGTAAGCCAACAAAGATATACCAGAGCTCAGTTGTACAATACTCTTTACCTAGGTATCAACTAAATTGATACTGTAGTAAGGGGGAGGGGTGGAGGGTATATTTACCTTTTTCCACAGTGATAGATCCATATTTCAAATCTCTACAAAAGATCCCAACTGAAACAAGACCCTGCTTCATATCTGCAAAGACAGAGCAGGCATTGGTCAATGCACAAACATACCAATACCTCAAGACAGGGCTATGTATGAGTGCACATGCCAACACCTCAAGACAGGGTTATACATGCTTGCACGCACTTGGTCACACCTGCACACTAACACCTCAAACAGGATCATGCATGTGTGCACACAATAGCAACAACACAGAGCCATGAAAAAAAACCTCCCCAATACGGGATCATACATATACACACATCTCCATGCCCACTCATACCTTTCAATGCAAGCAAACACATACTTGCCCTCACTTAACACAAGCCTATGCATAAATATACACTTGCCCCTTCTCCCTCAACACAGCCCCATACACACATGCGCACACCTGTCCCTTGTTCCTCAATACAAGCTGAAAATCTTGACCCATGAATGAGAGGATCTCTCCATCCTTGGGACAGGCAGTGCTGGTATATCTGGGTGAGTGAGACTAGTCCCCTGCTCCTGCTTGCACTCGAGTCAGAGAAGGTGCCCCGTCCTCCTCCATTCCAAAATGGCCACCTGGATTCCACCCCAGTGGTCGAGGGGAGCACTGAACTCTTCCAATACAGTTGTCCAGGAACCTCCTGCTGCCACAACCTCAGTCCTGTATTTCACACTGTGCCACCTGACACACTATGTAGAGCCACTATACATTTCCTGGCTGAACAAAGCAAAGAGAGCATGCTGAACACAAAGCAGAGTTGCTTACCTGTAACAGGTATTCTCACAGGACAGCAGGATGTTAGTCCTCACATATGGGTGACATCATCAGGATGGAGCCCAATCACAGAACACTTTTGTCAAAGTTTCTAGAACTTTGACTGGCACCAACTGGGCACGCCCAGCATAGCACTAACCCTGTATCCAGCAGGGGCCCCCTTCAGTCTCGTGTATAGCAAGTTGTATGTGCGAAAATAAAACAAATTGCAAGTGAACCCAACTCCGCAGGGTGGCAGGCGGGTTTCGTGAGGACTAACATCCTGCTGTCCTGTGAGAACACCTGTTACAGGTAAGCAACTCTGTTTTCTCACAGGACAAGCACGATGGTAGTTCTCACATATGGGTGAGTAGCGAGCTGAGTATGCCCGAGCAATGCACCCAAAGACATGCAACAGGCACAACAACTGGGGTGGATTTGGGCAGGAGGGCATCCTGAAAACCCTGAACGGGTTTGCTGGTAGGATATTGGGTAGTTAAGCTGAGAATAAGCTTCGTAGGATAGACTGGCCAAAAATGGAATCTTGCCAGCCAGCCTTATCCAAGCAATAATGGGCTGCGAAGGTATGGAGAGCGCTCCAGGTCGCAGCCTTACATCTATCAATAAGTGGCACCGAACGAAGTTGTGCCACTAAGGTTCCATGGCCCTAACAGAGTGTGCTTTCACATGGTCTTGTAGCGGAATGCCTGCTTGCTGGTAGCAAAAGAAGATGCAGTCCGCCAAACAGGAGGAAAGGGTCTGTTTTCCCACTGGATTTCCCAATTTGATGTTATCGAAAGAAACAAATAATCAAGTGGACTTCCTGTGGGCTGACGTGCGCTCCAGATAAAAGGCTAAGGCACATTTGCAGTCCAGGGAATGTAGAGCCCTTTCTCCTGGGTTTGAATGGGACCTTGGAAAGAAAGTAGGTAAGATGATGGATTAAGATGAAATTCCGACACTACCTTTGGTAAAAACTTAGGGTGTGTATGGAGGACCACTCTGTCATGCAGAATTTTAGTGTAAGGCAGATAGGTGACTAATGCCTGTAACTCACTAACTCTGCGAGCGGATGTTATAGCGAGAAGAGAAATTACTTTCCAGGTGAGATAGCGGAGATCGCAGGAGTAGAGAGGCTCAAACAAAGGTTTCATGAGCCGCCCTAAGACCACGTTAAGGTCCCAAGCGGGGGCCAGAGGGCACAATGGAGGTTTTAAGTGGAGCAAACCTCTCATGAAGCATGTGACTAAGGGCTGTGTCGAAATAGAGACATCTCCTACTCTGTTGTGGAAAGCGGCTACCACACTGACATGCACTCTTATAGAGGAAGTTTTCAGGCCTGACTCTGATAGATACCAGAGATAGTCCAGAAACTTCGCAGTGGAACAAGTGAAGGGGTCCAAGGTCATGGACGTGCACCACACCGTAAACCTTTTCCACTTAGAACGATAAGAGTGTCTCGTGGAAGGCTTTCGTGAAGCTACCAAGACTCTGGATACTGACTCCGAAAGGTTAAGGGGTTGGAGTATTAACTTTTCAACATCCAGGCCGTCAGGGACAGGGCCTGGAGTTTGGGGTGGCAAAGGCACCCGTCGTTCTGAGTTATCAGAAGCGGGTTCTCTCCTAGAGGGATGCGTCAGCGAACTGATAGATCCCGGAGGATTGGGAAACAGACTTGGCGTGGCCAGTGAGTGGCTATCAGAATCATTAAGCCCTTGTCCCTTCGTAACTTCACGAGAGTCTTCGATATGAGTGGAAGTGGAGGGTACGCTTACAGGAGACCGCTGGACCACGAGAGGGCGAAAGCGTCTCTCGGCTGTGAGTGGCGGCTGCGAGTGGGAGAGCAGAAGTTCTCTACTTTGCGGTTGTGGATGGACGCAAAGAGGTCTATTTGTAGATACCCCAATTTTGGAAGATTGTGTCTGCTACCTTGGGGTTGAGAGACCATTCGTGCGGATGGAAGGTTCGACTCAACTTGTCCACTAGAACATTGTCCACGCCTGCCAAGTAGGTCGCTCTGAGGTACATCGAGTGGGAAAGAGCCCACGCCCATATCTGTGCAGCTTCCTGACACAGAAGGTAGGAGCCCATTCCCCCTTGCTTGTTGATGTACCACATCGCCACCTGATTGTCGGTCTGAAGCAGGATGACCTTGTTTGAGAGGCAATCCTGAAAGACTTTGAGGGCATATCTGATCGCGCGAAGCACCAGGAAATTTATCTGATGTTTGGCTTTCTCTGGAGACCAGGTTCCCTGAGTCTGGAGGCCATCGACATGAGCACCCAAACCTAGGTTGGACACGTCCATTGTCAGGATAATTTGAGGTTCTGGAATTTGAAAGGGAAGGCCTTGAAGAAGATTGGAAAGCCGCATCCACCAGGCCAGCGACAGGCGGAGCTGCTTGGTAACATGGACAATGCAGGACATTGAATGATAAGCCTGAATCCACTGGGACTTCAGAGTCCATTGTATGACTCATGGCGAGGCATGCCATGGGAGTGACATGCATAGAGGATGCCACGTGACCCAGCAAAATGAGGAAATGACGAGCTGTCATGTAATCTCGATCCTGGAGGAATTGTGCTAGGGACATGAGAGTACGAGCTCGATCCTGAGGGAGGAATGCTTTCGCCTGCATGGTGTCCAGGTTGGCTCCTATGAAGGATAGGGTTTGAGATGGAACTAGGCTGGACTTGGAATAGTTGATCAGAAATCCAAGAGACAGCAATGTATGGAGAGTTAGACGTAAGGAGGCTAGTGCGTCCTTTTGAGTTGGAGCCCTTATCAGCCAATCGTCGAGATAAGAGTAGACATGGATGCCTTGACACCTCAGGTAGGCCGCGATCACTATAAGGCACTTGGTAAAGACTCGAGGTGCGGATGCTAGGCCAAAGGGCAGTACCCAGTACTGGAAGTGCCTGGGGGCCACTAGGAATCAAAGGAATTTGCGGTGAGACTGAGTGATCGAGATGTGTGTGTACGCGTCCTGAATATCCAGAGAGCAAAGCCAATCTCCTCTTTGCAGAAGAGGAAGTAGAGAGCCCAAGGTTACCATCCTGAACTTTTCCTTCAGTAGATACTTGTTTAAGGCACGCAGGTCCAGGATTGGACGAATGTCTCCTGACTTTTTTGGAATGAGGAAATACCGGGAATAGAACCCCTGCCCCTGCTGGGAGAGGGGCACTGGTTCTATCGCCGTGACTTCAGGAGGGTTGAAACCTCCTCCTCCAGAAGAGAGGAGTGGTCGGATGATCCCCATGTCGGCCGAGGTGGGGAGTCTGCTGGTACAGACAGGAAATTGAGGTGGTAACCTTGAGTCAGTACAGCGAGTACCCACCGAAGTGATCGTGTGCCATATGTTGGTGAAGTGGCACAACTGACCACTGACGGGTACGGACGGTAGAGGAGGTTGGCTTATGCTCTCCAGTGAGGAGTCAAAATCCAGCAGCTGGGCCCGGTGGAGGAGCTGGCTGAGTTTTCTGAGGCTTGGATTGTCTGGCCTGACCTTTCTGGTAAGGGCTGGAGGGGGCGACCTCGAGTAGCAGGAGGATATCATCTCCATGGCTTGAAGGGTGGCTGCTTAGAGTCTCTTCGTAATGTCCTTTTAGAGGTGGATGGAAAATCAGAAGGCACCGACAAAAGTTGGCGTAGCGTCTCGTGATGGTCTTTGAGCTGTGCTACAGTCTCCTGGATTTGTCCCTGAAGAGATTATTTCCAGCGCAGGGCAGTTCAGCCTGTACTTCTGGTCTTAAGTCAGAGGACTTCAGCCAGGCCCGTCTTCTTGCATTAATCCCCGCTACGGACACCCTAGAAGCAGTGTCAAAAATGTCATAGGCAGTGCGGACCTCATGCTTGCCAGCATCTAGACCCTTCTGAGCCAGAGTATTGAGTTGATCCTGAAGCTGGTCGGATAAAGACTCAGAAAATTCCTGGATCTTTTTAAATAGGTCTCTGTTATACTGGGTCATGTATAACTGGTAGGAAGCAATGCGAGAAATAAGCATTGAGCCAAGGAAAACACGACAGCCAAATGCATCCAGGGACCTCTGTTCTTTCCCTGGAGGTATGGAAGAATGAGGCTTAGAACGTCGTGCCTTTTTCTGGGCTGATTCCACAACCACAGAAAGGAAAATTAGTTTCTTACCTGATAATTTTCGTTCCTGTAGTACCAAGGATCAGTCCAGGACACCTGGGTTGTGACTCCGCACCAGTAGATGGAGACAGACTAAAACTTGTGGGCGGAGCCATATATGCCCCTGTGCCAGTCACAGCCCCTCAGTCTTACGGAATGTCAAAGTAGAACACAACCAGAGAAGTAAACCAAACTAGATACCGCTAACTAACGGGGAAAGAAACACCCCTTCTGGAAACGGACTCTCCAACCGAGAGAGCGAACAAGCGGAACAGAGCAAATCAAAAACACAGAGCGGACTCTCCATTACTTCAGCGCAGCACTGCGGGCGGGATCCTGGACTGATCCTTGGTACTACAGGAACGAAAATTATCAGGTAAGAAACTAATTTTCCTTTCCCTGTACGTACCAGGATCAGTCCAGGACACCTGGGATGTACCAGAGCAACCTACTGAGGGTGGGAAGCAGAGAGTCCCGCTCGGAGTACCCTCTCTCCAAAACCCCCAGAATCGGTAGCCCGGACATCCAGCCGGTAATGCCGGATAAAAGTATGCAACGACTTCCAGGTGGCCGCCCTACAAATCTCTTGAGGCGACACCTGAGAAGCTTCCGCCCAAGACGCTGCTTGAGAACGAGTCGAGTGAGCCCGCAGCCCCACGGGAAGAGGTTTGCCCCGCACCAAGTAAGCCGAACCAATGGCCTCCTTGAGCCAACGAGCAATCGTTGTGCGGGACGCTGTAGCTCCTTTCTTTGGTCCAGAAAACAGTACAAACAGATGATCTGTGACCCGAAACGGATTAGTGACCTCCAGATATCGGAGAAGGGATCTCCGCACGTCAAGCTTCCGTAACTCCCTCTCTTCAGTAGCAGAGGAGTCTCCGCACGCAAAGGCGGGCAACTCCACCGATTGATTAACGTGAAAAGACGAGACCACTTTCGGTAGAAAGGAAGGGACCGTCCGTAAGGAAACCCCCGATTCAGAGATACGCAAGAAAGGTTCCCTACAGGACAGGGCCTGTAACTCGGAAACACGCCGTGCCGAGGCAATCGCCACTAAGAATGCCGTTTTTAAAGTGAGATCCTTAAGAGTCGCGCGTTTCAGGGGCTCAAACGGCGCCATGCATAGAGCGGAGAGAACCCAATTGAGGTTCCAAGCCGGACAAGGCAGACTTAACGGGGGGCGAAGGTGTTTAGCACCCCGAAGGAAACGAGCAATATCCGGGTGAATCGCCAGAGACTTACCTCGCAAACACCCCAGCGCCGCCACTTGGACTCGTAGGGAACTGCACGCCAGACCTTTGGCCAGACCCGCCTGGAGGAACGCCAGAACCTCAGCGACGGAAGCCGAAGTGGGGTCCACCCCGCGCTGCACGCACCAGTCCTCAAAGACAACCCAGACACGGACGTAAGCCAAAGACGTCGACTGCTTCCTGGAACGCAGTAGCGTGGCCACCACCGCATCTGAATAACCTTTTCTCTTCAGTCGATTCCTCTCAAAAGCCATGCAGCGAGACAGAAGTGATCCGCATCCTCCAAACAGACGGGGCCCTGATGGAGTAGGGCCGCCATTCCCTGGAACCGAAGGGGTGCCGCCACTGCCAGTTGTACGAGGTCTGCGAACCACGGCCGGCGAGGCCACTCCGGTGCCACCAAGATCACGTTGGCCGGATGCAACTCTATGCGCCGTAGAATCTTGCCGATCATCGGCCATGGGGGAAACACGTAGAGCAGCACATCCGTCGGCCAGGGAAGCACCAGCGCATCGACGCCCTCTGCCCCCCGCTCTCGACGTCGACTGTAAAATCGCGGGGCCTTCGCGTTGTGCCACGTGGCCATCAGATCCATGTGGGGCACTCCCCACATTTCGCAAATGAGAAGAAAAGCTTCGTCCCCCAGCTCCCACTCTCCGGGATCTAGACGATGACGGCTGAGATAGTCCGCCTGCACGTTGTCGACTCCCGCAATGTGAGACGCTGCGAGGTTGCTGAGATGTAGCTCCGACCAGGCCATCAAGCGCTGAGCTTCCTCCGCCACCTGGGGGCTCCGGGTCCCCCCCTGCCGGTTGATGTATGCCACGGTGGTCGCATTGTCCGACAACACTCGGACCGCCTTTCCCCTCAGCAATGGTAGAAAAGCCTGCAGGGCCAGACGGACCGCTCTGGTCTCTAGGCGATTGATAGACCACTGGGCTTGCGACACCGACCATAGGCCTTGAACTGAGCTCCCTAGGCAGACCGCTCCCCAACCGGAGAGGCTGGCATCCGTGGTCACCACTGTCCAACTGGGCACCAGGAGGGAGACTCCGGCGGAAAGGTGACTGGGGTCCAGCCACCAACGCAGGCTGGATCTCGCGTGTCCCGCTAGAGGAAGTGGTAAGTGGAAATCCTCCGAGACCGGCTTCCAGCGGGAAAGCAAGGATGACTGTAAAGGTCGCAGATGAGCGAACGCCCATGGCACCAGCGCCAGCGTGGAAGCCATAGACCCTAGGACCGTAAGGTAGTCGCAGACTCGTGGTTGGCGGAGAGACAACAAGCGTTGTACCTGAGTTTGCAATTTGACCATCCGTTCGAGGGAAAGAAACACCTTGCCCTGCTTTGTGTCGAAAAGAGCTCCCAGATATTCCAGGGTCTGCGTTGGTGTCAGATGACTCTTGCTGAAGTTGACCACCCATCCCAGGGACTGCAACAGATGGAGGACCCTGGCCACCGCCATCCGACACTGATCCTCGGATTTCGCCCGAATCAACCAGTCGTCCAGGTACGGATGGACATGGAGACCTTCTCGGCGCAGTTGCGCCGCCACCACGACCATCACCTTCGTGAAAATACGAGGGGCCGTTGCGAGCCCAAAAGGGAGCGCCCGAAACTGGTAATGCCGACCCAGAATGCAGAATCTGAGGAAGCGTTGGAATGACGGCTGGATACCTATGTGAAGATACGCTTCCGTGAGGTCCAGGGAGGCCAGGAACTCGCCTGGCCGGACCGCGGCGATGACGGACCGGATGGTCTCCATTTTGAAGCGAGGAACGCGTAGGCATCGGTTCACCCCTTTGAGATCCAGAATTGGTCGAGTACCAGAACCAGGGCAGGCAGGGCTGTGACCGGACCTGCACCATCTACTGGAGACAGAGTAAGACTGAGGGGCTGTGACTGGCACAGGGGCATATATGGCTCCGCCCACAAGTTTTAGTCTGTCTCCATCTACTGGTGCGGAGTCACAACCCAGGTGTCCTGGACTGATCCTGGTACGTACAGGGAATGGTGATCCAGCCTATGGCTTTTGGAAACCAGGGGCTATCTGTACCAAGTAGGTGGCATCTGTTTTTCGATTCACCGGTGGTACATATCCTGGATGCTCCCAATTCCTCTTCAACAAGTCGAGGAGGACTTCATGAATGGGTATGGACATGATCTCCTTGGGTGCATCTACGAATTGGAGCACTTCCAGCATCTTGTGGGGCTTAAAGAGGCTTAAAGAGATATCTTCTCTCTCTCTTTTTTTTTTTTTTTAAGATTACCTAAGGAACGAATGCCAACAAAACTAAAAAACTAACACTAAACCCAGACTAAAGGTTTTGCACCTCCACCAGAGACATACTGACAGACTCTAGGTGGCACCTCAGGGGTATAGGACGGAGTCCGTTAAAACTTCTCTGTCTCCATCTGCTGGAGAGGAGGCAAAACTCTGGAGTCTGGACTGACCCGGATACGTACAGGGAACGGTGCCAGCGTCGATGGAGGCTGGAAGCCCTGCAGTGCCTTCCCGATGGCCTCTTGGATCATCCATTCCAATTCCTCACAGAAGCTTGGAGCGTGGAACCCCAGCTCCGGAGTAGGAGGCAGCACTGTCGTAGCCGGAGGGTCCAACAGTGAAAGTGGAGTTGTGGCTCCCAGCACCAATGAAGGTGGGGAATGCCTCGGTGACCCAGTCGCAGAGGAGGATGGGGCCTACTCTGGACGGGATTTCTTTGTCGGTGGCTCTGTCGATGCCGATGCCTTGCCTGGATCAGCAGACTGAGCCTTCCGATGACTGTGTTGATTCTTTTCACGATGTTCCCCTCAGTCCTTCTCCGGAGCTGAAGAAGAAGTTATCGATGCCTTCAGAGTAGTTGGTGCCGGGTGGACAGCACTGGTGTCTCGCTGCTGGCAAGAGGTCGATGGCACTGGTTCAGACGATGTCGAAGCGCTTCATGGAGTTGGTGGCTTTGCCTGAAAAAGAAACTCCATCTTCTCTGAGCAGGTCTTATGGCCCTTCGGTGTCATTTGAGCACATTTGGTGCAAAGTTAAGACGTCGTGGACCGACCCCCAAACAAAACATATAGACCATATGTGGGTCTGTAATGGACATTGTCAGAGGACAATCCGGGGACAGACGAAAACCTGTCGTCATGGCTTCGACAAAAATTTGCCGCGGTGTGGTCGATGGCCGATAGGCCCCGAAGAGAAAACTCGACGGGAATCGACCGCGGATTACGGAATCGATAGGGGGACCCCTATGGGGTAGAATTTTTTTGAAATTTTAGAAATAAGTTCCATGAGGACAATTCCTGTCAGGAATCTCTAGAGAGCTCCTTAACCCGTGTGGCTACTGCTACGTGGAAAAAAAAAAAAGAGAGACTGAAGGGGGACCCCTGCTGGATGCAGGGTTAGTGCCATGCTGGTGCCAGTCAAAGTTCTAGAAACTTTGACAAAAGTGTTCCGTGATTGGGCTCCATTCTGATGATGTCACCCATATGTGAGGACTAACATCCTGCTTGGCCTGTGAGAACATGGACTTTCTCCTGCGCTGAGCCACCAGCTCCTTCTTCTCCACATCATGCAGTTGCAAATGGCTGCCTCGCTGCAATGTGCTCACCCAGGGGTGAAAAAAATACAAACACCAGGCTCTTTAAGGCACAGAAACTACGACTGGGGGGAGAGGATGTACAAAACGATACTGAGGGAGAGAAGGGGGACAGAAGAAGAGCAAGGAAGGGCAACGAGAATAGATGCCAACCTTACCCTTCTGGAAGCTCTTCTCAAACCAACCAACTCAACAGAGGGAGGGGGATGTCAAATGTCATCGCTGGAGCCCTCCCTGGCAAGAACCCGCTTGACTGAGGGAGGGAGAACTATACTTTTACCTCAAGAGCCCAATCACCTAACTTCATTCAGCTACGCCTTAGGCCACAGCACAGCTGGAGACAGAGAATACCGCAGGCTGGTATCAGCACAGGAAAACAAAGGGTGACGTCAGCAAGCTTGTTAATCTGTCTCCATTTGCTGGTTAGTGTGCATAACCCATTTGTATAGATTGTCCTAACTGGATGAAGAGGAATACACATTTGTTCTTTTTCCCTCAACACAAGTCCATGCGCACACACACACACTTGTCCCTTTCTCCCTCAACACAAGCCCATACGTGGGTGCATGCACACTCAAGCTAACAGAATAGATGGTGTTCACAGTATATTAAAGCACAAAAGGGCATAAAATTAGAGACAGTTCTAATGATTTAGGTGACAGACTGCCAACTTCCCCAACGCGAGGGTGCCTGCGCGGAAGAGGCACCTCGCCTAGCTTCAGCCCACCTTTAAAGGGTGCTTAAAAGGTAGGAAATACAATTGTTCCCACCATGAAAGAAAGCAGTATCTCCTCCTGGATATGTCTTGGGTGGCAAAACCCTGTTGGTGGAGTGATTCAAGATGGTGGCGAGGACTTTCTCCAGTGCTCTGGCCCCATACTGCAAGAAAACGAGGCAACAATTACACAGATAAGGACAGCCAGGCCACAGTTCAAAACTCTGAACATGGCTGAGGCAAAATGAAATTGGCAGGGGCAGATAAGGGATGGATGCTAAAGGTACACACATCACATACAGAATAAAATTATTTACTTTATTCTCAAAGTTGTATTTGCTGAGGTCTCGGGATTCAGTTGCTCGCCGGTCTCCATGAGTTAAGGCACCCTGCCAAAACAGAAAATGGGAATTCTCAAAAAAACCAAAACACCACAAAAAAACAACCCAAAATCCTGGAAAGTGCTACAAGGTGGCAAACAAGTCAGCAGTGGCTCAGGGTGGCCAGTCCCTACTCCTTGGTAAGAACATTTTGTTATTTTCTGTATGTTCTGTTTCAACCTACATCACTTCTTACACACTACCTCTGTATACATGCGCTGATCTCTTCTTTAGTGTCTTTGATTACATAAGACTTGCCATACTGGGTCAGACCAAAGGTTCATCAAGCTCAGTATCCTGTTTTCCAACAATGGCAATCCAGCTCACAAGTACCTGGCAGGATCCTAAAAGGTCGATAGATTTCATGCTGCTTACCCCAGGATTAAGCAGTGGATTTCCCTAAGTCCACTTTAATAATGGTTTATGGATTTTTTTTTTCCAGGAACTTCTCCAAACCTTTTTTAAACCCAGTTACCCCAATAGCTTTCACCACATCCTCCGGCAATGAATTCCAGAGCTTTAATTATGCATTCAGTAAAAAAAATAAAATAAATGTTTTTCTCCTATTTGTTTTAAATGTACTACTTAGTAACTTCACTGTATGTCCGCTACTCTTGATTAGATTGATTGTAATTTGGCTTGGAATCCAACTTGAGCCTAACTTGGGAAAAGATGGAATATCAAATGTTTATAAATAAATAAATACTGCCATGCAGAGTCAGACCAATGGGTCATCGAGCCCGGCATCCTGTCTCAATGGCCAATCCGGATCATTAGGAAGTACCCAGCAGATCCTTCCAATCCTCGTCGCTCATGCTCAGAAGTTAAGTGGTGATCTCCAAGTCTGCCTGACTAACAATTGTTAATGGATCCTTCCTCTAGAAACTTGCCAAAGCTTTTTAAACCCAGCTGTGCTATTAACCTGGATCACATCCTCCAGCAACAAATTCCACAGCTTAGTTGCCCACGGACTGTAAAAACGTGTTCTTCAATTGATTTTAAATCTGCAACCAGTTAGTGAAGCGTCCCCTCGTCTTAGTGTTTTCTGAAAGGATAAATAACCGTTCCCTATTGACCTGTCCCACCCCACGCATGATGTTATAAACCACCATCATATCCCCCCCCCCAGCAGTCTCTTTTCCAAGCTGAAGAGTCCTAATCTGCATAGCCTCTTCCTCACAGGGAAGCCATTCTCTCTTAAATGCTTCTTTACCCGATGATCTAGAAGACTTAATTGCTTGTTGGACGGATTCAGTTACCTCAGTACTGCACTCTATTGCCCCTTTTAGACCTGTTTCTAGCATTAACAAGAAACCTCAACCATAGCTTACTCCTTCTTTGATTCTTTTTAGAAAGTCTTAGGAAAAGCGAACGTCAGCTGTAGGTGCAACTAACTTTAGACTCTTACTGTCTGAATATCAATTTAAAACGTTAGAGGCCATAAAGAACTTTTATTCTGAAAAAAAAAAAAGTTAGAAGTATCGGCTATAATCCAAAGGCACTAGTTTTAGCTAGCTAAGAATCTGACTTGCACTTCAAATGCCTCTTTACCTTCCTCCAATACGCCATCTGCAGAAGCATTTCTGAAATTCTTTTCCCTAAAAATTGAGAAATCTTAGTTTGACCTTTGCTAATGTTTCTCCTTGGTATAATGATCTCACCTCCTCTCCTTGTTCAAACTGGTCATCTTTTGCTGATGTGTCCCAACTTGAAGTAACTAAAATTCTCTCTTCAATGAATAATGTCTTTTGTCTCTCTACCAATTCATCAGTTGCTCATTTCAAAGCAATCAAAGACATCATTACTCCTTCATTAACAACCATACGGGCCGATACAGTAAAAACCGTGGGAGAGCCGGCACACGCCCAGGCCACTCTCCTGGGCACGCGATCGAGTATTTAAATGAGGGCCCACGGTAAAAGGAGGCGCTAGGGACACTAGCGCGCCTCTAGTGCCTCCTTTTTGACAGAAGTGGCGGCTGTCAGCGGGTTTGACAACCGACGCTCAATTTTACCGGCGTCTGTTCTCGAACCCGCTGACAGCCACGGGTTTGGAAAACAGACGCCGGCTAAATTGAGCGTCCGTCTTCCAACCTGGGGGCAGATTTAAAAATTTTTTTTTAATTTTGGGGCCTCCGACTTAATATTGCTATGATATTAAGTCGGAGGGGGTACAGAAAAGCAGTTTTTTCTGCTTTTCTGTACACTTTCCCTGTGCCGGCCGAAATTAACTTCAGCCTTTGGGCAGGAGTTAATTCCTGCACATTTTACTTTCTGTATCGCGCGGGAATAACTAATAGGCCCATCAAAAAAAAAAAAAATCAGTTGTAAAACCACTCCTGAAAAAATCTGGTCTAGACTGCATTGATCCAAGTAACTATTGGCCTATTTCCTCTTTACCTTTCATCTCTTAAGTTACTGAAAGTACTGTTTTACAGCAATTAACAGTTTTTAAAAGAAAAAGATACTAGATTCCAATCAGTTTGGATTCAGAAACTCCAGGTTATCACTAAAAGACACTATCAGAAGAGGTATGGATAGCGGCCACCAATTTTTACTTATTTCTTTGGCTATTTCTTCAGCCTTTGACACCATTGATCATGATATTCTTAGATATCTACTTTGAGAATGTGGTAGTTCAGGGAATGTCTTCAATTGGTTCTCATCATACCTTAATAACCAGTCATATCAAGTTAAATTTTGCAATAACTTCTCAAATTGGCAAATATTGAAAGTTGGTGTTCCACAAGGTTCTGCTTTATCAGCAGTTTCATTAACATCTACTTGGTGCCAATTGCTAAGCTTCTTGCTACTCTTGCTGACTGTTATAAAATGTATGTTAATGACATTTAGTTTTTATTCAATGACATCCAACTTGGGACAAAACTTTGGAGCACCTTAATATCTGCATTTCTACTATTAAACATTGGCTGCATCAAAACAAACTTTCACTCAATATGTCAAAAAAGGAAAATTGGTTCTTACCTGCTAATTTTCGTTCCTGTAGTACCACGGATCAGTCCAGACGCCTGGGTTTTGCCTCCCCTCCAGCAGATGGAGACAGAGATGTTTTGACAGACTCTGTCCTAAACCCTGAGGTGCCACCTACAGTCCCGTCAGTATTTCAATGTATCAAAGCAGAGTGATCCAAAACCCAATTCAACTAGCTATCTGCTATAACTACGGTTTACTTCCTTAGAAACCAGGCTAACTAACCCAACCGGCAGCAGAGCCCATAACAAGTTTGAAAAACATCAATAAAAAATTTCAAATTATCTAAATCACTTATCTGCAGAGCAAATTAACCAAGAACTGAATGAGCGGACTCTCAGTTATCCCTACGCTGAAAATGGCGGGACTCTGGACTGATCCATGGTACTACAGAAACAAAAATTAGCAGGTAAAAACTAATTTTCTTTTCCCTGAACATAAGAACATACCATACTGGGTCAGACTAAGGGTCCATCAAGCCCAGCATCCTGTTTCCAACAGTGGCCAATCCAGGTCATAAGAACCTGGCAAGTACCCAAAAATTAAGTCTGTTCCATGTTACTGTTGCTAGTAATAGCAGTGGCTATTTTCTAAGTCAACTTAATTAATAGCAGGTAATGGACTTCTCCTCAAAGAACTTATCCAGTCCTTTTTTAAACACAGCTACACTAACTCTGGCAACAAATTCCAGAGTTTAATTGTGGTTGAGTGAAAAAGAACTTTCTCCAATTAGTTTTAAATGTGCCACATGCTAACTTCATGGAGTGCCCCCTAGTCCTTTTATTATCTAAAAGAGTAAATAACCAGGAGTCCAGATCAGTCCAGACTCCTGGGATGTACCAGAGCTCTCCTACCCGGGGTGGGACCCTGAGAGTCCCGCTCAGATCACACCTTCCCCAAAACTCCCAGAGTCTGGGGCTCGCACATGCAATAGATAATGACGAGCAAAGATGTGCAAAGACTTCCAAGTGGCTGCTCTACAAATCTCCTGTGGCAAAATTTGTTGGCACCCGACCCACGAAGCTGCCTGTGAAAGTGCAGAATGCGCTCGGAGACTCTCCGAGAGGGGACAACCATGAAGGAGGTACACTGAGCCAATGGCCTCTTTTATGCAACGGGCTATAGTAGCCCTAGATGCTTCATGACCTCTTCTGGGACCACTCCATAGTACAAATAGATGGTCTGACATGAGAAAACTATTTGTAACCTCCAAATAACACAACAGGGCCCGGTGGACGTCTAACTTCCGTAAATCAGTAGAGTGGGGACCAGAAAGATCCAAGTCAGAGAAAGATGGAAGTTCCACAGACTGATTCAAATGGAAAGAAGATACCACTTTGGGAAGAAAGGAAGGAACTGTCCCGTAAGGATACTCCCGAATCCGTAATCTGTAAAAAGGGCTCCCTGCAGGATAATGCTTGAAGCTCAGACACTCTGCGAGCCGAAGAAATGGCCACGAGAAATGACACCTTTAAAGTAACATCCTTCAAAGTAGCCCTCTTTATGGGGTCGAATGGCGCATTACACAGAGCTTTAAGAACCAAGTTTAAATTCCATGATGGACAAGGCCAATTGAGCGGAGGATGCAGATATTTCACCCCCTTAAGAAAAACGTGCCACATCCGGATAAGCGGCCAAGGAAACTCCTCGTAAATTACCAAGGAAACATCCAAGGGCCACTACCTGCACATGTAGCGAATTGCAGGACAAGCCCTTAGCTAGGCCTGCCTGCAAGAAGGAGAGAATATCCGACACCAACACCTGAGTTGGGATCTATCCTGTGTTGAATGCACCAGACCTCAAAGATTCCCCACACTCTGACCTAAGCTAGAGAGGTAGATGTCTTTCAGGACCTCAAGAGAGTAGCTATCACTGCATCTGAGTATCCTCTGCTCTTCAAACGTTGCCTCTCAAAAGCCATGCCATGAGACAGAAGTGATCCACCTCTACCAAACAAATGGGCCCCTGATGCAGAAGATTCGGCAACTCTCGGAACCGCAGGGGGCTGTCCACCACTAGGTTGACTAGATCAACAAACAAGGGATGCCTCAGCCACTCTGGCGCAATTAGTACCACTTCTCTCAGATGAGTCTCTATTCTTCGAAGCACTCTTCCGATCAGTAGCCAGGGCGGAAACACATACAGTAGGAATTCTGTCGGCCAAGGAAGAACCAGGGCATCCACTCCTTCCACCCCCGTCTCCCTGCGCCGACTGAAGAAACGAGGAGTCTTGGCATTCCGGAACGTGGCCATGAGATCCACGCTCAATCTGGAAAACACATTGTATATCATCTGGAAAGCTTCTGCAGAGAGTTCCCACTCTCTGTGATCGAGACGGTGGCGACTGAGAAAGTCGGCTTGAATGTTGTCGACTCCAGTAATGTGAGAGGCCACAATACTGATTAAATGCTGCTCTGCCCAATGAATCAGGAGCTGAGCTTCCATCACCACCGGTTGGCTCTTGGTTCCTCCTTGGCGATTGATATAAGCCACCATTGTTGCGGTCAAGACAGGATTCTGACCAATTTCCCTTGCAGAAGCGGCAGAAAGGCTTGCAACGCTAATCTCACCGCTCTGGTCTCCAGACGGTTGATGGACCACCTGGATTCTTCCAGTGACCAGAGGCCCTGTAACGATTTGTCTTGACAAACCACTCCCCAGCCAGAGATACTGGCATCCATGGTCACCACCGTCCAAACAGGCACTTCCAGGGGCACACCCTGGTTCAAGTGGTCAGAGAGGAGCCACCGGTTGAGACTGGACTGAGCAGAATCTGTAAGAGGAAGGAGACGATGAAACTGTTCAGAAACTGGGTTCCAAAGGGAAAGCAATGCTGACTGCTGAGGTCTCATATGAGCAAATGCAAATGGCACTAACTCTAGAGTGGAGACCATGGAACCAAGGACCCTCAAGTATTCCCATACTCTTGGAGAATGTTTGGACAACAAATCTCGAATCTGTCCTTGCAGTTTGACAATGCGATCCTCGGTCAGAAAGACTCTCCCTAACCGCGTGTCGAACAAAGCTCCCAGGAATTCCAAAGACTGCGAGGGAGTTAGGTGGCTCCTGGCAGGGTTGACTACCAAACAGAGAGACTGTAGCAGCTGAAGCACTCTGCTCACCAATGAATGACAGAGATCCTCCGACTTTGCTTGAATCAGCCAGTCATCCAGGTAGGGATGCATTACGATCATGATTTTGGTAAAGATCCTGGGTGCCGTAGCCAGGCCGAAGGGTAGAGCGCAAAATTGAAAATGATCTCCCAGAACGGAGAACCGCAGGAACTTCTGGTGGTCAGGACGGATACCGATGTGTAAATACGCTTCGTGATATCAAGGGATGCTAGGAACTCACCTTTGTGAACCAAGGCAATGATCGACTGTAGAGTCTCCATGCGAAAGCACAGAACATGAAAGCATCTGTTGACTCACTTTAGGTCTAGGATGGGCCGGTAGGTGCTGTCCTTCTTTGGAACCACAAAGTAAATGGAGTAACGGCCCTTTCGTTGACCCTCAGGAGGAACTGGAACAATTGCTCCCAGATCGATAAGGCGTCTTACAGTGTCCCGGACCACCTGTTTCTCTTCGTACGAGCATAGGGAGATTAGGAAGCGGTCCCGAAGGCACAGAGCAAAATCTAAAGTGAGCCTTGTCTTATCACCATGAGGCCCCACCGATCTGACGTTAATGTGGCCCATTCCTCGTAAAACTGAGACAGTTTGACTCCCACAAGCGAAACAGAGGAATGGACCAGCCGCATTTCATTGAGAGGATTTAATCCCTTCTGTGGATTGAGGGGCCCCGGATCTTCCAAATCTACGGCCACAAAAGGATTGAGATCATAAGTGCTGCCTGCAGCCTGTCTGGAGGAGGAACCTGACAAATGAGAAGCTCGGAATCTACGATTCCCTCGGAAACTAGACCGGGAAGGGAAAGCACCCTTTTGGTCTAGGCTTTTCCTCAGGCAGGCGGTGGACCTTGTTCTCTCCCAAGGATTGTATCATATCTTCCAATTCCTTTCCGAACAGCAATTTGCCCTTAAATGGCAAAGATCCCAACTGAGCATTAGAGGAGACGTCGGCCGACCAGTTCCTCAACCAGAGTAGGCGGCAGGCCGAGACAGCTGCCACCATGGACCAGGCTGATGTTCGAAGCAGGTCATACAAGGCATCCGCACTGTACGCCACCGCGGCTTCTACGTGTCCTGCCTGTACAGTCTGCTCCTGAGAAAGAGAGGTAATGTTCTGCTGATGTTGGACCCAACGAAGCCCTGCATGCAAAGAAAAGCAGCTGCACATAGCAGCCCGGACCCCTAGCGCAGAAACTTCCAATATATGCTTGAGCTGCACCTCAAGCTTATGGTCCCGAAGGTCTTGAAGTGTCGTCACTCCTGTCACCGGGATGATGGTGGTCTTTTTGGTTACCGCAGACACCGCTGCGTCCACCTTAGGCACTCTCAACAGATCCAGAGCCTCCTTGGGCAGCGGATAAGGTTTATCCATTGCTTTGCTGACTTTCAGCCCAAACTCTGGAGTGTCCCATTCACAGAACAGTAAATCGGTGATGGACAAATGAAAGGGAAAAGACTTTGTCAGCCCCCGGAGACACACCGTGACCGAGTCAATGTACCCCAATCGGGAATCTTCCTTAGGTACCTCAATACCTAATTCTTACCAAACAGCAGGGATGAGTGGGTCCAACTCATCTCTTCTAAAGAGATGGACCACCTTAGGGTCAGCTCCCTCCATGCCCTGTGGCTTGACCTGGTCCAAATCACTGTCAGGATCCGCCCCCAGTGGAGGCTTGTCCCCTAAATTCAGGTTCTCCGGGTCAGAATCTGACGAGGACACATCGCCCACCAGACAGGATGGGGCGGAACAGAGGGACCGCGATACCGGAGCATCCCCTTTCTCTGGAAGCAGAGGACACTTAGGACCACGTGCCCCAGAGACCAGCGAGGCAGCTCCTGCCCCTTTCTTGGCAGCTTTGTGGGCTTTAAATGCTTTGTGCAGGAGCATAATAAACTCGGAAGAAAATGAAGAAGAGGAGGAGTCAGAATCCCACTTAGGGCTCTGCCCCTCCTAGTCAATGGTATTCTCTGCCTGCTTACCCCCCCCCCCCCTCAGGGGCCTGAAAATGTGGCGATAAAGGTGGGTGGAAATTCCCCTCCCTCCCCGCAGCTAGCTCAGCCACGTGAAAAGATTATAAAATGGCTTCCGTTTCCGCACTGAGCGGGAACGGATCTGGGGTGTCCTGCTGCAGCCACCCAAGCTTCCCTGGCTCGCGGCATGGCTTAGAAACGCCGGCGGCGGCTAACGTTCCCTCTCCCCCAGGAAGGCAGGCGGAGCAAAGGCAGTCTCTGGAGACGCGCGCACCTGTGTCTCCACACGCCTTGCAGGCCGCTCACCGCAGCGTGAAGAAAATAAATGGCCGCACTATAAGTAAAAGAACGCCAACTGGGTACCAAGCCCTCCCCCCAGCGCAGCCCGATAACGGAAGGAGAACCGGCACGGCGAGGCACTCTGCCTCTGTAACAGGAAAAACAAAGCCGCAAAAATTTTTTTTTTAAACCTGTTTGTTGTCTTCCTGGGTCCTCTGCCTCCGAGGGTGAGTGAGCCGGGCTCCCCGGTATCACCCCAAAACCTAAGGGGGGGCGGGCAGACAGACAGACAAGGAAGTTCTCAATCTCTCGCTCCAAGTGCCTCAAATACCAGGGGGGGAAGTCCCCTCGGGACCTGCCAACCTCTGGGAGGCTCTGAAGGCTGTGTAGAAAGTAAGTTCTTCTGTCTTCTTCTGAATTGTTTTTTGTTTGTTTTTTTTACACAACTAACTGACTAAGACCAGACTGTAGGTTTTGCACCTCCACCATCTGCTGGAGACAGAGAAATACTGATGGCCTATAGGTTTAGGACAGAGTCCGTCAAAACTTCTCTGTCTCCATCTGCTGGAGGGGAGGCAAAACCCAGGAGTTTGGACTGATCCGTGATACTACAAAAACGAACATTAGCAGGTAAGAACCAATTTTCTTTTCCTGTCCATGGTCTAATGTTCTGCTAAAGATATATGAGCCATCTTGTCAACTTAGATCCTCTCAACGAGGATTGCTCGATGTACCTTCTGTCAGACATGCTTGCCTTACAACAAGGGACTCTGCCTTCTCGGTTGCGACGTCTATATTTTGGAACTCCTTACCTATGGAACTCTGAAGGCTGGACTGCATTAAAAAGTTTTGACTTCTTTTAAAAGGTTTTTACTAAAATAAGCTTTTTATTAATAACCACAGTATTGACCCTCTTATGTTATGTGGCTGCTTGAGATTTTATGTCTTTTATGCCTTTTATATGTTTTTATTATGAATGTTTTATTTCCTGTTTGTACATTGCTTAGGCCATTTGTGTTAAGCAATTAATAAATTTTAATAAACCAAATCAGAATGTCATTTTTGTTGCCTCTCTCTGTACCTTTTCTAGTTCTGCTATATCTTTTTTTTGAGATGGGGCAATAAGAACTGCAAACAATACTCCAAGTGTGGTGGCACGATGGTAATACAAGACTCCTCCAAGGGGCCTCTCTATGTGCCATGGGATAGACACAGTGATACTTAGGGGGTAAGCATATAATGCCATGTCCAGGAGCAGCATGCTGATCCAGTTCTGGTTTTAGCACACTGAATGCATGGGCATTAATCCTGCTTTTCTTAGGAAACTCAGATGAGAAATCAGAACCACATATCCATGCATTCAATGAGATAAAACCAGGATTGTTCCACTGGAAATAGAGCTATCTGGTCACTCTAAGCAGCCTCCCTTCTCCATCTCGCTGGCATAACCTGTGCGAGATGTTGGGACTGGGTGTGCTAATCTGGCTACATTTCTATCTGTGATCATGTTTCAAGAGTGCAGGGTAAACTTACAAGACTCTCCAGACGCTTGGCCACAATGGATGCAAATCTGCGCTCCCCTGCCAGCTCCGAGATCAGGAAGATGTACTCTGGGGCTGAGACCTGGTTTGATCGGTGAGTTCGACCTGAAGAGAGCGGCAAGGAGGAGGGATTTAGCTTATTTTAAATTTTTGATTTATATTTCACCTTTTGTGACTGGTCAGCTACTTCAAGGCGGGTTACATTCAGGCACAGCTGATATTACCCTGTTGCCAGAGGGCTAGCAATCTAAGGTGGTCATTTCCTAAAGGTCTTCTCCATTTTGCATCTGTGGGAAAGATGCTTAGTAAATAGGGCCTTAAGTTTATACATGAAGCAAAGGAGGGTGAAGTGACTTGCCCAAGATTACAAGGGGCAGAAGTGGGATTTGAACCCTAGCTTCCCTGGTTCATAGCAGAGTGCTCTAACCGTTAGGTTACTCCTAGTGGGAAGGGGCATACATCAAAGAATCCCCAGAGTCTTAAAGGAGTATGGGCTGCACTTCAGCAGAAGTATTCCTGCCAAAGGCTGAGGAGTGAGAGGAACAGGAAAGCTGAAATTGATGTTTCTGTAAGAGGAGGATCATTGGTGCTAAAAAAGGAGACCCTGCACTCACCAAATTGCTGGATGGCCCTGTCTGCACTCCATGGTAACTCGAGAGTCATGTGAACCCGTCGCCGTTGGTTCTGAACCCGCCGGTCTGCCTGGAGGGAGATTCCAGAACTGGAGGCCTCTGAGATTATTGCTACAAGCTGAAAGAGACAAATGGAAGCGTCAGCAGAGAGAGAGAGAGAGAGAGAGAGCACACAACTAACCTCCAGCTGTTTCTGAAGGTACTTGCAAGGCACAGGACAGCAAAAATCAGAGAGACAGTCCAATCACAAACACAATGCAGCTTCCATCATGGGCAGAGACAGCCAGCTAGGCCGGAGGCTTTCAAGTTCATGCTGTATTGGTGTCACTATTCTTTCCTATCTGCACTGCAGCAGGCATAGAGCCCTGGCCTGGAGATTCAGACTCACCTTGTCTCCATTCATAAAACGTTCTTTTTCCTTCAGGTTCACATTATCAATGGAGAGGCACTGTTCCGCTCGAGACTCAAAGGTAATGGCACCATCTGCCCGACGCACCACACGCCCCTTCCTGCCTGTCATCTGCAAACATGCAGAGAACACAACCATCATGTTCAACGACAGTTCCCAGGCGCGTTCCCATGCCACAGTGGAAGCCGGGCCCTTACCCCTGTTAAGCAGGTTCAGCCTGGCCCTTTTCCCACCTCGAGCCACAAATGGGCAGAAACCTGTGCCTTCTGCTGGCAGGAGGCATGCAGCAAGGTAGGAAGAACTCACCTCCGCCACATAGTCTGGCCCACCGAATTGATCAATCAGCTCGTCCAGAGTGTTTAGCGGTAGGTCCTTCCCCAGAGTCTTCACCTTCATCATTAAGTCCATTTTCATCTTCTCCACGTGTTCTAGCATCCCTGGGGTGGAATGAAGGTCCCTCTGCAGCCCCTGAAGTGGCAAAGCCCCTGTGGGAAGCACACACACAATTACAGAATCTGCCAGAAGCTAGAGGTGCAGAAAGCTAAGGACAGACCTCTGGGCCGTTGCCATCTGCTGCCTTTAATAATCAACTGCCCTGTAACAGCCCTTCCCACTCTTCCCTCGCTTTCCAAAACTGAGGGGAACACATGAGAGCCCTCTCCCCTTTGCCATATCCCTCCCTTCAAATCACACTCCTCATCCCTCCCTTCCCATTTTTCCCAATCCTCCTTCCCTCCATTCCCAGGTTACCTCGTTCTTCCAATGCAAATCCATTGATGGTGTGCTCCACAAAAATAACATCATCACTGTCGAAGAGAGACTCTGGGGAGGAGTTGAAATCACTGTCCAGGCCCAACTCTGAGTCGCTGCTGCTGTCTTCACTGATCCTGATCACCCCCGCAAACTCCAGGCTCCCCTTGGGGACCTTCGGGCAGCGCATTCTGGGCCGGCCTGCCGAGGAGAGACAAGTAACAAGAGAGGTCCCATAATGCCTCAGGGGACAGCACAAGATCGCATTCAGAAGGCAGAGCCTTAAGCCAGGAAGGCCCTATGGAGAAGCAGGTTGAACCCCCGGTGAGAAATCTTCCGGATCCTCAACCCCCTGATCAAGAAGGCTGCCATCCAAATCCCCTCCCCCATCCTGACCCTCCTGCCAACACAGGTGTCAGGGGGGAAGGGGAATTCCTGGAATCTCCGACTGCTGTGGGCTCCTGCCTGCGATCACTGGTGGGTACAGCTGTCCCCCGAGGCCCGCTCGGGATGGTAGCTGCAGCCCCCGAGGAACGGAGGGCCCTCTTCTCCAAAGCACCCCCCCCCCCCCATTGAGGACCCTGCCTCTCCAACCGAGCAGCCAGAGCACAGGGAAACTGCTTCTGAGCTGGGAAGACCAGACCCTGCAGGCCGCAACACGCGGCTTTGGCGCCATTAGCAAATCTGTGTGCTCCAATGTAGGCTTCCCACGCGACTTAGAAACATAGAAACGACGGCAGAAGAAGACCAAATGGCCCATCTAGTCTGCCCAGCAAGCTTCACACATATTTTCTCTCATACTTATCTGTTTCTCTTAGCTCTTGGTTCTATTTCCCTTCCACCCCCACCTTTAATGTAGAGAGCAGTGATGGAGCTGCATCCAAGTGAAATATCTAGCTTGATTCGTTAGGGGTAGTAGCCGCCGCAATAAGCAAGCTGCACCCATGCTTATTTGTTTTACCCAGACTATGTTATTAGCCCTTATTGGTTGTTTTTCTTCTCCCCTGCTGTTGAAGCAGGGAGCTATGCTGGATGTGTGTGACGTATAAGTCTTCTCCCATGCCGCTGAAGCAGAGAGCCATGCTGGATGTGCATCGAAAGTGAAGTATCAGGCACATTTGGTTTGGGGTAGTAACCGCCGTAACAAGCCAGCTACTCCCCGCTTTGTGAGTGCGAACCCTCTTTTCTTCTCCCCTGCCGTTGAAGCAGAGAGCTCTGCTGGATGTGTGAAGTATCAGTTTTTCTTCTCCCCTGCCGTTGAATCAGAGAACTTTGCTGTATATGCATTGAAAGTGAAGTATCAGGCTTATTTGATTTGGGGTAGTAACCGCCGTAACAAGCCAGCTACTCCCCTCTTTGTGAGTGTGAATCCTTTTTTCCACATTTCCTCTTGCTGTTGAAGCTTAGAGCGATGTTGGAGTCACCGTAAGCCTGTGTATGTTTATTTAATAAGGGTATTGACTCCAGGCAGTAGCCATCATTCTGGCGAGTCACCCACTCTTCATTGGCAGCCTCTTGACTTTATGGATCCACAGTGTTTATCCCACGCCCCTTTGAAGTCCTTCACAGTTCTGGTCTTCACCACATCCTCCGGAAGGGCATTCCAGGCATCCACCACCCTCTCCGTGAAGAAATACTTCCTGACATTGGTTCTGAATCTTCCTCCCTGGAGCTTCAAATCGTGACCCCTGGTTCTGCTGATTTTTTTCCTTCGGAAAAGGTTTGTCGTTGTCTTTTGATCATTAACACCTTTCAAGTATCTGAAAGTCTGTATCATATCACCTCTGCTCCTCCTTTCCTCCAGGGTGTACATATTTAGATTCTTCAATCTCTCCTCGTACGTCATCCGATGAAGATCCTCCACCTTCCTGGTCGCCCTTCTCTATACCGCCTCCATCTTGTCTTTGTCTTTTTGAAGGTACGGTCTCCAGAACTGAACACAGTACTCCAGGTGAGGCCTCACCAAGGACCTGTACAAGGGAATAATCACTTCCCTTTTCTTACTCGATATTCCTCTCTCTATGCAGCCCAGCATTCTTCTGGCTTTAGCTATCGCCTTGTCGCATTGTTTCGCCGACTTCAGATCATTAGACACCATCACCCCAAGGTCCCTCTCCTGCTCCGTGCACATCAGCCTTTCCCCCCCCATCGAATACAGTTCATTCGGATTTCCACTCCCCATATGCATGACTTTGCACTTCTTGGCATTGAATCTCAGCTGCCATATCTTCGACCACTCTTCCAGTTTCCTTAGATCCTGTCTCATTCTCTCCACTCCTTCCGGCATGTCCACTCTGTTGCAGATCTTAGTGTCATCCGCAAAAAGACAAACCTTACCTTCTATCCCGTCCGCAATGTCGCTCACAAAGATATTGAACAGGACCGGTCCCAACACCGATCCTTGCGGTACACCACTTAAAACCGCTCTCTCTTCAGAGAAGGTTCCATTTACCATCACACATTGTCTTCTGTCCGTCAACCAATTTGCAATCCAGGTCACCACCTCGGCACTCACTCCCAAGCTTCTCGTTTTATTCACCAGTCTCCTGTGCGGAACCGTATCAAAAGCTTTGCTGAAATCCAAGTATATGATATCGAGTGCTCTTCCTCTATCCAATTCCTTGGTTACCCAGTCAAAAAAGTCAATCAGATTTGTCTGACAGGATCTTCCTCTGGTGAATCCATGCTGCCTCTGGTCCATCAATTCTCCGGACTGTAGATAGTTCACTATTCTCTCTTTCAACAGTGACTCCATTACTTTTCCCACCACCGAAGTGAGGCTAACTGGTCTGTAGTTACCAGCCTCCTCTCTGTTCCCACTCTTGTGAAGAGGGACCACCACCGCTCTTCTCCAATCACTCGGCACCACTCCCGTTTCTAGGGATCTATTGAACAGGTCGCACAGCGGTCCCGCCAGCACATCTCTGAGCTCCCTCAGTATCCTTGGATGAATCCCATCAGGCCCCATGGCTTTGTCCACTTTCAGATTCTTTAGCTCTTCCCATACATTATCTACTGTAAATGGATTTTCCTCTGTTCTGCTTCCCTCCAGTTTCTTGTTGTGTAGAGATGGTCCTTCTCCAGGGTCTTCTTTAGTGAACACAGAGCTGAAGTATTCGTTTAATATTTCTGCCATTTCTTCGTCTCCCTCCACACATTGATCATTTCCACCTTTCAATTTCACTATACCACTTTGGACTTTTCTTTTTTTGCTGATGTATCTGAAAAATGTTTTGTCACCATATTTTATGTCCTTGGCAATCCTCTCTTCTGCTTGACTTTTTGCCAACTTGATTAATTTCTTTGTCTCCCTCAGTTGAATCAGATATTCTTCTTTGTGCTCCTTCCTTTGGGATCTTTTGTATTTCTTGTATGCAGTTCTTTTAGCTTTAATTTTGTCAGCCACCTCCTTTGAGAACCAGATAGGTTTCATTTTTCTTTTGCTTTTCTTTACATTTCTAACATATAGAGCAGTTGCCTTGGCGATTGCTCCTTTTAGATTGGTCCACTGTTGATCCACATCTCTCTCATTTTCCCATCCATTTAGTTCTTCCTCTAGGTACTTCCCCATTTCCTCAAAGTCTGTGTTTTTGAACTGTAAAACTCGGGTCTTTGTGGTTCTTTTCCCTATTCTTTTAGTGATATTAAACCATACCGTTTGATGATCACTGGTGCTGAGGTGGGCGCCCACCTTGACATCAGAGACGATTTCTCCATTATTGAGCACTAAGTCGAGAATAGTTCCTTCTCTCGTGGGTTTCAATACCATTTGTTTGAACAAAGATACTTGCATGGCATCCAGTATTGCTCTACTGTTTTTAGATTCTGCAGATGGGATTTTCCAGTCTACATCTGGCATATTAAAGTCACCAATGATCACCACTTCCCCTTTCTTACCTATCTTATGGATGTCTTCAACCAGATCTCTGTCCAGCTCTTCCTTTTGGTTTGGAGGCCTGTAAACCACTCCAATATAAATGGATGCTCCATCATCTGTTTTTAGGTCGACCCATAGTGCTTCTTCCTTGCCCCAACTACCTTGCAGCTCAGATGCTTGGATATTATTTCTGACATAAAGAGCCACACCTCCCCCTTTTCTATCCACTCTGTCCTTCCTTAACAAGTTATAGCCTGGTATTGCCGTGTCCCAATCATGAGATTCTGTGAACCATGTCTCTGTGATAGCAACGATGTCCAATTCTGCCTCTGTCATTAGGGCCTGCAGATCTGGGATTTTATTTCCCAAACTATGAGCATTTGTAGTCATAGCTTTCCAGGTACTCTCTTTACAGTTATTGCTTTTCCTGTACTCCTTATGAGACTTTAGTTGAGATTTGTTATTCACTTTACTCGTTCCTTTTGCAGTTGTGCCATTGATGACAGAGTTATCCATCTCAATGTTTTTCTCTAGAATTACTTCAGTTAATATAGGGAGGGCTTTATGTTCTTGTTACATTTGATACTGTGTGTGTCTCCTTGTTACAGGTCTAATTCTACCAGAGCCCACTGTGATCCTGTTTTTTAATGATTTACTTGATGAACTGATTGAGTGGGAGGGTGTACTTGTTGGTTTCCCATCTGTCAAGAATGGGTGACTGTGGGACACATGTGTTATCCTACCTGAGTCTACTGTATTTCTTTTTCTTGACTCCTGGTTATTCTTTGATGTTGGGGAATTATTTTCTGAGTAATGCAATATGGGTGTAATCCTTTTAATTGAAGCTAATTGAGCTTTAACCTCAGTCAGCTCCGTTTTCAAAGAAGAGAGCTGTGCACAGATTGGGCAAGCTCCAAGTCTCCAGATGCTTTCCCTCAGAATAAAGGCTCTACAACAGTTGCATTGGATAGTTCTCATATTGGTTAAGTTTGGGATTGGTATGTCCTTAGCTGTTAACTTACTAATTAATGTTGTTGCTAATTTAGACAGTCTATAATAGTAATCTAATTCCAGGGGTGGGTGGGTAGAGGGGTAGGGTGGGAGGGAAACAAACAGTTGAACCTGGGACAAGCAGGACACTTTCTGGAACTTTATTAGTCCTTTAGCTATTAAAGGACCCCCTCAGCACGTCTGTGCCAATATTAACCAGATTATTAAAGAACAGCTATACAATAATAGAAAAGCAGGTATACTGGATCTTAAAAATAACAGTTTGCAAGCAACAATTACAATTATTGTATAATAACAGACCTAGAGAAAGGTATAAAACACAGAAGTTCTACTGCTCACTGGGCCGTACGCACACACGCGGCGCACGCCAAAGGCTCAGTAGGCCACACACATGGCTGCAATGACATGCGTTACAAAGAAAAAAAAAATCAGCCCAGGTGGCGCATGGGAACGGCGAAGGTCGCTGGCACGGCAACAATGGAGGCCCCCCCCCGCCCCACAGTAGCGTTGGTCCGACAATCTTCAGCCACACCCATGGCTTGTACCAGCATGGCTGCGATTTCCCTCAAAAGCCCCGGGATCCCCAGGGAGAAGGGACCAAGGGAGAACCTTCCCAACCTTCCCCTCTTGAAAGCGCCGACAGCTCCTACAGTCCCCGGTTCACTCATGACCTCAGACTATCCCTTAGGCGCTGCCACAAAAGGGTTTTGTTTTTCTTTTTTTTTTCTTTTTAAATAACAGCTTAAGGTTAACAGGGTACTTCCTTGATTGTTCAGTGAAGAACCAGGAGACGACCTCAGAAACCCTGAGGAAGCCAGTCCCCTGGCTATGAGGGCCTCCGGCCAGACAACGATGAACACCAGCCAGGGATTTCCAACCCCCCGGTCATCCTGCTCCACCTGAGGGGTGATCCATGAAGGAGCCTAGCTCCCCAGGGAGCCTCTAAAACCTCAAACTTTCTATTCTAGTCTCTTTTTTTTTTGTTTTTTCCTAGAGGTTTGCACCTCTACCATCTGCTGGAATCAGAGAAAAACAAGTCAATACTGAGGGACAATAGGTGGCAGTCTAGCTTATGTAGCAGTTTCAGAAAACTTTTTGTTCTGCCTCCATCTGCTGGTAGGGATGCAAAACCCACTTGTCTGGACTGATCTGGGTATGAACAGGAAAGCAAAAGCCCTATCGGACTCCTCCGATGTCTCGTGATCCACATCCCCTTGAACATTACCAGGGACAGCCTCCCTGCTGTGTTTTCCCACTGTGATTGACAAATGGGAGACCCAAGCACGCGATCCCTACATAGTAGGTTGCATTGCCTTCGCTGGGCAGCCCTGCACAAAGATCTACAGGCCCTGGAAACATTCCAGCCAGGAGAAGGACAGATCTATACCAGAGCACATAGGCCCAGTCTTGCTCTGTTCAGCCTTTCACTCTCGGGGAAGCTTCTGCCATCGGGAACAAGGGAGGAGCAGGAGAAAGGAAAATTAGTTTCTTATCTAATAATTTTCGTTCCTGTAGTACCACGGATCAGTCCAGACTCCTGGGTTTTGCCCCCCACCTCTACCAGATGGAGAGACAGAAGTTTTCAAAACAAAACTCTGCCTTATATAGGATGATACCACCTACAGTCCGGCAGTATTACTCAATGTCAAAGCAGAATGGCTCTCAAAAAAACCACCATAACTATGTACAATAACTCTTCAACAAGAAAAAGAAATAACCGGTTCACTTAACCCTTTTAGGAACTGAACCTGTAGAACCACTTGAGGATGATCAATCCAATTTCTCCAGATCTGAAAACAAATCAATCAATAACTGAGCGGACTCTCCCTTACTTCCATGCGTTCCCTGGGCGGGACTCTGGACTGATCCGTGATACTACAGGAACGAAACTAACTTTCCTTTCCCTGTTCGTACCCGGATCAGTCCAGACTCCTGGGATGTACCAGAGCTTTCTTACCTGAGATGGGATCTAGAGAGGCCTGTTCTAAGCACTGCTTCTCCAAAGCATCCTTCACCCGGTGCCTGAACATCCAGTCTGTAATGTCTGGCAAAGGTATGCAAAGACTTCCAAGTCACCGCCCTGCAGATCTTCTGCGGTGAGACCATTTGACAATCTGCCCAAGAAGCAGCCTGTGAACGGGTAGAATGAGCCTGAAGACTAAACAGTACAGGCTTACCACGCATCAAATATGCAGAGCCTATAGTCTCTTTCAACCAGCTCGAAATCGTAGCTTTAGATGCCATATTTCCTTGTTTCGGACCAGCCCACAGCACAAAAAGATGGTCCGTCACACGAAATGCGTTAGTAACGTCCAGATAATGCAACAACGCCCGATGAACATTCAGCTTCCGTAAGTCTTTAGACAGAGTCTGACCGGTCCAAAACAGGAAACGACGGAAGCTCCATTGACTGATTCACGTGAAAAGCAGACACCACCTTCGGAAGAAACCGTCCGCAAAGACATACCAGAATCCAAAATTCTCAGAAACGGCTCCCTACAGGATAGAGCCTGGAGCTCCGATACCCTGTGAGCAGATGTGATAGCGATAAGGAAAATCACCTTTAATGTGAGATCCTTTATTGTAGCCGTTTTCAGAGGCTCAAAGGGCGCCATACACAGAGCTGAGAGAACAAAGTTCAGATTCCAAGAAGGACAAGGGTGCCTGATCGGGGGACATAAATGCTTTGGCCCTTTAGGAAATGAGCCACATCGGGGTGAGCAACCAACGCCACGCCTTGAATGGAACTGCGCAAACAACCAAGAGCTGCCACCTGAACCCTCAGGGAACTACACGATAAGCCCTTGGCGAGTCCGGATTGCAAGAAACCTAAAATATCCGACACAGAAGACAGAGTAGGAACAATCGCCCGGTCTACGCACCAAGATTCAAAGATTCTCCACACGCGCATATACGTGAGGTTGGTGGATGTCTTGCACGACCGGAGAAGTGTTGCTACCACAGCGTTCGAATACCCTTTGCTCCTCAGGCGGCGCCTCTCAAAAGCCATGCCACTAGACAAAAGCGATCAACCTCTTCCAAACACACGGGCCCTTGATGGAGAAGGTCCGGGAGCAGTGGCAACCTCAGGGGACCTGCTACTGCCAGATTGACCAGGTCTGCAAACCAAGGCTGTCTCGGCCACTCTGGAGCTATGAGGATGACTTCTGCTGTATCTCCACTCTCCTGAGCACTTTGCCTATCAGCAGCCAAGGAGGGAAGACGTACAGCAGCATGCCAGTCAGCCAGGGCAGCACCAGGGCATCTACCCCTTCTGCTCCTGTTTCTCTGCGGCGACTGAAGCGCGGAGCCTTGGTGTTCTGAAACGTTGCCATGATATCCATGCAGGGTACGCCCCATGTGTCGCATATGAGCTGGAAAGCTTCGTCTGCAAGCTCCCATTCCCTGGGATCGATGCAGAGCCAACTGAGAAAGTCCACCTGAACGTTGTCGACTCCTATGTGAGACGCTGCAATACTTACTAAATGCTTCTCTGCCCAGCTGATCAGCTGCCGGGCTTCCATGGCAACTGCCTGACTCTTCGTTCCCCCTTGGCAATTGATATAAACCAAGATGGTCGCATTGTCGGAAAGAATTCTGACTGACTTCCCATGGCAGAGAGGGCAGAACGCTTGCAACACTAACCACACTGCCCTGGTTTCCAGACAATTGATCGACCACTGAGATTCTTCCTGGGACCACTGTCCCTGCACAGACTTCCTCAGGCAAACCGCTCCCCAACCAGAGAGGTTGGCGTCCGTGGTCACCACTGTCCATTCTGGCACCTCCAGGGGAACTCCTCGGGATAAGTTGTCCAAGATAAGCCACCAATCGAGACTGGAGCACGCGTATCCGTAAGAGGGAGTGGTAAATTAAACTGTTCGGAGACTGGATTCCAATGCGAAAGCAACGCTGACTGTAAAGGACGCATATGAACAAAGGCCCAGGGCACCAGATCCAGGGTGGAAGTCATGGAGCCAAGAACCTGCAAATAATCACGCACTCTGGGGAGACGGTTGGCCAATAAGTCCCACACTTGTCCTTGCTGCTTGACAATTCGGTCCAAGGTAAGGAACACTCTCCCCTGTTGAGTGTTGAATAGAGCTCCCAAAAACTCCAAAGACTGGATGGGCACCAGTCGGCTCTTGGCTAAGTTGATCACCCAACCCAGTGATTGCAGGAGTTGAAGCACTTTGCGAATTGCCAACTGGCTGAGCGACTCCTACTCTGCCCGAATTTGCCAGTCGTCCAGGTATGGATGCACCAGGAACCCCTCTCTGCACAGATGAGCCGCCACCACAACCATTACCTTGGTAAACAGTCTGGGTGCGGTGGCAAGACTGAAAGGCAAAGCTCGAAACTGAAAATGGCGACCCATCACAGAGAACCTCAGAAACTTCTGGTGGTCGGCCCGAATGCCTATGTGAAGATACGCTTCCGTTAGGTCCAGTGACACCAGAAACTCCTTTTCTTACCGAGGCAATGACTGACCGTAACATCTTAATGCGAAAACGTGGCACCCTGAGGCAGCGGTTTACGTGCTTCAAATCCAGAATGGGTCGAAAGGACCCCTCTTTTTTGGGGACTACGAAGAAAATGGAATAACGCCCTTTTCGCTGCTCCGCCTGAGGAACCGGGGTGATGGCATACAGTTGCAGAAGGCGTTGCAAGGTATCTTGTACTGTCTGTCGTTTCTCTTCGTAACCACATGGGGAGGCCAGAAACCGCTCCGGAAGGCGGTGTGAAAAATCTAAAGTGTAGCTTTGATTTATCGCAGTAAGGACCCACTGGTCCGACGACACCTTGACCCATTCCTCGTAAAACAGGGACAATCTGCCCCCGACAGCTGGAACCGAGGAATGGGTTGGCGTTCCTTCATTGGGAAGACTTGGCCCAATTGCGGACTGGGTAGCCCCGGTTCTGCCAAAGCATCAGTCACGAAAGGGCTGAGACCAGGACTGTTGGCGACCGAATGCTTGCCAAAAGGAAGAAGCTGGAGCTCTGGACGGACAAAATCTCCAATTCCCTCTGAATTGAGACCGTGAAGAAAAGGAGCCTCACGACTTGGGCCTATCTTCTGGCAGTCGGTGAACCTTGTTCTCCCCCAGGGATTGATTCATTTCCTTGAGGTCCTTGCCAAAAAGCAATTTACCCTTGAAAGGCAACGACCCCAGCTGAGCCTTGGAGGAAATATCCACCGACTAGTTTCTTAACCACAGGAGCCAACGAGCCAAGACTGCCGACATCATGGATCTGGCCGAAGTCCGTAACAGATCATAAAGTGCATCCGCGCTATAAGTGATCAAAGCTTCCAGATGCCCTGCTTGCTGTGCTTCTGCATCAGAAAGACCAGCATTAGCCTGTAACTGCTGAACCCAGCGAAGGCCCACTCGCAAGGCAAAATTGCTGCACATAGCTGCCTGCACTCACAGTGCCGAGACTTCAAACATTTTCTTGAGCTGCAGCTCCAACTTTCTATCCTGCAGGTCCTTCAGGGCTGTAGCACCCGTAACCGGGATTGTGGTCTTTTTGGTGACTGCGGACATCACCGCGTCCACCTTGGGCACCCGCAGTATGTCAATTGCTTCCTCCGGAAGAGGATATAGCTTATCCATAGCCTTGCTAACTTTCAATCCCAGATCCGGGGAATCCCATTCTCTATATAGCAGGTCCGTGGCAGAAAAGTGAAAAGGAAAGGAAGTAGCTGGGCCCCTCAGACCCACCAACACTGAGTCCATGGCCCCTAGCCTGGACTCCTCTGGCGGCACATCTATGCCAAGCTCTCTGAGTATGGCAGGGATAAGCAGAGCCAGCTCCTTCCTCCTAAACAGACTGACCACCTTAGGGTCATTCCTTCCACAATGTGAGAACCTCATGCTGGATCCTGTGGATGTTGATCAGGGTCTATATCCACCCCCATCAGAGGCTTGCCCTGCGGGTCCTGGTCCCCTGGGTCCGTATCCTGACCCGTGGAATCAGTATCGGTCTGATGAGCTCCTGTACGCAAAGGGCGCTTAGCTTTAGATGACCCAGAGACTCCCTTAGACTCAGACCGCTTTCGAGAAGGAGACTTAAGACCACTAGAGGAAGTCTTACCCCAGCCTGCAGCTTCCCTTCCCTCCTGGCTTTAAAAGCTTATGGAGAAATAAAATAAACTCTGAGGTGAAGGAGGAAGAGGAGGAGGAGTGAGAAGCCCACTCAGGGCTATCCTCCGTTGCAGGTGAGAGAGGCTGTAAAGGTTTGCTCCCTCCAGGAAACCCTGGCTGAGGAGAGAGAGAGAGAGAGAGAGAGGAGTCACTGATCTAAAAGACTCCAAAATGGCCTCCATTCCCGTGCTCAGTGGGAATGGATCTCCCTCAGCTGATCTCGGTGCAGCTAACACTGAAGGAGCTTGGGCAGCCTTGCCTTTAACCATTTTCAAGGCCCCGGAGGATCCCTCCCCACCCGGGAAGACACGCCGAGCACAGCCCCTCCCGAGAAAGACGCACACGGGCCGAGCCACATGTGCAGCGTGCAGACGAGCGCGGCATCGGGCAGCAGGCCTGAGAAAGCTAAAATTAAATTCTGTAAAAAATAATCGTGGTCCGCCCAAGCGCAGAGTCAGGGAGGGAAGAGAGAGCTGCAGCGCCGGTGACACTGACAGAAAATGAAAGAAAATCAAAACTTTTTTTTTTTTTTTTTTAAAGACTTGCCCAGCAGTGGTCCACGGTCCTGATCCGGCGGGGTGGATTGAACCGGGCTCCCCGGTGTCGCACCCAGCTGCTAGCTTGGAACAAGAGGGCACTTGACCCTGTAATGCAGCTGCCTCAACAACCAGCGGGGGATGGTCCCCTCAGGACCTTACAAACCCCCTGGGAGGCTCAGGACAGAAACTGCTCCTTTTTTTTAAATCAAAGTAAAAAAGTTTTACAGACCTAAAACTCTCTAAAACTCTCAGAACTCACTACTCTAGCTCCATTGAGCAATCAGCACAGACTGTAGGCCTTGTACCTCCACCATCTGCTGGACACAGAGAAATACTGCCGGACTGTAGGTGGTACCATCCTATATAAGGCGGAGTTTTGTTTTGAAAACTTCTCTGTCTCCATCTGCTAGGGTGGGGGGGGGGGGGTGCACAGGAGCCTGACTGATCCAGGTACGTATAGGAAACTGACCATTGCCTCACCTCCCACTCCACTCCTGTCCAGAGATTTCATAGGCCGAGGGGATGTCCTATCATGAACAAAAGGGAATAGCCACTGCTATTAATTGCATCAATAGCATGGGATCTTCTTAGTGCTTGGGTAATTGCCAGGTTCTTGTGGCCTAGTTTGGCCTCTGTTGGAAACAGGATGCTGGGCTTGATGGACCCTTGGTCTGACCCAGTTTGGCAATTTCTTATGTTATGTTCTTAAGTAGTCAAATCGCTTAGAGCATCTAAACAGCACTGACACAAACGGAGGGAGCGAGGACTGAACTGCTCTCAGATGGCAAGATGCTTGGACCTGTTTGTCTCTGGCGCCTAGCTCTCCTGAACCTCAGCTCTAGGTGGCCTCCTGGTGCAGATCCCATATTATGTTAGTTGCCTCTCTCTGGACCACTTCAAGCCCATCTACACCCTTTTTGGAAGTATGTCCCCCAAAACCATACACTATATTCTAGGTGAGGTCTCACCAATGACCTGTACAGAGGCATCATCATTGTCTAATTTTATTTTTCTGGTTACGCCTCTTCCCATGTACTCTGCCATCCCTCTGGCTCTAGCTACCACCTTATCACAGTGTTTCACTACATTCAGGTCTCCTCATTGGTGCACATGAGGAGGAGGAGGAGAGAGTGCCAGGAAGAAAAGAAGGCAGATGGGAGGGATAGGAGGCAGATGACAGGAGAGAGTAACAAAAAGAAGAGGAGGCAGACAGGAGGAAGAGAGATGTCATCAAGAATGGGAGGCAGATGATAGGAGACGGGAATGGTTTGCAGGAAGAGGCGGCAAACAGAAGGGGGATGGAGTGAAGGGGAGGAAGCACAGAAGCTGAGCACTTAATAACCAAGCCACAGCAGTCTCTTTGCAGCACTGAAGAGATCAGACATTGAACAGTAGCTTACGTTTTCGTTTGACACCCATCCCTTTCTCTCTCCTCCTTTTGTTGCAAGGAAAGTGCTTCTGAATTAGTGACAAAAAAACACCTCTGAAAGAAAGATGCAAAATTTATTCCAGTTGAGACAAGATTATGGAAAGTTTTTCTCAGAGGAGTGTACGGGGAAAGGCTTGGCTCCGTGTGTGCATGCAGTGTGACGGGAAGGTCTGAGCTCTGTACGCATGTACAAAATATATACAGGGAATGAATAGAGCTCTGTATGTGCACACGATTTGTATATAGGGAAGGGCTGAGCACTGTATGTGCATGTAGAATGATATATTTATATAGGCAAGAGCCTAGAGCTCTGTGTACGTGCACAATGATACGTACATAGGGAAGGGCTGAGTTCTCTGTGTGTGTACAATACGTATACAGGGAAGGGCTGAGTTCTCTGTGTGTGTACAATACGTATACAGGGAAGGGCTGAGTTCTCTGTGTGTGTACAATACGTATAAGGGAAGGGCTGAGCTCTGTATGCATGCACAATGATATGCATACAGGGAAGGGCTGAGCGTACAATATGTATATAGGGAAGGGCTAAGTGCTTCCATGTATGCATACAGGGAAGGGGGCCACAGTCCCTTGCTCCCCTGATAGTGTGGGGATTCATCATTTTTTTGCTATGCTGTGCGGCAGGAATGACCTGCCCTATAATATTCGGCTCTGTACCGATGGAAGAGGAATCCATTGGGCCGCTCCAGTATCCTGAAATGAGCAGTCCAAGTCTGCATGGAAGCAGAAGTGAAAAGCCCCCCCTCTGTGCCCACTCACCCCACCTCCCCCCCTCCTCCTACTTACTCTGCAGCAGACACAAAGCAGTTCAGGTGTCCGTCATTCTCATCCAAGACCTCCCGTGTTCGAGCCTCTCCCGTGGACTGCAGTCCAATGACAATGCACTGAGGAGACATGAGAAAAATACAGCTCAGTGCTGCATCCCACACAGACCATGCAAGCTGCATGTCCCGACACGAAGGCCCACACTCAAAACGAGAGACTGAGGTAAGAGTCACATAAATTTCCCTGAGTGCCAGTGTCAGCACGCTGTCAGGCTGCCAGAACTCCTGCAGCATCAGGTACACTGTCTTTTGTGCTTTTGTGGCAGTGATGTGTGATTTATTTTTTGGAAGATTCTTTGGGTGACTCCTAGGACATATTTAACAGTTCCCAACCATGTTCCTAGTCTCTGTTTTCGTGAACCTCTCCACCTAGCAGCTCTCACCTTGTTCTTGGCCAGCTCCTGCTTTGCAAGCTCCACCAGACGTCGGACTTTGGCAGCGATGCAGAGATATTTGAAGAAGCGCTGGTGAGCAGACCAGAACTGACTCCATAGGGATTTGCGGGACTCCAGACCTATATAGTCTGCTGCCTGTTGAAACACAGTCAGCGCCTCTGCCCACTGAAAACGAGAATGCAGACATGAGAACACAGCAGGCCAGTGCACAGGAGTGGTGCAAACCCAGGCACCCTCTGTAGGATGCTATATGTAAAGCCAGAATGTTCACATACAGGAAACACTATTTCTGTACCAGCACTGAATGGAGGAATCGGAGACGGTACCTACCAAGTCCCTAAAAGTCACTTTTCAGAGCCCTCTTGGGGTTCCATCAGCTCATTTATGCAGTAAGGATTTAGATTTGTCTTTGCTCTTCCTGTTTATGACATCAGACAGTGAGAGTCACTACCTCCTATACATCATGAGTAGGATGCAGGCAACCTGAGCTTCCTAAGCCTCACCCACTCAGCAATATCCAGTATCACTGAATAAGAGCAGATCTACACACACCCACCCAAGACCATTCTGCCTACGCTAACAGTGTCTGCTGTGCTCAGTGCACCTCCTGTACAGAAGCACTTGCTTCACAAGGCATCTTGCACCTCAGCCATTGTCTGCAAAGCCTTGAGGGAGAGGATGAAAGTGCATTTCCGTGAAAATTATAATCACCCATTAGAGTCTAGTTAAAATACTGCCTAGCACATCTTGTTTTCATCAGAGGTTTAGGCAAATTAATCTCACAGTGAAGGAAAACTGGATTCAGAAAGTGATTCTGTGTAGGGGGCAGCTCAGATGTACGATGCTGTTGCTCTTCTAGGCACAGAGAAGACACAGTGTCTTGCACTGCACTGTTTTGCTAGATACTCTGGCACCTTCTTTGGTCTTTACACATACTGCACACAAAGACATTCTGCCCTTTATTACCACTGAGAATATTCTGGATGCATTTAAGGAGGTTTTTGCGTAATCCTCCCCCACCACCCCGCCTCAGGTGTCTCTCTCCTCACCAGTTGTGCTGCCCGATTATAGATCAGCTTGTACTGCTCATCCAAAGGTATTTCCTCTATGCGGAAGGTGACACCTGTAAAACTCAGCTGCCGAGCGATGTACATCCCACTCACTTTCATGTCCATCGCTACGATCTCCATGGCACCAACACCCCTAGGAATAGAATGCAGAGGAGTGAAATGTCCCCAAGCCGCAGTCTCTATTCAAGCATGGAAACCAGGGACTGTGAAAGTGTGTGTACGTGGGTATAGTGGGAACAAGACACAGCACATGGGCGTGCTGGGGTGAGAGGGAGGTGAGTGTATGGGCACGTCTGTACTGGGGTAAGGGTGAATATACACAGGTGCCAATACAGGTGCACATGTGAGTGTCTGGATGCTGGAGGGTTAGTGTGAGCATGACTGTATGCATCTGGGCCCGGTGGAAGGGACTGAGTATGAGTATAAAGTACTAGAGTTGAGCGTAAGTGTCTGTGACTGGATACTGGGGGGCATAAATAAGAACATAAGAAATGCCATATTGGGTCAGACTGAAAGGACCATCAAGCACAGCATCCTGTCTCCGACGGTGGCCAATCCAGGTCACAAGGACCTGGCAGAATCCCAAAGAACAGAGCCAGTCTTCCTTGCTCATAACCAGGGATTAGCAGTGGCTTCCCCAAATTTATTTGGTCAACATTGGCTTCTTTGATTGGATGTCCAGAAAGTAGGATCAAGGGTGGGGGTTGGATGTAGTGTACTTGCATTCCAATAAGGTCTTTGATACAGTTCCACATAGGCAACTTATACATAAACTGAGTGCCCTTGGTATAGGCCTTAAAGTGACTGGTTGAGGGGGAGATGACAAAGGGTAGTGGTAAATAGAGTTCATTCTAAGGAGAAGGATGCTAATAATGGTGTGCTGCAGGGATCAGTTCTTGGACTGGTTCTTTTCAACATTTTCATAAACAATATTTTGGAAGGATTGGCTTTTTGCGGATAATAGCAAAATTTGCAACGGGGTAGGTAGAAAGAAAGGTTGTGGAAAACATGAAGAGGGACCTGGCAGCTAAGATTTAATGCTAAAAATTGAGTCATGCATTTGGACTGCAAAAACCCAAGGGAGCAGTGCAGTATTGGAGATGAAATTTTTCTAAGCACTAAGGAATGTGATCATATCTGATAATCTTAAGGTGGTCAAACAGGTGGATAAGGCGATGACTGAAGCCAGAAAAATACTTAGCTGCATAGTGGGGAGGAATGGTCAATAGAATAAAGGAGGCAATATTGCCCCTGTAAAGCCCTTGGTGAAACCTCATTTGGAATAGGGTGAAATTCTGGAGACTGCACCTTCACTAGAATTACAGGATGAAGTTGGCTCAGACAGTGGCTACTAAAATGGTCAGTGGCCTTTGTTCTAAAATATATGGGGACAAATTTAAAAGTTCTAAACAGGATAGGGGAGATATGATAGAGACATTTAAATAACGCTAAGGTTTCCATGTACAGGAGGCAGGACATTTTCAATAGAAAGGAGATTATGGATTGAGGGGTCATAAGATTCAGAATCTTAGGAAATATTTCTTTACAGAGAGGATGGAGATAAATGGTGGAGACAAAGACAGTAGAGGAAAATTGGTTCCTGCCTGCTAATTTTCGTTCCTGAAGTACTACAAATCAGTCCAGACAAATGGGTTTTGCATCCCCTACCAGCCGACAGAGGAAGAGATCAAAAACTTTGAGGTACTGCTTCATATACGAGAGTGCCACCTGCAGTCCCTCAGTATTGACCTGTACCCAAGCCAAACTATAGTGAAAAACTCAATTATCCAGTCTTCTCAGGGCAACCATTAAACAAAGTTGGAGGCCCACATCTATCCCAAGGAAACCAACCAAACCTGGTCATCCTATAGGCTCTGAATATATACAAAGTCAAAATCTGATCCAATTGTCAACGCAGCCAGAACAGTCTTTCACAGATAAGGGGCCGGGTCTCTGGACTGATCTGTGGTACTTTTGGAACAAAAATTAGCAGGTAGGAACCAATTTTCCTTTCCTGTTCGTACCCCAGATCAATCCAGATAAGTGGGATGTACCAAAGCACCACTACACTGGGTTGGCATCTGAAAGACACTCTCACTAAACATCAGCTCCTCCGATGCATGAACATTCAAACAACAATGCCAGGAAAAAGTGTGCAATGAAGACACGTTGCTGCCCTACAGATCCTCCTGTGGCGACACCAACTGACACTCAGCCCCATGAGGCTGCCTACGCAGAATGTGCTCGCAACCCCTCTGGAATATGCAGACCCTTGCAAATATAGGCAGAAAAAATAGCTTCCTTCAACCAATAAGCAATCAGGACCTTAGAAACTTTATTTCTAATTTTATTTTATTTTAATTTTATTTATTATTTAATTTTATTATTTATTATTTTATTTTATTTTTATTTTATTTTAATGTTATCACTCCCCTGTTTCCTGTAAACCAGCATGATGTGATTTTATCATGAATGCCGGTATAAAAAAAGCTTTAAATAAATAAATAAATAAATAAATTTCCCTTCTTAGGTCCTCCAAACACCACAAACAGATTATTCAACTGCCAAAAACTGTTGGTGACCTTCAGGTACTGCAACAGTGCTCGGACATCCAACAAATGAAGCCTCCTCGCCTCTGGAGTTTTGGATGAGCAATTTGGAAACCTGGGAAGTTCCACCATCTGGTTAAGGTGGAACGATGAAATAACCTTGGGTAAAAATGAGGCCACCATATGCAAGGGTACCCCCATCAGCCATAATTCTCAGAAACAGCTCTCTACTAGACCAAAGCCTGTAGCTCTGAAATTCGTCTGGCTGACCAAATTGCCACCAGAAAAACCGTCAAGGTGAGGCCCTTTAATGATGTGCACCACAGCGGTTCAAATGGAACATAAGAACATGCCATACTGGGTCAGACCAAGGGTCCAAGCCCAGCATCCTGTTTCCAACAGTGGCCAATCCATGCCATAAGAACCTTGCAAGTACCCAAAAACTAAGTCTATTCCATATTATTGTTGCTAGTAATAGCAGTGGCTATTTTCTAAGTCAACTTAATTAATAGCAGGTAATGGACTTCTCCAAGAACTTATCCAATCCTTTTTTAAACACAGCTACACTAACTGCACTAACCACATCCTCTGGCAACAAATTCCAGAGTTTAATTGTGCGTTGAGTGAAAAAGAACTTTCTCTGATTAGTTTTAAAGGTGCCACATGCTAACTTCATGGAGTGCCCCTTATTATCTGAAAGAGTAAATAACAGATTCAAATCTACCCGTTCTAGACCTCTCATGATTTTAAACATCTCTATCATATCCCTCCTCAGTCGTCTCTTCTCCAAGCTGAAAAGTCCTAACCTCTTTAGTCTTTCCTCAAACGGGAGCTGTTCCATTCCCCTTATCATTTTGGTAGCACTTCTGTACCTTCTCCATCGCAATTATATCTTTTTTGAGATGCGGCGACCAGAATTGTACACAGTTTTCAAGGTGCGGTCTCACCATAGAGCAATACAGAGGCATTATGACATTTTCCGTTTTATTCAATATTCCCTTTCTAATAATTCCCAACATTGTTTGCTTTTTTGACTGCCGCAGCATACTGAACCAACGATTTCAATGTGTTATCCACTATGACGCCTAGATCTCTTTCTTGGGTTGTAGCACCTAATATGGAACCTAACATTGTGTAACTATAGCATGGGTTATTTTTCCCTATATGCATCACCTTGCATTTATCCACATTAAATTTCATCTGCCATTTCAATGCCCAATTTTCCAGTCTCACAAGGTCTTCCTGCAATTTATCACAATCTGCTTGTGATTTAACTACTCTGAACAATTTTGTATCATCTGCAAATTTGATTACCTCACTCGTATTTCTTTCCAGATCATTTATAAATATATTGAAAAGTAAGGGTCCCACTCCCTTCCACTGAGAAAATTATCCATTTAATCCTACTCTCTGTTTCCTGTCTTTTAGCCAGTTTGTAATCCATGAAAGGATATCGCCACCTACCCCATGACTTTTTACTTTTCCTAGAAGGCTCTCATGAGGAACTTTGTCAAACGCCTTCTGAAAATCCAAGTACACTACATCTACTGGTTCACCTTTATCCACATGTTTATTAACTCCTTCAAAAACGTGAAGCAGATTTGTGAGGCAAGATTTGCCTTGGGTAAAGCCATGCTGACTTTGTTCCATTAAATCATGTCTTTCTGTGATTTTGATATTTAGAACACTTTCCACTATTTTTCCTGGCACGGAAGTCAAGCTTCCCGGTCTGTAGTTTCCCAAATCGCCCCTGGAGCCCTTTTTAAATATTGGGGTTACATTAGCTATCCTCTAGTCTTCAGGTACAATGGATGATTTTAATGAAAGGTTATAAATTTTTACTAATAAGTCTGCATAGCGCAAAAGAACCAAATTCAAACTCTATGCCAGGCACATCCTTTGAACCAGCAGGACGCAAATGCTCGACTAACTTCAAAAACTGGACTACATCCAGAAGCGACGCTAAGGGTCTCCCTTGCAACTTACCTCAGAGACACCCCAGAGCTGCCACTTGCACATGCAGGAAATTGTATGCTAGATCTTTGGACAAGCTCAGCTGTAACACCTGAGGGACATTTACCTTCAATAGGTCTAGGCCTTCATCAATACACAATACACAAGGCCTCAAAACACTCTCCATGTCCTGACATATGCCATAGATGTGGATGGTCTCCTGGCCTGAAGCAAAGTAGCAATTGCCGGCTCTGAGTATCCTTTAGCTCTTAAACACCTCTCAAAATCCAAGCCACAAGACAAAAGCGATCTACCCGATCCAAGAAAATAGGTCCTTGTCTCAAAAGGCCTGTTAGATGACCTAACCTGAATGGACCGTCCACCGCGAGATGAATCAGAACCACAAACCATGGCCACTCCGGTGCAACTAGTATGACCCTTCCCGGATGCTTCTTGATACAACATAACATGTGACCTACTAGTGGTCATGGATGAAACACGTACAGCAGAACCTTGCCAGCCACGGCAGAACCAGACCATCTAGTCCCTCTGCTCCAACCTCTCGCCTATGGCTGAAGAACCATGCAGTCTTGGCATTGCTTCGCAAAGCCATTAGATCCAGCTGGGGCTTGCCCCAACGGGCTTGCATCAGGTTGAAAGCTTCCCCCGACAACTCCCATTCTCCTGGATCCAACTGTTGCTTGCTGAGATAGTCTGCCTGCACTTTGTCCACTCCAACCACATGTGAAACCACTATCCCCTGCAGATGCAGTTCTACCCAAAGAAAAAGCTCCCGGGCCTCCAGAGCCACAGCATGACTCTGTCTCACCCTGCCGATTGATATATGCCACAGTCATCACATTGTCCGAGAATACTCTCACCACTCAACCTCTGACATGAGGGAAGAAACCCATCAGCGCCCATGCAAGTTCTTATTTTTATTGTTGCTTCCATGGGAGACCACCGACCTTGGACCGCCCCCCCCCCCCCCCCAATCACTGAGGCTGGCGTCTGTGGTCACCACCACCCAGTCCAAAGTCTCCAGATCCACACCTTTCTCTAAATTACGATAAGAAAGCCACCAAGAGAGACTGGACCTGGGCTTCCCCTGAAGTGGTAAAGGCTGATATTCCTTCAACAAGAGACTCCAGCAGGACAGTAATGCTCTCTGGAGAAGCTTCAAGTGGCACCAAATCTAGCGTAGATGCCATAGAACCCAGCACCTGTAAATAATCCCAGGTCATGGGAACTGGCAGGCATAAGAAACGCTCTATTTGCAATTGAATCTTTACCACCCTCTCTGTGGCAAGAGAGACCCTGCCAGCCCGGGTGTCGAACTGCGCTCCCAGGTAATCCAACGATTAGGTCGGCACTAGACAGTTCTTGCCTGTTACCCATCTGAGCAACTATAACGTGTCCATCACCTGAAGCACTGCCTGGCAACATTCCCCCTCTGACTTCGCCCGAATGAGTCAATCGTCCAGAAAAGAGTGGACAAGAATCCCCTCCTTTCGCAGCGCTGCTGTCCCCACCACCATCACTTTTGTGAACGTTCATGGAACCTTTGCCAACCCAAAAGGAAGAGCCTGTTATTGGAAATGTCCCAGCAACATGAAGCGTAAAAACGTCTGATGCTCCTGCCGAATGGCTATATGCAGATAAGCCTCCATCAAATCCAGGGACGCTAAAATCTCTCCTCTTTGGACTATTGTGATCACTATCCGCAACATTTCTATCCTGAAACGTGGCACCCACAGAGCCATATTGACCTTCTGGAGGTCCAGAATGGGCCGAAAAGTGCCATCCTTCTTAGGAACTACAAAATAAATTGAGTATCTTCCTCAATCCCTTTCCAGCAGAGGAACCGGCACAATTGTATCCAACCTTTGTAAGCAATGCAGTGTATCTTGTATGGCCTCTCATTTGCTTTGGGACACACACTGGACACCATGCATACTTCCCCTCATCGAACAAGAAAATTTTTAAGCTTAACCATCTCTTATCACCTCTAAAACCCACTGGTCCGACATGATCTTGTTTCATTCTTTGAAGAACAGGGACAACCTCCCTCCTACTTTCTCCGAAGAGAGGACCTGCCCAAATTCATTGCAAAGCCTTTCCTCCTCCGGCCGCCTGGCTGGAGCCATCTCTGGAGGTTTTGCAGCTACTCCAAAAGGACTGCTGCTGCCCTGAACTTGAGGCACTCTTGACTGAATGAAAACACCCGACATCCTGAAAATAGGACCATGGCAGAAAGGTTTTCTTAACCTCTTTCTTGTCTTCCAGAATCTGTTGCCCTTGGACTCCCCCAGATGTTTCATCAACTGTTCCAAATCTTCCCCGAACAGGAGCTTTCCCTTGAAAGGAAGTTTGCATAGCTGCGATTTAGCCCACACATCCGCCAACCAATTCCATAACCACAAAGTTTCCTTGCTGCTACCACAGAGACCATATTCCTGGCCGATATCCGGACCAAGACAAAGCACATCCACCACATAGGCCATCCTGGCCTCCAGTTGGGCCGCCTGACTGGAACCCCCAGAACTAGGCTCCTTCTCCCGCACCTAGCGCAAACAAGCTCTCTGCATCAGGCTACCACAAATCTCCACCTGTAGACTCAAAATTGAAACTTCAAACATTCTCTTCAGCTAAATTTCCAGCACATCCTTCAATGCAGCCAATCCCTCCTCTAGGATCGTGGTCTTTTTGGTGACCGCTGAGACAGCTGCATCCATCTTAGGTACAACTTCGCCATTGCCCAACTGACCTTCAAACCAGCTTCTGGAGTATCCCACTACCAGCTGACCAGCTTTTTCACCTTCTTGGTAACAGAAACACCTTTGGCGGCCCCCATAGGTTGTCCAGCACCAGATCCATCCCTTTATTATCTGAATCTTCCTGGGTGACCTTGATCCCCAGTTCCTCCAAGACTTGGGGAATGAAGGGCCCTTAACGCTTCTTTCCGGAACAATCACTGGTGCTTCATTCGGGCCACACCCATCCTTGTTCGCCTCTGGGTCATCGACTGGTTCGCTCGCTGCAAGGTTTTCCCCTGGATCTTCTGCCGGGTGACCTTCAGTCACAAACGGGTCATCCAAATCCTGATTCTCTTCACCTCTCTCCCCCAAGGGATGTGCCAAACCCAGGCCAAGAAGCAAGGATCCCAATTCCACAGCCGGGACCATCAAGGGTCTCTTAAAGGAACACTACAGCTTTCCTCACAGGGACCACTTTCCCCCTGCTCGCTATCTGGCCAAATAAGTCCTGTGAAGAAGCAACATAAAGTATGTGGAAAACTCCTCTGCCTCTACAAGGTCATCCACATCTGGATCCTCCCCAGCCTCCGATTCCTCCTCTGAGGGCAGCCCCACTGGGAAAAGAGGAGGAGGGGAATCCTTGGGCCTTGCCGTTGCTGTTGACTCTCTGCCATGTGCTTATCAGAATGTCTGTGTATGATCTGCCCCTCCTAGGGAGCCTCCAGCGCTGACCCCGATGATCGACTGAGCACTCACAGCTCCCGCAGAGGTTCCTTCAATCCCAGAGGCATATTCGCAGAAAAGCGCAGCAGAATTTAAATGCTGCTGCTATCTGCAGGCCTTACAATCTTTTGCACGCTGCAATGCCATTGGCCCACCATGTGGAACACGCGCTCCAAGCACCTATCAGGCGAACCCCACAATGGCCCAGAAAACTCTCCCCCAGGCGGCGTCGGGTAGATAGGCCTGCACTTCCCCACGTAATTGCTGCCCCGAAGATGCAGCACTCGCAACGAAAACGGTCAGCCACTGCTCTTACTCCTTTCTACATTTTTTTTTTCTTTTTAAAGGAGCCACAGCCTAGCACTGCACATTGACAAAAAACAAAATACTCTCCTGTTGCTGACCGTCACCACGGTAAGTATCCCTTCGAGAGAATGAGGGAACCAGGACCCCGGGCTGATGCAGGCAAAAGCAGTTCACGGATCACCAACCCCCCACTTGCCTGGCTCAACCTGAGGGATGGCCCACAAAGGTACCTAGCACCTCAGAGAGCTCCTGCAGAAGATTCTGTCTCTTCCTGCCTTTCCTCTTATTTATATTTATTTATTTAAACTACTCTAAACCAGACTGCAGGTCTACACCTCTACCATCTGCTGGAGACAAAAATACTGAGGGACTGCAGGTGGCACTCTCGTATATGAAGCGGTGCCTCAAAGCTTTTGTTCTCTGCCTCCATCTGCTGGTAGGGATGCAAAACCCACTTGTCTGGACTGATATGGGGCACGAACAGGAAATGAATAAAAAAAAAAAAAAGAAAAAAAAAAAGCATGGGATAAGCACAAGGTATCTCTGAGGGAGTGGTAAGGATTGTACAGCTGAGTGTGGATGGACGGACCAATAGGCCGTACAGTCTTTTTCTGCCATCATGTTTCTATGTTTCTGGATTTTTCCTCCAGGAACTTGTATAAACCCTTTTTATACCCAGCTATACTAATTGCTTTCACCATATCCTCTGCAACAAATTTCACAATTTAGTTGCGCACTGAGTGAAAAAAATACCTTCTCCGATTTGTTTTAAATGTGAGTATAAGTGTCCGAGTTTGAGAGCAAATGTAAGCACTAGGGTGGTGAGTGTGTCTGGGCACTGGGGGAGGGGCTCAATGCAAGTGTAAGGCAGTAAAGCTGAGTGAGAGTGTATTTGTCTGGATACTGGGGGCTGAGTGCGCGTGTAAGGCACTGAGGTTGAGTGCGAAGGTTTGTGTCTGTGGGCACTGGGGAGGTGAGTATGACTATATGTCTGTGACTGGGCACTGGAGGGTTGCATGAAACGTAAGGCATTAGGGTTGAGTGTGACTGTATGTGTCTGGGCACTAGGGGATTGAATATGAGTGTATATGTAAGGGTCCTTGAGGGTGAAAGTGAGTGTATATGTGCATGGACACTGGGAGGCTGAATACAAATGTACATGAATATGCGTGTCTGGACACGTGAATAAGCACATACATGCAAGTTGGAAGTGGGAGGGAGGGTGTGGAAGTAACACACCAGGAAAACCCCTGCCCTTGTACAGTTTTAGAAAGAGTAGAGCAGAGGGGCTAAACCCACACAGTAAGCACCCTGACTGTATAGAGCTCAGGAGACTGCACCCAGGTAAGTGTCCCAAACAGGAAGCACTCCAGGCTCATCCTATTTTGCCTCAAGATTGTGGTGAGGGAGGGTTTTCTCCAGATCTACCTCTTTTCAATAGCGTGCAGGAACTCATCGAATGTCCGGAAGGGGGTGCCACTCCCCCAGATTCCCAGCCGACTCATATAGATCATGTTCTTGGGCTCAGAGGCACCTAATGAATCAGAGAAACATGTGTCACATGGACAGATCTACAGATCCAATGACTATGCTGAAGACAGAGGGAGCAGGACAGCTCACTAGCTCCCGAGAGGTGCTTTTCTCTGAGTTACCATGCAAGTGTTCAGTGTAGACATTACCTGTAGCACTGGCATATACCACCCTAGCAAGAGGCAGCTTGTTCTGAAGATCTAGCACTGCTTTGCCCATTTTTGTGGAGCTGGCATTTTTAGCTTTGTGACACTCGTCAAACACAATCTACAAAGAATTAAAGGGTTAAGGAGGAAAATGGGCACTGGTTGAGTTAAAGCTGGCAGACTACAGATCCACAGCCTGAAAGAGATCATTCTACGCATTTGTATCATTAACCAGGTGGTGTTATTGTTATATCTCTGTGTGGTCATAGTCAGTTTAATTACATCACCTTGGATGAAACTCCTTCAAGAGAGAATTAGCAAATCATAATAAAGAAAGAAAGAAATAATATGAAGTTACAGTATCAGGTGGAAATAGGAGGAAAGTATGCACACAGAGAGGAAATGAGCAGACATAGGAGCGAGAAAGGAAAGGAGCATACGTAGGAGCGAGGGAGGGAAGGGAAGGAGTATACGTAGGAGCAAGGGAGGGAAGGGAAGGAGTATACGTAGGAACGAGGAAGGGAAGGGAAGCGTGCGTACGGAGGGGAAGGAGCAGACGTAGGAGCGAGAAAGGAAAGGGAAGCGTGCGTACGGAGGGGAAGGAGCAGACGTAGGAGCGAGAAAGGAAAGGGAAGCGTGCGTACGGAGGGGAAGGAGCATACGTAGGAGCGAGGGAGGGAAGGGAAGGAGTATACGTAGGAACGAGGGAGGGAAGGGAAGCGTGCGTACGGAGGGGAAGGAGCAGACGTAGGAGCGAGAAAGGAAAGGGAAGCGTGCGTACGGAGGGGAAGGAGCAGACGTAGGAGCGAGAAAGGAAAGGGAAGCGTGCGTACGGAGGGGAAGGAGCAGACGTAGGAGCGAGAAAGGAAAGGGAAGCGTGCGTACGGAGGGGAAGGAGCATACGTAGGAGCGAGGGAGGGAAGGGAAGGAGTATACGTAGGAGCGAGGGAGGGAAGGGAAGGAGTATACGTAGGAACGAGGGAGGGAAGGGAAGCGTGCGTACGGAGGGGAAGGAGTAGACGCAGGAACGAGGGAGGGAAGGGAAGCGTGCGTACGGAGGGGAAGGAGCAGACGCAGGAACGAGGGAGGGAAGGGAAGCGTGCGTACGGAGGGGAAGGAGCAGACGTAGGAACGAGGGAGGGAAGGGAAGCGTGCGTACGGAGGGGAAGGAGCATACGTAGGAACGAGGGAGGGAAGGGAAGCGTGCGTACGGAGGGGAAGGAGCATACGTAGGAACGAGGGAGGGAAGGGAAGCGTGCGTACGGAGGGGAAGGAGCATACGTAGGAACGAGGGAGGGAAGGGAAGGAGTATACGTAGGAGCGAGGGAGGGAAGGGAAGGAGTATACGTAGGAGCGAGGGAGGGAAGGGAAGCGTGCGTACGGAGGGGAAGGAGCATACGTAGGAACGAGGGAGGGAAGGGAAGCGTGCGTACGGAGGGGAAGGAGCATACGCAGGAACAAGGGAGGGAAGGTGCACAAAGAAGTGAGGGAGGAAAGGAAAGTGTGCACAGAGGGGACAGGATCATATATAGGAAGGGAAGTGTGCACAAGGAGAGGAAAGAAGCATACATAGGAATGAGGAAGGAAAGGGAAGTGTCAACGAGTTGGAGAAAGGAAGAAAGAATGAGTGAGTGAGAGTAGCATGCAAGGTAACAGTGAAAAGGAGGAAAACACGTGGGGAAGGGGAAAGATAGAACAAGTGTGCAAGAGCAAAGGCAGGAACGTACATAAGGGGGTAACGCAGCAGAAAGAGTGGGAAGAGGCGAGCAGGAGCTGGAGAAATGCCTGCAAGTGACAAAGGCAGGAGGAGAAACTAGGACATTTGGATACGGTGATGAATGAACAGATCCCTTCCTCCAAGTCCAATAACTTATGCTTTTTAGGATTTTGTTTTGATGCTTTTATGATATTTTGTTGTTTCTATGTTGTACATTGTTGTGGTCTTTGTCCTTTTCTTTGCAATGTTAAGATAAATGCTGAAAGCAGGACACAATAAACAATTTGTTTGGTAAAATCCTTAATAAGTTGAATACATACATAAGAAAATCAATGTCACATTTGCACTGCTCAGCTGATCTGCCTTTCAGGGGGAGCCAGGCCTACATTACCACCATTTTGATTCTACTATGGCCACTCTGACCAGGGTGCCCTAGATCCATCAGCGGTATAATGTAGATATGGTAAGTGGAATGAGCACTTCCGAGCTGATGCTTAAAGGTAGATCAGAAAGCAGAGAGAAAAAGCATGTTGCAGAATCTATTCCACAGGGTAGCACCAAGAAACAAGAAAGCCAGAAATAGGAATTAGCTTGCTCAATGTGGAATACAAGATTGGATGCAAGGGAACCAAAGATATCAATAGCCGAGATCAAGAGAAGTCCAGTAATCAAAGAGCAAAGCATACTTCCAATGGCAGGTGAGTGCTAAAAATGTGAACATAGTCCTATATTTAATGGGAAGCCAGTGAGAAAAGTGAGAATAATCGTGGCAAGTGGCAGAGCTTTATAAGAGATGGAGAGGATGATGTGAAGTGTGGAATAAGACCACAGAAGCAGTTATTAGTGTAATTCAGCTGAGAGGATTAAAAAAAAGGATTTGTTTTTCCCAAAGGATACAACTCCATCAAAGTTATTCCCACACCAATCCAAAATCTGCTTTATTCTGGTCCTGTGCTGCCCACCAGCTTGACTCTCACCAATCAGAGCAGAATATGTGGCAAAGAGGACTCCTGAGGTAGCTGTGTCACCATACCTTAACTGCAGGAAGAGCAAAGGAAGTTAATTGTAACGTTCCTTCTCCACATTTACTTAAACATTTTTTATATCCTGCTTTCAAGTCCTTAGACTAATCAAAGCGGTGTACAAATGAATAAAGTATACATTAATCACAGATACAATCAAATAAAATAACATTTAACATAAAAATATAATTAAAAACAAAAGAAGAAACACAAATAAAATCCAATCTAATCCCTGTTGCAGATATTATAATACCAGCCCTTCATCTTATTCGGCACCTTCGTATCATTTTAAAAAGAGAACCACAAGATCATAAATTTCTCCAGGTTTGATATACCTTTGAACCTTTTCTCGCAAATATTCTGGAGCTACCATGCCAGCTATCCTAAGAAGCATGATTGTACCCCTTTAACTTTCACTGCTCCTGCCTGGCTACTGTGTTATTGGGGGTTTTACTCAATCTGTGGTCTTCCCTTCCCTCTATTAAGTCCCACCCAGTCTTGAATTCACTGGTGGTCTGTTCCATATGTCTATCTATCACCCTCTCAGTAAAAAAAAAAAAAAAAAGTATTTTCTCACATTCCTTCTGAGCCTAATCCCATTATCAAACCCAGAATGCTTCAAAATACCAGTTAAATATACACCGGTGAACCTCATAACCCTCATTCCCTCCGCACAGACATTGATTTTTCTGTTTTGTTTTCTTAACCAGCCACCACTAAGCCTCTATTCTCGCTTTACCTTGTTCAAAGCGTGAACAGGAATGCAGACTGCATCAATGTCCTTCAAGTCCCTCTCGGCATCGTACTTGAGGTCATTGGAGACACTAAACCTGGAAGAGAAAGCACCGAGCACTAAGGGAAGAGGCAGCAAGAACTCTCTCTGCAGAAACAGAGAAGGCAGGACAGTGACAGAGGTAAGAGCATGTCAACAGAAGCAGCCTTACCAGAGGGACTTTATTCTCCCCTTCAGGTAATTTTCAAAGATGATCGCAGCGACGGTTCTTCCCTTTCCTACGCCAGCCCCGTCCCCGATGAGGAATCCCGCTCGCTGGCCACTGGACAAGGTAACCTCGTGTTGCTGCAGATAGCAAAGCCAGAGTCAGCTCTCTGCTGCAATCCTATCGAGCCCAAACCCACCTCTTGCACTCAAGTCGTTCAGAGGAACAGGTTTCACAAAGTCATAACTGGAGTCAACAGCAATAAATGCGCATGAATTGTCTGTCTGGGAACTGCCCTCCATTAATAGAGCTGAAAGCAGGCCCCATTGTTCCACAATGCACATATGTAGAGGCTTTCCAAGGAGCCTATTGGGGTACAGGATGGGGATGGGGGGGGGGGGGGGGGGGGGAGGAAACCACATGTAAATTGGTTTTTTTCAAATCTACATGCATTATTTTCTGAAGAAAATCTATCCATGCAAAAAGCAGGTACAAAAGTCCAAAATTTTAAAGTGAAATTACGTGTGCGCTCTCGCTTGTGAAAATTGGTGAAAAATCTGCGGGTAAAAAGTACTCAATGGAGACAGTTTGAAAATTGCCTCCTTAACTGTCCCGGACGTACCTGCCCCTCTCTTCCAATCTCTCTCTCATTACTAAGAGGGAAAGGAATACATGGATGTGATAAACTTAAATATTTTTCACACACACATGAAAGTCAGTGGAAATGCATAAACAGATGTCTCACAAATGTGCAGCCATGGACACTGAATTAAACACATACACAGCAGGAAGACAGGTAATACCTGATTACATCCTCTCCAAGATGAGACATACATACACAGCAGAAGGACAGAGGATACCTGGAAACAAGCTCTCTAAGATGAGACAGACACACACACACACACACACACACACACAAAGCAGGATTACAGAGGATATCTGCAAACATGCACTCCAAACTGACACACACAGCAGGAGGACAGGGGATTTTCTAGACACATGCTCTCCAGAATAAGAGAGAGACACACACACACACACAGCAGGAGACAGAAGATACCTGGACACAAGCTCTCCAGGATGAGACACACACACACACAGCAGATACCTGGCAGGCATATATAATGGCCTCCAGTTGTAGTGCTGAAAGGGACCCATTGTCTGCTGTCGAGCTGGGGAGAGACAGGGTGTAAGTGACGTCAGGAGGAGGGACGCTGGAGAGAGTGCTTGTTTCCACCACACGATCCGGATGGTGCTTTCCGATTTTTGCTGAAATAAACAAACATGAAGGAAAAGATCATTCCTATGTCCCATGAATTGTTGATGCATGCCAGCTCTGGAATGTGATAGCTGCCAGGATGGCATGATATAGCAAGGCAAGGGAGACATTTATTTTGTTATGGTGAGGGGGTGCAAGCACTCACATTTTGAAGGAACATAATCTGCATAGGTTTCTGCATGGCCAAGCTCCTCTGCCTCTGCCTCTTCCTCTTCTTCATCTTCTTCTGCATGATTCTGAGACTAAAACACACACAAAAAGATGGATGGGCCAATCAGGAAAGCAGAACCCCAGGCACCAGTAGCTCTTGCATTAGGAGTCACATGGTAAAGTGCTCACCAAGGCACAGCCCCAGGTGCAACTAAAACTTGTCTCTCATAGTGCTCCATCCCCTGGATCTCATGCAGACCCTAGCTGATAGCTTAGGAGCGACAGTATGAGCATATCCAGGGGGGCTGCCTGCAGGCCTCACCTGATAGCTTATGAGTGGCAGTGCAAGCCCACCTCTGGATCACCTGCAGGCCTCACCTGATAGTTTACGAGTGGTGGTGCGTTTATGATAACAGCCAAGTCATCCAAACTCTCTAATCCTGAGAAATGTCTGCTGGGAGAGAAGAGCTGAAACAGAAAATAAAGGCATCTCTTATTTATTTATTTATTTATTTTTATATACCGTTGTTCAGTCTGGCATATCACGACGGTACAAGAAAACAAACCGGTAACCGATCCAATGTGGCTAACAGCAAACAAACAAACGGTGGAATCGGTAAAAATGGACTTTATTGGATCTTGCCAGACTCTGGCCGAGTTTCGCTCTATGAGCTGCCTCAGGGGCTTTTTGAACCACTCGATTTGGCTCAAATCAGTGCAGACCTTGTGTGTAGCATAGTCGGAGGAACATGAGTTAACGACCTGATTTATCAGACCTGTTCTACAAACAGATGCTGTCAATCACAGACCACTGTGAGGATAGTGATATCGTAATTCTTCAGTGAACGGCATACAGCTACTCGCCACTCAAGACAATGCTGCAAAAAACGGGCAAGATCCAATAAAGTCCATTTTTACCAATTCCACCGTTTGTTTGTTTGCTGTATATCACGACGGTATACAGTGCAACGCAGTGCTAGTAAGAAATGTTACTTTACATTGAAACTTCATAACATTTTTTAACATTTATTTTATTTATTTAAGGTTTTTATATACCGGCATTCATGAAATGATCACATCATGCTGGTTTACAAATAAACAGGGGTGCAATAAATACATCAAAACAGAAATGACGTGTCGAAGAAAGCAGTTACAATTAACAAGGACTATTGAACTGGGATCAGAGGAAATAAAGATAGTTTAGCAGAGACTAAATTATATACAAGGAGATGAGGTACAGCTGCTGTGTTGGATATGTTGATGGCGAGATGCATTAATTTAAGTCCGGGACAATGGTAGTATTTTACTAACATTTAACTAACAATTATCTAACATTAATAACAATTAACTGACATTTAAGCTTGGAGTCACTGGGAACATTTTGCAAACAGTTTAACTAACACTGGAATCATTTCTAGTATGCTGACAGCCAAAAGAAACAAACCACCTGTGCCAGCAAAGTCGCAATGCAGGATTCCTCGTCCACTCCAGACCAAGAGGCAAGTGGATTCTCGCCCTGACTATAAAGCTGCCCTTGTTCTAAGCACAGACCCTTCATGCAGAATATGGGAGGTGGATGTGAATGAGTCAAAAGAAAGCAGCAGGCCTGGCAGGAAAACTCTTCTAATCTTCTCCAAGTCTCTCACATCCATCCAGGAACATTGCCAAGAGCTGCAGCTCCATTAGGCTACACCTAAGCACTCAGTATCTGGGATGGCTGAGTGCACGTGTTGGGCTGAGATGATCCCTCTGAACATTTTACAAAACATATAGAGGTCTATATTCAGACATAGTCCGGATAGCAAAATTAGCCACAAACGTATCCAGCTAACTTTGGAGGCATATTCAATCATGCACTTATGCTATTGAATATAGCCAGCTATTAGTTAGCTTGGTATTTATAGCGGTTACATTTAAGACAGCTCTTTGACTCGTTCAGACTTAGCCAGCTAAGTCATCTGGCTAACTCTGAATATTGGAGTTAGCTGATTACTTTAGCTGGCTAACAACTCCTCCCAGTTATGCCCCTGGACTTCCCCCTAACTTATCCAGCTAAATTCTAGCCGCCTAACACATTTAGCCGAATAAGGGCTGAATATAGCCAGGTAAGCTTTTGTATATGGACCTCAATTTGTTTTTCCTTTCCTCCAAGCAATAGCACCAGTGGCAGCAGAGGATCCCGCATCCCAGCAGCATCACTAGCGGCTGACGAGGCTCCCACAACCCAGTGGGCAGCACCACCAGGTGAAGATATTCCAGGCCCACACAACTACAGGCAGCACTTCATCTTCAGGACAAATAAACTGTTACAACAGAATCCCTACACAGGATGCCTCTTAATCTGCAGCACGTAACGATTTCAGTATAAAATCTCTGCTTCTGGTGTATCAGATTGTGAGATGTTTTCAGAATGGAAAAACTTACAAGGAATAAAAGTGAGACATCATAAATCCTGGAAAAACTTTTAATGGATTACATAGGCAGTTCCGAAGGGAAAATAGGAAGCCCTAAAAATGTAACTTTTTTTTTTTATTTAAATCTTTATGGATCATGATAAAATGTTGCAAGACACAGTGTAGTATTTTTCCATGTCTAATCAGAACAGTTATTTTCAGAGGTAATTTTCACCCTCTCCCTCCATTACTCATTTCAGCATGAGCAAATATGCAAAACATCTTCATGTAACAATTAGGATTAAACACAGCCAACGAGCAATACGGCGAACAAATGACAGTTAGTTAAAAATCATTTAGAATCAAACTCCTAGTCCTGTGAGGTAGAGAGTCCAGGTATAAACTCCGATTGTTAAACAGCTTACAAGTGACGCTTAATTTTTCCGTAACTGCAAGACTATGTAACGCATTTCTCCAGCGCATACAACTAGGCGAACCAGGCTCTCGCCAAGAACATAGAATTACTATTTTTTTTTTTTTTTTTAGGTAGAAGGAAGTTCCTTTTCAACCATAGATTTATATTGTTATGCCCAGCAAGAAGACAAATCAGTGAACAAAAGCACATCAGCAGTACCTCCAAATCTCCGATTTACTGCACAAGACCAAGAGGTATAACCCAAGATTCCAACCTTTGACATACATTTAATACATAGATCAGATGAGGCAAAGTTGATTAAAAATGAGCACTTTTGTGAAATACAAAATCTTGTTAGAAATTTATACTGGGTTTCTCTCAGTAGCATATTGCTGGCTGTGGAGTTAATGACAGCGAAACACTGAGTTAATTTCTTGTTAGTGGCTTCTATATACAATTCCTGTTTCCAATTCTGTAATAAAAAATCATAATCAAATTCTGCTTCTGTCTTTTACCATTTTACGTGAAGCTGAAAGAAATCAGAGTTGCTTACCTGTAACAGGTGTTCTCCTAAGACAGCAGGATGGTAATCCTCACATGTGAATCCCTATCTTCAGGCTGCTCCCCAAACCAAAAGGGGACCAACCAGGTGCCAACAGGCACAACAACCACAGTGCTGTTGGTAACAGAGGGGGAGACAGACTGAACCCAAACAATGGGCCCTAGGTAGAGTTGGGTTCTACACCTCAAAGAGATTCCGGAGGACAGACTGGCCGAACCTACTGTCACGTTGGCCATCTCTGTCCAGACAGTAGTGAGATGTGAATGTGTGGCGAGAACTCCACATCGCAGCCTTGCAGATCTCCTCCACAGGAACTGCTTGCAAGTGCGCCAACAACGTTGCCATGGCTCTGACAGAATAAGCCTTGACATGACCCCCAAGATGCAGTCCTGCCTGGGCATAACAGAAGGAGATACAATCTGCTAGCCAATTGGATAGTGTCTGTTTGGCAATGGTAACTCCCAGTCTATTCCTGTCAAAAGAAATGAAAAGTTGGGTGGACTGTCTATGGGCTTCTGTCCACTCCAGATAAAAGGTTAAGGCTCTCTTACAATCCAAATTGTGCAGTGCTCGTTCACCTTGGTGGAATGGGGTCTGGGAAAGAATGTTGGCAGGACAATTGACTGATTAAGATGGAAATCTGTCACCACCTTAGACAGGAACTTAGGGTGTGTACGCAGGATCACCCTGTCATATTAAAACTTAGTACAAGTTGGATAAGTCACTAAGGACTGGAGCTTGCTGACCTCTGCACACTGAAGTGACCGCCACCAAAAACATGGCCTTCCAGGTCAGGTACTTCAGGTCACAGAGGTTCAAAAGGAGCTCCCATCAGCTGAGCTAGCACCATGTTGAGGTCCCAAGACACAGCGGGTGGCCTTAGGGGAGGCTTCAATTGAAGCAGGCCCCACATAAACCATACAACTATGGGCTGTTCAGAGATGGGCGTACCATCTACACCATGGTGGTACTCCAATTGCACTTACATGAACTCTAAAGGAATTGGTTTTTAGGCCAGCTTCCGAGAGGTGCAGAAAGTATTCAAGCAGTTTTTGTGTGGGGCAGGAGAAAGGATCTAGGGCCTTCTTTTCACACCACAGGGAAAACCTCCTCCATTTCAGTCCGTAGCACTTTCTAGTGGAAGGCTTTCAAGAAGCTACCAGGATTCGAGATACATCCTCTGAAAGATCAAATGGCTGCAGGATTAACCTCCCAACATCCAGGCTGTGAGTGACAGGGCCTGGAGGTTGGGATGTCAAAGCCTGTGAAATAAGATCTGGGGAAGTACCCAGACTGATTGGTTCCAGAAGGACAACTGCCAAAGGAGCGGGAGCCAGACCTGTCTCAGCCAATTTGGGGCTATGAGGATCATAGTCCCTCAGTCCTGTCACAGTTTCAGAAGAGTCTTTGTCACTAGCAGAATCGGAGGATACACGTACAGAAGGCTCTTGCCCCAATGGCAATCAAAGGCATCGGAGGCTGCTTTGCTCTCTCTCCTGTATAGGGAGCAAAACTGAGTCATCTTCTTGTTGCAGGGTGACGCGAACAAATCCATGTCCGGACTTCCCCAGAGACAGAAGATCCGATTCACTAACCCCTGGTCCAGAACAAGTGTGGGGCCTGAAAGAATGACTTAGTCTGTCCGCTACCATGTTCTCCATACTGGCCAGATACATGGCCTGGAGCACTATCCCCTGGGTCAGAGCTCAGGACCAGATCTGAACCGCTTCCTGACAAAGGAGGAACAGTAGTGTGCCTCCCTGCTTGTTGACATACCACATTGCCACTTGGTTGTCTGTCTGGATCAGGACATGTATGTTGGATAACCAATCTCTGAAAGCCCATAGAGCGTACCTGATCACCCGGAGCTCCAGGAAGTTGATCTGACACTGTGCTGCCTGAGCGGACCATAGACCCTAGGTGCAGAGCCTGTCTACATGGGCACCCCACTCCAGGCTGGAAGCATCCATGGTAAGGACAATTTGGGTAGGCGGAGTTTGGAAGGTGACTCCCTGTTCCAAATTTGAGAGAACCCACCACCAGGAAAGAGTCCTGGAGCAGTGGAGTGATTCGGATGTGAACCTGGAGGCCCTGAGTGGCCTGGGGCCAGTGCAACTTCAAAGTCCATTGGGCTCTGCGCATGTGGATCCGTGCCAGGGGAATAACATGGACTATTGCGGCCATGTGGCCCAACAACTTCAATAGGTGCCATGCTGATACCTGCTAGCTCTGTTGAATAGCCCCCGCAATATATGCCAGCATAAGAGCCCTGGTGCATGGCAGGAAGGCTTTCACCTGAGCCATGTCTAGCAGGGCTCCAATGAAGTCCAACTGAGGTGATGGGCTGAGAAGGGACTTTGGGTAATTGATTACGAACCCTAGTGACTCCAGCACCCGGATGGTCAAGCACAGGAGTCGCTCTGCCCCTGCCTGAGAGGTGCTCTTGATCAGCCAATCGTCCAGATAGGGGAAATCTTGCACTCCCAGCCTGCGGAGGTGCACTGCCACCACGACAAGACATTTTGTGAAGACATATGGGGATGAAGCTAGCCCGAATGGCAACACTTTGTACTGGAAGTGCAGTTTTCCCACCACAAATTGGAGATACTTTCTGTGATCTGGAAAGATCTTAATGTAGGTGTACGTGTCCTTTAGATCGAGGGAGCATAGCTAGTCCCCTTTTTGCAGGAGGGGAATCAGGGCACCTGGGAAACCATCTTGACCGTTTCTCTTTTCAAAAACGTGTTCTAAGGCCCTTAGGTCTAGGATGGTATGGAGTCCCCCTGTTCTCTGTGGAATCAGGAAGTTCTAGGGATAAAATCCCCACCCCCATTGGCTTGGCGAAACAGGCTTGACCGCTCTGGACATTAAGAGGGGGGAGGAGAGCTCCACTAGTAGTTCCTCCTGATGCATTACTGGCCCCCAAAATGGGCACGGAAGGCAATTTGGCAAGACACCCAAAAGATTCAATTGGTACCCCTGACGGATGATGGACAGAATCCATTGGTCCGAGGTTCACAAAGAACCATAGCCTTCCCCCCACCGGAGAGTCCATCATCCTAGGTATGGGCAACTGGCGTATGGCCCCCTACAACCCAGTCAAAATCCCATCCCTGGAGTTGACGAGGAGCCAGCTGGGGGCTTGGGGGCTGTCTGCTGCTTAGGGCGGCTGCAAGAGACCTACTGGTATTGACAGGAGTGAGGGGGCGGAGGATAGTACTTCCCCAAAATGGCACAGAGGAGAATTTGGTGGGACACCCAACAGATTCAATTGGTACCCTTGACGGATGATGTACAGAACCCACTGCCCGACGTTACACTGGGCCACTGATCTACAGAGAACCGCAGCCTGCCCCCGGCCCAGAATCTCGGGTACGAGTGGCTGGCATATGCTCTCCATGATCCAGTTAAAACCCTGTCATGGGATTTGGCTGGGGCACCAGTTGGGGCTTGGGAGCTCGCTGCTGCCTGGGACGGCTGCAAAAGCCCCCCCCCCTCTGTGAATGGGAGCAAAGGGCCAGAGGACAGTACTTCCTCTGGCGATAGAAAGTCCTCCTCTGTCACTGCCTTGCAGACCTCCTGGCTGAGGAGGGCAGGTCCGAAGGGCTGGCAGAGAGATGTTGGAGGGTCTCATGGTGATCCCGCAACTGGGCCACTGCATCCCTCACCTCATCTCCAAAGAGATTCTCTCCTGTACACAGCAGGTCAGCGAGTCTTTCCTGTATCTCTGGTCAGAGATCTGAGGCCTGCAACCATGCCATTCTGCTGGCACTAATTCCCGTTGCAGAGACTCTTGGAAACATCGTAGGTGGAATGCACCTCGTGTTTTCCCACACTCCAGGCCCTGACACACCAGTGACAGAAAAGCGTCTTGATGCTGTTGAGGCAGCTGGTTGGCTGCCTCCTGCACCTGCTTCCAGAGGGTGGGAGAGTATTGACTCGTGTAGAGCTGGTAGGAGGCAATGCAGGCTATAAGCATTTGCCCTCTAAAAGACTTTTCTCCCAAGAGCATCAAGCACCCTGTGGTCTCTCCCCAGGTGGTGCCAAAGCATGGTGCTTGGCTTTCTTGAGAGCAGATTGAATCACTACAGATTGGTGTGCCAGCTGACGCTTTTCGAATCCGGTAGTCTGTTGGATGAGGTAAACCCCATCAGCCTTCCTGTGAAGAACTGTGGAGGGGGTGTTCCCAAATCCTCAACAGCAACTCCTTAAAGATCTCATGTACAGAGACCATCACAATCTCCTTAGGAGCCTCCACATATTGCAGGATTTCCAGTATCTTGTGTCTGGCATCCTCCTTCATCATAACTGAAATAGCATGGCTTCCACCATCATCCTCACAAAACCTGCGAAGGTCAGTTCCTCAGGCGGAGACCTCCTTTGGTCCTCTGGAGGAGACAGCTCTGAGGGGACAACCTCCGAGTCCTCAGAGGAAGATTCCGTAGTGTCATTCCCCAGGGGTCATATGGGGTCTCCTCACTGACATCTGCAGGGGAGGGGGCCCTAGGTGCTTAGCCTTCGTCCAGTGGCATAGGCACCAGTAGCACCGGTGCTGGCCCCGGTAAAGCTGGATTGGGGGCGATAGGCCACAGTGTCCCCACCAGCCTCGATGGAGCTTCCTCCTCTGAGAAACCGGTGACAAGCACCGCATCAGTCGGGGAAAGCATCAGTGTCCCACCGAGCATTGATGGTTCCCCAGGAACCAGCTCCTGCTAGGTTGGTATTGCACCAATAAGCACATTGAGACGCTCCAGCAGCAGTTCCAATAGAGACAGCATGGGCACTGGTGCCATCAGAGCCGCTGGCTTGGGGCCCTGCAGCACCCGATCAACTGCCAGCTGAACTCTGTGCTCCAACTCCTCCTCGAAAGTTACCAATGCCAATATGACCTGGGAGGCAAGAAGGTTGGCCAGATCTTCCTCGGATCCGAGGTGGATTGACGACTGAGACCAAAACCTGTGGAGACTGTCGCAGACCCCCAGCATCAATGGAGGATAGGCACTCCTTCAGAGCATTACAGCAAGTGCCTGTGCCAGCCAGAGCCTGGCACCGTGCATCGATGGTGATTGGTTCCGATGCTTCCTTGGCTTCCCTTTGTGCTCAGTCCAATCTTTCCCCGGTGCTGAGGTCGAAGATGACAAATCTGATGTCTTCGACCTGGAGGAGACGGACTGTGGCCAGTCTCTGGTGCCCCTATCTAACGACGGCATCGATGGAACACACGGCCCTGCCAATGTCGATGGCTCGGTGTCCATTGGTGCGGCTCCATGCTCCTTCGGCATTGATGCCACAAATGCAGATGTCGATGGCTCGGACTCTCTCACCCCAAAGAGCTTCTTGATCTTGTCAAGGCGAGCGCAATTTCCCTTCAAGGTCATTTGGTTGCAGAGGCGACAACCCCCCCCCCCCCCCCCCCCCCAACGTCGTGTGATGCCTCCAGGCAGAAGATGGACACATCATGCGGATCCGGGATGGACATAGTTCTCAGGCACTGAGGGCATCAGTGGAAACCCAGTGAAGCATGGTTGAAATGAACTGAAGGGGTGAAACCGGCAATGGCGGTACAATCAATACCACTGCCACAGGGAACAAAACGAAAATAAACTTACTGAACAGACAAAAAACCTGACTAAGAAGCTGGAAGGAACCAGAGAGGGACCCGGACGCGAAAAAGGAAAAAAATTTCCTTCACTTTTCTTAAAAAAAAAGAGCACAAATTCAGAGAACCACGAGATGACAGCTATGTAGAAAAAAAGAGACTGAAGAGGGATCCCACATGGACCCATGGATTAGGGCATGCTCAGTATGTCCAGTCAAAGTTCTAGAAAGTCTGACATAAGTTTTCCGTGCCAGGCTCCATCCGATGATGTCACCCATGTGTGAGGATTACCATCCTGCTTGTTCTCGGAGAAACAGTCAGAAATCAATACTGAATGTCAATATCCAGTGAACAGCTTATATGAGAGTATGTGTGAACACATCATACTTGAGAATGTGCCTGGATAAGGATGTATCATTCCAGTATGTAGAAAGAATGGGATAAATATTCAGCTAAAAAAGTTAGCTGGATAAACATGTCCGGCTAACTAAAGCTGGGATATTCATCGGTGCAGTTGCGCCACTGAATATACCCAGCTATCTAAAACCCTGCTCAATAGCAGGTTTAACTTATCCGGCTAACTTATAAGACTGAATATCGGTACTTATCGGCTAAGCGATGGCCGCTGAATGGGACCAAACATTCAAACAGCTCCACTTAGCTGAAGCTTATCTGGCAAAGTGGTGCTGAATATCGGCGTCAAGTTGTATGGGTACATGTGAATTTGACAAAAAAAAGTGTGTGTATTTTTTTTATTTGATTTTTACACAATTATTAAAGACATTCTGGGCTCGATATTCAGAAGAAAACAGCTAAAAGTTAACTGGATAAATCTTATCCAGCTAACTTACATGGGGATATTCAACAGCATGGCTATGCTGCTGAATATTCCTGTATTTGGTGCTATTTAGCCAGATAAGCTATATCTGGCTAAATAGCACCAAAGTGGCTCTATCTTTGAAGATATCCAGTTAAGTAGGAAGTTATCCGGCCATACACGGCCAGATAACTAAACAATCTAACCAGCCATATTCAAACATAATCGGTTATGTTTGTGTTTTTTTTTTTTTAATTATCCGGCTACATGCTTATTGAATAGTGACCTGAAAATGTTCACAACATGTATAGAAAGTGTCGATTATATCCCATCATCAATCTAAAGCCAGTTCATCAAATAATACATGAAATAGTTTTCAGCAACTTTTCTAACCTTATGTTTGGGTCCCTGCCTCCCCCATATCCTCTCTGCAAACCTTCTTTTAAGATTTATTTATTTAAATGTTTTATATACCGTCATTCCACGCGGACTTCACAAGATGGTAAGGGTTTACACAAAAACATTCATAGATAAAAACAGCATACAAGGTAAACTCGTGCATAAAATAAAGGATTAATAATAACATAAAAACAATTCCAGAGGGATATTTTCCAGAGCATCTTGTTTATCAATTGTGCTGTCTGAATGATAAGGCTATGTTAAAGTTACGGGCATTATTCAGGTCACGCTTGAAATTCTTAGTTCTTCTGGCTCGGAGTTCCTGAGTTTTGGGCCAGCCACAGATAACAGCCTGTCTCTTCTTTGAGTCAAATGAGTCTCTTATTGTAGGGATTTGTTTTTAAGAGATCTTTGTTTTGAGATCTCAGCTGTGTTTTGGAGTCTCACTTCTAGTAATCCCGTTATTGTCACTATTTAAGCTGTTTGAATATTATTGTTAATACTTTACGATAATTTTAGAACACAGCCCAGATAGTTCTTTTTGTGCTCCTCTTTCATTTTCCTAAGAAAAATCCATTTCCTGCAAGCTCCACACCTGACTGATCCCATCATTGAAAAAAGGAGGAGAGCTATCCTTCCACTGAAGTGAGACAGCACTACACCCAGTCAATAATAATTTTGTTCTTTTTATTATGGGACCGCTGCCACGATCATTAAATTTTTTTTTTTTTAGCATGAATTGTTAGCTCCCTTATTGTGGTTCAAAATCATAATAAAAAATTTGTAAAGCCTTTCTCTCTGGCAGTGCCTCGCACTTGACTGGATCTGCATCCTACAGACATTATTCAGGTGTACTGCCCACCTGCAGAAACTTTGCTTGGGGGGGGATGTTCTGCTTTGCTGGGCCAGTACCCAAAATTGCCAGTGTATCCTTCCTTCTCACAGAGACACAATCAATCAGTTCCATGCACTGCTGGGTCCTGCCAAGCCAGATGTGCAGTCGCCAGGGCTGAAAGTCTCTCTGTTCGCGCCTTCACTCACCTCATTTTGGTTCGGAGGCTGCTGGTGTGTGCTGATGTCCCATATGGTTGGCACCTGGTTCAGTCCGTCAGCTTGCAGAAATTCCTGGGCATCAGCTATATCTGACAAAGAATCTGCAGGAGATGAGAGGATGGAGTGGTTGGAGAGCTCATCCAAGTATGAGGAGTCCTGAAAAAGAAGAACAGTTCGTCACGGACGTCCAGTTCCACCCCTTGTGACCAAGCCACATCTGCCCAGGGAAGCCTCCTCTTTCACAGCAGAGAGCTGCTGCAACCGCCTGTGAAGCAAAACCTGACTCAAGAATGGCTAAAGAAAGGTGAACATCCACCTAATAAAGAGAGACTGATAATTACAGCACAAGTCCATGGACTATGGACAAGATGGCTCACAACAAAAGACTGGAAAAACAGACAAATGCAGATTCTGTAAAACAGAACCGGAAACGGTGACATCTCGTCGCTGGGTGTGACGTGCGAGATGTCAGAAGGCCTGTGTTACAGAAAGGCACAATAAGCTGGTACAGCTCATCCACTGGCAACTGTGTAAACCCTATAACATTGCTGTACACAGAAAAGCAGCACTGGGATCATGACCCTGACAGAATTGTAGAGAATGAAGAAGCTGTGATCATCTAGGACATTACTATTCCAACTGATTAAAGACTTGATGCAAGAAAACCAGATATTACAGTAATGGAGAAAAGCACAAGAACACAAAAAGTCACCATACTGGGTCAGACAGAGGGTCCATCAAGCCCAGCGTCCTGTGTCCAACAGTGGCCAATCCAGGCCATAAGTACCTGGCAAGTACCCAAACATTAAATGAATACATCCCAAGCCAGTAATCCTTATTGATTAATAGCAGTTTATGGATATTTCCTCTAGGAACTTATCCAAACCGTTTTTAAACCCAGCTACACCAACTGCTGTAGCCTCATCCTCTGGCAATTAATTCCAGAGCTTAATTATGTGTTGAGTGAAAAAGAGTGACGTTACAAATAGAAGTGTCAGTCCCAAGCGTGGAATCTGTACAATGTTTGGTAGAGAAAAGTTTCCTCAAGTACCAAATGATGAATTGGAGACCCAAAAAATGTGGCAGAATGATACAGAACTAATCCCACCTGTTTGGCTGCCATCACGCTTGCCTGTATATTTCGCATTCTGTGAACTCTAGAAGGAGGTTCTTTTTATTTTTATTTATTTAAAACATTTATATTCCACTTATAACGAGTTCATGCTAAGTGAATTGCAGGTTAATAAAAGATAATAAAAATTTATATCACTATAAAATAACATAATAAAACATGCTAAAATCCTAATAATATCAGTCCCCACTATTGCTAAGCTACTACAGTGTCTCCTACTTTTGTATTAACAGTTTACATAACTATTACCCTAAAAAGTCATGAGGAAGAAAATGTCATTCCTCACTAGCATCAAAAGCTTCTACAAACAGCAGCACTTTTAGTTTTTTTCAAAACAAGTTCACATCAGTTATCAGCTTTAAATCATCTGGCAATGAACTCCAACACATGGGGCCACTGATGAAAAGGGCATGATTACGAGTCTCCTTATTACTTGGAACACTTAAGTTTTGGGACAATGATCGTAAAGATTGAATAGGAACATCATTTTTTTTTTATAACCTTGGCCCAAGTATTCAGGTGCATTTTCTTGCTGTGCCTTAAAAAAATAGCATTACTATTTTAAATTTTATGCACTGACTTTGCAGAGCAGGGGTGGATGTACTCATGGTGCGATGCATTTGTTAATTAATCTCACCGCAGAATTCTGCAAAGTTTGCATGACAAGAATGTGAGTTTTTTAGGGAGACCTGCATATAAGGAGTTAGGATAACCTATCGTTGTCAATATAAAGGCCTGCACTATCATGCGAAAAAATCGATTTTTTTTCCCCAAGAATGGGCTGAGGTGTCATAATTGCTTCAATTTAAAGTATCCAAGAGACAGAACTGACCTTCTCTGACAATGCACATATTAAGCAGAGAACTAGCTGTAAATCTGAGAGATTAAGACTATAACATACCCTAATCATGTACTTAAAAATTTATAGCCAAGTAAAATGTCCCTTTCCCAATGGCTAGAGCCAACCAATGTGAGAGGGCATCTTATACAGCACAGAGCAGCTCACTCGCAGCTCCTACAAACTCACTCTAGGAATCCAGTATGTTTTTAGATTTCAGGTTTGAGGGAATTTCAACAACTGCACCAGCAACAGATCTGAGATGCTTCAAGGGAATCTGAGGCTGCTCAGGAACGACAGGTGCTCCAAGCCAACAGTAGGAGGACAATGAACTCCAGAGTCCAGAAAGAAGAGAGGAAAAACAGGAGACCGTGACAATGGACCAAGCTCTATTCAACAATACAGTCGAAACCTACTCACAAGTCTCACCATCACTACTCCCACTTTTTCCCTCTTTCTTGGATTTAAAAAAAAAAAAAAAAAAAAAAGGAACAAATGGAAGCTTCGGTTCTAGCTGCATTCCTCCAAATTACATGGAAAACTTATTTATCTTAAAGTGATCTAAGTAAAACTACTGCAATGGCATTTCCCTTTGAAAAAGGAGACTACGATAATACAAGGAAATTAGAACAAAGGAATGGTTGCAAAGTTAAAGGTCTGCATGATGCCTGGATGCTATCTAAAAACACAAGTCTTGGAAGCCCAGATAAAATGTATTCCAAGCTTAAAAAGGGTCGAAGGAAGACCAAAAAACTGCCAGCATGGTTTAATGGTGAGGTGAAACAGGCAATTAAAGCCAAAAAAGGGAATCATTAATATAACGTAAAGTAGCATAAGTACTGGCAATGTGGATGTGGTGGTGGTGGAGTAGTAGTAGTAGTAGTAGTAGTAGTAGTAGTAGTAGTAGTAGTAAGACAGGCCAACAGACAATTTGAAAAAGCTTGCTACAGAGGAAAAAACTACTAATAAAAACTTTTTCAAGTACATTCAAAGCAAAAAGCCTGTGAGGCAGTCAGTTGGTCTGTTAGATGACAAAGGGGTAAAACGGGTGCTCAGGAAAGACAAGGAAATAGCAGAAAAACGAAATACATTTTTTGCCTTGATCTTTACCGAGGAAGATGTTGGGGAGATACCACCATCTAAAATCCTTGAAGGGGATGAGTCAGAGGAACTTAAGCAAATTACTGGAAAATGTAATAGATCGAAATGATAAATGAAACAATAAAAACACACACCCAGAGTCCTAAAAGAACTCGAACATAAAACTGCAAACCTGTTACTAGTAATCTGTAAAACAGCCATGATATGCAAAGACTGGAGGGTAGCCAATATAATGCTGATTTTTAAAAAGTTCTCCAGAACTGATCCAGTAAACAGATCTCTGAGCCTGATGTCTGGGATAGACAAAATGACAGAGGCTAAAATCAAAATTAGATATACGTGGCTTAATAAGAAAGAGTAAACACGGTTTTAGCAAAGGGAAGTCTTGCCTTACAAATGTATTACATTTATTTGAAGGTGTAAACATATGGATAAACGTGACCTAGTTAATGTAATGTATTTGGATTTTCAGAATCAATTTGACAAAGTCCTGCATGAAAGACTCCTCAGAAAAATTTTAAAAAGTCATGGGATATGAGGCAGTGCCCTATTGTGGATTGGTGGAGCCTCCCATAGATGACCACAAAATGAGTTTTCAGCAACTCCCATAGACTAAATTTCTTTATATGTCCGCTGATGTAAAACGGATCCTTAATCCGTAAATGAGACTGCAGGTGACGCAGGTGAAACCTGCAGATGATGAACTTGTGGAATTAGCCTGTCTCCTTTTGTGCTTGTGTTCATTTGGTTTCCAACCTATGGTCAGCCAAGTGACTGAGCTTTCACCATCTGACTCTGCCTAAGGTCGTGTCCTCCCAACTGTTGAGGTCTTCCTTATAGATTTTAAGGTTGTACTTCAGAGTGTCCTTGAATCTGAGGCGTGGTCTTCCCTGTGATCTGTTTCCACTTTTCAGTTGACATAGACCACATGTTTGGGAATTCTGTGTCCTCCCATCCTTATAACATGGCCTGCCTACCAAAATTAAGCTATTCTGGATTATCTGATTAAAAGTCAGAAAACAGAGCGGGACTACAAGGTCAGTTTTCCCAACTGGAGCAGGGCCATTAATGGAGTACCACAGGGATTGCTACTGGGACCTATGCTATTTAAATGTATTCATTAATGATCTAGAAAAGGGAACAAAGAGAGAGGGGATCAAATTTGCAGATTACACAAAATTATTCAAAGTTTTTAAAACTGCAGCAGATTGTGAGGGGCTGCAGAAGGACCTTCTGAGGCTGGGCATTAAATGTAGATAACTGCAAAATGATACTCACAGGGAAAAAAATAATCCCAAATACCGATATACAATGCTGGGTTCCATATTAGGAGTCACTAGCCAGGAAAAGGACCTCAGAGTCCCTGGGAACAATATGCTGGAATCCTCAGCTCAGTGATTGGTGGAGGTCAAAAAAGCAAATAGAACATTAGGAATTATTTGGAGAGGGATGAAAAATAAAAGAGAAAATATTATGACTTGATCTGAATTGATCCATGGTGTAACTGCATTTGAAGTATTATGTGCAGTTCTGATTACCCCATCTCAAAATAAATATAGAGGAACTAGAAAAGGTGTAGAGAAGAGCAATAAAAAATATGATAAAGGGGATTGAATGGCTCCTTGTTGAAGAAAGGTTAAAAGGTTGGGACTCTTCTCCTTGGAAAGAGTTGACAGAAGGGATATAAGAAGTTTATAGAATCATGAGTGGAGTGTAACAGGCAGATAGGAGTAGATTATACACCTTTCAAATACCAAAAACAAGAGGACACTCCATGAAAAACAACCAGCAGATTTAAAACAAATTTGTAGAAAGTATTTTTTTTTTTTATTTGGTACACAATCGAACTATGGAATCTGTTGCCAGAAGACACGGTCAAGGCAACGAGCATAGTGGCATTTAAAAGAACTCAGGATATGCGCTTGGAGGAATAGTCCATAAACAATCATTAGCCCAGTAGACTTGGGAAAGCCATTGGCTTTTTCCTGGGAGTGATGAACAAGAAACAGATTTACTGAGTCTTGTGACCCAGATTGGCCTCTGTTGGAGGCAAGATGCTGGGCTTGATTGACCTTGGTCTGACCCAGCATGGTATATCCCAAGACCAGTGGAAGCACTAGGCAGCTGCCTAGAGCGTCACTGTCCTGGGAACTGCACAACTTTGGCATTTCCTTCCTGCGGTGTAGGCCTGAAGAGGAAGTGATATCACGTGGGGCCGTGTTGGCAGAAAAGAGAGGCCACTGTGGCCTAAGAAACTAGGAGGCGGTGGCAGCCAAGCAGTGCCAGGCCCGCAGAAAAATGAAGGAGCAAAAGCTCCAGCAGTGGCGGCGCCCATGGGGATTTTGAAACGAACCACAGCAGGAGCTTCAACAGTGACAGGGCCAAAGAAATGAGGTGGAGTAGGAGAATGAACAGCCCTGGCCCAAAGGAAGAGGAAGCTGCAGCTGTGGCTTCTGCTTCCAGAGGTGAATAAAGTGAATAAGCGAGTGTGTGTGTGTGAGAGAGAGTGTGGGTGTGTGAGAGAGAGTGTATGTGTGTGAGAGAGTATGTGTGTGTGTGTGAGCATGTTTATGAGAGACAGAACACGTGTGTGATTGAGCAAGAGAAGAAACTTTGTGTGTTCAACGGCCACCCCCGCCACTTGCTGATCTGCGGCATTCTCAGGGCATCTGGAAAGCAAAAGTTCCCAGTTATGGACAGCATTGATTTTTTTTTTTTTTTTTAAATCCTTAGTAGTTTTAATTGTGTCTGTTAAATGTTAGAATTATTATTATTTAATGATTTTCATGTAGGACCCAAGAAGCAAATTGGAAGCCGATCAATAATGCTGGAAAGCAGGACAAACAGCAATGATTGGTAAAATCAGGGATTCTTTATTGGTGTTAGCCCGACTCTGGCCGAGTTTCGCTCTCTCAGGAGCTGCCTCAGGGGCTACTACAAGAACAATATTAAGAATTAAACATGACAGACATATATATATACACAAACAAATGAACATAGATATATGTCAATACATATAAAATGTCATCTACTTAAAAATGAAACAAAAATAAAATGAAGAACATATATAGATATCAACAGTAATCCAAAAGAATATGTCAAAAAACATTGTGTGCGCATAATGTGTAATATATATAAAAAACAAGTTACTTTTGGATTACTGTTGATATCTATATATGTTCTTCATTTTATTTTTGTTTCATTTTTAAGTAGATGACATTTTATATGTATTGACATATATCTATGTTCATTTGTTTGTGTATATATATATGTCTGTCATGTTTAATTCTTAATATTGTTCTTGTAGTAGCCCCTGAGGCAGCTCCTGAGAGAGCGAAACTCGGCCAGAGTCGGGCTAACACCAATAAAGAATCCCTGATTTTACCGATCATTGCTGTTTGTCCTGATTTTCATGTAGCAAGAACATCCACTGTTGATCTAAATATATGAGTGAATTTTCAAAGGAGCTGTGCATGTAAAAGTAGCAAATATACTGCAGTTTCTAATTATTAGCTTTTATTGCTGCTATATCACTCCATATGTAGCCATTTTCAACAGTCCAAAGTTTCTACAGTGCATAAATGGACTGCTGAAAATTGCTGCGATCTAATGTAAGTTCTTCCTAATAGCAAAACCCTGAACAGCACGACAGCCTTGACCTTCACACGCCAGGAAATTGGGGTCCCAGAGATAACCTTGTTCAAAGTTTATCATGATCCTGAACTGAAATAATATTATTTCTTTGCAGACTGTAGCTCTCTCCGACTCCCACATAAGAATGCACTAGGTAGGATACTATGGGACTGCAGGGGTGTCACCACCTTTGTGGTTAGAGATTTATAGACAGCAGCGAGGCGGCTGCAGGTCAGGCCAGATGCAGGAAGTAAAGAACAGGAGGAGGAGACAGCTGTGACCTCCCATGTAGGCTTGGAGTGCCATGAAGGAGGGGAGGAGAATGCTCATCCCGGTGTAAAGTCTGAAGAATGTGCTGCAGGAGACACGTCAACATGGGAGGAAATAGCAGAACTACGGATCAGGTTTCTTCCCACGTCACCTGCCTCATATATAATAAATCTGCAATTATATGGTGCTTTTCATTCAAAGCGTGTGCCAGCACAGTGAAAAAAGCAGCAGGGCTAGAAAGGACTCTGAGAAATGATGAGGGCCAGATCATCATTACTTTCACCCAGGGGTGACAGAGGGAGATAAAGTGACTCACCCAAGGTCACCATGACTCAGTGGCAGAGCGCGATAGCTCACAGACTAACTAGTCAGTGCTTTACCTATTAGAACACAGGTAGGCACCTCTGGTCCTTGAGTACCACAAACAGGTGTGGTTTTTTTTCAAGGATATCCACAATGAATATGCATGAACTATATTTGCATGTGCTACCTCCATTATATGCAAATACACCTCAGTCACATTCATAGTGGACATCCTGAAAGCCAGAACTGCCTGTGGCACTAGAGGACTGGCGTTGCCTACCCCGGTATTAGACGTTGCCTACACCACTGAGACCGGAATGGCCCCAGCAGCTGAGAGAAAGTCGACATGCTGGGTTTTGAATACCACACTTGTGATGTCTCAATCAGTCAGAGTGCATCTCTCGGATGCAGACCTCGCCCTCAAAGAGACACTGCCAGTACATGCAGGGAGCATTCCTGGGGCACACAATATACTTATTCTCGGCTTTTAACCTTTCTGCCTCTTCTTAGCTGACTGTGGTGTTTCGTTTCATCTTCCTGTGGGAACTGTCCTCAGATGCAGTAACAGGTGCTGACTATAAGAGTTGCCGTGACCAGTCTCCATTCACAACATTGCTGCCTGGTGCTTGGTTACCGGAAACCCCAACACCAGGCCCTGGACAAAAGACGAGAGGAGGCTGATGTTCCAGCCAGCGAGGGGACAGAATGACCAAAATAAACCTGACGACAGATGCCCAAGAAAAAAAGAGAGGGTCGTCCTCGGCATACCCTCAATGTCAGAATCCTGAGAGGAGAAAGGATGTTACTAAGGGGTGGGCGACACTCCAACAGGATAGATCACTAGGCAGTAAAATTACTAATGCAACAAGAATAAAAAATAAAAAAAATAAAAAAAAACTACAAAACAAAGCCACCTAGAAAAACGTGGAGAAGGAGACCACCATCCTCAGGAGCCTTACCGAATATGTATCAAATGGTCACAGCTCTTAATTAGAATCAGTCCTCCCATTAGTTTCTCCATAGTTTTTTTTTTTTTTTTTTAATTTTAGCTGGAAAAAGAAGTACAGCTGCTTACATTGGACTTTTGAATTTTAAGTGCATCAATATAAAAATTGAAAAATATGGAGAAAATAATGGGAGACTGATGCTTCTAATTAATTGCTGTGTTCCTTTGGTACATGTTTGATAAGGCTCCACATTTTCTCTAGGTGTTTTGTTCTGTGGTGGGGTTTTTTTTTGTTTTTTTTTATTCCTGTTGCATTACTAAGGGGAGTTGGTCACCCTGACATATTCTGATGTCAAAATCCCCATGAGGGGAATCACCCCTGGCAAGCGCAAATGGCAGAATCCCACGACGGGAGGTGGTCACCCCTGATATATTCTGGTGTCAGAATGTTAGGCATTATTCGGAAAGGAAGGGAGAATAGAACGGAGATCATTATAATGCCTCTGAATCAATTCATGTTGCAACCACTGCTTGAGAACTGTGAACAGCTCATTCGACGCATCTAAAAAATAAATAAATAACAGAACAAGAAGTACAGAGAAGGGCACAAAAAGTGATAAAGGGTGGCATGCTACCTTATGAAGAAAAGCATAACAGTCTGGGGCTCTTCTGATTGGAGAAGAGATGGGAGAGGGAATATAATAAAGGTTTATAAAATCCTGAGAGCGATGGGACAGGTAAATATTTTGATGTGCGGTACATTAATTTCTATTTGTTTTTATGATTCTTCATTTATTCTATACAAGCCGTTAAGCCCGTTAAAACGGGCTACATTAACATTTTTTTTTGGATCATTTCCTTCCCCCTCATTCTCCCTCCCACCTCCCCCACTCTCTCCCCTCTCCCCTCAGTCACTCCTCTCTCTCCTCCCCTCCCTCCTCCCCTCAGTCACTCCCCCCTCCTCCCTCCCTCAGTCACTCCCCTCAGTCACTCCTCCCTCCCCCCCCCAGTCAGTCACTCCTCTCTCCCCCCTCCCCTGAGTCATTCCTCCCTCCCCCCTCCCTCCTGTCACTCCTCCCTCCCCCCTCCCCTGAGTCACTCCCCCCTCCTCCCTCCCTCAGTCACTCCCCCCTCCTCCCCTCACTCACTCCCCCCTCCTCCCTCCCTCAGTCACTCCTCCCTCCCCCCCCAGTCAGTCACTCCTCCCTCCCCCCTCCCCTCAGTCAGTCACTCCTCTCTCCCCCCTCCCCTGAGTCACTCCTCCCTCCTCCCCTCAGTCGATCTCCCCCGAAGACCCGGAGCGGCGGCCCGAAGACCCGGAGCGGCGGGAGCGGCCCGAAGACCTGGAGCGGCAGGAGCGGCGGCCCGAAGACCCGGAGCGGCGGCGGCGGCATGCGCGCGAGGGAGGGACAGACTTCCTTCCGTCCGTCTGTCCCTCCCTCGCGCGCATGATGCCGCCCGCTCCGGGTCTTCGGGCCAGTGCCGCCGCCGCTCCGGGTCTTCGGGCTGGTGCCGCCGCCACTCCCGCCGCTCCGGGTCTTCGGGCCGCCGCCGCTCCGGGTCTTCGGGCCGGTGCCGCCGCCGCTCCGGGTCTTCGGGCCGCCGCTCCTACAGCGCCATTTTTATTTTTAAGAGGCACACTGTGACCGACATGCTCGCATGCGCAGTAGAGCTGCTCTCTACTGCGCATTTGCGGCACGGTCAACCTTCGTTTATTAGGTTGATGTTTGTTGTTGCTATCATCTGTTAAGTTCATTTTTAAAATTTGTGTATTAAGTCCATTAAAGTGAAGGGTGAGGTCCATATTCAAAAGCAGTTAGCCGGCTAACTCAGAAGTTAGATGGCCAAATGAAGATTTGGGCACTTATCGGGCTAAATTTTAGCCAGCTAGAATTTAAGAACATGCCATACTGGGTCAGACCAAGGGTCCATCAAGCCCAGCATCCTGTTTCCAACAGTGGCCAATCCAGGCCATAAGAACCTGGCAATTACCCAAACACTCAGAAGATCCCATGCTACTGATGCAATTAATAGCAGTGGCTATTCCCTAAGTAAACTTGATTAAAAGCAACTTTTCCAATCCGTTTTTAAACCCAGCTACACTATCTGCACTAACCACATCCTCTGGCAACAGATTCCAGAGCTTAATTGCGTATTGAGTGAAAAAGAATTTTCTCTGATTAGTTTTAAATGTGCTGCTTGCTAACTTAATGGAGTGCCCCCTAGTCCAGCGCTTCTCAACCGGCGTGTCGCCAAGCAGCGGCAGGTGTGTCGCGTGCTACCAGTCTCCCGCTGCTCTTTCCCCCTCTTCCTTCACCGAACAAGAGGCAGGATATCTTCCTCTGCTGCCGTTGCCGCCCGGGCTATCAGCACATTCAAGCCTGAATGGGAATGGCAGCAGTGTTAGTGGAGTCTGGCAACTGCGGCTGGGCCTACCCGCACCTGCCCCCACCCTGGCCCGGAACAGGAAGTGATGTACAGTGGGGTGCGCAGGAAGAAGAAAGAGCCAAGCTGCATGAAAAAGTAGCGGCAGCAACAGCCCCGAGCAGTAGCATGGGCTCGAAGCAAAATCAGAAGCAGCCAGAAATCGGCACAGGAGACAGCAGAATTAGCCTCCCATGGCAGATAGGATTCTTCTTTCTTGGGCCTGTGGGGGCTAGAGGAGGAGGCTGCTGCAGCTACCATTTGTGCTCGGGGGGGGGGGGGGGCAGGGAATGAGAGAGACAGGCAGCCTGCCTGTAAGTGAGAGAATGTATGTGTGATTGAGTGTGCATGTGTAACTGACTGAGAGCCTGCCTGTAAGTGAGAGAATGTATGTGTGATTGAGAGTGTGCATGTGTAACTGTGACTGAGAGCCTGTGTGTGAGAGCATTTGATTGAGATCATCTATGTAAAGTGTGTGAGAGAGCATGTGTGTGATTGAGAGAAACTGGTCAGAGAGGTGATGTATGTGTATGTAGGAGAGACAATGGAAGTGACTGGAGTGTGTGTGAGAGAAAGAAAGTGATTATGGGAATGAGAAGCCTGTGCATGTGGCGAGAGCTAGCACAGGAATAAGAAACCTGGGTGTGTGAGAGACACAGCATGGGAGTGAGAAGCCTGTATATGTAAGATAGAACATGGGAGTGGGAAGCCTGTGTGTGTGCGCGCATAAGAAAGAGTGTTTGGGAAGGTGACTAGTGTGTGTGTAAAAGAAAGACTGGTTGGGAGATGATTGGTATATGAAAAACAGAAACTGGTCATGGGGGTGTGACTGGTATGGTGTGTGTGTGAGAGAGACAGAGAGACTGGTCGTAGGCACTAAAGAAGAGGACCATGAGTACAGAGCTTCAGCCACTACTGCTTCTGGGGTATGCTACTGGCCTGCATGGAAGAGGAATAGGAGAGCTGCTGGAGGGGGGTTAGTAAAGGTGGCTTTTTAAGTTTATTTTTCTTGATTGACTGCCATTTTAATTACTGAATATTATGTGATGTGTCTGCTGTTTTGAAATATTTTATTGATATTTGGAGAATTTTAAATTATTTTTATTATGAGTTTTTAATTGTTGGATATTATTCTGTTCATAGTTGTTGTGAAACATTTATTCTGCTTATTAGTATAGTTATACAATTATTTCTGTGTTGGGATCTATAGCTGCTTGGCTAGTTCTGTTTTCCAAATAGGAGGTGTATTGGTGTTTAGGGCCTGATTTATTATTTGTAGTGTTGCCTTTTCAAGGGTAGGGTTGTTACTGTTTGAGTGCATTCCATAATACAGGTGTAACTGTGTGCGGATTAGTTTATATGCATTACTGCAGATCCTGGGAATATGTTAGGTCAGTTCTGTATAATTTACCGAGGTGAGATATTTTACTGTATCAGTCTTATTTGTTGTATTTTCTCAAGAGGACATGCATTAGTGATAAACTGCTGTCTTTTCATAAGTAGGGCTATTGAGCCTGATAGTTGGAGTTTGTGTTGCTGTTACTGAGATGACACTAGAAGCAGAATATATATTTTGTAAGGTGAGTTGTAAGGGGAATGTCATAATTCTGCTTCACATCCATAATTGTGGGTCAGGGAGTTCCTGTGGATGCAAACTGTACTTTTACATTTAGCCCTATGAAGGTCATGTGTTCAGTGTGTCACGCATGTGAGAACCATCTGTCAGGTGTGTCCCGACAGAAAAAAGGTTGAGAACCACTGCCCTAGTCTAATATCTGAGAGAGTAAATAACCAATTCACATTTACCAGTTCTAGACCTCTCATGATTTTAATGACCTCTATCATATCCCCCCCCTCAGCCATCTCTCGCAACTATATCTTTTTTGAGATGCGGTGACCAGAATTGTACACAGTACTCAAGGTGCGGTCTCATCATGGAGCGATACAGAGGTATTGCGACATTTTCCATTTCATTAACCATTCCCTTCCTAATAATTCCTACCATTGTTTGCTTTTTTGACTGCCACAGCACACTGAGCTGACGATTTCAATGTATTATCCACTGATGCCTAAATCTTTTTCCTGGGTGATAGCTCCTAATATGGAACCTATCATCATGTAACTACAGCATGGGTTATTTTTCCCTCTATGCATCACCTTGCACTTGTCCACATTAAATTTCATCTGCCATTTGGATGCCCAATCTTACACTCTCACAAGGTCCTCCTGCAATTTATCACAATCCAGATGTGATTTAACTACTCTGAATAATTTTGTATCATCTGCAAATTTGATTACCTCACTCGTCATATTCCTTTCCAGATCATTTATAAATATATTAAAAAGCACCAGTCCAAATAAAGATCCCTGAGGCACTCCACTGTTTACCCTTTTCCACTGAGAAAATTGACCATTTAATCCTACTCTGTTTCCTGTCTTTTAACCAGTTTGTAATCCATGAAAGGACATCACTTCCTATCCCATGACTTTTTAGTTTTCTTAGAAACCTCTCATGAGGGACTTTGTCAAACGCCTTCTGAAAATCCAAATGTACTACATCAACTGATTCACCTTTATCCACAAGTTTATTAACCCCTTCAAAAAAATGAAGCAGATTTGTGAGGCAAGACTTCCCTTGAGTAAATCCATGTTGACTGTGTTCCATTAAATCATGTCTTTCTATATGCTCTATGATTTTGATCTTGAGAATAGTTTCCACTAATTTTCCTGGCATTGAAGTCAGGCTCACCGGTCTATAGTTTCCCAGATCACCCTGGAACCCTTTTTAAATATTGGGGTTACACTGGCCACCCTCCAATCTTCAGGTATTTATTTATTTATTTAGTGCTTTTTTATACCAACATTCATGATACAGATCATATCATATCGGTTTACAAGGAACAGGGGTTTATAACATTAACATGGAGGAGAAAGGCAAAGTTACAATAAAACAAGGGTAATGGAACTAGGGAGAAGAAGAAGCCAGTAGCAGAAGGTAACTCGGTAACTATAACAAATCATTTACAATGTCTGAAATGGAGGGCACTGAATAGAAGGCATTAGTATATGAACTGTGGCATAGCTGAGACGGGCCTGAGTTAGGGGAAGGCTTGTTGAAACAGCCAGGTCTTGAGTTTTTTCCTGAACGTCAACAGGCAGGGTTGCTCTCTGAGATCAGGGGGGGAATAGCATTTCAGATGGCTGGTTCCGCTGTCGAGAAGGCCTGTTCTCTAGTGGCTGAATGATGGGTGGATTTGGTTGAAGGGGCGTGCAGAGATCCTATGTAAGCTTCTCTGATAGGTCTTGAAGAGGTGTGGAGTCTGAGTGGGAATTGAAGGCCGATGGGGACCTGGTGTGAATGGTTTTATGAATGATGGTGAGGGACTTGTGTAGGATTCTAAAGCTTATTGGTAGCCAATGCAGATTTCTGAGGATGGACGTGATGTGATCTCTTCTGTTGGTATTTGTTAGGAATCTAGCGGCCGCGTTTTGAAACATCTGAAGAGGTTTGGTGGAGGAGGCGGGGAGACCTAGCAGAATAGAGCTGCAATAGTCTATCTTGGAGAATAGAATGGCCTGGAGGACAGTTCTGAAGTCGTGAAAGTGCAGAAGAGGTTTAAGTCTTTTTAGCACTTGTAGTTTATAGAAGCAGTCCTTGGTTGTGTGATTGATGAACTTGTTTAAATTCAGATGGTTGTCAATTATTACTCCAAGATCTCTTGCTTGGGTGACCAGGGTGTTGGGGTGGGTCAGCTGAAGGATATCGCTGTCAGTCAGGAGATTTGAGGAGGAGTTCCATCTTGGCTGAGTTAAGTACCAGGTTTAGGCTGGTGAGGAGGAGGTTGATAGCTTGGAGGCAGTTGTCCCAGAACTTAAGTGTTTTCACAAGGGATTCAGTTATAGGGATCAGGATTTGTACGTCATTGGTGTAAAGATAGTGTTTTAGTTTTAGACTTGTTAGCAGCTGGCAGAGGGGAATAAGGTAGATATTGAAGAGAGTGGGGAACAGGGAAGAGCCCCGAGGTACTCCTAGTGAAGAATTGATGCGTGGGGACTCTTTGTTGTTGATTTTGACTTTATAGCCTCTATTACTGAGAAAAGAATCGAACCATCTGAAGGCCGTTCCTGTTATCCCAATGTCGGATAGTCGATTTAGGAGGATGGAGTGGTTCACTGTGTCAAAAGCCGCCGAGATGTCGAGAAGTACTAGTAGGAAGGAGTGTCCTTTGTCCAAGCCCATGATGAGGGGGTCTGTGAGGGAGATGAGGAGGGTTTCGGTGCTCAGCGATTTGCGGAATCCGTATTGAGTTAGGTGGAGTATTTTATGGTCTTCAAGATAATCTGACAGTTGGGTATTGACTAGTTTTTCTATAATCTCGGTGACAAAAGGCAGATTGGAGATAGGGCGGAAATTGTTGGGTTCCCTGGGGTCTAGGTTTGGTTTCTTAAGAAGGGGTTTGAGAGTGGGGAGTTTTAGAACATCAGGGAAGATTCCTTGTGATAGAGAGCATGTTTATAATATCAGCCAGAGGCTTGGAGATAGTGTCCGGCACCGATAGGAGTAGTTTAGTCGGGATTTGGTCGTAAGGATGGGTGGAGGGTTTCATTCTCTTCATTAGGGATTCAATCTCCAGGGCGGATCTAGGTCCAAATGATTCAAGTGAGGCTCCCGTATTTGAAAAAGAGGAGTAGGAGATAGGAGATGAGGTAGAGCTGGGGGGCAGGAGTGTTAAGAGGTTGGAGATTTTGCTCTGGAAGAAGGTTGCAAGTTCGTTGGCCTTAGATTGTGCTTGGTCGCCCAGGATGGACGGGGTGATGTTTTTGTGAGTTCAGATACGTAGGAGTATAGGGCCCTGGCGTCAAATACGAGGTCGTGAATTCTGAGAGCGTAAAAATCTCTTTTTATTCGTAGGGTGGAGTTCCTGTAGAAGTGGAGGGCGGATTTGTAGGCAGCTAACGTGTTGGGGCAGGGGGCTTTGCGCCATTTGTTTTCTGTCTAAGGTTTTGCTTAAGTTTTCGGAGTTCATTGGAGAACCACAGTTGTTTTCTGTTCAAGGCCGGACTGATTTTTTTGGCCGACAGTGGGCATAATTTGTTAGCTACCGATTCTGTGATGCTGTGCCATGAGAGTAGGGCCGAGTTGGGGTTTGAGACATCTAGGTTAAGAAGTTCTTTGGCTAGGTGTTCGCTGAGGACATCAGGGGTGCACAATCTCCTGTAGTGAAATGTGGATAGGAGGGGGTGAGAGGTAGGACTTTCTTTCATCGTGAGGGTGGTGATCATCAGTGAATGGTCTAACCAGGGGACTGGAAAGCATTCGGGAGGGTGGAGTGCGTGAAGCCAGAGTTTATGAAAATAAGGTCTAGAGTGTGGCCAGCTTTGTGGGTGGGCTTGTTAATTTGTTTGAAGCCCATGGCCGTGAGGGAGGTGAGAAATGCATCGCAGTTGGTAGAGAGTGAGGTTGAATCAACATGGAGGTTGAAATCCCCAAAGATCATAGCTGGGGAATCCAAGTTTATATACTTAGCTATGGGTTTCTACAATAGGGGAGGCATCTATGTCTAGAAGACCTGGCAGAGCATATATGAGGAGGATTTGAAGCAGGATAGATTTGAAAAGGCCTAATTCTAGTTTAGATGCAGACTTAGCTGGCTGTAGGGTTAGCCTCAGCTCTTTTTTGGCAGCTAAAAGAAGGCCGCTGCCTCTTTTTTTTTTGTCTGGGAAGTGAGAAAAAATCGTAAAGATGTGTAGATAGTTGATTTATCAATGCTATATCTGTAGGTTTGAGCCAGGTTTCCGTTATAGCGCAGATGTCTGGCTTTGAGTCAAGGAGATAATCATTGAGAATATGCGATTTCTTTGTGAGAGATTGTGCATTGAAGAGTGTCAAGGAGAATAGTGCAAGACCTAGGAGTTGAGTAAAAGGGGAGATCATGATTGGGATGAGAGTCCTGGTAGAGCGTGTCCGGGGTTGCTTGGGTGATTTTTCAATGGTGAGGAGACTGTGGTGTCATGCTTCTCTTGTCGTGAGGGAAGAGGATAAGTGCTGAATGAGCGTCCGTCTGCTGGAGAGCTGAGAAATGGATGAATGCTGAATGAGCGTCCATCTGCTGGAGAGCTGAGAAGTGGATGAATGCTGAATGAGCGTCCGTCTGCTGGAGAGCTGGGGATGAATGCTGAATGAGCGTCCGTCTGCTGGAGAGCTGGGAAGTGGATGAAAGCTGATTGAGAGTCCGTTTGCTGGAGGGTTGAGAAAGTGGACAATAGCTGAGCGGCGTACAAAGAGGCAGGTCCCTTTGTCGCGCACCTTTGGCGCTGGACGCCTAGGACGGTCGTCGGCCCTTTAAAGTGCTCGGGCGCGCCAGGACAACGTCGGGCCGGTGGGCAGAGCTTACTGCAAGTTCCAGGGGGGGTTGATTCATTCATCGGTCGCGGGCCTCTGGGGTGGCCTCCGGGTAAGTCCTAGCCCTTGACCCCGATGGGTCCACGCTGGTCGCGCAGGGCTGGCCGGCCAGAAAATGGCTGGCCTAGGACGGTTGTCAGCCCTTTAAAGGGCTCGGGCACGCTGGGATGACGTCAGGCTGGTGGGCGGAGCTTACCGCTGGTTCCGGGGGGGGTGGGGGGGAAGGGGTCGATTCGTGCGTCGGTCGCGGGCCTCTGGGGTGGCCTCCAGGTAAGTCCTAGCCCTTGACCCCGATGGGTCCATGCCGGTCGCACAAGGCTGCCAGAACAGGTAACGTTTCCAGAAGCTGTGGATTTCCACCTTTTACTATGGCCTGATATTACGGTAAACATGTCCAATGTTGCAGTCAAAGTCTGAAGGCGATGTCCTGAAAATACCTCGTCCTTTAAGTTCCTGCAGGTGATGGTGCGAGCAGCCTTGTCGAGAGACCCAGGCGCGGGAGGGAGGGAGGAAGCTGGCCAGCGTTGCCACCTTGCAGCTCTTGTAGCCTCCTCTTGAGCTGCTCCAGCAGCACTGTCTGCGCTGAGGAGGAGGGTATAATGGATGATATAATGATATAATGGATGATTTTAATGATAGGTTACAAATTTTAACAAATACATCTGAAATTTCATTTTTTTTTTTTTGAAATTTAAGTTTTTCATTTATTGAACCATTCAGCACATGAATAACACACAGTACAAAGAACCGGCCAATGAACAAAAGCATAGAAACCAATCTGGTTACAGAATTCAATAAGTTTCCAATAACTGTTTTTCTCCCTTCCCCCCCTCCCTCCCACCGCATGGCAGAATCTCACAAGAAACACCAATTCAGTAACAGTAGTATAAAGCTTCAGCAGAATACAAAATACATGGTTTGGAAATATACCATAGCAGAAGGTGATGATCCAGGTGTCCGGAAACAAAAATCCAGCCTTAACAGTCCACCAAAACAGAAACGATACATAGTATATAACAGAAAATGATAAGCTTCTTACAGTGTCAAGATGTAGTCAGTAAAGGGCTTCCAAAGTTTGTGGAAAGAAGTGTGTCTGTGATACTTGTCAGCTGTAAGTGATGCCAGGTGTTTATATGAGTGTAATTTTACTAATACTTCGGAAAGTGTGGGCAGGCGAGGAGACCGCCAATGAAGAGCAATAAGACTACATGCAGCAATAAACACCTGTATACACAATTTCTGTTGCATTTTATCTAGCGTATCGGGAAATACATGCAGTAAGGCCATCTCCATCACTGGAGAATTAAGAACCCCAAGCATATCGCTGATCATTTTAAAAATCCCTTCCCAAAATGGCTTAAGGATGGGACAGGTCCACCAAACGTGCTGGTATGAGCCTAAATCCCCACATTCTCGCCAACATGCGTCCGGGACCTGCGCATACATTTTATGAAGCTTGACAGGTGTAAGATACCATCGGTACATCATTTTATAACAGTTCTCCTGTAAAGTAGCAGATATAGAACAATGGCGGGCCTGTGAAGCAATAATGCTCCATAGCTCAGGGCTGATGCTATTGCCGAGATCCCGCTCCCATTGGACAATGTGGGTGCCAATTAGTGCATTGGGAGGATAAAATAATTGATAAATTTTGGATATAGACCCACTAAGGGCATCTCCTTGAAGGAAATATAATTCAAATAAGGTTCTCCCCGTGCGCATGTAGTTGCCTTTAATCGCGCTGCGAATGAAGTGCGCAATTTGTGCATATAGCAGACAATCCTTGTGATCTAAGTCATACAAAGTAAAGAGTTGCTCCCTAGGTATCAGAGAACCTAGCTGCAAAAGATGCCCCATTGTAGTGATCCCTTGCGCCGCCCAATGCTGCATGCGAGACGTTTGATAACCTGGTGAAAAGCTAGTATTGGTCACTAATGAGGATTGATAATAGTATCGGTGAGTACCCACTAATTTTTGCCTGGAATGGGCCCAGATCTTCATGGTAACTCCCAAGGACCAGGGTATCTGATATATCGGCAGCCACGTATTACGCGGCTGCCATAAAACAGCAGAGAGATTCATTGGTCCCAATATAGCCTGCTCAATAGTAACCCATTGCTTACGGGCAGCCAGTCGAGAAAAATCTAATACCGCCCGCAATTGGGCTGCATGATAATACCTTAAGAGATTTGGTACCGCCATACCCCCCTGAAGTTTAGGAAGATAGAGCACGGATTTGGATATCCGCGGGGGTCGGCGTCTCCAAATAAAATCAAAAATTCTTGTTTGCCATTTCCGTAACCTATTAGAGGATATAAACACCGGCAAAGATGAAAATAGATATAAAAATTTCGGTAACACCGACATCTTAGTTATAGCAATCCGTCCCAGCCAAGAAAAGGCGGATTTGTTCCATCGACTAAGGTCAGTAGTCACCTTACGGAGTAGCGGGTTATAATTTAGGTCGAATAGGTCTGTTAGTTTGGAGGATAGCAAGATGCCCAGATATTTAATATGAGATTTGGCCCATCGGAATGGGTATGTAGAGCCTAATGTTCTTACCAATTGTGGGGAAACATTGATATTGAGCAATTCGGATTTGTCAAAATTTACACGTAAACCCGCCACCTGGCCAAAACAGGAAAGTTCCCTCATCACACCCTGTAAGGAGCGCATGGGGTCAGTAAGGATCATGAGAATGTCGTCGGCGAACAACGACAATTTGTATTGCCTTTCTCCTATGGTGACTCCCTGAATATCCCCAGAGGCCCGCACTCGGGAAGTGAGTGGTTCAAGATATAGTGCGAATAATAATGGGGATAAGGGGCATCCCTGTCGGGTGCCACGCCCTATAGGAAAAACCTCGCCATAACCACTATTGACCTTGACTCGAGCCTGCGGGTGTTCATATAACCTCTGTATCCAAGTGATAAAATTAGGCCCAAACTCTAACTTCCGCAGCGTCTGAAATAAAAAAGGCCAGTGCACCAAGTCGAAAGCCTTTTCCGCGTCAAGGGACAACAAAACCGCCGGCTCCCCTGTCTCCTGCACCCACCACATAAGGTCAATAACTTTTCTAATGTTATCAGCTGCCATTCGCTTTGGAACAAAGCCGACTTGGTCGGTATGTACCAAGTCTGGAAGACAAGAGTTAAGTCGCAGCGCTAGCACTCGAGCCAGTATCTTAAGGTCTACATTTATTAAAGATATTGGCCGGTACGAGCTGCATTGGGTGTGATCCCTGCCCGGTTTAGGCAGCACAGTGATGCCCGCTACGTTGGCCTGCTGATGTATAGAGATACCCGCCTGAAGACTATTAAAGTATGCAGTCAGGGGCTCCGCGACTGTATCTACACATTTTTTGTAGTAGGCTCCCGAAAGGCCGTCCAACCCCGGAGATTTGCTAGGTTTTAGTGCTCTAATTACCGCTTCAACTTCATCTACAGAGATGGGCTCATCGAGCCTCCGCCTCTGGTCCCCAGTAACTCCGGGAAGAGAAACGGAAGCTAAGTAATCCTCTATGTCAGAAAGTGAAACAGTGCCCTCAGCTGAGTACAGTGTTTCATAGAAGCGGGAGAAGGCTTCCCGTATCCCTCCGGAGTCAGTGACAAGGCTACCAGTAGGGTGTCGAATCTTAGAGATACTGGATTGAGAGAGTTTTGCCTTTAATTGACGCGCCAAAAGCTTCCCCGCCTTGTTCCCCCCTTCATAATATACTTGCTTAGTGATGTCCATAGCATAAAGAAGCCTTTGGTTATCAAATTGTTGCAGTTGTGCTTTAAGAGCTAGAATCTTATGGTAGCATTTCTGGGACTGACTCTGCATGTGCGCACTGTTAAGCTGGCCTAGTTGGGCCAGAAGCTCGACTCTAGCTAGGTCCTTCTTCCGCTTACACGCGGTAGCCCTGGCTATCAAGAGGCCCCGGGCTACAGCCTTAGAGCAGTCCCAGCAGATACTTGGGGAAATATCAGGGCAATCGTTGTTAATAAAATACTCTTGCAATTGGGACTCCAGAGTTTTCACAAAGTCCAGATCTTGGAGTAAGGACTCATTCAATTTCCAAAATTTGGAACCATTATCACTGACTCCCAGGTTGACCTCTAGACTGATTGGGGCATGATCAGACCAGGTGATCGGTTCTATTTCAGGGCAGGTAACTCGATTGCTCAACCGTTTGTCTACTAAAAAATAGTCAATCCTCGAATAGCTATCATGTGGGGGAGAGTAAAAGGTATACGAGCGGGAGTGTGGATACCTATTTCTCCATACATCTATCAGTTGCCAGTCACCCAGGATGTCCCGTAACTGAGTCCGAGGGGCTTGTTGGGGCATACCTTGAAGCTTTGAATTATCTAACTCTGGATTTATGGTCAAATTAAAGTCCCCCCCCAAGATTAATGAACCCTCTGTGTGCTGCAGTAAGAGTCCTTGCAGGGTCTGAAAAAAGGCCTTCTGATCCACGTTTGGGGCATAGAGGGACACAAGTGTGTAAACTTGAGAACCCACTTGAATTTTGAGTAGTAAGTATCTACCAGCTGGATCCTCAATGTGTGACAGCACATCAAAAACTAAGCGAGAAGATATCAATATTCCCGTCCCTGTATATTTGTGCTTTGCGCAGCTGGCAGCAGCATATACGTGAGGGAACTCCCTGCATCCCAACAAATGAGTATATCTGCGTTTAAGGTGAGTTTCCTGTATAAAGGCGATATCCGCCTTAAGATAAACAAGTTCTTTCCTGAGAAGAAAGCGTTTTTTATAGGTATTGAGGCCCCTTACGTTAAGGGATATTATTTTAACCATTAGGAAATCCGTGGAAGCATACTCCACATGAACAGTACCACATAATTGGAGACATTAAAGACTGAGTACAAAGGAAAATAATAACTGGACACCTTTGGGCCATGACCCCCTCCCCCCCGAAGAAGCATAAAAGTAAGGTATAAGCAAAGTTACCGATGTGTGTAATGCATAGAATAAGAAGAAACTTCTGCCATAAATCCCCCCCTCCCCTTCCTACAGTGGTTCGCGGCATCCTGGCGAACCAAATATGGGAAACGCTGTACAGACAACTCAGACCCCCATCATAGATCCCCCCACCCCCGGTCCAAAAACACAGACCCAACCGTGAACATTTGAAACTGAAAAACGGCATTTAACCTTGAAAACCTTCATAAAGCAGTAGCTCCCTATAAAATTAGAAACCGGGCGCTCGCAGGGCCCAACAGCTGGACCCTCTCAACCAGTACTGCAAGTAAAGAGGGAATCTCCCTCCCATCATGTTAGGACCGCTATCAGCCCAGTCCCTCCGGTGTAACCTCAGATTGCGATTGTTGCCTGCGTAGTCTACCCCGTCCTGGCCCCGGGCGTCGCCATTTGGAACTCCTTGTAGACCCAGGTCCCTGCTGCCGGGGTTCGGAAGCCGAAAAAGGTGCGTCCAGCCCAGCTTTCTTAAAACATTCGATGGCGTCGGATAGAGACTTGACACGATAGGTGATACCCTTACGCTGAAAAATCAGGGCGAACGGAAACGCCCAGCGATACCTGATGTCTTCATTCCGAAATGCCGTGGTCACTTCTCGAAGCTGGTAACGCTTCTGCAAGGTGATGGGAGCGAGATCGTTGAACACAGAAATCTCCAAATTCTGCCATTTGACCACTTGTAGAGCTCGCGCGGCCGTCAGTACATCCTCCTTAATGCGAAAATGATGAAATTTTAAAATAATGTCCCGTGGGCGCCCATCTGTTCTCGGGCCCAAAGCTCTATGAGCACGCTCGAGATCCACCTCGGGGAAGCCCCGTTCCCCTCCTGCAGCGGGCTTATGGTTAGATAATATATGCTGACAAATAGCAATAGCTGTAGCCATGCAGTCATTATATAAATCAGACTCCGGTATGCCCCTTAGGCGTAAATTTGCCCTCCTCGATCTGTTTTCCAGATCCTCCACTTTTTCGGAAAGGAGATCTAGTTCAATGGTGACCCGGGTGTTTTGGGCAGCTAGCGATTCTGTCAATACCTCTTGGCCCTCCAGGCGGGTGTCCACGTCGTCAACCCGGCGTCCCAATGCATTCAAATCCTCCCTAACATCTGCGATGGAGGCTACAATTTCCGTTTTGTGAGCTTTTAAATCTGCTCTCAGTTCTATGAACCAGTTCCTCATTTCGGAACGTGTGGGGAACTCCGGCGGTCCTGAAGTCACTAAGGCTGTGCTAGCCGCGTCCTCGTGGCTGACGCCGGCAGCCGGGTCCTCGTGGCCTGAGGCCCTCTCGGCCTGCGCATCAGCCTCCGGGAGGAGTTCCTCCGCAAGTTTGCTGAACGCAAATTGTTTTAAATCCGTAGTTTTTTTTTTTGCTGCCATCGCACACGGAGTCTGCAGCCCTGATCGCTATTTTAGTGTGGCAGGGGTCGCAACTGCCGCTGTAAATGCCGTTTTTAGACCGGGTTTAGGAGGAGCAATCAAATCAGGCGGCCATCTTGTTAAGCTGCTCTCTAGCGCCCCCTGAAATTTCATTTTTAAGTTCCTTCAGAACCCTGGGATGCATACCATCTGGTCCAGGGGAATAGTTTGTCAATCTGGCCTACTACTTAGTCAGCTAAGTTAGGGGTACTCTAGAGGAGTAACTGGGGAGAGCTGAGTTAGCCGGATAACTTAACTGGCTAAGTCTGGTTGGCCCATGGATGTGTCCTAAAGTTAGCCGGGTACATTCTAGCTGGTTAACTTAAAATAGTTGGCTATATTCAATAGTATGGCTGCACCACTGAATATACTTCCAAAGGCAGACAGAAGATTATCCAGCTACCTTTGCTATCTGGACAGAGACTGAATATGGACCTCTGTATTTTTATAATTATGTATTTGTCACTTGTGCATCGGCTATGGATTCAGTTGTAGGCAATTCATAAATTCGCAATGAAGATAAATAGGGAATGGTAGTTTACTTTTTCAACTAGGGGGATACTCCATGAAGCTGATAAGTTAAAATAAATTAGAGAAAGTATTTTTCACTTAACACACAATTAAACGGTGGAATTTGTTGCTGGAGCACATGATCAAAGCATCGAGCATAGCGAGATATAAAGGAGTCTGGCCAAGTTCCTGGATGACTTTGGGAAAAGTGACCAGGAAAGGCCGCCGTGGGAGGCAGGTGGATGGGCTCAATGGAGTTTTGGTCTGACACTGCATGGCGCTTCTTACGTTCTTAATCCTATGGATGGGAGAAGGATTAACCAGTGAGGGTAGAATCCCATGAGGGGAGGTTACATCAAACATTTCCAATCTGGCTCTCTGTAGCTGGAAAAAAGCAGGAATATTTTTTTCTGACATTTCCTTTGCCCAAGTTAAATATATTCAAATACATTAACAACCCCTTCTATTTACAACATGAGACAAATCAAGGTACACGAAATCCACATACAATTAAATATAATCATGCAAAGCAAATCGTCCACAAATTATAACGTAGCTGTAGACATGGCGATCGCATGTCACGTTTTAACATTTTTCAAACTGCCGTAGCAGTTACAACATATTAACCACCCCCTTCTGAAGTCCCTTCCTCAGCAGCAAGGTCTCCACACCCGCTGTCATGTGATTCTCTCACCTCCATCAAAGAGACAGCTGTTAGTGACTCTGAAGTCCTGCCCTGGGATCTACCCATGAAAAGAGAAAAGAAAGGGTGCATTCAGGACACTTCCTGTAAAGAAAAGTGTGGTGTCAAACTCATGAAAGAACAGCCAGTGCTAGGGGGGGATTTGTGCTTCCTCCTCCACCCGATTCCTTTCGGATGAGTAATGGCATAGAGGTTTCGTGGTAGGCCTGACTCCAGGGCTCTCTAAACTAAACATACACAGACCATTCCCCAAGCTGCTGCTCCAGGTAAAATCTTCTGCAAGCATGGAAGTATTCTAATTATACTGGAAATGACAACACTTTATTAGATCTGCAAGTTCTAGAGAAAATGATACATCATATTCTGTACTGGCCATGAACATGGGAATAGATTTATTTATTCAAAAGTATGACTCAGTACCAGTGCTCAATTGCAGGAGTATCAACCAGAGGGCAAGGCTCTGCAGTGCCAGTGGTCGACGCCGCAGGACTATCAACCAGAGGGCAGGGCTCTGCAGTGCCAGTGGTCGACGCCGCAGGACCATCAACCAGAGGGCAGGGCTCTGCAGTGCCAGTGGTCGACGCCGCAGGAGTATCACCAGAGTGTATGGTTAGTAGTACCAATACTCTAATGCAGGGGGTGAATCACTACAGCACAGGGCTCTGCAGTACCAATGCTTGACGCAGCGGGATTATCACCAGAGTGCAAACTTCTGCAGTACCTGTGCTTGACGCAGCAGGAGTATCACTAGAGTGCACAGCGCTGCAGTACCTGTGCTTGATGCAGCAGGAGTATCACTAGAGTGCACAGCGCTGCAGTACCTGTGCTTGATGCAGCAGGAGTATCACTAGAGTGCACAGCTGTGCAGTACCTGTGCTTGATGCAGCAGGAGTATCACTAGAGTGCACAGCGCTGCAGTACCTGTGCTTGATGCAGCAGGAGTATCACTAGAGTGCACAGCGCTGCAGTACCTGTGCTTGATGCAGCAGGAGTATCACTAGAGTGCACAGCGCTGCAGTACCTGTGCTTGATGCAGCAGGAGTATCACTAGAGTGCACAGCTGTGCAGTACTCCACGGAATGAGCATCACTTCAGTGCACGGCTCAGCAGTAACAGTTCTAGATGCTGCGAGAGTATCTCTCCAGCACACAGCTCTGCAGTACCTGTGCTTGATGCAGCAGGAGTAGCACTAGAGTGCACAGCTCTGCAGTACCAGTGATCGATGCAGTGGGCATCTCACTAGAGTGCCCAGCGCTGCAGTCTATGCAGTAGGAGTATCCAGATTTGCTGTGAGGTTTGATATGGTGACTGCATTTTTTTTTTTTTCAGTTTCAGTTCTAGCTGCCCCTCTGCTTTCATTTTCAGCCCTGGTTTCTCTTGTCACTTGTTAACAACGAGAACAAGTAATACCTAAGCAGTAAGGAAATTCATAGCCTGCAACTGAGCTTAGTAGGTAATTCATTGGCATGAAATGACCGGGGAGGGGGAGAGATTGCGGAGGCGAGGACAGTGGGCTAGATACCCATTGATGGGACAGGCAGAACTACTCAGACCGTGTACGATGGCACCCAGGCTACCATTTACGACACAGCCTACAGCACCTGCTAACACCTTCCCCCCTCACCGGAAGAGACACAAAGAGACCCACTCCTTCACACTGGTCAAAAGCGTGAAAGCGAGGAGAAAATCAAGAAACATTTACCATAATATCCCTGTCTGAAAGTTCAAGCTGCACCCAGATGAAGTGAAAGAACTGACGGCAGGGCAGGCACACCAGTCTTCACGAACACGCGCACACGAACGGCATATAAAAGCAACCATGATGCATTCCTCTTGCCCGATTTCCAGGATCTAGGTCTGTGGTTCTGCCACAGCTTTGGCAGATTTAGTTTTCTGAAAGTCCCCCTAACCCCCGAGGCGAGCCGATGGCAATAAAAAAATGTGAGCTTCCCATCATTAACTGCAACATGAAGGTAAGAGCCAGCCAGACCTAAGCATTGCCAGCAGAATGGACAGGAGTGTGGCCACACCCCCCCCCGCCCCGCAGCTGACAGCAGCCCCCCCCAAAACACTGCCACGAGTGCCACTCCTGGAAAGAGCTACACAGCAGACTACAGCCTTCCCCCCCCCCCCCCCATGCCAGGATTGCAGCCCGAAACTCGGAAACAGAACAACAAAACAGACATCAGAAACCGTGCACACTCCAGTCTTGACGCTGTCCTCATCCAGGGCACGAAACTATCTAAAAAGTTTCAGCAAAAAACGCTAGCTCGCTTCTAGAACCCCTCGGCACCCGGGAGAGAGCCCCGAACCAGCCATGGAACCCCCCTTCCTCCCTCCCCCCACTGCCGCCCATCACCAGCCCTCACGCAGGTATTCCCGTAGGTATCTCCCCTTACCGACCCATACGGACCGTGCAAACGCCGCGAGCTCGCGTGCAAGGAACGCCGCGTTACCTTGTCAAACGACAGGAACTTCACCCATAACTGCATCTGTGACATTTTAGCAGGGAAAGAGAGTCCGTGTCAGAGCGGTAAAAGGTCCAGAAAGCAAAGCTGTGCCGAGTTACGGAGCAGGTCTCATACATGACAGCAGCAGCCACAGGCGGTAACACATGAGAGAGAGAGAGAGAAATTCACAAAAGAAAAAACAGAAAAGGGGGTGGGAAAAAAAAAAAAACAAGCAACAAAATCTCAGTTTGCGTAGAGCGCAACTGTATGAAAGCCTGCGGTCATTTGCTGGTCCCGGTGCTCTATACTTCCTCTAAGGAAGGCGCTGACTTACAGGAAACCAGGCCTGCTTGGTAAGTCAGTGAAATTACTGGCAGTCTGCTGAGAATTACTGTATGTGGTGCAATCTAACCACAGAGAGACTGTAAACAAAGCAGGATCGCTCCTGCCCGCGTCCTCCCCCTGCTTGCCGGGGCTCCTCGCCATTCGCCCTTTGCTTTCAGGGGTGGCTACCTGTGCCAGGTGCGGTGAAAGCCACAGCGGGGGAGGGGGGGGGGCTCACTCTCTCCTGAGCTTGGGGGGGGGGGGGGGGGGTGGAAGGGGGAAGAGGAGGGATTTTCCTTCCTATCACAAAACGCACTTTGCTGTACAACTCTGCCAGCCTGTCCAAATTCCCCTCCCTGGTTTTTTAACCTTCTTTTCCCTGTTTTCTCCTGGCTTTGCCCCTGCACATTTCACCTCACAAAGATGAGCTCTCCTCAGCTCTGCAGAGAGGCGCGAGCCTGCAGTCAGGCGAAGGGCGGGGAGTCTTGCTTTCAAGTTTGTGAAACGAGGTCAAGAAATTCAGAAGGAAACAAAAAACAAAAAACCCAAAAAGTATTGAACAGGACCCAGTTACCACAAATACTTATCACATCATGCACAACCACTGCAAAAAAACAAACAAAAAAAAACCCCTGAAAAATGCAAATGAACTCTTCCTCTGAATGGGCAACATCCAGAGGGCCCACACTTCCTACCCAGGACAGCAACTGGCACAATCCCAGAGGGCCCACATCCACCATCCAGGATAGCACTGGAAGGGCCCCCAACCCCCCCAGCCAGGGCAGCATCCAGCACAACCTCAGAAGGGTCACATCCCCCATTTCAGGTCAGCATGCAGCGCCGGGCCCACACTGCCCACCTAGCAGGGCACAAAGCAGAACCCTGCAGGGGCCGCATCCTGCAGTCAGGATGGAGTGGCGGTTTATAGGGGCAAAGCCTGGAATTCATTGCTCAACCTTCTGTAAACATCACCGAACTGCAACGCATGACATTTTTCCTGGAAGTGGGATGTAAAAACGTTCCTGTTATCCTCACCCATTACGACGACATAAAACAAATGATAAAGTAGCCACTGCGGAGTACTTGGGTGAAATGCTGGTCAGATGGCAATTCTGTGAAGAGAGTTCATCTGCTTATGTACAGAGCCACGTATGCCTGCCCGTAAGGCGCCGGCCACGGACAGAGGCCATGGTCTGTACAGAGCCATCGCGCCTGACTGACAGATATCACTGACAGAGGCCACGGTCTATACAGAGCCTGTAACACCTGCCTAAGAGACACCAGCACTGACAGAAGCTTTAGTCTGTACAGACCCATCGCGCCCGACAGATATCATCACTGGCAGAGGCCACAGTCTGTACAGAGCCTGTAACACCTGCCTAAGACAGACCAGCACTGACAGAAGCTTTAGTCTGTACAGACCCATCGCACCCGACAGATATCATCACTGGCAGAGGCCACAGTCTGTACAGAGCCTGTGACATCTGCCTGAGAGACACCTCGGTTTACACAGAGTCTGTGATGCTGGAGAGATGCCGCCACTGACAGAGGCCATGGTCTGTACAGCCTCATCACGTCAGCCTGAGAGATACCATCAACAGAGCCCTCAGGACTGTAGACCGGTCAGCAGCCTCCAAGCAGAATACAGGAGAGAACAATCCAAGATGCGTGTCATTCCACCAGTTACAATAACCTTTACTATCACAGGACACCACCCCATGACCACCACAACCGGCCACATGATAAGTCCTTTCCTACAAAATGCAGCTAAAAGAATGGTGAGTTTAAGCACTGGTATTACAAAGTCAGACTCACCGTTAACTGCGTTGCATGCAGCACTACAGGTACATCACACGTTTGTAATAACTTTTAACTAATTTTCACAAGTTTTCATTTAAAAGGATAATTCTGTAACATTGTGCTTAAGTTGGCCGATATATACGTGCATAAGTCTGCTTTGAAAATTATCCCATCACATCTACTTGCACACAATTTTCTGGTACACGTAGTTTTGCCAAGAGAATTCACACACACACACACACACACTCTATGTGCACCCACGACACCTCTCCCCAATGCACGTAACAGTACGAGCATACATTTGTGCATGCGTAGAATTTTACTGTGTATCAGTCGCACAATTTTCTAAAGGGCTATGCCTGTCGGTAAAGCACTATAGGGAGAATGGAAGAAGTTTGTCTTGCATCCCAAGCCTTGGCAGAGGTTTCAGCGGCGGTCCTGCTGCTGGCGCAGGTTTCTGAAGAAGGATTTAAGGTTTGCTGCTCTCCAAAAAAAAAAAAAAAGAGGGCATCGGTGGTGGAACTAAACAGGAAAGGGGACAGCCAGCACGGATAAATGAAGGGGACCCCCCCCCACCAGGATTAGGGTGTGTCTGAGAGCCCCGCTAACCTGAGCCCGTGCATCGGCTTCCCATGCAGCATGGCAGTCACGTAGGCTCAGACTGGTTGAGCTGTGCTGGTGGCCCCTTTTCAAGCAGTGAAGTCGTTCAGACTCTTCCCACCACGCTTCTCATCGTCAGAGGGATGACAGTCCTCCTCCTCCGGAAGTAGGCCTCATATCATCGGAGGAGAACCCGCTCCCCCTCCCACACCTGTCAGCAGAAGGGGAGCCCCAAAAAGGTCATGGCTTCATCAATGGAAGGCACCCACACTGGCTTTAAGTGGTAGCAAATTCATTTCCTGACCTTATTTCTGCATATTCAAATAGACTAACAAAGCAACTAAAATCATTGTCTGCATAGAGGTTTAGGATTAAAAAAAATAATAATAATTTTATGTACACACACATACTAGGGCCCATTTTCTTGGGAGGCCAGCAAAGTGAGCTGGATAAACTTAGCTGGGATATTCAGCGCTGTGTTTGTTGTTAACCCTAACAGTTGGCGTTATCTATCTAATGTAGCTGGATAGTTCCGCTCAGGAGCACCCTGATCTAGTTGGATAAGTTTAGAGTCAGCTAAAAACTTTATCTGGCTAAATCAGGGGCAATCAAACTGGCGGGATTTTTAAATCCTGAAATTTGTCCAGCAAAACTCCAAACTAAGCTGGACAAACCACTTCGAATATTGATTCTACTAACTTCAAGAGCAACAGCACAGGGCGAGATGCTTTCTCCCTTTTCGGCAAGAACCAAAGAGAGATATTGCTCTCTCCTGTTTCTTTCGGCTCCCATTTCAGTCAAAGCGGTCTGGATTTGGGATAAGACACCATGATTCTTTCATTCACAACTAATCAAGGGTTCTTCCCTATTCTATAATCCCCACCCAGCCCAGCTAAGACAGCAGCTCCCTCCTGAAGCGAATCTGTGTGCGACACCCAACGGGTAATGGCAGAGACGGCCTTTCCCATGGTATCTTTCAACGCCGTCTCTCCAGCATCTCCAGCTGGCTGAGGGAATCAAGCCCGGGGGGGAACTGCCACCGGGCCACCAGGTCAGCCTCAGGCCAAATTTAACCTATTCAGCTGCGATGGGCTATGCGTACCTCCCTCTATCACCACCACTGCTGTCATCAACACAAGAATGCTGCACACAGCAAGCCTCAAACCTTACAGCAGCGACCTGAGTCAGCCAGGCCTCAGCCTCTCTCCTGCCTGAATATCATAGGGGCTCAAACACTACCTCCCCCCCCCCCCACTCCCTCCTCCCTCTCACAGAAGGGCTGCCTGCCGTCACCGGCCTGCTGTTTCATTGCCGTGGAATTGATTTCAATGGGAAGGTTCCCCAGGGTGCGGACCTCTGAATGGTGGATGAGAATGAAATCCAGCAGGTTTCTTATTCCTGGAAACAGAAACTTCATTTCTCTCTCTCAGACAAGTCATCAGAAGCATTTAATAAGTGCTCCAGGGATTCTGCTAATCACGGGGGCCTGGCACAGTATATACTGGGGATCTGGAGAATGCTGTTGTACACGGCACACAATCCTGAGAGTGTGAGAGTGCGTGTGTGTGTGTGTGTGTGTATGTGTGACCTATAAGCAGGCCGGAGGATTAGTACTCTGCCCTGCAATAATAACAGGAAGATAATAGATGAGATGTCAGGGGAGGCTGGGGCAGATGCATAAACAAACAATACTATTTATTTATGGGAGAGGTATTTTCGTGGGTTTGATGCCACTCATCCTAAAACCAGTAGAATAACCAGGTAGAGAGGATGCCTATATTAGGGTAATGAATATTTACAGATGCAGCTTTCAGGACAAAACTTCCTTGCTGGGCCTTCTGAAAACCGGCCCGGGACTCTCTGCACCCCCTGAACTCTTACCTTGCAGCCTCAGGCTCCATAGCTAAGGAAGGGCAGAAGTTCTGCCCTTCCTTAGCTATGGAGCCTGAGGCTGTGGGGGTTGGTGTTCCACCTTCACGGAGCGGAAGGTTGGAGGGCTGCCATCTCCAAAAAAAAAAACCAAAAAACAAAACAGGGGTGGGTAAGAGTATGGGGCAGGGGTGTGGCCTGCTTGTTACAGCGGTTGCTACCCCTAATTGAGCTGTATGTTCACTTGGATGCAGATACAAAGCTGCTCTCTACATTGGTGGTGGGGTGGAGGGGAATTAGGGCTGGAGGGTACTGGAAGCCAATAGTAACAGGTGGGAGAGAGAAAAAGATTTAAAAAAAAGGATAAAGTGCGTAGCTTGCTGGGCAGACTGGATGGGCCGTTCGGTCTTCTTCTGCCGTCGTTTCTATGTTTCTATAAGAGCAGGGAGGAGGGAGGAAGAGGAGGAGCTGCACCTTCCCAGCACCGCCCTCCCCCTTCTTCTTTCCATGCAGGGGAAGGAAGCACCCTAGGTCCCTCACTGCAAATACTCTCCCTTCTATTCTTTGGATGGGGTTGCTTGTCGTTTGCCCTCCCTCAGCTTCTTTAGCCTGGGACTCAGTTCTCCTCCTCAATCTGCTCTCTTGTTCAAGAGCTCCGACTCTCCCATGGAGAATCCCCTGGACTCTCAGCGTCCTGCTGACCTCTGCTCCCAGCAAAAATGTGTTCGTGTCTCATTTCTCACCCCAGGTGCACGGTTGGGTGTTCTTATTTTAATTATTCTATTTAAGTTTCAGTGGAGGAGTGGCCTAGTGGTTAGTGCTGCAGACTGAGAACCAGGGAGGCCAAGGTTCAAATCCTACTGACACCTCTTGTGACCTTGGGCAAATCACTTCACTCTCTATTGCCTCAGGAACAAACTTAGGGCCTGACTTTTGTCAAAGTTTCTGGAACTTTGACTGTGCACACTGAGCATGCCCAGCATACCACTGGCCAAGCGTCCTCACGGGGTCCCTCTTCAGTCTCGTAACATAGAATTCACGAGCAAAAAACAAAACAAAACACATGAGAACCCAACTCTGTGGGGTGGCAGGAGTGTTTGCCGAGGGCTAACATCCTGCTGTCCTAGGAGAACACATGTTACAGGTAAGCAACTCTTTCTCCTAGGACAAGCAAGATGGTAGTCCTCACAGATGGGTGAATACCAAGCTACAGGGTGCGCCCAACAAGGCTTAGGACCAACAGGCACTGAACCAGGTGACAATGGGCACAAAAACAACTGCAGTGCTGTTGGTAACACAGGGAGACAGTATGAACCCAAACAATGAGCCCCGGCAGGGAGAGTTGGGTGTTTTTAAGCCTAGAAGAGGTTATGAAGGACAGATTGGCTGAAGTTACTGTCCTATCGACCATCCTTGTTCAAGCAGTAGTGAGCAGCAAACATGTGTAGTGAACTCAACGTTGTGGCTCTGCAGATTTCGGCAATGGGAACCGTCATAAGTGGGCTACCAATGCCACCATGACTCTCACTGAGTGAGCTTTAATGCGGCCTCCAAGCTGAAGGTTCGCCTGCACATAGCAGAAAGAGATGCAATCCACCAGCCAGTTGGACAGCGTTTGTTTGCCCACCACAAAGACCATTCTGTTCTTATCAAAGGATATGAAGAGTTACGTGGACTGCCTGTGGCCTGCAGTGCGTTCAAGATAGAAGGCCAAAGCCCTCTTACAGTCCAAGCTGTGTAGAACCCATTCGCCTTGGTGAGAATAGGTCTCGGGGAAAAATGTGGGCAGAATAATAGACTGATTGAGATGAAAATCAGTCACCACCTTAGGAAGAAACTTAGGGTGAGTACACAGGACCACCCTATCGTGAAAGAACTTCGTGTAGGGTTGATACGTCACCAACGCCTGAAGCTCACTAACTCTGCGAGCCAAAGTGACCGCCACGAGGAAGAGAACCTTCCAGGTTAGGTACCTCAGATCACAGGAGTGCATAGGCTCAAATGGGTCACGCATGAGCCATGCTAGCATCACATTGAGGTCCAAGCAACCCTCGCATAAATCGCCCTACTATGGGCTGTACAGAGATGGGTGTACCACCTATACCTTGATGGTAAGCGCTGATGGCACTCAAGTGGACCCTGATCGAGTTGGTCTTCAGGCTGGCCTCAAAGAGGTGCCACAGGTAGTCTAGCAACTGCGGCATGGGGCAGGTGAATGGATCCAAACCATGACCTCCACACCAGATGGAGAAACTTCTCCACTTGAGCCTGTAAGACTTCCTGATGGAAGGCTTTCTTGAAGCTACCAGTACCTGAGACACGTCATCAAAGAGGTCGAGGGACTGCAGGACTAGCCTCTCAACATCCAGGCCATCAGAGCTAATGACCTGAGATTTGGATGGTACAGCTTGCTCTGATCCTGTGTGATCAGATCAGGGGAGGTCCCCAGACAGATGGGCTCTCTAACCGACAGGTCCTGTAGGATTGGAAACCAAACCTGCCTCGGCCAATAAGAGGCCACCATGATCATGGTCCGCTTGTTCTTCTGGAGCTTTATGAGAGTCTTCATTACCAGCAGAAGCAGAGGATACGCATACAGAAGACCCTTGCCCCAGTAGTAGGCAAAGGCAGCCGAGGCTAGCTTCCCGTCACTCCTGCACAAGGAGAAGAAGTGGCTCACTTTGCTGTTGCAAGGGGAGGCAAAGAGATCCACATCCAGAGCTCCCCACAGGCGGAAGATCCGGTCTGCTACCAAGAAGTTCAGTGATCATTTGTTTGGTCGGAATGCCCAACTCAGGTGTTCCGCCACCAAATTTTCCATCCTAGCTTTCGGATAGGGTCCAGGACCATATCTGCACCGCCTCCTGATAAAGGAGAAGGAGCCCGTGCCTCCCTGTTTGTTGATGTACAACATTGCAACCTGATTGTCCATTTGGATCAGGACAGCTTTGTGGGACAAATGATCCCAAAACGCCCAAAGAGCGTAGCTGATCACTCGGAGTTCCAGGAAGCAGATCTGGCAGCAAGCTTCTTGTGCCGTCCACCAGCCCTGTGTATGGAGGCTGTCCACTTGCACCCCCCAACCCAGGGTGGATGCATCAGTGGTGAGCACAATCTGGTGCAGGGGAGCTTGAAACAGAAATCCCTGCTCCATATTGGAGAGATTTTTCCACCAAGACAGGGAGGAATGAAGAAGCTGTGTGATACAGACATGTGCGTTGAGATCCTGGGTTGCCTGCAGCCACTGAGAGCGCAGGGTCCATTGAGCACTGTGCATACACAAGCAGGCGAATGGGGTAACATAGACAGACGCAGCCATGTGACCCAGAAGACGGAACAACAAGCGTGCAAAAACCTGATGACTGCGGCGGACCAAACCTGCCAGTGATGTCAGGGCAAGTGCTCGATCGTGGGGCAGAATCGCCTTGGCCTGAACCATGTCCAGTCTGGTTCCAATAAAGCCCAGATGTGGAGATAGGCTGAGATGGGACATGGGGTAGTTGATGACAAATCTAAGATTGCAGCATACGGGCAGTTAGCATCAGGAAGTGGAGCTCCCCCTGCTGAGTGTTGCTTCTGATTAACCAATCGTCCAGATAGGGGAACATGTGCACTCCCTGCCAGCACAGGTGTACCCCCAAAACTGCCAGGCACTTGGTGAAGACCCGTGGGACTGAAGCAAAGTCGAAGGGCAACACACAGTATTGGAAATGCTCCTTGTCCACTAGAAAGCGGAGATACTTCCTGTGGCTGGGGAAGATCTCAATGTGGGCGTAGGCATCCTTTGGTAGAGGAAGCGGATCCAGTCTCCTTTTTGCAGGAGAGTGATCAGGGTGCCCAAAGAGACCATTTTGAACTTTTCTCTTTGAAGAAACTTGTTCAAGGCCCTCAGATCGAGAATAGGGCTCAGGCCCCCCCGTTTTCTTTGGTATCAGGAAGTACTGAGAGTAGAACCCCCGGCCCTGCTGGGGGGGGGGGGGGGGTGCGATTTCGAACACCTCGGCCAATAGTAGGGTGGAGAGCTCTGTCATAAGCACTTCCTGGTGAGAGGACAGACCCCACGATGGAGACAGGGGAGAGTCCGCAGGGACATCCCTGAAGTTCAGCTGGTACCCTCGGCGAACGATGGCGAGAACCCACTGGTCTGATGTAATGCTGGGCCAGAGGACTGCAAGTAGACGTTCCTGGCCCCCGCTCTGGGGGGCAGGGAGCCAAGGGTACGGCACTCTGGCACATGCTCCCTTGCCCGCAGTCAAAATCCCGTAGCGGGGTTTTGCTGGGGGAGGGGGGGGGCGGTTTGAGGTCTGGGGTCCATTGTTGACGTGAGTGAACCTGAGAGCTGGCACGTGACATGCGTTCCTGTGAGGCAGGAGGGAGTATTTTCTCTGGTGGTAAAAGGACTTCCTGGAGCCCTGTTGCAAGGAATTCCTATTTGAGGAAAGTGAATCTGAGGTACTCACTGAGAAGTATTGCAGGGTCTCATGGTGGTCTTTTAAGTGGGCTATAACATCCCTAACTTTATCTCCGAAGACATTCTCCCCTGTGCAGGGTACATCCGCCAGTTTCTCCTGGACCTCTGGTCGAAGGTCCGAGGCATGAAGTTAGGCCATTCTGTGGGCACCAATGCCCGCTGCAGCCACCCTCGCCACCGTTTCATACGGGGGCTCCTCCTCGCTAAAGTCCCTCAGGGACCAGCGTGGAGGGTCCCTGCCCAAGCCTCTTGGTTTTGGCATCGAGAGCATCATGGGCATTGACGGCACTGAGATCCCTGATGGTCTGGGAACGGTACCCGAGGGTACCATCTGCCGCATGGATTCTTCCTCCTCGGACCACCAGATAATGGGACTTGCTCTGGAGCGGGGCATCGGTGGCTGCTAGGAAACAGATGGATCCTGAGCACCAGCTGCGTCAGAAGTACACCCAGAAGGATGTCTAGACGCTCTAGCAGGGGTACTAAGAGAGATGGCTCTGGCATCGGCATGGGGACCAGTGCCGACGGCAGTTCAATATCCCTCAGGACTCGGAGCACTGCCTGCTGAACCCTGCGGTCCAACTCCTCCTGAAAGTCCACTGTAGTTAAGATGGATAGAGGAGGAGGAGGAGGAGGCGGCAGCATCACCAGAGCTTCCTTGGAGTCCTGAGGAAGCTCGGTACCCAGTACTGCAACCAATGGGGAATGCCTTGGACTCTCCGGTCTGATAGAAGACAGTGCCTCTGCCCACGGGGTAACTGGTGGCGGCACTGTGGCCGCCAAGGACGCACTGGTCCAGGAGCCATGTGCCTATAGCAACTGGTGATGATGTCTATCGGACTTCCCTCAGTCCTTGGCCCGGTCTTTCCCCGGAGCAGAGGAAGGTGAAGATCCTGACATCTTGAGTGCGATGACACTGGAGATGGCCTATCACTAGCTCCACTCTCATGAGAGGGACCCGCTGGAGGGGTAGAGAGGGACGGCGTACCTAACAGCTCCCCTCGGCCTCTAGGTGTCGACACCCCCAATGCCGGAGTAGATGGATCAGACTTTCCGGCAAAAAGCTTTTCCATCTTATCTAGCCAGGCACGATGGCCTTTGGGGGTTATTTGGTCACACAGATGGCACACTCTGACGTCGTGCGAAGCCCCCAGGCAGACCTCATGCGGATAGGTCCCAGGCATCGACGAAAACCGGATGACGCTATGAAAAATAGCTGGCGAGTGGGCGATGGCCATCAATCACCATGATGTGACCGCACGAAGGGAAAAATGTAAACACCTACTACATGCTGGATGGCACCGACCGAAGAGAGACCCGGCGCTAAGAACGTTGAAAACGACCGGGAAAATACTTTGAAAATGATGAGCTAAAAGCAGAGCTCTACTACTGCGAGGCAACTACTTCGCGGAGAGAGAGAGAATGAAGAGGGACCCCCGCATGGACGCTTGGATAGTGGCATGCTTAGTGTGCCAATCAAAGTTCTAGAAACTTTGACTAAAGTTTTCCGTGCCAGACTCCATCTGATGTCACCCATCTGTGAGGACTACCATCCTGCTTGTCCTAGAAGAACAAAGCATTTTTTTAGCCTTATTTTTCATTATTGGGTCTTTGTGTCTGCTATTTTGAAATATTTTATTGGTATCTAGAAATTTTTGATATGAGTTTTTAAATATTGGATATTCCATTCATCAGCTATTTTGAAATCTGTTCTTTTTGTTAGTATGGTTTTACTGCTATTGATTTTATATTTCTTGATTTGTCTTGAGGACTGGTGAAGTTTCTTTTTCCTTTGTTACACTGCATACAGTCTCTCTGGCTTGTTGCGGTTTCCAGTTCAGATTTTGTCTGCATGTTTCTAGTTATGGTTTATGGTCTCTTTATTCTTTGTTAGATGAGGGTCAGCATTTATATGCTTCCACTGTGCAGAATTCTTTCTGGCTTCAGTCTAACACATTTTGTCTATGCAGACGACATTCAGATTTTAATTCCTATCAAAAAATCTATTGACCTAACTCAAACTCTGGGATATATATCAATCTGCCATTGAAAAAGTATTAACCCAAATGAATCTTTCCCTAAATACAAATAAAACTGAAATTCTATATATATCTCTCCTAAATTAAGCAAGGCAAAGGAACTTGAAATTCAAGAAGCCGCTAAAAAGTACCCCTTTCTCCCTTGAAGTACGAGATCTAGGGATCTTCCTAGATTGTGAATTCTCAATGAAAACCTGCATTAAAAAAATCATTAATTATGGTTATTTTAAATTAAATGTCCTTAAGATATTAAAACCTCTTCTATTCCCAAAAGATTTTAGAACAGTTTTACAGGCACTTGTCTTGTCGAAATTAGGCTACTGCAATTCATTATTTTTAGGCCTACCTGCAAATGTTACAAGACCATTACAACTTCTGCAGAACTCAGCGGCTAGACTTTTGACAGGAACTAGAAGATCTGATCATATTACCCCAATATTAAAGGACCTTCACTGGTTGCCAGTTAAATACAGGGCTCAGCATAAAATTCGGTCTCTAATTCATAAAACGCTCTACAATGACAAAATTGAATGGTTAACTTCATCACTTCATTTCCATATCCCTTCAAGAACTACCAGATCAAAAAGTACAGGGATGTTACCAATTCCTTCCCCTAAGATTACGCATCTAAATAATGTTAGAGAAAGAACTATTTCTATTGCTGGGCCCCAACTATGGAATTCTATACCACAGGAATTACGATTAGAAGCAGACATTAAATTATTTAAAAAGGGCATTAAAACATGGCTTTTCAAACAAGCCTTCCAAGAGCTGCTAACTTAATCAATTCAGTCTATTGACTATAATTCAAGGTAATGTATATTTTTGAATTTACTATCTCTGCTCTTACTAAACTGCCTCTCTAACAGTTTAAATATTATGATTATTTAGTTTACTATTTTATTTAGTTTAATATTTTATTTATATTATGAAACTATGTATTTACTTCCTTTTCTCTTTTGGAAATGCAAATATTTTTAAATTAATATTTATCTACTGTAAACCGGTTTGATATGTTCGCATGAAAAATTCGGTATATAAAAATTATTAAATAATAATAATAAACAATGTAATTCAGGTGAGGTTTTCTGCTGGCATGTAGTTTCTGTATAGGGCTTTATAGCAACCTGGCTTGGTCCTTTTCCTAATAGGAGGTGTATTGGTGTCCTAAGGCCTGGTGTAATTTTTCAGTGTTGCCTTTTCTTAGGTAAGGTGGTTACTGTTTGCGTGCTGGAAACTGTTTTGGTATGGGATGTTTACTATTTATGCAATTTCTGCTCAGACAGAGCACTTATCTTTCCCTTGTGTCATTCTTAATAAAAATAATACTGGACCTTTATTTTTTTTTTTATTTCCACCATGAATTGTAATGAGCAGTATGTCACACATGTGAGCGTGGTCTGTCAGGTGTGTCACGATGGGAAAAAGATTGAGAACCACTGTCCTAGAGCGCTCTGTTTGGTTTTATCCTACAGGAATTTTCCCTCAGTATGGATACTACCATTGCTTGGGCAGAAGTGTCACATTAAGAATCTGGAAGATTATCCATTTGTTTAAGGAATAGAGGGATTTGAATTAAGAACATAAGAAACACCATGCTGGGCCATCGAGCCCAGCATTCTGTTTCCAACAGTGGCCAGTCCGAGTCACAAGTATCCGTCAGATCCCCAAAAGCAGTTCCATTTCTTGCACCTCACTTCCAGGAGTATGCGCTGCCTTTCCCCAAAAAGTCTATCAGGCTAATAACTGTTTATGAATTTTTCCTTCAGGAATTTGTCAAATCCTCTTTTGAACCCTACTTTGTTAGCTGCTTGACCACGTCCTCTGCCAACAGATTCCATAGCTTGATTGTGCGCTGAGTGAAAAAAAATAACCGTTCCAGCTCACTCATCATTTCATAAATCGTAGTCATATCTCCTCTCAGTCATCTCATTTCCAAGCAAAACAAGCCCTAATCTGTTTAGCCTTTCTCCATAAGAAACTTTTTCATTCCCTTTATCATTTTTGTCACCCTTCTCGGTACCTTTTCTATGTCCGCTATGTCTTTTTTTTGAGATGCGGTCGCACCATGGATCTATACAAAGGCATTACGAAATTCTCAGTTTTGTTCTCTATTCCTTTCCAAATAATTCCTAACACACACTGAGCTGAGGATTCCAAGGTATTGTCCAGAAGGACTCTGAACTCCTTTTCCTGGGTGGTGACTCCTAACACGAAACCCAGCATCATGTACCTGTAGTTGGGATTATTTTTCCCTCTATGCATTACTTTGCACTTGTTCACATTAAATTGCATCTGGCATTTAGAAGCCCTGCCTCCTAGTCTCATAAGGTCCTTCACAATCCGCTGCTCTTTTAATGGCGTGAAACAATTTTGTGTCATCTGCAAATCTGGTCATCTCACTCATCGTTCCTTTCTCCAGATCGTTTCTCCAGATTGTTTACTGGCACAGCGCTAGGTTGGCTCGAATCTTTTCTTAACGGCAAGAAATACAGTGTAAAAATTGGCCAGCATGAATCCAAACCAAAAAACCTGCTACAAGGAGTACCCCAAGGCTCCTCTCTATCCTCCACACTTTTCAATATATACCTCACTCCACTCTGTCAACTGTTAATGAAACTGGATCTCCCGCACTTTATATACGCAGATGATGTGCAGATCCTAATTCCTATCAATGACTCCCTACCCAATGCGCTTAAAACCTGGAATACTGCACTAGCGGAAATTGAGAGTTTACTAACTGAAAATTCATTGGCAATAAATACCAACAAAACAGAGCTTCTCATTATTTCTTCACAAAACAACAACCATTCTAACCCTACTCTACAATCTCTATCTGACCATCACACTATACAACAAGTCCGCAGTCTTGGTGTCATAATTGACAATCATTTTACATTAAAAAAATGTATCACCTCCAACATTAAAAAATGGTTTCCACAAACTTCATACTTTGAAAAGGCCACTACTACACCCCAATGACTTCCGGACACAGGCTACTATATTATCTAAATTGGACTATTGTAACTCCTTATTACTAGGTCTACCAAATAACTCAATACAACCATTACAGATGCTACAAAATGCAGCTGCACGCTAGCTTACTAACACGCACCGCCACGAACACATTACTCCAGCTCTACAACGCCTACATTGGCTTCCGATCGTATTTAGGATAATATTCAAAGTACTCACCCTTATTTATTTATTTTAAAGATTTTATATACCGACAACCGTTTGCACATCGTATCGGTTTACAGATAACTTAGAACAAAAGTATAAATAGGCATGGCCTTTACAAAGAACAAAACATTGTCTGTCCCCGCCCTGTGAGAAACCGCCAACAGAGCTAGATGATGTTCCACCCAGGCCATCAGTTTTTCCGCTTCTAAGGCTACCGGATGACTCTTGGTTCCTCCTTCACGGTTGATGTACGCCACTGTCGTCGCACTGTCGGATAAAACTCGCACTGCCCAATTGCGGAAGAGAGGAAGAAATTTCCGCAACGCTAAGTGCACCGCCCTTGTTTCCAGGTGATTGATGGACCATTGCGCAAGACATTATATAACCAAGACATGCATTGGTCATCTGAGTTCTTTACATTCCATACTTCGGACAGACCAATTAGAAAAATGCACCAGGCTAAGCTAAATATTCCAACGCTTAAACAGATAAAATATGTCTCAACTAGAGAACGAACATTTACGATAGCTGGAATTAACATATGGAACAAATTACCCACTGATCTGCGCCTGGAACCCTGCCACAAGAAATTTAAACAGAACTTAAAAACATGGCTGTTTAAACAAGCCTACAATTTGTGAACCTTTCCCTTCAGATTAAAAAATATAATATGACATTTATATAATTCTATCTTCTCTTTCCAATCAGTTTCTTTTCAATTACGCTAAACACACCATGGTAACTTATTTTCTTGCAATATTAATATTATAATTTATCTGTCAATTAATTCTGACCTTGTAAATATCCGTACTGTTAATAATGCCAGCCCTATGCGCTCCTGCTAAATCTAGTTTAGTTTATTTTAATTATATTATAATTTCAATGTTTTCAGCGATGCATCATTATTTTAATTGTGTTGGATTGTAAAGCTTGTTGCTAATTTAATGTTCATTGTAAACCGAGGTGATGTTTACCAACGAGCCGCGGTATATAAAAACAAACAAACAAACAAATAAATAAATATGCATGCACAGGTCCCAATACAAATCCCTGGGGCAATCCACCAACAACCGTTTCCCATTGAGAAAGCTGACCGTTTAATCCTACCCTCTGTTTCCCATCTTTTATCCAGTTACCAATCCACAACAGGACACTGTCTCTGATCCCACAATCTCCCAATTTCCTGAGGAGTCTCTCATGAAGGACTGTCACATGCCTTCTGAAAATACAAATACACTACATCAACCGGCTCACCTTTGTCTGCACGTTTATTTACACCCTCAAAAGATAATCTAGTAAACTGATAAAGCAGGACTTCCCTTTGCAAACACCATGTCGACTCTTCCCCATTAAACCTGGTCTATTTCTGTGGTGAAATACTGTCATGTTTACCAAAGCAAGGCCAGTAAATTCCACCCCAGTTGGGACTTGAATCCACAAACCCTGGTTTAGAAGGCCAGTGTCTTATCCCTTAAGCCACCGGGGCCAAGAGTTTCTTTTATGGCATCCTATGAACAGATGATTGCCAAAATTCAGGAGACATTTGCAAATTTTCAGAAGATAAAATGTAAAAAGGTTAAAATGTTTCCTTAGCATTAGGGGGGTATGAATGAAGGTGCACCTCTCAAAGACAGTTGATTAACATCTTAATAAAAGGATTTCCTCTGAAGGTTGAGTGGGTGAAGAGGGGGTCAGGGAAGGACAGGGTTTTGCAAGGCAGCTAAAATGGAAGGGAAAACTGTTGCATTTGTCAGAATTTATTTTGTGAAATTTTTCTCCCAATACCCTTTGATTACAAAAATGAATACGTGTAAAGTATACAAGACACTTGCCGCGGTCCTGAATTCTGAAACACAGTGGAACGCTAAGGCGGCTTGGCACGCAAACATCTTACTGCCGATTTGCAGGGATAAAAATTCTGGTCTGACGGTTTCCTGGACCCAGGTGAAAGCTAGTCCTAAACCTTTTGCCCGGGGAGCAGAAGATCAGGTGACACAAAGCCAGCTTATCGAAAATCAGATTAGCGCTCACAGGATTTGCACACTTCCTGCTTCTAGAAAGAGTCACTCTCCTCGCACTTCACTTTCTGCAAGGATGCACGGGTCAGACAGGTGCTTTCCAATGAAGTCACCACAACTGGGTCACAGCCAAAAGCAGGCTGGAATTTTACTAAATTTTTCTTTTGATTTTCCACATAAGTGTCATGTTGGGGGAAAAAAAAAAATAAAAAATTTGCGACTGGCGACAGAGCAAGCCCAGTGAATAACCAGCATAATGTACAGAAAGGCACTTTTATGCACCTGGGATCCATCATTACATCCAAACAACCCCATCATTAGGCAGGGACATCTCCGAGCACCGGAGGCAGAATCTTATCTAGAGCCTCTCTATCACCCACCTTGGGCAGTGTCACAACTTCAGATTACTGTATTTCCATCATCAGTCACAACCGTAAAGTATTGCTCTCCCTGTCCTGGCAAGTACTGCCGTTTCCCCGAGAGAGGACAACAGGAAGATATGTGAAGCCTCTCACTCAATGCAGCTAAACACTGGATTCAATGCACCACACTCACAAAGAAAAGAGCTTTGCTTCTCTCACTAATACTCTTGCAAAGTCAAGTGCAGACTGCGCAGACAGGATTCGCAGACAGCAAAACCAGTTCTCAGAACAATTTCAAGAATCCTTTCCTGACAATTTCACGAAGGCTGGCTCCCTCAGAATAATGCTGACAGTTGTTCTCAGAAATGGATTAACTTATTTCATGTCTTTATTTTATTGAGTGGGATTTGTGTCTATTTAAGATGCCCAAGGCATGGAACAACAAAATAATCATAATTAAAGCAAATTCTTAAACTAATAAATGCAGCACAAAAAAATTAAATATTAGAGCCAGAATAATAAAACAAGACATAAGAATTCAAAAATATAAGCAAACATAATGAACTGCACATTAGCAATATTAGGGGCAGGAAAGCTTGTGAGCATGGAGAGGACAAGGTGCAGCAGGGACTGGATGAGAGAAGGAAGCACCTCTAACACCCTCCAGACTAAATAAAATACCCCCCTGGTCCTGCACCACACACACACACTATCCCAGCCAGGACTCCCAAATTAAAACCAACGTAACAGGAAGTCAGCCCTCTGTGCCACAGGCCTCCTGCCATTCCGAGGGAGCAGAGGCAGAGCACTTTCCTGTTTTCTGAGGAGGTGAAGAGGTCTATGTCAGGGGAACCCCCAGGAGCGAAAGATCCAGTTCGCTACCTCTTGACTGAGGGACCACTCGCGAGGGCAGAACACCCGGCTGAAGGCATCCGCCAGGGTGTTGTCCACCTCCGGAAGGTACACTGCCTGGAGGGTGATGCCATGTTCGATGGCCCACAACCAAATGCAGACTGCCTCTTGACAGAGGGGAAAGGATCTTTTCCCCCCTTGCTTGTTCAGATACCACATGGCTACCTGATTGTCAGTCTGAACAAGAACCACCTGGTTCAGGAGCTGCTCCCAGAACACCTGAAGGGCATACCGAATTGCTCGCAACTCCAAAAGGTTGATCTGGAGTTGCGATTCCTGGGCAGACCAAAACCACTAGGTGTGGAAGCCCGAAACATGAGCTCCCCACTCTGCCGAGATGCGTCGGTGGTGAGTGTGGCCTGGGGCTGAGGGCTCCAAAAGGGGCATCCCAGCTCCAGATTCCAGGGGTTTGCCCATCACAGGAGAGACTGTTTTAATAGTGTCATGATAAGAACACGAGCACACAGGTCCTGAGTGGCCTGACACCATTGGGAGCGCAGTGTCCACTGTGCTCTGCACACGTGCAGCCGTTCAAACGTGGTGACATATACTGTTCCCGCCATGTGGCCCAACAACCAAAGGAATTGGTGTGCTGAGACACGGGGGCAACCGGAGACCTCTCTAGCAAGAGCCACGAGGGTCTCCGCCCTGTCCTGAGGTAGAAAAGCCTTCGCCTGGATCATGTCCAGTCGAGCCCCAATGAAATCCAGTTGCACTGATGGTTGGAAATGGGATTTGGGATAGTTGATCAAAAATCCCAGGGTCTCCAAAGTTTTGATTTTGAGACTCAAGGCAGTCTGAGCCCCTTGTTGGGGGTTGCCCTTGATAAGACAATTGTCAAGGTATGGGAAAACATGAATCCTCGCCTTTGAAGATGGGCTCTGACAACCACCAGACATTTTGTGAAGACACGGGGCGTAGATGCCAGGGCAAAGGGCAGAACGTGATATGGATAGTGATTCCCATTGACCAGGAATCGTAGGTACTGCTGATCCGTCTGAATGATGGGGATATGGGTGTATGCATCTTTTAGGTCGAGGGAGCAGAGCCAACCGCCCGCTTTGAGAAGGGGAATCAGGGTGCCCAGTGAGATCATTTTGAACTTTTCCTTCTCCAAGAAATGATTTAAAGCTCTCAGGGCCAGAATGGGTCGGAGACCACCTGTTTTCTTGGGAATTAGAAAATACCTGGAGTAGAACCCCTTGCCCTGTTGGCTGGGCAGGACGAGCTCAACCTCTTGAGCCTGAACGAGGGTGGAAAGTTCTACCTGAAGTATCTGTAAGTCCCCTGTCGCTGTCGAGCGGGATGGACAACACTGGAAATGCAACTTGTAACCATGACGCACAATGGACAGGACCCACAAGTCCTATGTGATCAAGGTCCACCGATCTGCGAACAGCTGGAATTGATCCCCAACTGAGGAGGACGATGTCCTGTGGAGAAGGTTGACTCATCCTCCCTGGTTGGCAGTCAAAACCCCATGGCAGGGTTCTGCAGTGGAACTGTGGTTGCCCGGGGTGGCCAAGGTTGTCTTGGCCTCACCCTGGGAGTAGGCCCTGAGCCCTGGACGCTGGTGGGTAGTATTTTCGGGGCCTATAAAAGGGCCTCTTAGGGTACTGCCGTGGGGCTTCTTGGGTGGCTGGGTGTTAGAGGTACTGGCTTCAGTTATGCCACTGCTTCCTTAATTCTGATTCTGAACAGATTTTCCCCGTAAACGGTACGTCCGCCAAATGGTCTTGGATCTCACGGCACAAATCTGAGGCCAACCACCACACTGTTTGGTGGGCTCCTATACCCACTGCAGCGGTCCTCATGGCTGTCTCAAAGACATCATAAGCAAAGCAAACCTCGTGCTTATCACATTCCAGGGCCTGCTGGACAATTGCCTGAAAATCCTCCTGGAATTGCTGTGGTAGGCGCTCACTAAATTCCAGGTCCTGCTTCCACAGGTTCCTGGAGTATTGCCCCATGTATAATTGGTAGCAAGTGATCCGGGCAGACAACATAGCACCCTGAAAAATCTGGCGTCCAAGGGCATCAAAGGCCCTATGCGCTCTCCGTGGGGAAGTATGAGGCATGAGTGCGGATCCTTTTTGCCTTCTTCAGGGCTGACTCTACCGCCACCGATTGGTGGGGGAGCTGATGGCGCTCGAACCCAGAGGACGGCTGGATTAAGTACACTGCGTCCGTTTTCCAGTTAACCGGTGGCACTGAGATGGGGTATTTCCAAAGGCGGTTTACCAGATCCTTAAAGATGTCATGGACTGGCACTGCCACCACCTCTTTTGGGGCATCCATGAATTGCAGAATCTCAAGCATCCTGTGCCTAGTGTCCTGTTCCATTAAAAGTCGGAAAGGCACCAATTCTGCCATGGCCTTTACGAAACCTGCAAAAGAAAGATCCTCTGGGGGAGATTTTTGTTGCTCCTCCGGTAGAGAGGGCTCGGAAGTCAGATCCTCCGATTCCTCAGAGGAGGATATAGATACCTCCCCTTCCCAGGGGTCTCCCCTTCACTGCGACCCTCCGGGGATGCCGGGGGTCGAAGACCCAACAGTGGGCAAGATGTAGGTCTCAAGGGCACCGAGAGAGGAGCCGGAGGCTTCGAAGGGCCTCGTGGTCGTAGGAGCATCGATGGTTCCAATGACGTTGGCGGGATTGGAGGCACCGACGGCACTGATGGAACTGATACCGATGGCCCTGGGAGAGCTGGGAGGTGACATAGCACTGTGTGTCCCCAAGCCACTCTTGAACCCGATGACCCTTCCTCCTTGGAGAAATCGTTCACTGGTATGGGGGCGGGAGCGGTGGCAATGGTGCTCTCTTTGGCCACGAAGGGGCTTGGGGCACTGGAGCCGGCTGCGGCGGTAGGACACCAACAACATATCGAGTCATTCCAGTAATGGCACAATCACCAGTGGAGAAGGTTTGAAATCCTGAAGGGCCTGGCCGACTGCCAACCGCAGGTACTTCTCTAACTCCTCCTCAAAGGCAGCCATAGATAAAATGGCTTAAGGAGGAGCATGTGGAATCGAGATGTGCCCTGGAGCATTGAGGGGTACAGAGCCCTCCACCAGAGTTGATGGAGGCCACCTGGAGGCATCAGAGGGAATCGCTTCCTCCGCCTTAGACTGCTTCATGGGAGGCACTGATGTCGATAAGTGCCCATGGTCTGGCTTAGATGATGAACATGATCAATGACTGTGTTTCTTCGACCTTTCTTGATGGTCCCTACAGTCCTTTCCTGGAACAGATGGTGACAGCGAGGAACCCAACCGAGAACGGGACGACAAAGACCACGGTTGGTTCCCTGCCCCAAGATCGGGGCCAGGGAAAGGAGGAAGGGGTGATCCTGACGGAATCGAGACTGGGACCTCTTTCCCAACCAGGGTGGAGGTTCCCGAGGCCAAGGACGGATCCAACTGCTTGGACCCGAATAATTTTTCCATTTTGTCAAGATGGGCTCGACGACTCTTGGGGATCATCTGGGCACAAAGATCACAACCACGGACATCATGGGATGCCCCCGGGCAGAGGACGCAGACCTCGTGGGGAGTCTGTGATGGACATGGTCCGGGGGCACTGGAGGCTCCAGCGAAAGCCGGTCGATGCCATGGAAAAAAGTACGCAGCACGCGGTTCAACTGTCAGTAGGCACTGGGGAAGGAAGCTGTTGGCGATCAATTGCGAAAATACAAAAGTATTTACCAGGTCACTGAAAATAGGACCCGGAGAAGGAGAGAGGGGACCCTACGCGACTTGTGGAGAGAAAACACTTCAAAAAAGCAAAACTGCTCAAAAGAAGCACGAGCTCTGCTACTGCGAGGCAACAGCTTCGTGGAAAAGAAGAGACTGAAGAGGCCCCCCGCATGGACACGTGGTTAGTGGCATGCTGGTATGCTCAGTGTGCCTGTTAAAGTTTCTAGAAACTTTGACAAAGATTTTCCGTGTTGGGCGCCATCAGATGATGTCACCCATGTGTGAGAACTACCATCCTGCTTGTCCTTGGAGAAGTTCCTAAACAGCTATTAAACAGTAGGGAATAGCCACTGCTTTTTACCAGCATTAGTAGCATGGGATCTAGTTAACATTTGGGTACTTGCCAGGTGCTTGTGACTTGGATTGGCCACTGCTGGAAACAGGATTCTGGGTGTGATGGACTCTTGGGTCTGACTTATGGGCCGATACAGTAAAAACCGCGGGAGAGCCAGCAATCTGAGGCGAGCGCCCGCTCTCCCGACGCGCGCCCAGGCCTCTCTCCTGGGCGCACGATCGAGTATTTAAATGAGGGCCCGCAGTAAAAGGAGGCGTTAGGGACACTAGCGCATCCCTAGTGCCTCCTTTTTGACAGAAGCGGTGGCTGTCAGCAGGTTTGACAGCCGACAGTCAATTTTACCGGCATCGGTTCTCGAAACCCACTGACAGCCACAGGTTCGGAAAACGGACGCCGGCTAAATTGAGCGTCCGTCTTCCAACCCACGGGCAGATTTTACTTTTTTTTTTTTTTTTTAATTTTGGGGCCTCCGACTTAATCGCTATGATATTAAGTCGGAGGGTGTACAGAAAAGCAGTTTTTACTGCTTTTCTGTACACTTTCCCTGTGCTGGCTGAAATTAACTCCTGCCTTTGAGTAGGCGCTAATTTCTGAAAGTAAAATGTGCGGCTTCGCTGCACATTTTACTTTCTGTATCGCGTGGGAATAACTAATAGGCCCATCAACATGCATTTGCATGTTGCGGGTGCTATTAGTTTCGGGGGGGGGGGGGTTTGATTATCCTTGTGTTGCTCTTTAATAAAAATGATTTTGACAAAAAAAGGAAAATTGAGCTCCACCCCTCTCTCTCTCTCTTTCTGAATAGTTAAGCCACTCTCTGCCACCACACAGTATACCCAAGCTCAGCCTGCATTCTCTACCACCACACACATCTCACTTTCACACTTCCTACGCATCACAGCATTTCCCGTCTTTGGATGGGCTTTTGCCATTGGTCTGTGACAGTATGGGAACCTGCATTCATCCGCAATCTTATGAGTTCCACTGCCTTTTCCAAACAGATCCAGTCTGATGGCAGAAAAGCATGCAGTAGGAAGTTACTGATAACCATCACAGCCTAGAGCACAGAGGGGTCACATTTCTTTATGCAGGGAAGTGCAGCAGGCAGGCAGATTGCATTACATTACAGCAAATGTAAAGTCCCAAAGTAACACAACCAGGACATTTTGTCAAAATTAAGAAAAAGAAAAAAAGACACTCACATCTTTTGAAAACTTTCAGCTTGTCAACAAAATCACTATTCTGTGACTATAGGGGGGAAAAGCCCTTGCCAAGTTAGATTCAAAATTCTGTTTCTCAGTACCGACTCCTCTTTCACCAAAATAAGTTTTCTGAAAGTATAGCAGCAAATCTGCTTCCCCACAGACCCTTGTTCAAGTCTAACCCAAACAGGCCAAGGGGTGGGACCAGTTCCAGGGTCGCTGAAGCTGAGAGCTTGCTTTACCAGGACCAAAAGCACGCAACAAGAGCTCAGCGCACGAAGCAGGGACAAAGGCAGCTGGAAAATTATTCGGTCTTCCACCAGACCAACAGCAAACGGTATCCACACACACACACACCTTCCCAACATTTTCACAGCAGTGTATGTTACACATAACAAGAGTTAACAACCAACCCAGAAGAAATGCTCCCTCATCTTCTCAGGGATTATTTTCAGGTGGGCTAAGACAGCAAAAACGCACTACCTTCTCCAGGGATTACAGAGAAAACCAATCAGCACAGCTCCCAGAGACAGAGAGAAAAAGAGCTAGGGAGTGGACGGCGGTGCATTGTACCTGCAGAAAGCCTCCGTTCCTCGGAAAGAAGCTGAAGGACGAGTCTCCGGCTGCATAGTTTGTGTTGTGAAAGGCGGCTCTGCTGATGGCATTGGAGTACGAATCTACACTGTTAAAATATTGCCTGCGGAAAGAAAGAGGGAGAGAGATGACATTTCCTGCTGCTGCTACCACTACTTAACTATTACTCTTTTCCTGCCTTCACACTACATGTGGGCCCCCCCCCCCCAACCCCAGGCCCCCCACAAAAAGAGCGCCCCCTAACTGGGACACAAGCCACTGGGCCCTCTCTTTCCACATCAGCCCTTTCTGGCATTTCCCTGAAGCAAAAGGCAAACCGTCCATCCCCCGTCCCCCCCTCCATGTCAGAGTCATGGCCGTTCCATCCCGCTCCAGCCCTCATCTGCAGCAGAGGAGCGCCAACCCCCCCCCCCCCCACACACACACACACCTCAATGCCCCCTGGGGCAGCTTAACAGCCCCTGCTGCAACCAGGTAGCACGTAAAACACAGGCAGCGAGAACGTTTTATCCCCAGGAAAAGTGGAGATTGATGGCACGTTATCTTTAAAAAAAAAACCAAAACATCTGTGGGAATAGTTACGTTCTCAGGGGCCACACAAACACAGAAGCAAAGACACTTTCAGACTCGGGAGGCATCTCTTTTTTTTTTTTTTTGGAGAGGCCCGAGAGTTTCCTCCTGCTCGTTCGGGCTCCCAATTTTAATCGGAGCCTTGGGATAAAGTGCAATGATCTTTCATTCACAATTATCCGGGGGGGGGGGGGGGGGGATGGTTTTCTCCATCCCTCCCCTCTCTCTCTCAGCCCAGTCACGGCTGCAACAGTCTTGGCCCAAAAAATCCAGCCACCCAGTTGTCCCCGCTGCATTGATGGCTGGGACTCCTTCCCCTCCAGGGGCTGTGAGCGCTGCCTCCGCAACATTCCTGGCCCCAGTCAGCTCAGGGAGCAGAAACCTTGGACCTGGGAAGGAGGTATCTTTAATCACGAATACGGGCAGCCTCTAGAAAAACGTGGCAGCAGAAAGAGAACAGGCATTTTTTTTCCGGACAGTTGGGAGGAAATTCCTTAATTTTTTATGAAACCGATAAATTGAATTCCTGCCATCAAGAAAGCTTATTTTGCAGAAATCAGTCGCCTACTCCTGTGGACCCGCAGCCAACGCACTCAGAATAGGAGAATGTAAGTGCTCAGCAGCAGCATCCTCTCTCCCTCAGTCTCCTAACAGAACCTAACTTAACTGGTTAAGATTTAACAGAAACATGATTCTAGGGGCACCATCCAAAAGGTTTTACGTAGGTAAACATGAATTCAAATACTGCCCCAACCCTACTGCAGGTAAAAAAAAAAAAATAAGCACCGTTTCACAGCTTGCAGTTAGGTTGGGAAAAGGATAAGGCATGCAGGAATTTCACTTTCACGTCCCAATGTGTACCTTAATGCACATACCCTCCCGTACGCAATAATAAAGCGAGCGCAACGTACGCAGGCCACTGACGTTCTCCTGCCGGCCCGAAGCGTCTATCTGAAAATTAGTGTGCAGGTATAAAGCACGATGGGCAGCAAATCAGTTCCTGCCACACCGAATCTATCACAGTCTGAGATCATGCGAGGTTTCAAATCCAAATGACTGGTTCTGTCCCTCCTAGAGCTACAGCTGAGAAATGAACAGATCGACCGGCAACTGCCTGAAGTTCTTCAAACACGCAATGTGAAAATGCAGCAGCTCGTGTTTAGGACACTTCACGTCACTGAGAATGTTTCCCTCCCACTAAGACTGCAGCCAGCGAGTCTGAGGGCCTCCTTCTTTATTTATTTATTTTATTTATTTATTTATTTTTATATACCGGCAACCGTTTGCACATCGTGCCGGTTTACAGATAACTTACAACAATGGATATATAGGCAAAGCCTTTACAAGGAAGAGTGTCTAACATGCGCTCAGAAACAGAGCAAGTAACTAGCAAACTTGTGGAGGGAGGGGTAGGGGTGGTCGAGACGGGGGAGGGGGGCGGGGGGAGGGTGAGCACAAGTACAAAAGGAGTAATATGTACAAGGGCCGTAATAATTTACAGAAGGTTCCGCTCGGGCCTGGTTAGCTCAAGTGGGTATTGTATGAAGGCCCAAGAGCCCTACTGACTTACACTGTGGATATGTACAACACGGACAGGTGTCACACCCCCAGGGGTGTGAACATTGCCTCCGCAGCATCCCCAGACAGCTTGGGGAGAGGAGTGGAGTCCTGGTCTGGGAATTGGATCCAAGGCCTCCACAAGGCAACTTGAGGCTGGCCTGCAATTTGGTATTTTGAGGAAAATATCTGCAGCTGTAGGGAGGGGGGGTGTTCTTAATTTCCCAAAAATTGATAGATCTGAAACTTTTTTTTTTAATGTATTTCCCCTCTCCCACCATATTATTGTTAGCACTGTGAGAAAACCAGAAGAAATCCGTCTCAGATATTGTCTTGTCTGAAAAGACACTGACCAATTTCTAAATAAATACACTGGCAATAAAGAGACACAAAACCAGCAAGAACAAATCAGTAAACAGGAAGGCAGATATTAATTTGAAAGAAACTTGCTTTTGACGTTTAGGTAAAAATCATCTCTTTAATCTCTTTCGTTTTTCTCGTGATTTCCTCACTGAACCATCTCAAACTGCTAAAAGGGACACACACACACACACACAGACCACCTTTTCCAGCCTTTACATTTTCTCAGCTCTCAGGCTCCCTTCGTCACACGTTCCTCCTCCTTTCTCTCTCTGTTTATGTATAACAGCTGCACAATTCTGTGCGATACAACTTTGTGACAAGCTTATATCTAGGAACCTTCATTTTCGGGTTTTATTTTTTTTTATTTTCCCATGAATTTATCAGGGTTTGTTATGACAAGAACAAAAACAGGAGAAAAATCAGTGGACAAGTATGACTCATTTGTCTGGGTACAATAAAACAATACTGAGCACAGTTCCCACTCTCACTCACTCAGCAGAATCCCTCTCCCTACTCTCACCCCCCAGCATGTCCCTTTCTCTCCCCACACCCCTGAGAATCTCCCTCTTCTCCACCCCCATTCCTCCTTACTAATGGTGGCTCCAGGCCTCTCCAATCTCCTCTGGCAGTAGCTTACTGAGGGTCTCGTGCTCTGCGGCACTGCACTTCTGGCTTGAGTGTGTGGGGCCCGGGAGTCTGCTGGAAGGTGCTTCTGGTGGGCAAGGCCTGCTTCAAATGCCACATTTGCAACACCAAGCAGCAGGCACTTTGGCTGCTTGGGGGAGGCATTCTCCAGTGCCACATCAGCCACAGTGAAGAGCGCGCAGGCCTGGAAATGCTGCAAGTGCTCTGGGGCCCACGCTGGTTTCCTGCGGCCCCTGGAGGGCCACGACGCACTGCCATCTGCAAGTCCCTGAAGCTACTCTTCAGTTGGTCTTAAAATCGGGGAGAAACTCTGTTTAAACAGATTACCACTTCTGGAAAAATCCGGGAATTTATGGGTGAAAATTGGTTTAAACTGAAAACGAGGGACCCTACACACTTATATCTTATACAAAATATTCTTATTATATGAATACCTGCCCTTGTATTTATCTTCTACTATACCCACTGCTCTTGGAAAATGAACTCGGGACCTTGCATGCATTATTACTACTACTAAGGTTACGACATCCAGTGGCCAGACTCAGGACTCACGATTGCAGGGTTCCTGGCCCAGGTCAGTCACGTGCAATGACTGGAAGGGAATATAAAACAGGGAGAAAATTCCCTGGGTAGCTGCAGATGAAGGCTCATGGCGTCTGATCCCCACCCTGGTTCTGACCGAGTTGGAGACTCAATAAATGAACTTACATATCAACTTTCTTTGCATCATTATTCTATTCTCGTGTCCTTCTGTTTTGCCCTAATATATTTCATACTTTATGCTTCACGGGGTTTTCGTCCTGTATTTTAATAAAGGCATGTGCATTAGGACTTCATGCTGCTTCAGCCGTCCTTGCTACTCTCACACTTTTCATGTACAGGTGCGTGTGAAGGATTGGGTCAGCAGCACCCAGCAACTTAGTTAAAATGCAAAAGACAGGAGGAACGGGGAAACGTATACAATCTTTAAGTATCAATATCTCCTCAGAAAAGAAATGAAAATCAGAAGGAGAAAGGGAGAGCTGAGAGATTTTCTTAGCTTTAAAGTTACTTACCCAAATAAAGCACTTACTCCTGGGGGAATTCTGCACAACTGCGCAGTGCAGAGTTTGCACAGAATTCCCCTCCTGCACAGAATTTGCATATTTTGCGCAGAATCTGGAGAGCAGCCCCGCGGCTGCAAGCGGAGTCCCATCCCACGTGCAGGCAAAAAAAATCAGTGAGGCCCAGCAGGCCGTGGGTGGAGCCCATCCCGCATGCAGCTGAAGACGACAGAGGTCCAGAATAACAGCACAAGAGAGGACGTGTGCATGTCAGGGTGCATGAGAGTGTGTGTGTGTGAGCAAGGGAGCCTGGGGGGGGGGGGGGTGCGCGTGTGAGGGACAGAGGGAGCCTGCGTGAGGGTGTGTGTGTGAAACAGAGGAACCTGTGTGAAGAGGTGTATGAGAGAGGATTCAAACTCTGGGAGTGGAGAGCTGGGTGTGGAGTTGAAGGAGTCTAGCCTGGAGAGAGAAGGGGAGACAGTAAACAGCAGAGGAGTTGGGCCTGAGAGGGCAGAGTGAATCTGATCTGGTCAGGGGAGTAGGGAGAGAAGGTGGAAGGGACAGTGTACTTCTAGGGAAATTCTGCTCAAAATATTTAAAACTCTGCATCTTTGAGTAATAATTTTTAAGTATTAGAACATAAGAACATGCCATACTGGGTCAGACCAAGGGTCCATCAAGCCCAGCATCCTGTTTCCAACAGTGGCCAATCCAGGCCATAAGAACCTGGCAAGTACCCAAAAACTAAGTCTATTCCATGTTACCATTGCTAATAGCAGTGGCTATTTTCTAAGTGACCTTAATTAATAGCAGGTAATGGACTTTTCCTCCAAGAACTTATCCAATCCTTTTTTAAACCCAGCTACACTAACTGCATTAACCACATCCTCTGGCAACAAATTCCAGAGTTTAAATTAATTACTCAGAGACTGTGATATATACTGTATTATTTTGACCAAAATAAAGTATGCAGAATTTTAAATTTTTGTGCCCAGATTTTTAAATTTGTGTATGCAGAATTCCATTAGGCATAAGCACTGATGCTTTAAGGCAGTGGTCCCCAACCCTGTCCTGGGGGCCCACCAGCCAGTCCGGTTTTGAGGATATCCACAATGCATATGCATGAGAGAAAATTTGCATGTTATGGAGGCAGTGGACAGGGTTGGGGGGACCACTGCTTTAAGGCACACAAAAGATTTAAATCTCAACATCATTTACATTTCATGGCTCGAGTGCTGTGGCTAATGGCTATGCCCCACATCTGACACAGCCTACCAGCCGGCCCCTCTCCCTTGCGGTGGGATGCTGCTGTCTGCAAGCGCTGCAGCAACTCACTTGTGCACAGGATGGCAGGGAATGGAGGTCCTGGGAAAGCCCCGTTTAAGGCTGGGTGAATGATGTCACAAGCCACAGGCCTTTTAAAAGTGTCTGGGTCCAGCACGCTGCTTCCTGCTCAGGCACTCTAGGCTCGCGCTTGCCGGACTCGGCCACCTTTAAAAGGCCTGCAGCCTGTGGCATCATTCGCCCAGCCCTATAAAAGGCTTCCCAGGATCTCCATTCCCTGCATCCTGTGCACGAGTGACTTGCTGCTCGTCCTGCATTCCTGGTCCTGTTCCTGAACCTGCTTCACCTCTCCAGCCCAGCCTGCCTCATCCTTCCAGCCCTGTCTTCTTCGATCACTGTCTCCCAGCCTACCCTGCTGTCAGTCCTTCTCTGTGACTGCCTTCAGACTAATTACTGGAACCGACCGTAGCCTGAACTCTGACCATCCTAGACCGCCGCCTACCTCTGACCCTAGTTTCGCCTAGGACCTATGCTCCTCCTATGAGCTCTCGTCTAAGATCTGCCGGCCCCCAGACCCTAAAGGCTCAACCCAAGGGGAAAGGGGTTGGTATAGGCAAAGCTCCTGTCCAGTCTCCAACTAGCCTAGTCCCACCAGCTGTCAGTGAGGACTTACAGGACCTCCCCCTTCCTGAAGGTTGAGCCAATCTCACCATAGCAACAAGGCTCCATGAATCTTACAGTCATGCAACCTGGGTGAGAATGCACACGTTACAGAACCAGAGGCTGCAGGAGAAAGCAGCCCTTCCCCTCAGTTTTCAGGAACAAAAGACGAAGTTTTAGTCTTCTTGTCACGCCTTGCTGTAAATGCATACATTTGTCTTTTGGAAGCGACTACAAAATAAACCCCTTCATTATACCCTTCCCTTGAAAACACCAACAGGAAGAGTTAAGTGTTAGGTAGTACTTCCCTCCTTCTACTGCAGCATTATCTGCTAGGATGTGGCTACAACCATAACTGAGTGACAGTAAAAGATGCAAGTAGAGATCTGAATTTGTAGAAGACATGTTTCCTGCCTTTCAGTCACATTCATTCAATAATCTGGCACTAGACTTATGACAGTGTTATAAAGCCTCTTAGAAGCCCATGTACAATTTAAGGACAAGTCGCTATTAATTCCTGTTATCACAGGGATTATCCAAACCTCTGGAACAAGCCTTCTAGGGACTGAAAAGGACAGCCCCAAGACCAATGGAGAAGACAGCGGTCACTGGACTGTCAGGGCAGAGCCACCTCCACTACAATTTAATTCTGATTTAATATATATATTCTGCCTTTTGTGATTGGTCAACCATCAAAACAGATTGTGACCACACATACACATATAAAATAGCTGTGATATAGTTAGACCCTATTGCAACCTATTCAGGAAGGACAAGGCAGGAAGAAATGGGAAGAGAAGCTGCACTATACATAAAATAAAAACAATATTAAAGCAACAGACTGCAGGGCTTACGAGGTGAAGAGGAGGTACTGTAGGTTAATCTGGAAAGAGGGAATGGAACACTGGTTTGCATTGGTGTAATGTATTTATTTATTTATTTTATTTCCTGGTTTTTCTAGATCGATGCTGGTAGAAACCTTCACACCAGTTTACAATGTTTCTTTACAATAAGTACAATGTACAGACCTCCAGCATAGACAGAAGAGCGAGAGAGAGAGAGAGAGAGATTAAATGGAAGATATTCACAAAATTGCTATGAAAGGTGATATGATATTGCTAGGTGTTTTCAATCTACTGGATGTTGATTAGGACATTCTGGTTGTGGTATCATCTGAAAGCAGGGAGATACTGGATTCTCTGCAGAGAGTACTCTTCCATCAACTATTATCTGAACCCCCACAGGAAAGGGCAGTATTGGACCTGGTGCTTACCAATGGCAAGAGTGTTTCTTTTTTTTTTTAATTTTTAATTTATGCATTTCAAAATAATAACAAAACAGAATAACGATGAACAATAGACGGTCTGAAATTAATTCACATAACAAATGGAACTATTTATCCTGTCTAATTATTCATATTCAAAATACAATAGGTAATATCTCGTAAAGTTATTCGTATTTAGAGCAATACCAGAGGAAAAGAGAACAATTGAAATAAATACTCATTAACAGGTATATTCTTTCTTGCCTCAGCCAACAGTCTCACTCTCGCGGGGACGTGAATCTAAGAATGCTCTTAATTGAGATACTTCGAAGAAAATGAACTTCTGTTGTTGGAAAGTTATTTCACACTTACACGGGAACTTTAATAACATTTTCCCCCCTTTAGCTTCAACCTCTAATCTTAGACCTAGGAACTTCTTCCTTCTATCCTGAGACTGCTTAGATAAATCCGGATTCTACCTCCATGAAATGGAGTCAATCTGTTTCTCATATAGGATTTAAAGACTAAGTCCCTATCTGTCGCAAAGGAGAAAGACACAAAGAACCGATCTATTAGCAATAACTGTATCTACATTTGATTCAATTACTCCTGTTAGATTTAAGGCGTTCTGCTCTTCACTATTAATTTGTGTAGACAACCTCTTGGGTATTACATAATATATTTTAGATACAGTTGAAATAATAGGTTGTGGTATCTTTAGAATCTCTACCAAATATTCTTTAAACATATCATACGGCGATATCATGTCATGTTTGGGAAAATTCATTATTCTAAGATTTAAATACTTAAATGAATTCTCCAAAAGCTCTAATTTTTTATCATATATTATCTCAGCACGGGCAAACTTCTGTTGCCATACTTCCAAATTGTCTAGCCTTTTCTCTATCTGTTGTACTTTAACATCCGTATGAGATAGCGAGGTTTCAATATTTCTAGACCTATGATTCGAGTCCATTGTTATCTTCGTCAAATTTAACACTGATAGTTCCAATGCTTTTATGGCATCCCACAATGTATCCATAGTTATTTCCGCTGGTTTTACCAGGTTTGGTAAAGAAATTTCTTGCAGTCCTGATTCTAATTTCCCCAGTGAGACTGAGTTTCCTTCTCCATCTTGTTGAAAATTGTTTTGCAATTTTAAAAAATCAGAAGTAATTTGGAGAGGTGGAGCAGGAGTGCTTGGGGCGCCAGGACTTAAGGTGGTTTCGGTCAGGGAGGACGACAATTGCTCTCTGCCCCCTCCAGCGACCTTATGCTCCGGTTCTAAACCTGCTGAAGGGGCAAAGAAAGATGGAATCCGAGGCTGGGAAGGCTCAGGTACAGGGGATGATGTAGACATCTCCCTGACTTTAGCCTTGCGCTTTGTATGAGGCATTTGTACAAAGTAATTTATCAGTTTTGCCAGAAAGTCCTCTTCCTAGCCCTTACTCAATTAATATAAATGATAACTTTACAAGAGGAGGCTTCTGGGAGAGAGATACACAAATCTCGAGGGTTACTCACTTTTAATCCTGATCCATTCGATCAAATAACTTCTTTCGAAAACCAATTTGGAAAAGTAAAGCCACGCGCCCCTTTGGCGCGCGCGGCTTTGGCGCCACAGTGCGTCGCTTCTTAATCTTAGCCAAGTCCCGCCTCCTCGACATCAGAATGCGGAAGTTCAACTCCGGCTCGAAAGGGCTTCGTTCAAGAAAGAAATTAAGTTATCGAGGAAATAAGCCCCTCCAGCAGCGATCCCTCTCACCTCTACCTCCGGCAAGAGTGTTTCTGATGTCATAATGAATGATCATTAGATGGTGTGGGTCAACATTAGAGCAAAAGCGGTGAAGGTTCAGTCAAAGGCGAGGGTCTAAGACATCAGAAAACTAATTTTGTTAAAATGGGGGGAGTACTTCAAGGAGTATCCAGCCTTATCTTCCCCACGAGCCCCTTTAACCCCTCGGCCATCTAATGGTCCAACCGACTCCCTCCCAGGTTTCTTGCTTCGGATATATTTTAAAAAGTTTTTATTATGAGGCCAAAAACTCATAATAAAAACTTTTTAAAATATATCCGAAGCAAGAAACCTGGGAGGGAGTCGATTGGACCATTAGATGAGAGAGGGGTTAAAGGGGCTCTTAGGGAAGATAAGGCCATTGCAGAAAGACTAAATTAATTCTTTGCTTCCGTGTTTACTAATGAGGATGTTGGGGAGATACCAGTTCCGGAGATTGTTTTCAGGGGTGATGAGTCAGATGAACTGAACCAAATCACTGTGAACCTGGAAGATGTAGTAGGCCAGATTGACAAAATAAAGAGTAGCAAATCATCTGGACCAGATAATATGCATCCTAGGGTACTTAAGGAACTCAAAAATGAAATTTCTGATCTATTAGTTAAAATTTGTAACCTATCATTAAAATCATCCATTGTACCTGAAGACTGAAGGGTGGCCATTGTAACCACAATATTTTAAAAAGGCTCCAGGGGCGATCCGGGTAACTATAGACAGGTGAGCCTGACTTCAGTGCCAGGAAAAATAGTGGTAACTATTCTCAAGATCAAAATCGTAGAGCATATAGAAAGACATGGTTTAATGGAACACAGTCAACATGGATTTACCCAAGGGAAGTCTTGCCTAACAAATCTGCTTCATTTTTTTGAAGGAGTTAATAAACATGTGGATAAAAGTGAATCAGTGGATGCAGTGTATTTGGATTTTCAGAAGGCGTTTGACAAAGTCCCTCATGAGAGGCTTCTAAGAAAACTAAAAAGTCATGGGATAGGAAGGCGATGTCCTTTCATGGATTACAAACTGGTTAAAAGACAGGAAACAGAGAGTAGGATTAAATGGTCAATTTTCTCAGTGGAAAAGGGTAAACAGTGGAGTGCTTCAGGGATCTGTACTTGGACCGGTGCTTTTCAATATATATATATATATATGATCTGGAAAGGAATACAACAAGTGAGGTTATCAAATTTGTGGATGATACAAAATTATTCAGAGTAGTTAAATCACAAGTGGATTGCGATACATTACAGGAGGACCTTTCAAGACTGGAAGATTGGGCATCCAAATGGCAGATGAAATTTAATGTGGACAAGTGCAAGGTGTTGCATATAGGGAAAAATAACCCTTGCTGTAGTTACACGATGTTAGGTTCCATAATAGGAGGTTCCATATTAGGAGCTACCACCCAGGAAAAAGATCTAGGCATCATAGTGGATAATACTTTGAAATCGTCGGCTCAATGTGCTGCAGCAGTCAAAAAAGCAAACAGAATGTTAGGAATTATTAGGAAGGGAATGGTTAATAAAACAGAAAATGTCATAATGCCTCTGTATCGCTCCATGGTGAGACCTGCTCCATTTAAAGGCATCATTTCTTCTAGTTGAAGGCTTTCTTCAAATTGAGGATGGGCAAAACGTGCCCTCCTTCCTTGGGACCACAAAATAAATGAAGTATCATCCCTTTCAAAGCTCTGCCGAGGGCATCGGAATGACCACCCCCAAGTCCTGGAGGCACACCAAGGTCTCTCGTACCTCATGCTTTCCCACATCTAGACCTTTCTGAGCCAGAGCGTGAAGTTGAGTCTGGAGTTGCTCTGATAAGAATCAAAGAAGTCCTGGATCCTTTTGAAAGGGTCTCTGTTATACTGTGTCATGTATAACAGGGTAAGATGCGATGCGAGATATGAGCATGGAGCCACGGAAGACACGCCTGCCAAAAGCATCCAGGGATTTTTGTTCCTTCCCTGGAGGGATGGAGGAATGAGGTTTTGAACGTCGTGCCTTCTTCTGGGCTGATTCAACAACCACAGAGTGATGATCCAACTGTGATTTTTGGAACCCCGGAGCTGACTGCACCAGATAGGTGGCATCTGTCTTGCAGTTGACCGGTGGGACCGAACATGAGATCAAGTTTCTCTTCATGAGATCAAGCAGGATTTCATGAATGGGTATGGTCATGATTTCCTTAGGGGCATCTAGAAATTGGAGTACTTCCAGAATCTTATGCCTAGAGTCCTCTTCCGTCTGAAGCTGAAAAAGAATGGTTTCAGACATTTCCTTGATGAAATTAATAAGAGACAGATCGTCTGGTGGAGAGCGTCGTCTCATCTAGGGGAGAAGGCTCTGATGGTAGATCATCCGAATCCTGGGACAAATCATCGGTCCAAGGATTGTAGAGCTGATCTCGAGCACCTAGTGGGTTCTCCAGCAAGGAGAAATGGTGCTAATCCTGAAGGACCAGGCCGAGGCATTGACGGCATCGGAGGGGGCACAGAAGGCATCGAAGGAGGCACAGATGGCATCAATGGAGGCACCGAAGTGACCGGTGACATTGATGGACGAGTCGGTGGTAAAATTTCAGACTGTGGAATGGGTAACAGTGTTTCTGCATCATCTGATAAGGGAATCGGTATGGAAGATACTGGACCCACCGATGCTCTTGGTTCCATCGGAGGCAGGGCACCAATCAACACATCCAATCTTCCCAATAGCGGTGCGAGCGCTACGGGAATCGGATCGGTGACCGGCTCGGGGACCAGTACCGGCGTCGATGGAGGTTGGGAGCCCTGAAGTGCTTTACCGATGGCCTCTTGGATCATCTGATCCAATTCCTCGCGAAAACCTGGGGCATGGAACCCTGGCACCGGAGTAGGAGGCAGCACTGGGGTAGCCGGAGGGTCCACCGGTGAAGGTGGAATCGCGGATTCCGGCACCACTGAAGGTGGGGGAACGCCTCAGTGACCTGGTCACAGAAGAGGATGGGGCCTTTTCTGGACGGGGCTTCTTTGTCGGTGGCTCTGTCGACATAGATGCAGAGGACATGCCTGGATCGACGGACTGAGCCTTCCGATGGCGCTGTCGACGCTTTTCGATTGCCTCCTTGCCAATAGTGGAAAGTGTTCTAAACATCAAAATCACAGAACATATAGAAAGACATGGTTTAATGGAACAAAGTCAGCATGGCTTTACCCAAGGCAAGTCTTGCCTCACAAATCTGCTTCACTTTTTTGAAGGAGTTAATAAACATGTGGATAAAGGTGAACCGGTAGATGTAGTATATTTGGATTTTCAGAAGGCGTTTGACAAAGTTCCTCATGAGAGGCTTCTAGGAAAAGTAAAAAGTCATGGGATAGGTGGTGATGTCCTTTCGTGGATTGCAAACTGGCTAAAAGACAGGAAACAGAGAGTAGGATTAAATGGACAATTTTCTCAGTGGAAGGCCTCAGGGATCTGTATTGGGACCCTTACTTTTCAATATATTTATAAATGATCTAGAAAGAAATACGACAAGTGAGGTAATCAGATTTGCAGATGACACAAAATTGTTCAGAGTAGTTAAATCACAAGCAGATTGTGATAAATTGCAGGAAGATCTTGTGAGACTGGAAAATTGGGCATCCAAATGACAGATGAAATTTAATGTGGATAAGTGCAAGGTGATGCATATAGGGAAAAATAACCCATGCTATAATTACACAATGTTGGGTTCCATATTAGGTGCTACAACCCAAGAAAGAGATCTAGGCGTCATAGTGGATAACACATTGAAATAATCGGTTCAGTGTGCTGCAGCAGTCAAAAAATCAAACAGAATGTTGGGAATTATTAGAAAGGGAATGGTGAATAAAACGGAAAATATCATAATGCCTCTGTATCGCTCCATGGTGAGACCGCACCTTGAATACTGTGTACAATTCTGGTCGCCACATCTCAAAAAAGATATAATTGCGATGGAGAAGGTACAGAGAAGGGCTACCAAAATGATAAGGGGAATGAAACAGCTCCCCTATGAGGAAAGACTAAAGAGGTTAGGACTTTTCAGCTTGGAGTAGAGACGGCTGAGGGGGGATGTGACAGATGTTTAAAATCATGAGAGGTCTAGAACGGGTAGATGTGAATCGGTTATTTACTCTTTCAGATAGTAGAAAGACTAGGGGGCACTCCATGAAATTAGCATGGGGCACATTTAAAACTAATCGGAGAAAGTTCTTTTTTACTCAACGCACAATTAAACTCTGAAATTTGTTGCCAGAGGATGTGGTTAGTGCAGTTAATATAGCGGTGTTTAAAAAAGGATTGGATAAGTTCTTGGAGGAGAAGGCCATTACCTGCTATTAAGTTCACTTAGAGAACAGCCACTGCCATTAGCAATGGTAACATGGAATAGTTTTAGGGTACTTGCCAAGTTCTTATGGCCTGGTTTGGCCACTGTTGGAAACAGGATGCTGGGCTTGATGGACCCTTGGTCTGACCCAGTATGGCATGTTCTTATGAGGCAATCGACATCTTTGGAACTGTCGACGCCGGTCGAACAGCAGCGATGTCCAGGTGCTGGCGAGAAGTCGATGGCACCGGCTTGGACAACGTCGAAGCTATCGATGGAGTCGGGGTTTTTAACTGAAAGAGAAAGTCCATCTTCTCTAAACGAGCTTTACAACCTCTTAAGTGTCATTTGGGCACATTTGGTGGAAGAAAGGGCATCGTGGCCAGACCCCAAACATATAACACAGACCCCATGCAGGTCAGTGATGGACATTGTTTGAGTACAGTCGGGGCACCGACGAAAACCCGACGCCATGACTCAGACAAAAATTTAGCCGTGGAGTGGTCGATGGCCGGTAGGCCCCGAAGGGATAATTCGACGGGAATCGACTGCAACAAGGGTAAAACCTTACCTTTCGACCGTGGAGTATGGATATCGATAGGGGGACCCCTATGGGATAGAATTTTTTGAAAATTTTTGAATGAAGTTCCGTGAGGAAAATTCCTGTCAGGAATCTCCAGAGAGCTCCTTAACCCGCATGGCTACTTCTGCATGGAAAAAAGAAGACTGAAGGGGGGCCCCTGCTGGATGCAGGGTTAGTGCATTGCTGGGCATGCCCAGTAGGTGCCAGTCAAAGTTCTAGAAACTTTGACAAAAGTGTTCCGTGATTGGGCTCCATCCTGATGATGTCACCCATATGTGAGGACTACCATCCTGCTTGTCCTGTGAGAAACATATACTTCCATGTTAACTATTTATGTCTTCAAAAGCCTGTGAAAACAGGAATGCCTAGTGGTGTGCTGCAGGGCCCGCTTCTTTTCAAAATTTTAGTAAGCGATATTGCAGGAAGAGTAGCAGGAAAGTTTTGTCTTCTTTTGCAGTTGACAGCAAAATCTGCAACAGAATAGACACTCAGGAAGATGTGAAAACCCTGAGGGAGCTAGCAAAATCTGAGGAAGAGTCTGGCAGCTAAGATTTAATGCTAAAAAAATGCAGAGTTATGTATTTGGGCTGCAAAATCCCAAGGGGGAGGTACAGTACATGGGGCGAAATTTTTCTAAGCATGACACAAGAGCAGGATTTGAGACTGATCATATTTGATGATCTTAAGGTGGCCAAACAGGTGAATAAAGTGACAGCAAAAGCCTCTCCCTATGCTTGGCTGCATAGGGAGAGGAATGGTCAGCAGAAAACGGGAGGTGATGTTGCCCCTGTATAGGTCCCAGGTGAGACCTCACTTGGAATACTGTGTACAATTCTGGAGACCGCATCTTCAAAATGATATAAACAGGATGGAGTCTGTGCAGAGGGTGCCTTCTAAAATGGTCAGTGGTCTTCCTGCTAAATCATATGGGGACCGACAAAGATCTGAACATGTACACCCTAGAGCAGTGGTTCTCAACCTTTTTTTGGCCAGGACACACCTGACAGATGGTTCTCACATGCATGACAAACTGAACATGTGACCATCACGGCGCTAAAGGTAAACATGCACTCTGCATCCACAGGAATCCCCTCAACCCCCAGCTTTGAGTGCAGAGCAGATCTAGGGCATTACCCTGTACAACTCACCATACAAAAAAAGATATTCTGGTTCTGATGACATCCCAGTAAAAGCAAAACAAACTCCTTTTACTACCAGGCAAAATAGCCTTCCTTATGAAAAGACAGTAATTTACCACTAATGCATATCCTATTGAGAAAACACAACAAATAAGACTGATACAAATGCCTACATGCTAGTTAAAATACCTCACCTCGGTCACACACCCTTCACCAAGTACAGAAAAACCACAAATTATAAATATGGAGACAGAAACTGGAATGGAAAATCAAAAAAGCCACTCTGCATGCAGTGCGAACCTGGAGAAATTGAAAGAGAAATATAGCACCTAACAGACTCTCAAGATTTGCAATAATGCACACAAACTAACCCGCAGAAAGTTACACCTGTATTATGGAACACACTCAAACAGTAACAACCCTAGCTAAGAAATGTAACTATTAAACCAGGCCCTAAACACTAATACATTTCCTATAGGGAAAACAGAATAAGCCAAGCTGCTATAGAGCCCCACACAGAAATAATTGTAAAGCTACACTAAAAATGTTACAAAACATCTGCTGAACAGAATAATATCCAACAATTAAAAACTCATAAAAATTATTAAAACATGTCCAAATATCAATAAAATATTTAAAAACAGCAGACATCGCATAATACCCAAAATTAAAATGGTAGTCAATCAAGAAAAATAAATTTAAAAAGCCACCTTTACTTGCCCTCTCCAGCAACTCTCCTACTCCTTTCCCTTCCAGGCCAATAGCACTCACCAGAAGCAGCAAGGGCTGCTGAAGCTCTGTCCTCACAGTCCTCTTCCTTAGCGTCCACAACCAGTCACTCACAACCCCCCCCCCCCCCCCCCCCCCCCCAATTAGACCCCATGACCAGTCTCGGTCTCTTTCACAACAGTCATCTTCCTGACCGGTCTCTCTCTCTCACACACAGAAACACATCACCTCCCTGACCAGTCTCCCTCTCAATCACACTCATGGTCTCTTATATACAAGCTCTCAATCTCACACAAATGCTCTCGCACCCATTCACATAAGCTCTCACCCAGGTACCCATTCACACCCACACACAAGCTCTCAGCCAGGCTTCCATTCGCGCGCGCACACACACACACACACAAGCTCTCAGCCAGGCTTCCATTCGCACCCACACACACACACACACACACAAGCTCTCAGCCAGGCTTCCATTCGCACCCACACACACACACGCTCTCAGCCAGGCTTCCATTCGCACCCACACACACACACACGCACGCTCTCAGGCAGGCTTCCATTCGCACCCACACACACACACACAAGCTCTCAGCCAGGCTTCCATTCGCACCCACACACACACACACACAAGCTCTCAGCCAGGCTTCCATTCGCACCCACACACACACACACACAAGCTCTCAGCCAGGCTTCCATTCGCACCCACACACACACACACAAGCTCTCAGCCAGGCTTCCATTCGCACCCACACACACACAAGCTCTTACCCAGGCTTCCATTCACACCCACAAGCTCTCACCCAAGCATCCATTCACACCAGCTCTCACCCAAGCATCCATTCATACCCACAGACACAAGCTCTCACCCATGCATCCATTCACACCCACAGATACAAGCTCTCACCCAGGCACCATTCACACCCACAGACACAAGCTCTCACCCGTGCATCCATTCACACCCGCAGACACAAGCTCTCACCCTTGCATCCATTCACACCCGCAGACACAAGCTCTCACCCATGCATCCATTCACACCCACAGACACAAGCTCTCACCCAGACTTCCATTCACATCAGCACTCACCCAGGCTCCTATTCACACCCACACACACAATCTCTCACCCTGGCACCCATTCACATCCACACACACAATCTCTCACCCTGGCACCCATTCACACCCACAGACACAAGCTCTCACCCAGACTTCCATTCACATCAGCTCTCACCCAGGCTCCCATTCACACCCAAACACACAAGCTCTCAGCCAGGCTTCCATGCACACCCACACACAAGCTCTCAGCCAGGCTTCCATGCACACCCACACACAAGCTCTCAGCCAGGCTTCCATGCACACCCACAAGCTCTCACCAAGGCACCCATTCACACCCAGACACACAAGCTCTCACCCAGGCACCCATTCACACCCAGACATACCGGCTCAAACGTATTCTTTCTTCACTGCAGGGATGGGCTCCAGTTCCGTCGCGGCTTTACTCTGGAGGCCTTCTTTTTGCGCCACCACAGAAATAGGCTCCCGTGGTCGGGTTTCCTCTTCACTGCCATCGGCTGTGGTGGCCTTGCTTGGTCGGAGTCGGGTTCTCCTCTTCACCATCATGGGAATGGGATCCCGTTGTGGCCTTGCTTGGTCGGGGTCGGGTTTTTCTCTTCACCGCCATGGGAATGGGGTCCCGTGGCGGCCTTGCTTCGTCAGGGTTGGGTTTTTCCTCTTCATCGCCATGGAAATGGAGTCCTGTGGCAGCCTTGCTTCATCGGGGGTCGGTTTCCTCTTCGCCGCCACGGTCCCATGGCGGCCTTGCTTCGGCGTTCAACACTTCTATTCCTCCCAACACACCCCTGGGCATTCTGATGCCTGCCTCACCAGCCAATCAAAGGCTTCCTCCCTTCTTGCTACTCCCACTGGCAGGTAGAAGGGAGGAGGTTTCCGATTGGCCTGCGTGGGGGCAGACAGAATGAAGGAGGCTTCCCATTGGGCAATGGGGTAGGAAGAAAGGAGGCTTCCAATTGGCCCACGGGGGCTGGAAAAAGGGAGAAGGCAAGTACAATGGGACAGTGGGACACCAGGAGACGCGACACACCTAGTGGCGGTGGGGGAGACCAGGACAGTATCGGAAGTCAAGAAAACATGGGACAAGCACACGGGATCTCTGAAGGAGTGGGACTGTAGAGCTAAGTAGTTTGTGAGGATAGACGGATTTGATAGGCTGTACTGTCTTTTTCTGCCATTATATTTCTGTTTCAATGCAAAAAAAGAAAAAAAAAATGGTTTCTTTTCCAATGAAGTGTGTGGTTCACAAGGAAAAGCCTGGGGAAACTCCAACTGTGGTCCCAACCTAAGGATCATTGTAAGCTGGTCAAAGAGCTTGTGTCTGACACATGGCAGAAGCCTCCACACAAGGGCCACTCACAGGAGCACTCAGGGCCTTCAGGCACTTCACAAAGGAGCAGCAAAAGCATGCCCAAGTCACAAGCAGCCAGCCGCACACTGTCAAACCAAAAGTAGGCACTTTTCACCCTGCCATCAAATGCGGAGCGAGAGCAGGAAATACCTGTTTGAAGACCAAATCCCTTTTCAAAGAGGCCGTCTGAAGTACGGGGCGGATAACACCTGGTCACCAGAGAAACTAAGAACAGCCGAGGTGTTCTCTCTCATGCACAGAGATCATGAGTGAGGCGCACACACACACACACACACACACACTAGTGCGCGGCATGCCAGGAACCCTGCTGAAAACATATAGGGACACGCACACATACCCAACGGCATGTGCCATGTTGCTATCTGCGGCCTTATCTATTTATTTGTTACAGGATTTATAGTCCATCTTACCAGAACCTGTAGAGGCTGCCCGAGCAAGCAATGGCCAGGGGAAGAAACTGTACCTGCTAACATGATCTAAAACAGCAACAGACTGCAGCCAGGCAGAAACGTGCTTCCAGCTCCCAGGAGGCCATAAGATTTCCAGCAATCATCCTGTATCACAGCACATGCAGACGTTTTTGCTCACACTCACAAACGCCCCTTTCAAATCCTCGGTATCCCAAGTGAAAGTCGCTTTGCGAGCAAGCCATACACCAAAAGAGGAGGATCACTGTGCCAGAAGGCAGGAGGATGCTGGAAAACACTGGGAAACTAACAAGCAAAATTCCCTGTATGGGGTCATTGCTCTTAAAAAAAAAAAAAAAAAAAAAGGATCCAACAGTCAAATTATCCACTTTAAAATTGTAACAAAGAGCTAAGTAGCAGCAATATCAGATGACAGGTCAGAGAAGCAGCGTGCACAGCGATGTCATCAAAAGCCGATGACGAAGCCTTGCTATTGGTCAGAGTGTTGCATCCTGCGTGCTCTGCATCCGTCTTTAAAAGCACAATGGCAGCTCATATCCACCCCTGTTCATGCTAGCATGTGACACAGTGCCTTCTCAGCACCGCAGAGGGACACCAGGGGCTAGGGGAAACATGGAGTGAACAAAATAGAAACTCAAAACAAAGGAAATGGGGGAAAAAAGAAAGCAAATATATAAAAGCACAAAAACACTTACTGGTTTTCACTGGCAAATGGCGTATGAGGCAAGTAAGGGGCAGATGGGTATGAAAAATTATTCCACAAACTGGGAGACAGCATCGAGTTCTGAAAGCAGAGCAAAGACAGGTCAAAACACACCCAGACAGAGCCCCCACTCTCCAAATACCACCAAACCCAACCCAAAGCTGCTGCACTGACCAACACCCCCTCTCCCCAACCTAGAGCCCCTGTTCTGCTGCGCCATCCCCAGCCGAACCTCTGCTCTCCAGTTGACACCTCCCACAACCAGGGCCCACAGCTCTATCTCACACAACCCCTACCCAGAGCCACTGATATCCCATCCACCCAGAGGCCTTGTTTTGTTCCCGATACCACCCCTCCCAGAGCCTCTGCTCTCCAATCAACACACTCCACACCCAGGGCCCACTTGCTCTGCCTAACATCCTTCTTACACAAAGCCCATGTGCACTACCCAACACCTGCACTCACTCCCTGCCCAACACCATTTCCACCCAGAGCTCCCACAATATCAGCAGAACCCCCAACCTTCACTCTCCAACTGACAGCACCCCCTACAACCAGAGTCCCTGTTCTCTGCCCAACAGGCCCCCCCCCCCCCACCCAGATCCTCCACTCTCCAACTGACAGCACCCAGAACCATGGCCCCCACTCTCTGACAAACACCACCAAGGCCCAGAGCCACCATTCTGCCTAACATGACTCCCATCCACAGCCTCTGCTCTTTGACCAATACCCCAACAACCAGAGCTCATACAATCGATCCAACACCAGCCCCACCCAGAGTCTCCATTCTCCAAGACCCCACACCCAGAGCTCCTGCTCTCCGACCCACATGCCCCACAACCAGAGCTCTCGTTCTCTGCTCACCACCCCCGAAAGCCTACACATTCTTGCCACCATCTCCATCCAGAGAGCCTCTGCTGTCCAACCAACACTCCTCACAACCAGAGACCCCATTCTCAGCCCAACCCCACTTCCACCTATAACCTTCACTCTATGCCCAGTACACCCCACATAGAGCCCCTGCTCTTTATCCAACACTATTCCCACCCAGAGCTGCTTCTTTCTGACTGACATCCCCACAACCACGGCCCATGTGCTCTACCCAATACTACCCCCACCCAGTCCTCCCTGCTCTCTGTCCCAACAACACCCACACATAAGAACCTCAGAGGTTACCATACTGGGTCAGACCAAGGGTCCATGAAGCCCAGCATCCTGTTTCCAACAGAGGCCAAACCAGGCCACAAGAACCTGGCAATTACCCAAACACTAAGAAGATCCCATGCTACTGATGCAATTAATAGCAGTGGCCATTCCCTAAGTAAACTTGATTAATAGCCATTAATGGACTTCTCCTCCAAGAACTTATCCAAACCTTTTTTGAACCCAGCTACACTAACTGCACTAACCACATCCCCTGGCAACCAATTGCCAGAGCTTTATTGTGCACTGAGTGGAAAATAATTTTCTCTGATTTGTGTTATATATGCTTCTGCTCTCCCCTACAGCCAAGGCCCACATACTTTGCCCAACTCCTTCCTCAACCAGAGCCCTGCTCTCTGATAGCCCCATAACCAGAGACCCCTTACCCAATACCACCCCACCCAGAGGCCCAGTGCTCTGCCCAACATGACTCCCACCCACAGCCTCTGCTCTTCAATCGATACCAACCACAACCAGGGCCAAGCATTCTGCTCAACACCACCCTAGCCAAAGCCCCTGCTCTCCGACCAACAGCCCCACAACCTGAGCTCCTGTTTTCTGCCCATTACTCCCACCCAAAGCTCTCCCTCTGCCCAATACCATCCACACCCACAGCCTCGGCTCTCAATATGACACCCCCACAACCAGAGAATTTTTATTTGCCAACACCCACCACAAACAGAGACTCTACTCCTGGCCCAACACCACACCCACCCAGAGCCCACCCTCTCTGCCCAGACCACATTCCACCATCTAGAGACGATCACTGCCCGACAGCCCACCCTGTTTATCCTTGACTAACTCTCCCCCCCTACCAGAACCCATGCTCCCTGACACCCAGCCATCTCCAAAGCCCACCCCTCGCCTAATACTCACCTGACCCCAGAGCTGACCCTCACTGCCTACCTGAGCTGTTGGTCAAGAACATATTGAGACAGTAAATCTGGTCTTTTCTTCCAGGCAGGGTGGCTTGTTTCTGAACTTTGTTTTACCAATTGCATTGTATTTGACTACTGTATTATGTTACCATCACCGTGAAAGTGTTCTGCTATCCTCTAGCAGCCCTGAATTTGCTGGGAGTCTTATCATAGGGTTGAGTGTTGCTCCCCTGTGCCCATCATAGATTTGCTGGGACTCTGTTAGGTCTGGATGTTTGGCGATAACATTCTACCACAGGAATCCAATAGCGTGATGGAAGCCCAAGGTGCCTTTGCTACTTAGCTAATAAAACTCCAACATATTGCAGAACTAGAAGCCAGGACAGTTGTAGCCTTGTCCTTAGCTGGCTGGCGGCAGAGTACCAGGAGTGGATGGGCCTGTGTTGGGTGGGCACTAATTATTTATCACTTTCAGAATGTCATTTGCTGCAAAAACTGGTGTCAAAATAAACCAAAAATAACAGAGCTGGGGGGGAAAAAAAAACAAAAAACAACCACAACTGAAAGAGAAAAATGGAAAACTGATGGGAAAGAGAAGCGTTACATGCCAGAGGGTGCCGGTGCTCTCCGCAAGCCCGACATTTCTGGGGCAACTATGAAAAGCAGGCCCATAGATGCAGAGGGGCCCAAAAAACAGCAAGGCAGGCGACCTAACAAAGCCGTGAGGAAACAACAAAGAAGTAGATGCCCAAGAAAGTCTTTGCCAAATCTTTATTAGGTGGAGACGTGTAATGTTAGTGAGACTGCCCGACTCGGGCCGAGTTTCGCCACATTCCAGTGGCTGCCTCAGGGGCTTAGATTTGAACACACTGAGAAATATCGCAGTTGGATTCAAAAAGCCATCCGCAGTTTAAACATATCTTATCAAAGCATTGCATTGATAAGAGGGGAAGACGATCCGCGCTGATTTGCAGGAAAACGCATGCGGCACCATTAGTGAATGGGACCGATAGAGGCTTAAGCGCAACTTATTTCATTTAAGATATGTTTAAACTGCGGATGGCTTTTTGAATCCAACTGCGATATTTCTCAGTGTGTTCAAATCTAAGCCCCTGAGGCAGCCACTGGGAATGTGGCGAAATCCGGCCCGAGTCGGGCAGTCTCACTAACATTACACGTCTCCACCTAATAACGATTTGGCAAAGACTTTCTTGGGCATCTACTTCTTTGTTGTTTCCCCCATAGATGCAGAGACCACGGGTAATTCTGAATCAGTTCTGAAAGGGAAAATACGAGCCTACTTTCCCTTTGAAAAAGTAGGCTCGTCCCAAGCCCCTGACGTTAGGCCTGGGCCTCACACTCACCTCCATGGCAGGCAAGCAGAGCGGGGACTGGAGGCCGGGCACACCATACAGCACGCTGCCCACCTGCTGCTGCTCATGCTGTGGGTACTTCTTCCCGCCGTCCATGGCGCGACACACAGAGAGCATCAGGCTGCGTTCTGCAGCATGGCGTCACAGCAAAGACTGGTACGCAAGTCCTTAGCGCAGCATGCCGCTCCGAAACTTGTCCTATGAGAGAGAGGATGAAAGGGGGTTTCGTTTCCTGCCACAAAAAAACGAACTAGGCAAGCCTGTCCCCTCCACGGTCAGTGCTGAAATTCTTCCTCTCCGTCTCCATTCCTTTACTTTACTTTTCCCCCCCTCTCTTGCTTTTGTATGAAAACAGCAGCAGACGGAAGGACAAACCTTCAACCCAACGCCCCTTTCAGCTGCACTCCACTACTATTTCTCATTTCCACAGCGCTACCACACGTGCACAGCACTTTACCGTAAGCACAGTCACAGGCCAACTATAGAGGTTTATCTGCAGTCCCTGCTATTCCGGGTCACATACATGTTTATGGCTAAAGCCAAAAGGTCTTTACTCTGTCCTTCTCCTCCTTGACCTGTCTGCGGCTTTTGACACTGCTGATCACCACCTCCTCCTTGATACTCTGTCCTCGCTTGGATTTTGGGACTCTGTCCTGTCCTGGTTCTCTTCTTACCTCTCCCATCACACTCTTAGCATTTCTTCTGGTGGTTCTCCTCTATCAATTGGTGAGCCTCAGGGTTCTGTCCTGGGCCCTCTTCTCACTATATATTAGTTCTTTTGATGCTCTGATTTCCTCTCATGGCTTTCAATACCGTTTTTATGCTGATGACTCCCAGATCTATCTTTCTGCACTAGAAATTTCACCAGAAATCTAGTCCCAGATCTTGGCCTGCTTGTCTGACATTTCTGCCTGGATGTCTCGCCACCACCTTAAACTCAACATGACCAAGATGGAGCTCCTTATCTTCTCCCCCTCAAGCCCAACTCCCTCTTTTCTCTGTAGATAACACAGTCATCATCCTGGTCCCATTAGCCAATAACCTTGAAGTCCTCTCAGACTCCTCTCCTTCTCTACGCATATCCAAAACTCTGCTAAAACATGCCGTTTCTTTCTTTATAACATTGCCAAAATCCGTCCTTTCCTTTCTGAACCTACTAACAGAATCCTTATCCACTCTCTCATCAACTCCCGCTTAGACTATTGCAACCTGCTCCTCACAGGTCTCCTAGCAAGCCATCTCTCTTCACTGCAATCTGTCCTAAATTCAGCTGCATGACTTATCTTTTGCCAAAGTCACTATGCTCACATAATCCCTCTTCTGAAGTCACTGCATTGGCTTCCGAGTCACTCCCACATACAATTCAAGCTCCTCTGTCTCACTTATAGAAGCTTTCACTTTGCAGCACCTCACTACCTCTCCTCTCTTATCTCTCTCTACACCCCTTCCTTGTGCACTTCGCTCATTGGATAAGTCACTCCTATCTGTGCCCTTCTCCACTACTGCCACTTCCCGACTCCGTGCTTCCCACCTGGCTGCACCGTGTGCTTGGAATAGTCTTCCTGAACTGGTGCGTCACGCTCCCTTCTCTTGCCATGTTTAAATCCCATCTAAAGACCCACCTTTTTGAAACCGCTTTTAAATCTTTACCCCCGATTTATCTGCTTTTAGTCTTAACTAACATTCATTTTAACCATTGGCTTGCTTTATGAAACACCCAAGTCTCTTATCCTGTGTGCATGTCTTACAGATTGTAAGCTCCATTGAGAAGGGACTGCCTTTTTTATATTTGTACAGCGCTGCATATGTCGTGCAGTGCTATAGAAAATGCTACGTAGTAGTAGCCCTGCCACTCCAGGTCACATATATGAGAGAGAGAGACCACTCAGCACTTAATATCGTTCCTGCTACTCTAGGACACCTCTGAGCACCCACTGCTCTTAACCCTAAGTCTATGCTGGGACATTGGAACAGTCTAAAAAGCAAAGCTGGGGAAAGAAAAGGCGCATGAATTAGTTCGTCCTAAAGGCAGAAAAGAAAGTGAACCACACACTTCCCCCTTCCATGCACGCTCTCAAACTGCTGGCTGCAGACCAGGTGAAAGATACAAGTCACACTCCTGGGAAACCAGTTCAGCGTACGAGTCGGTGAGGAGAACAAAAAGGAAGACTGACCAAGCATAAATCAGCACCCCCCCCCCAAAAAAAAAAAAAAAAACCAGCACACCTCTCATTCTCGGTTATAAATTACCCCAATACAGGCATCAACCAATCCTATGCTTGTGCGAGAAGCCTACCCAAAAAAGAACAAGGCAGAAGTCTGTGAAACCCCTCGCATACACAAGTTCTCGACTTACAAGATGCGTGGGGGGAGTTAGAAGGGCCTCAAGCTGTGCCCTAGGCTGGGCCCTGCAGGTTGAGCTGTTCCCGGGATAATGCCTTGTGGGGTGGGGTGAGCTGTGAAGGAGGCTGCATCATGCGGGGGTTGAGCTGTGCTTCGGGGTCATGCCTTGGGGGAGAGAGGGGACAAGAAAGAGCTACTCCAGGGGCTGTGCACCCTGTGGGATGAGCTGACTAGAGGATGTGTCCTGGGGGGAATGATCCGATGTGCTCCCGCTGGACACAAGGAAAGGGTTCATCCCATCAAACTCTGTCTCTCAAAAAAAAAAAAGGGCAGACTTTTATTATTATGAAGTATCTGACACACACACAGGTACAAACAAGGAAAAACAGCCAAGTTTCCTCGAAGGTCACACAGTTGCTCAGCTACAAGCCCTGCTTTCACTTCTCTGGTGTTTTCAGATCCACTGACAAGAGGATTACTCAGGATCTTCCATCAGAAACAGACTGCAGTGGCATCAGAATGTCACTTACTTTAATTTTTATTTATTTATAAAATCGCTATTCCTAAGGTCCCAGCAATTTACAATACCACATTTATAATTCACGTGAAAACAAAGTATTTTAGAATGTCAACACAGTGCTTCCAAAAGGCTCGACCCGAGAAGCTCAGCAACAAAGACAGCATGGCCAGCCTGGATCCTGTCCCACGAGGCGCTGCTACAATAAATAACCTGAGCTCAGAGACGTTCCTACTTTATATATTAAAAAAAAAAAAAAAAAAAATATTCACCACCAACAGCTTGTAATCATTAATTTATGGTGGGTCTTGTAACGGACATAACTCGATTGGGTCAGGAAGGAAAATGCTCTTAACGCTCCATATAGAACCTGGATCTGGACCCAGCCAGCAAGGACGGCCAGGAAAAAAACAAACCCAAATATTCTGCTAAAGCTACAGTATCCCCGAGACAGGAGGACCTGCCGCCACTGCTCTGACAAGATACAAAAAAAAAAAAATGCCCTGGATGGTAAGGTGCACAGGGTTCAAAATCCATTATTTATTTCATTTTATATTCCGCCTTTCGGGCCGCTTCAAAGCAGATTACATTCAGGTACTACAGGTATTTCCCCTGTCCCCAGAGGACTTACAGTCTTACTTCAGAGGGAAGTGACTTGCCCAAGGTCACGAGGGGGCAGTGGTGGAATTTGAACCTTGGCTTCCTGGTTCGCAGCCCACTGCTCCAACCACTAAGTAGCTCTCCACTCCTATTTTAATGCTAAAACAATGCAGAGTGATGCCTTTAGACAGCAAAAAAAGGCAAGGGGAGATGTACAGGATTGCAGTGAAATTCTTCTAAACATGAAAGAAGAATGAGATCTGGGGGGGAGATTGTCCAAGATCTCAGTACAAGATCCCTGGGATGCTCACACAAGCCAGCTACGTTCCTCCCATACCATTCCAATTCCAGGTTACAAAGGGTCTTAGTCACAACCGAGAATACTATTTAGTGGACAGAGTGAAATCACTGTGGCATTCCTGATGAAGTCACACGAATTGCAGATTAGATGCCAGCAACACATGTCAGGAAAATTATGCAGAGAGATCTGTCCGAGAAAGGGATGAATGCAGAACAGAATTCCACTTCCCATCATTTGTATATTTCATCTCTCTGCCCTGAAATACACCCGGCTTCCCTTAGTCACCAGCCAGGACAGTAAATGCAAACGCTGACCTGCAGGATCAGAAGTCACCTACTGCTCCACACCTCACTGTTCTGATGGAGCTCACTGGCACCAGGCAGCAAGGCCAATGAACTGAAGTCTCACATGGGACAGGACATGGTAAGAGAGAACACGGCAGAAGATAAAGGCCAATTGGCTTATCCAGTCTGCCCTGGTACGATTCCTCCTCTCTGGCTCGACAAGCACACAAAATTCCAATACCCAAACCAGCTAACTCTAGCTCCACCCTATCTCAAACCCCCACCCTCACACACACACACACACACACTCCCCTATCATCCATCCCAAGCATGTTCAAGCCCTGCCATTATGCCAGCCTCTACCACCTCTGCCAACAGGCCGTCCCAGGCCTGGTCATCTTCCTCTTAGAGTCCCACGAGAGCCAACGCTCAGGCAGCCCTAACTAAGCCCTGCAACAATTCACCCACCCACCAAGACCCGTAAGAGTGCTGTCCTAAACACCTGACTTCCTTACATTCAGTGTGGCTGGAGGAGGGTTTAACTGTGCTCACTCCATGCAGGTTTCTCCAGGCTTCCTGGAAGCCCAATACAGTTATAGCACTGCTGTTAAGGTTGCACCAGCCCCTTCACGTAGCTCATTCCAGCCTTCTTGAAAGCCTAAAGTCGTGCCACCACGCTCTGCCTCTTGGCGTGTATGTTTTCCTCGTCGGCCCTCTAAAGTTTCATATGAAACAGCCAACACTCAAGCCCCCCCCCACCTACCTGCTTTATCATTGCACTCTGTGTCTGCTCCAAGGAAGGGTGTAAGTACGGTTCATAAAGTTAATCATTTAAATGTTAACATAAGGTGAGGGGCAGCAGAGCTTTCTCGCTGGCAAGAAGCCTTGCGCAGGAAGGCAGTGAGAGACATCCAAAGGACACAAACAGGAAGTGCCAAAAGTTACTCGCACTGTCCCCATAGCAGAAAGGGCCATGGTTTATTAAATGGAGTCTAAAACAGACAGACCTTTACTTACTGTTTCACCATCTGATATTTAACATCCCTGGTCCCAAGCAGGTTTATTATATTTATTGGATATACTGCAAGTAATCTGAAGCAACCAAGAAATTAAAGCCTATAACCTACATAGATTCTGTGGTGCTTTTGGCTTGCTATTCCAGGCACCTACTGCCCTCTCAGAAAAGAAGGTTTCTCTCATGTTCCCTTTGTGCCTTCCTCCCTCCAGCTTCAGCCCATGATTTTTGTTGTCTTTCGGTTTCCTCTGCCATGGACGTTTCCACCCCTCTCTGAAGTCTGACGCATACTGGAATGTTTCTGCCTGGTCTCACCCATTCCTTCTCTCCTCCCACAAATACATCCTGAGTGTGATTAGTAGAGTTGGTTGCTGGGCTTGTATCATTTATTTATTTATTTAGAGTTTTTCCTATACCGGCATTCATGATACAATCACATCATGCTGGTTTACAAATAACAGGGGGTGTAATAGCTTTGAACCTTGAACAAGTGAATAGAAGCAATGAAGTTACAATAAAACAGGGCTGATCAAACTTGGGGGAAGAGGCAAAAGCTCGAGTAACTTAACAAAAGGAGGAGTAATTGTTTACAATATTCTGCAGCGTCTCTCTATCGTTGTTGCTGAGATTCAATTGGGGTCTGGAAAGGCTTGTTTAATCTAAAGCCTTTTTCTGAATGTTAGTAGGCATGGTTCCTGTCTCAGATCAGGGGGAATGGAGCTCCTATCGAGGGTCCCGCTGTAGAGAAGGCCCAGTCTCTGAATGTTAGATAATGAGTGGATTGGGGTACATGTAGTGATCCTCTGTAAGCTTCTCTAATGGGTCTGGAAGAGGAATGCCGTCTGAGCGGGATTTGTAGGTTTAGTGGAGCATGGTGATGGATGGCTTTATAGATGATGGTGATGGACTTATGAATAATCCTGAAATGTATTGGCAGCCAGTGTAAGTTTTTGAGAATGGGAGTGATGTGGTCTCTTCTCCTAGTGTTTGTCAGTATTCTAGCTGCCACGTTTTGGAGCATCTGAAGAGGTTTGATGGAGGAGGAAGGGAGACCTAGTAAGATAGAATTACAATAGTCTATCTTAGAAAAGATTACTGCTTGAAGGACCGTTCTGAAGTCTTAAAAGTGAAGGAGTGGTTTAATTCTTTTCAGTACCTGTAATTTATAAAAGCAGTCCTTAGTTGTTTGGTTGATGAATGATTTTAAATTCAGACCATTGTCGATAATTACTCCTAAGTCTCTTACTTGGGTAATGAGTAAGTTGGCTGGTGGGCTCGAAGTGATATTACTGTTTTCCGGGGAGATGAGGAGTTCACTCTTAGATGAATTAAGTATCAGGTTTAAGCTGGTGAGGAGGAGGTTGATTTCTCAAAGGCAATTTTCCCAATATTCAAGTGTTTTAGTGATAGATTCTTTAAGGGGGATCAAAATTTGGACATCGTCGGCGTATAGGAAGTGTTTTAGTTTTAGGTTGGTTAACAGCTGGCAAAGTGGAAGAAGGTATATGTTGAAGAGCGTGGGGGATAGGGAGGAACCCTGAGGAACTCCTAGGGAGGAGTTATACCGGGGGGATTCTTTATTGTGAATTCTGACTTTGTAGCCTCTGTTGCTAAGGAAAGTTTTGAACCAAGTAAACGCTGTTCCTGTTATTCCGATGTCCGACAACTGGTTGAGGAGGATGGAATGGTTAACGGTGTCAAATGCTGCCGAGAGGTCAAGGAGAATCAGTAAGAAGGATTGACCTTTATCAAGGCCCATGATGAGGTGGTCTGTCAGGGATATGAGTAGAGTTTCGGTGCTTAATGCTTTACGGAACCCGTATTGGGTGAGGTACAGAATTTTGTGATCTTCGATGTAATCTGATAATTGCGCATTGACTAATTTTTCCATGATCTTTGGTAGCCATTCCCTAAACCACTTCCATCCTTCTCCATGTCCTTACAAAGATACCAGAACTGAATGGAGAACTGAACTGAGTACTCAAGGTGGGGGATCAACACAGAGGCAATGTGACCTCTTTCCCCAGCTGATATATGCAACCGTGCACCCTGTTAGCTCTTCTCATTGATCTGCTATAGGGAGATTCACTTGAAAGATGCCCCGAATATTCTGTAATAACTCTCACTAGGACGAAGCAATCTGGACGAAACAAAGTGCGATGTGCTACTCAGTATATGTAGCTTCAAACAAGCCTGGATGCCCCCGCGTCGGAGTGATGAGGTAAGTGCTCGACAGCCGTCGCGACATTTAACCTCTGTTTGCGAGATGGAGCAATGTGTCCATCGAGTGCTTTTTCAGCAACAGGGTAATTTCAAAGGAGCTTTGGCCACCACGGTCACTGGACCTGACACCACCAGACTTCTGCCTTTGGGGTATGCTCAAAAGAAAAGTCTATCTGAACAAGCCTCGCACTGTAGAAGATTTGAAGGAAAACATCCAACGTGAAATTGCTATTTCTCCCCCCCCCCCCACCCCCCCTTCTCCCCCCCCCCCCCCCCCCGCCGATATGCTCACAGACACGTTCAGGTACATTGAGTGCCGCGTCAAAATGTATCTGGCAGAAAACGGCGATCGCTTCCAGCATCGCATGTAATGCAAAAGATTACACATACGTCAAGGTATGTAGCGTATTTTTTTGGTTCAGATTGCTTCAACCTAACTGAAGTTACAACAGAATATTTGGGGCCTCTTTCGAGTGAATCTCCCTGTACTTTCAAGTCATTTGAGATAATTACTCCTAAAGATTTCCTTTAGTTTGACAGTTCCCAGTTCTTGTCCTTCTAATCTAACTGATACGCGACCAATATGGTTCTGCATCCCAAATGCAGGATTTTAAAATGTTTTGGTACTGAAGCTCATTTGCCAAACCTATGACCATTTTTCACGTTTTTTTCAAGTCCCCTTTCATTTTTTTCACTCCTCCCAGCATGCGTCCTGTACTCTACTTGTTTCAAAGGGCTGCATGATCTTTGCACAAAGATTTGTTGCCCTCTCGATGCTCCTTTTTTATTTATTTAAAATATATTTGTTACCCGCCCTTCCATAGCTCAGGGCGTGGTACATAAAAACATTCATAATAGTTTTAAAACAAACATTACATTATGGCATCATAAAAAACAGCAAAATCAAATAAGGTCACTATATGCAAGCTGGAAAAGATAGGTCTTTAGTGCCTTTTTAAAAGAACTTCGGCTCCTTTAAAGAGCACAATACAGCTGGTAATGAGTTCCATAAATTTTACTGCCATTCAAAGTTCCTCCATACCCTTCAGCTCCTGGGATTCCAGCACAGCCTCCTCAACATCACCACTCATCCTCCTGAAGTCCAAGCCCCTAGTCTTCAAACAGTTCGGTTCAGGTTGGAGTTGAATACTGAACCAGATAGGGTCTAGCGGTCACTGTACTAAGAGGTCCAGATTCAGAAACATTTAGGCAGATAATTCAGAAGTCATCCGGCTAAATGAATGTTTGGGCACTTTGTCTGGTTAATTTCTAGCCAGATCTTTTTTTTTTTTTTATCCGGCTAGGTAAGCGAGGGGCATTTTGAGGGTGTTACTAGGGAGGAGCTGAGTTAGCCAGATAAGTTATCTGGTTAATTCTGATTTTAAAGTTAGATAACTTATCCAGCTTAGTCTGGTTGTCCTGTAGACCTGTCCTGAAAACAGCTGGAGAGACTTATCTGGCTAACTTTAGGATAGCTGGATAGATTCAGTGGCACACCTCTTCCAGTTGCCTGAAGAACACCCATTACAGGACATCCAGGACTTCTCCATGTTGCGTCCGTCGGCCTCAGACAGCTTCGACCTCTGTGCCTCACCTTTCTCTCTGCTCTCCCCGCTAGCCTTGGGAAGATGGCTACTGCCGTGTCTGCATGCCGCTCTCTCCAGCGTCCCCGGAATGGCAATGGCAAGGCAATCCGCCATGTTTCTCCTGAGGGCCTCCTAGGGTGCACATGCGCACGCCACCCACGTCTTTATCCACATCATGGTGGGAACCTCGGGGGCATCCCCCTCGAGTGACGTCACGCCATCCGGGTATTTACCCTGCCCTTCGTTTGCTAACAAATCGAGTTAGCAAGGATTGGATTAGTCCGGTCTAAGCTACTCTGCTGCTTCCTTGCTGCCGCTGAAGCTCTCTCTCTGCCCTTCAGGGTATTTCTCTAACCTGGGTACCCACTCCTCGGGGGCCCTTTGCTTTCTTTCAGGTGCCTTACTGGGATCAGGTACTCGCTCCTTGAGGGCCTGCTCTCCCTGCCTCGGTGCCTGTAATCCAACTACTTCTGCCTGCTGGGATCTCTATCTATACAGCTACCATCTGATGGGCCAATACAATACAGTGCGCTCCAGCGGAGCACACTGTTAACCGGCATTTGGACGCGCGTTTTCGACGCGCTAGTTTTACCCCTTATTCAGTAAGGGGTAACAGTGCGCCGAAAACGCACATCCAACCCCCCCAAAACTAATAGTGCCCGCAACATGCAAATACATGTTGATGGCCCTATTAAATTATGCCCGTGCGATTCAGAAAAATAAAATGTGCAGCCAAACCGCACATTTTACTTTCAGAAATTAGTGCCTACCCAAAGGTAGGCGTTAATTTGTCTTGGCACCGGGAAAGTGCACAGAAAAGCAGTAAAAACTGCTTTTCTGTACACCCTCCGACTTAATATCATGGAGATATTAAGTCGGAGGTCCCAAAAGTTACAAATAGTTCAAAATTAAAATGGGCCCGCGGCTTGAAAACCGGATGCTCAATTTTGCCGGCGTTCAGTTTCTGAACCCATGGCTGTCAGCGGGTTTGAGAACAGACGCCGGCAAAATTGAGCGTCGGCTGTCAAACCCGCTGACAGCCGCTGCTCCTGTCCAAAAAGAGGTGCTAGGAACACGCTAGTGTCCCTAGCGCCTCTTTTTACCGCGGGCCCTCATTTGAATAAATTAATTTACTGAATCGCACGCACAAGAGAGTGGCCTGTGCGCTCGGCCGCTCTCCCGCGATTTTTACTGTATCGGCCTATTAGTGAGTAATCTAACCTTTGTCAGTCTGTCTCATCTACAGCTCAGCACTGGGAACCTGCATCCAGAACTCCCTATACAATCGTGTGCTGCTAACATCTACCATTGTGAGACGGGTATCCTCTGCCGAGGGCCCCTGGACTGCTACTACTGGATCACCTCACTTCTGCCACCTCTGGTGGTATCTTACAGTTGTATAATAAAAGACAAATCTCTGTGTCTGCGTGTCTAGAGTCTAGCCCAGTACTGTGGCTCCTCACGGGGCTCCTCCCCGTGGGAGAGGCCACCACCGCAGTACCCAAGAATCCACTCCAACACCTCAAAACCATAACTCTCCACTCCTAGCTGACATCACAGCAGGTAACATCCAGTCCATACCTGGTAAGCTGAAGTTACTTACAAGCAGAACCTACCCTGCACACCATCCTTGTAATACCTCTTATGTCTGAACGCACTTCTTCTCCCTGTGCTGGAAGTCTGTATAATATGTCCATGTACACAGAACGTCTCTTGATGTTTTCCAAGGCAAGCTACAGTAATTCAGTTTCTCCCTTTATTTCAGGGGCTGTTGTATTTCTGATAAAAAGTGCAATTCCTCTCTTCCTTTTTCCTACTCTGTCTCTCCTGCAGAAATTATACAGCCAGGAGTGGCCACATCCCAATCTGGGTTGCCACTACGCCAAGACTCAGTGATTACAACTAAACTCATTTTGCTTCTGCTATGAGAAAGCCAGAGGCTCAGGAGACGACACTTTCACAAATCTTGATGGCTGCGTGAATTGTTATGAATTCCTCTGGTACGACACAGAAAAGGGCCCGGGTCCTGGATTAAATAATGGTAAAAAAACGACAAGGCCTGACGTGGCCTACCAGCAGAGGGGGTGGAGGAAGAACTGCAGCAGAACCTGGACAAGCTTGGGAAAGTTAAGGAGGGCAGTGGTAGAAATAGGAATAATATTAGGGGGGAGCTGGTGCTAGTCCAAGTATGGAAATTTACATAATCAGCGAGCCGAAGTGGCCGAAAACTAGAGAGGGGCAGAGGGGATGGACTACCTGGATTTTACCTGCCATCATTTAATAGGTTACTATAAGAGCAACATTTATACCCTTGGAAAATGAACTTGCAGATACCCGAACCCTCCTGGGCAGTTTATTGCTCACTATGTCGGCTTCCATGTCTATTTTTTTTTTCCTTAAGCTATGTTGGTGGCTCTCTCTCTCCTTTTCCTTGCTGTTTCCTGTACGCGGCTGCCCAATCTACGCTGGGCTTTTATGTCTTCAAGGCTTACCACGTTGACATCACCTGATTCTTCTTATGAGGAAGAGCAGGCTGTGCACCCCCCCTCTTGCAGTTTAAATGCCAGTGTAAGTAGGAACTGAAACGTCAGGTTAAGGACCATAGGACAAAAACCACTGCGTCACCCAAGGCTGGAAATTTGGGCATATTTTTTCCCCCAAGCTTTGAACAATCGCTAGCCTGGCGAGAGCCAAGGATCGGACCCAATCCGTGCAGCTCTCACCACATTCCTCCCACTTCTTTACCAGTCAGACACGAGATAACCTCCTCCATAGTCCAAGATCCGAGCCTAAGTCCCGGCACAGACTTTCCTCTCAAAACCTTTAGCCCCTGTCCTGGGGGGGCTCTCTTCCATCTTAACTAGCGGACGATGGCTTCTCCACCGATCCGTGTGCTGGTGCTGCTGTAGGGCAGGGTTCAGAAGAGAGGATCCCACGAGCAAACGATGCAGAGAAAAAAAAAAAAAAAAGCAAAGGCAAATTCCCTGACCAGGCAGCATGAAACGAGATCCTCTACGTATCCTTTTTTCTTCTTGTGCGTGTAAAATGGAGATGTATGTCTGCTGGCTATTACCGGACTTCTTTTTTAATCAATCGAATGGCTTATCAGGATCGTTTCTTCTGCTGGGATCTTACTCACTTGCCGGCAGGGAACAGTAATAATAATGATATTTTTCTTATTTAGATTTTGCTTTTTGTAATACTTCAAAGCAGATTACATTCGAGTACCGTAGATATTTCCCTATCGCCAAAGGGCCTGCAATCTAAAGCCTCAATTTACTAAAGGCTTTTCTCCCATTCTGTGTCTATGGGGAAATAAAGCTTAGTAAACAAGGACCTAAGTTTGTACCTGAGGCAATGAAGGGTGAAGTGACTTGCCCAAGTTCACAAGGAATGGCAGTGGGATTTGAATCCTAACTTCTCTGGTTCTCAGCCCACTGCTCCAGGCCACTCCTCCACTCAGCCATTTTTGTTTTCCTGTTCTAAGGGGCGAGCACATTTTATTCAGTAGCGGCTCTCCCCTTCCACCTGTGCAATTGGTTGGGGACCTCAAGCTGGGTTACAGCATCACACACACACACACACACACACTCCCTTGGAGTTTCATTTTGTGATCCCTAGTTCTACAGTTTCCTTTTGAAGTTTGTGGATCATCAATGCATTTCCGCTCTCTGAAGGTCTGTATCATATCACTGCTGCACCTCCTCTCCTCCAGGGTGTACATACTTAGATCCTTCAGCCTGCCTTCCGATTCAGACCCCACACCATTTTGGGTGCCTTTCTCTGGACCAGCTTCGTCCTGTCTCTATCCTCGTTGATATACAGTCTCAGAAGTAACACAATACTCCAGGTGAGGCCTCACCAAGGACCTGCTCAAGGGCATCACCACTTCCTTTTTCTTACTGGTTATTCCTCTCTCTCTATGCAGCCCAGCATTCTTCTGGCTTTAGCTATTGCCTTGTCATATTGCTTCACTGCCTTCAGATCGCCAGACACTATCTTACCAAGGTCCCCCTGCCCCCCCCCCCAAAAAAAAAAAAAACCATATAAAGCACTTTTGGATCACCGCACTTCAGACGCATGACTCTGCACTTCTTGGCATTGAATCCCGGCTGCCAAATCCTCGACCACTCTTCAAGCTTTCTTAAATCACTTCTCATTCTCTCTACTCCTTGAGGCGTGCCCAATCTGTTACAGATCTTACTATCATCCGCAAACAGACAAACCTTACCTTCTATCCCCTCCACAATGATGCTCATGAAGATGTTGAACAGAACCGGTCCCAAAACCAATCCTTGAAGTACTTCACTTAGCACTGTTCCTTCTTCAGTTTGTAATCCACTCCACCACCTTGGGCCCACATCCAAGCTTCTCATTTTATTCATGAGCCTCCTATGTGGGACCGTATCAAAAACTTTGCTAAAATCCAGATAAATCACATCAAGCGCTCTTCCTCAATTGATCCAATTGAAAAATAAATCAGAGTTGTGTGACAGGACCTTCCCCCTGGTGAATCCATGCTGCCTCCGGTCCAGCAACCCACCGGATTATAGATAGTTCACTATCCTTTCCTTCAGCAAAAGTCTCCATTAGTTTTCCCCACTACCGAGGTGAGGCTAACTGGCCTGTAATTTCCAGCCTCCCCTCTGCTCCTACTCTTGTGGAGCAGGACCACTACCACTCTTCCAGCACCACTCCCGTTTCCAGGGATCTATTGAACGGGTCTCGCACATCTCTGAGCTCCTTCAGTATCCTGGGATGAACCTCATCCAGTTCACCTTCAGTTTTCCTAGCTCTTCCCATACATTCTCTTCTGTAAATAGGGTTGCATCTACCCCACTCCCATCCAGGCTCTTGTCAACCAGCATCAGTCCTTCTTCAGGGTCTGCTTTATTGAACAGCAAACTGATTTCTGTCATTTCTTCATCTATCGCTATGCCTTGTTCCTGGTCACATTTCAATTTCACTATATCTCCTCAGACCTTGTTCCTATCTCTGATATATCTGAAAAATGTTTTGTCACCTCTTTGGCAATCCTCTCTCTTCTGCTTGACCTTTTGCTTTCCCGATTTCCTTCCTCGTCACCCTCAGCTTCACCAGGTAGTCCCTTCCCTGTGTTCCTCTTCTTGCAACCCCTTGTACTTCTTGAATGCTGTAATTTTTGCCTCTCTTTTTTCAGCCACCTCCTTTGAGAACCAAATAGGTTTCTTTTTTTCTCTTACTTCGGTTTAGTTTTTCTGGCATAGATTTGTCATCTTTGTAATATCAGCTCCTTTTAATTTGGCCCGCTGCTGTTCTACCAGCCTTCTAGTTCTTCCTCCAGGTACGTTCCCATTTGGATAAAGTCTATATTTTTGAAATTCACAACTTGGATGTTCGTGCGACTTCTCTCTGTCCTGGCTGTGATATTGAACCTTACTGTCTGACGGATTATGGGTGCTCGGGTGAGCACCTACCCGGACATTATCCCCATTTGTGAGCACAAGGTTCTTCCCTGAATGTCAGAGAGCAGCAGCAGGAGTTATAGTCCTTGGGTGCCTTCAGAATTTGGCACCCTAAGCACGTGCCATGTGGCTCACGCCTAAGTCTGAATGAGTTTCTGAGAGCAGGCTGAGTTTACAGACACCTCCCTGGGATCTGATAGGCAGTATGAAATGGAAGGGGCCCTACCTATTCCACACTTTTCCGATAGCCCACATCACATTACAGGCATGGACAAACAAAACCTCTTTCCCCAAGGTTAGGCAAGCTGCTTCAGTAACTACAAAAAGCATGGCTGTCCCCCCCGGCTGGAGGGAATTAGCTTGCTTTACAGATTGATATCTGGGCAGAGAGGCAGCTGAAAAAACACAAAAAATAAAGGGAAGGTGATTCAGAATTAGCAGCCGAGGGCGAGGACTACACGGAAAGGGGTGGGAGCAGCATAATGAGGCACAAGAAAAGGAATTGAGAAAGCTTTAAAAAGCTGAACTTTTGTACAGACTGGTATCAGTCCTGAAGACAAACATTGCACCAGAAACAGATGTGCTACACTCAGAGCCTGGAGCAAACCCAGAGGATAAAGAGAAGCCAACAAGCAGATAAAGCTCACTCTAAAGCCTATTCAAAGAAAGAGTCCACGGGTGCTGATATTCTGTGTGAAAACAGCCTCAGCAGGAAATCTGAAGTGTTCCCAGTCTTTGCCAGGTGACCCGGTTCAAGCTGGGAGATTTTAGGCCAGTCCGGATTTTTTTTTTTTTTTAAACTTCCATCCTTGGGCCTTATAGTATTGTAGACCCTATATCTACTATTTGACATCACAACTACAGGCCTGGCCTGAAAGCTCCCTCCTTGATCTGAGTTACTTGGGCTGCTCTGCTTGTGGCTCCTTAAGGCCCCCTTAGACAGCACAGAATGAAGGAGAAGCCTTCTGTACAGGAATTACTGGAGAACTCCTCGTGGCCGTGCAGATTTCCAATCATTTCCTTTTTCGACTTACACACGTAACTTTCATAATTAGGCACATAAGTTCTACGACACAGGAAAGAGAGGTGCATGCATCAAATAAATCAGGAGGTGTCAAGATGGTGTCTGATTACACATCCAGGTCTACATAAAAGCAGATTCTTTCAATGCTGTAGAACTTGTGTAGGTAAATCCTCCAGCAAGTTATGTGTGGAAGCTGAAAAATAAGGACATACGTAAAATTCAAAAATCACACAGACACACACACACTCCACTTCTCAATCATTCCTTCTCCTTGCACCAAAAACACACTTGTTTCTGACCCACCCACATACAAACAAACCTCCTTTATTTCACACAAACAGAACAGCAGCATCTGACACCAATACAACCGCAGATTCAGGCTCTCTCTCTCTCAAATCTATATACACACAAAGAACCACTCACAAATCTTACTTCTCTATCACCCGCCCACACACAGCATTTTGTTACATGCCTTGCCACAGAAGTGTTGAAGAAGTGGTACAGTAAGTACTTAAAAACAATACAAAGTCTGGACTGCTGCTGCCCACTGCCATGCGGAAAGGGCCTGGTTCAGTCCCCTAGGTTGGCTGGGGAAGGACTAATGGTCATTGCTTATTGATGACGCCTGGTGGCCAGTCTGAGGAAATTCTGGCGGTGGCTGAAGAAGAGGCCCTGTGCGAGTGCGTGTCTGTATATGTGTGGGGAGCCTGTGGGTGTGTGCAGGGCTTAATTTATAGACAGAAAGGCAGTGAAACTGTAGTGGGGGGGTGAGATGGGCAGGGCCAGGGCTGAGGGGAAGGGCCAGGGCCAGGTGTAATTTCTCTCTCATATACCCGAATCAGTCATGTGGCTGCCCTTGTCGCAGGATAAGCAGCTCCCTGTTCTTCTCTGCTTCCTCCAAGGGCTGCAGGGCTATAAATGATCCATGTAACTACTGGATCTGTCCGTTTCCTCAGGGGAGCCAGAACTGATGTACACTGCCAGCTCTGCTTCCTCGGGTCCCAGAATAGAGGTGGCAGAACACTGCTCTGGGTTGCTCTGCGAGAGATTAAACCCTCGATAAGGGACACAAAGAAGGGGTTGAATTAACATAAATGTGAAAGTTATGAGCAGTGGTGTCATTCATCAAGACCAGGGTTGAAGCACTGACAACTGGCATTATTGCTCACAACTTTCAAACATTTTGTGTCTGTTCTTTGTTCTGCTTCAGTATCACCCTGTGATGAAGTGACCCTGTTTCCCCCCCCCCCCCCTTTTTACCTGTGCAGAACCAGGCATTTAGCCTGACCCACCTTAAATCCTACAGGACAGAAAGCTCTGTGGGTGGGACCCTGCTGGGAGGGGAATAAGATTGTGAGCTCAGCTGGGATCAGGAGGCCCCACATCTCCAGGAGAAAGCAGCTCCCACAATACCTCTAACCTAACTTGAAGGTATTGTGTGTACACTGCAAAGGTAGGAAGTCTACTGTAATGTTGAAGTGTTGTTTATGTTTCCATGAGAGGGCAGCTCTTGTAAGTACACTGTTAAGAAGATAGGCAGTCAACCGTGATGTTGATTTGCTGTTTATGGTAATAAAAGTTGAAGTTGTTCAGCCCTCCTCACACTCCACTTCCCCTTCTGTTCCCTGCAATACAGGAGGAGAAGTGGGTGGAGGGGGAACCAGAGAGGAGGGGATGGATTAGGGAGCAGAATGGCTGTTCTCCTCTCTTGTGTGCTTTAGGCTCAGCCTCTCCTCTTATCTTATCTTCCCTGCAGGCTGCCTGAGGAGTAAGGGCTGGAGCAGAACACCCCTGCTGCTCAGCCTCTTAAGCCTGTGAGGGGGGAGCCAGACAGACAAGGCATGCTGTCTTTGCACAGTGCACCTACCACCATGTGCCCACAGACGAACACAACAATGTGACCAACCAACTGACACAAGCCATATACTGTATGAACAGAGAGAGAGAGTTAAACACACAAATTCAGAAAATTCATACTACTGAAAGCTAACCATTAACAATAATCAATGACAACATCAAAACTTTAATAAAAGTACCTCAAAAGCAAAACCTTAGATAAACAAAGCTAAATAAAGCAAATAAAATTTAACTATGCAAAGCTTTACAAACAAAAAGACTGATTTTCTTCATCCAGCAAGGCTTCTCTTGGAAGGCAATTCCACAGTGATGGAAGAGAACAGGAAAAAGCCTAGGTTTGCCTTCTCGATAGGGTGCAGACAAAAAGGCCTGGTTTGGAGGTCTTAGATAACAAGAGAGTAAGTACTTCTGTCATCAGACAGTCTTGTAGATAACAAGGACCTTTACTATTCACACCTTTTAAGGCCATGAACAGTGCTTTAAACTGGGCATGGAAATTAATAAGGAGTCAATGAAGGCTCTTTAAAAAAAAAAAAAAAGTTATCATCTTCTCTCCATACCCTGATCCTTAGAGAGTGCCCTGGCTGCAGCATTACAAACAAGTTGGAGTGGAGGAGTAGTCTACTGGTTAGAGCAGTGGGCTAGGACCCAGGAGACCAGGGTTCAAGTCCCGCTGTTGCTCCTTGTGACCTTGGGCAAGTCACTTTACCCTCCATTGCCTCAAGTACAAAACTTAGATTGTAAGCCCTGAGGGGATAGGGAAATACCTACAGTACCTGAATGTAATCCACTTTGAAGCGCTGAAAAAAAGTGCGAAAAGAAGAATATAAATCTAAATAAAATAAAGTTGTAATCTCTGTACTGTCTTTTGCAGTAGTTTCGTTATGTGACTACCAGAACATGAACAAGGTATGGTTTAGCAAAATAATTACACATTTGATATGTACAATGGAGCTGACAGAAAGCAAGCTTGGCAACGTTTGCAAAATGATTTTCCATTTTCAACTCCAAATCTACTGCCACTTCCAAGCTTGGTTTTTCATGAGCAGAGGAACTCCTGCTAGTTTAAGGAGGGGTTGTGGAAGAGGCCATTACCTACTCTGAGGGTAACTGTCAAAGGGACTTTGCAGGTAAAACAGTGCTTTACCCATATAAATATCTGCGCGGAACTCAAATGTATTGCAAGAGAACTGCTAAGACTATAGGGATGATTGAAATACTGATCACTTGCAAATTTCGAAACCAAGTATGGGCTGAAATCTAGAAGTAAGACAGTTATTTGATATGGGGTGGAGTTTGGGTGTATTTCTACAGATCGCTGATGCTAGGAGGGATGACTGAAACGTTGATCGCTTATACATTTCAAAACCGAGCCTGGGTTTAAACCCAGAAATCAAGCAGGTATTTGATCTGGGGGCGTTTCTTGGCATGCTGGGTGAACCGGTTGAAGACTACCCTGCTGACAAGCTGAGGATCACATCAATTCACCTCGCAGGCCTGTGTGACCAAAGAAAAAAATGTATTTCGTTGGCATGAGATGCTCTTCTCTGAGGACATGATGACATCTTTTGTTTCCACAGACAAATTAAAATGAGCGTGAAGAAAGTAAAGTTTGACTCAGTAATGAGGAACCAGAAGAGCAAAGAGTAATGACAGACAGAGAAAGCCTTATCAGGGCTGGATAACAAACCGAGAGGACGGTAACAGGATGACTTCCCAGACATGATGGTAAAGCAAGTGAAACATGAAGAGAAAAAAAAAAAGACTTGTTGAATCACCAGAGAAGAGAGCATAGAGGCTTCAAAAAAGATCCAAAAGAAAAGAGAAGGGAGAAAAGCAGGGAAATAGGATAAGAGAGCAGTACGAGGTGTCGAAGGAGAAAGCAGTATAGGCAAAGCATGAACGGTATTAGAAGGAAAGAACTAAGTCATTACAGAAAGGTGCAGAAGAGAGACAAAGAAAGAAGCCAGGAGTCAGAGGAATATAAAGGAGTCTTAGGTGAGGAAAGACTACTCTTATGTATTTCCATATCCAAAGTCTGCCACGTTCCTCAGACTTATTTTCCACAGAACCCACTACTGTCTTCATCATTCTCCACTCAATGCAATGCAACACGCGTTCCACTACTAGATGTTAAAAAAAAAAAAAAAATTGAGGCTAGAACTGATCCTTGTGACTTAGAGGTCTCAGAGAGGCATGGAAATCCCTGAAAACCGCCTGCCGGGGCTTCCTCTGCAGAAATTACTTAAACCAAGTTTAAATAGTGCCACCCAGTCCCAATTCCATTAATCAAACCAATAAAATATCATTGTCTTATAGTACTGAATGCGGGCAACAGATCCTTATCAGATGCATGTAAGGGGACATCTAGAAGCTTAAATCAAAACCATTTCATTGCTGTGGCCCCCCCCCTAAAACTTGACTGCTGCTGATCTACTTATTCATTCAATTTATAAATCGCATTTACAAACATAGCTCAATGCAATGTACAACCCAGTCAGTCACAGAACACAATTTTAAATTCAAATTTAATAAACTTAGAAATACAAAACAGAGCAGCTCATCATCATAAAATACACAATTAATAAAGTACATCGTTAATTAAAAGAGTTTCATAAAAGCCAAGCTTTAAAATGTTTACAGAAGGTACAAAGGTTAAAAATTGACCCAAGTTGAAAATCATCTAAAAATGTTACCACTTGTACAGCCACTGAATGTCCGATTAATTTTGCTAAAAATGGAATACTGGAGACAGATCTAAAATTATCTAAGTCACTTCAGTCCAATATAGTATTTAATACAAGATGAATTACTGCCTTCTTCAAGGTATCTGGGAATCTGCCTTCATTTAACAAGGAATTCACCTAATCCATCCCTGTGACCCACCTTGGCCTCAACTATTCATGCTGAGCATGGATCTAAAGAGCAAGCAGCTGGATTTGTGTCTACAATGATCTTACCTACCTCATCAGATGAAATCAAAAAGAACAAATTCATTGTAGCAATTGGAAGGACAGGGAACGTAAACTAGTTGCGCTAAATCTCTTTATCAATGATTTTCTTAACCTGGGAAATGTTATCATCAAAACAAGTTGCAAATCGCTCCCACTTCTGAATAGATGGTAGAACATGTTAATACCAGAAGCTCATGTCATAAGGCTTATGACAACTCGAAACAATTCTTTAGTCAAGCTTTTAGGAGAGGAAATTTCAGCTGAGAAATAAATCTGTCTTGGCATTGGTAATTATCTTATTCAAAGTTACAGCAAAAGATTTACACAGTACTTTGTCAGAATCTGTGAGGACCTCCATTATTGCTCCAATCTGTGTCTTTAATATTTCGTTTGGTGAAGATCATTAGAGAACCAAGGCACCATATTTCTGCAGCTTAGAAGGATAGGATCCTTGAGGGGGGACATGTGGTCGCTAATCCTAGCTACTTCTGAATCCCATACATTCATTAACGCTGCTCCTGATGCTTCACCTTCCATTCAAAAGGATGGACTGCAAGCTCAAAAATGTGTTTAAAAAAACTTTACCCCAGGTGCAAAATTTCTTAGTAGCTTGTGAACTAGTGCCAACCCTAATTCCTCCTTCAGTTTGAAGTTAATCAGATAATGATCAGTCCAAGAAAGAGCAGAAAAACCTAAGTCCTAAGGTATTTCAGAGAGAAAAAAATCAAATTTATGTCCTGCAGTGCGAGCTAGCTCACAGATGTTCTGAGTGAATCCTAAACCCCCACCCCCCCGAACAGTAAATCTCCCGCCAACTTTTCAAATTCTAAAGCCAGCTCTACAATAACTTTCAATAACTTTAATAAGAAAGTAGTTAAATTCCTAAGGTCATGATATCCTCTTAATCTATCAACCTCTTTCTCCATCAACAAGCAGGCCTGAATTATCTATGACATATGGATGACATCATCCAACAGCGCTGAACAGGCCCTTCTCTCTAGCTTTTACACCCTACTGAGCATGAGCGGGAGTTCCCATGTGAGCACTGCCTCATGAATCTCCTCAGTCTCTTTTTATCTGCACAGCTCCACAGACAGTTACCCTCTCTCTTCTAAAAGTTTTTTCCTTTTTGATCTCATTCAATGCCTTGTTGCTCCTGCTGCTCCCATGGTAACACTGAAAAGTGCTATTAACAAGAAACTATTATATCTTTACTAAAAAAACTGTGATACCAGGAAAGGGCACCACCCCAAAATGCTTCCAGGCCTACGAATGTGGTAGGATCATGTCCCTTTTGGACAGGGATAGAGTTCATTGCCTTGGCCCCAACCATGACTTGGCCAACTGCCATTGCAACAGGATGTCTCACAGCTAAAAAAACAAACAAACAAAAAATGGCCTATAAGATAGCCAAACTCCACCAGGCCCTGGGACACAGGCTCCACTCTTTCTCTGCTCATCAGGCTCCAGCAAATCTTAGTCTCGCCAGTCTACCCCGTTTCAATACCCTCTGGGTCCTCCAAAGTATATTTATTTATTTATTTGAATTTTTTATATACCGATATTCCTATAAAGAATATAGATCACACCGGTTTACAAAAGAACTAAACTTTCGCTAGAAGGCGATACATTAAACAGTGAACATGAACCATTGAACATTTAAAAAACAATTGGAATCAAGGAAGAACAGCAAGCCGAGAGCAAAAATAAATAAAATTGTGAATCAATAATAAAATAAATAAATGACATGAAATGAATGAAGCAAAAAAATCATATAGTACATTATTAAAATAGGATTGTGACCTTAAAGGGCTGTGAAGAGAAAGTTCAATAAGTCGACTAAATGTTAGTCATAAGTCTTGCATTCATGTTTTGAGATCTGCATCAAGGAGAACCAGGGTTTTCAGGGAAAGTTTGATTGAACAGCCAAGTTTTTAAGTCCTTCTTGAAGGTTAGGAGACACTGTTCTTGACGGAGGTCAGGTGGGAGAGTGTTCCAAAGCGTCGGCCCAGAAGTAGATAACGCTCATTTGCTTAGAGAAGATTTAGTAGGGGGGACATGCAGAGAGCCCTTGTAAGCTCTTCTGATAGGTCTTTCAGAGGAGTGAGCACGGAATTGATGGCACAGATTGAGAGGGGCGGTTTTATGAATGTCTTTATGTATCATGAGTACTTTGAATGAAATCCTGGCTTTGATAGGTAACCAGTGTAGGGACTGCAGTATGGGAGAGATATGATCTCTTTTGTTTGAATTAGTAAGTAGTCTCGCTGCGGTATTCTGTACCATCTGCAGAGGTTTTATTTTTATCGCAGGGAGACCAAACAAGAGGGAATTACAATAATCTAATCTGGTAAGGATTAAGGACTGTAGCACAAGTCGGAAATCTCGAAAGTGAAGGAGAGGTTTAAGTTTTTTTAATACTTGTAATTTAAAAAAACATTCTTTTGAAGTGTTTTGGACAAATGATTGAAAATTGAATTGGTTGTCTAGTTGAACTCCTAAATCTCTGACATAGGAGGAGTGGTTAATATCAGTTGTGAGTGATTGTGTTGCATTTAAGGGGTTGGAGAGAACCTGGTTTTCATCAGCAGAAATAATGAGAGTCTCAGTCTTATTTGTATTAAGGATCAAGTTAAGGCTAGTAAGTAAATTGTTAATGTTTGAAGACAGTTTGTTCCAGTGGGACCAGGTTTTGTGAAGAGAGTCTGTGATCGGAAGAAGAATCTGGACATCATCAGCATAAAGGTAGAAAGTTAATTTTAAGTTAGAAAGTAGTTGGCAGAGGGGAAGCAGGTAGATATTAAATAGTGTAGGAGAGAGGGCTGAGCCCTGCAGAACTCCTAAGTTTGCTCTGATGGGGTGAGAAACCTTATTGTTAATCTTCACTTTGTAGAATCTGTTTTCCAGAAAGGATTTAAACCAACTGTGAGCCATTCCTTTGATAACGATGTCAGCTAGTCGCTGGAGAAGAATGGAATGATTTACCGTGTCAAATGCCGCAGATAAATCCAGAAGTACAAGTAGGTAAGACTGTTTCCTTTCAAGGTTAAGGAGAATGGTATCCACTAGTGATGTTAGAAGTGACTCAGTATTTCGAGTTTTGCGAAATCCAAATTGGAAAGGGGAAAGGATGTTGTTCTCCTCCAGGTATTCTGAAAGTTGTTTATTTACTATTTTTTCCATAATTTTAGAGATCAGTGGTAAATTGGCTATAGGTCGGAAGTTAGCAGGATCTGTTGTTGGAAGGTTGGGTTTTTTTTAGTAGGGGTTTAAGTATAGCCATTTTAAGTTGGTCAGGAAACATACCTTGTATTAAGGAACAATTGATTATGGCTGCTAAAGCTTTTGAAATAGTGTTCGGGATGGAGAGCAGGTGGTTTGAGGGCATTGCGTCCAGAGGGTGAGATGAAGGTTTGAGTTTTCTGAGGATGTTTTCGATTTCCAAGGAGGAGGAAGTCTCGAAAGCTTCTAGTGTGGTTTTATTATTAGGAGTAAAAGGTAAGGATGAGTGAGTACCTACTTTGGACAAGTTGAGAGGCTTTAAGAGGTTTACTATTTTTTTCTCAAAGAAGATTGCCAGCTCTGTGGCTTTGTTGAGTGCAAGGACATCTGGAATAGTAGGAGGGGAAGGTTTAGTAAGTGATGAGACATACGAGAATAAGGCTTTGGAATCAAAGAAGAAATGATGTATTTTTTTGGAGAAGAAATCCTTCTTAGCTCTAAGAATAGCGTTCCTGTAGGTATTCAGCAGTGATTTGTAGGCTGATAGCGATGTTGAAGGGTTCTTGCGCCAACTGTGCTCCTTGCTCCGTAGATCTTGTTTAAGGGCCTTTAGATTTGGAGTGAACCAAGGTTTCCTGTTATCCTGATGAGGGTATAGTGATTTGATAACGGGTGGACAAACTTGTTCTGCCATCTTGTTGGTTATCTTAAGCCAGAAGGAAGTTGCGGTGATGGCATCAGAAAGATCAAGTTGCGCTAGATCCTTTGCAAGCAAATTACTTAGATCGTCCATGGGACAAGTTTTCCTGAACTGAATGGTGGTGTTAGGGAAGACAGGCTGGGGGTGATCTTTGATTTGTAACTCTGATGAAATGACCTGATGGTCTGACCACGGGACTGCAGTACAGTATAGGGGGCGGGGGGAGTCGAGCAAATCGAGAAAGTGTGGGGCACCGGTGTCCCTTAGCTCTGTGTCATAATCCCGGACATCATCCCTCAAAGGGGCCTCTGGGGTTTCCTGCAAGAAACATCACTCTTCCTTGGAAGCCTTCTCCAAGTACAGAGCACATTCCACATCAGATGCACGGAGTGCCATCTGCGCTAGCGACGCACCCAGTGTCATCGGCACCCCAAGCACCATCAGAGCACCGGGCACTCTTGGTGCAATCAAAGCTACCAGCACAATGAATGCAGAAGAAGCAGTTGGTGCAAGTAGCACATCTGAAACATTTAGCTCCATCAGTGCAGGTGGAGCCTATCAAGACACTTGGCACCATGAACACAGTCAGCATCTCTGAACTCCTTGATACTGTCAAGGCACCACAAACATTCCACATCTTTGGCCTTACTCGTTCCCTCTTCTGAGAGTGCAGGCAATTCAGGTTTCTTTGCCTGAGGGCTCTGCACAAGTCTCTTCCTCTTTTCTGGCTAGGAAGAAGCTGATGTCCCCTTTGTAACTCTTCTAGCTGGACTCCAGGCCCCCAGAGGGCCCATTTCATCCCTGGGTGCCAGAAATATTACTTCGGACCCAATTTATTCCATTCTAGAAGGACAGCACCCCACCCCCTCCAGAATCTCCTAGAGTTGTCACAAAAGGATGAACCAATCCTGGTGTCTGAGGAGGATCACTCCTCCCTGACACAGACCCAAAGGTCTCAACATTCCATTGACGAAATCCAGAGCTAATGAAGGGCTTCTTTTCCTCCCTGATGGACAATTCACAGGATGGCACATTACAACCTTTCTTCACCCAGCTGACCACTTTGCAACACCTACCCTCAGAAGCTTTGACAAGAGGCTCCGCGAATATGCTTGCTCTGGAACTTCCTGCCTCTCCTGTTTGTGGCGACGTTGAGCCAGCCTTGGAAAATGCAACAGGAGACATGAAGTTTTCTCCTCCTGGAGAGTCGAAATATGACCAATCATCCCCTTCCGGTTCCTGGGTAGGTGTACACCTTACTTAATGATTCAGAGGAAGAAGGTTCCACGAGGATTTTATCTGACCCACCTCCTGACTCCCTGAAATACTCCTCACCATCCAAGGACCTTATTTATGCCAAGTTTTTGGTCAAAATGGGCAAAGCACTGGGGTTTCAACCAAGGACAGGACACTGATCCCAGGACAGAGGTCTTTGGAATCCTAAAGATCCCAGAAAATCCAGTGGAACTGGCTGTAATCCCGTTCACTAGATTCTTCAGGATCTACAATTCAGGATATAGGAGCCTCCATTATCAAGTCTGCCAGCCATGTGTAAGCTCGACCTTAAATACAGAGACCAGCAATCCCTAGGGTTTGGTATGTTCAAATCCCCCACCAGATGGTGTGGTCAAATCTGCTTTGAAACGGACCACAAAGATCCACCTCTTTTCCAACTCCCCCAAGGTTGCTAGACAACTTTGGGAAAAAGATGTTTCACAGCTCGATGATGAAAGTGAGCATTGCAGCCCATCAGCTATACATGATCCAATACTTTGGAGGATCTGAAATCCCTAATTCTGTCCCTGGAAGGGGAACACGAAGCCTATCATCAGGTCCTCCTGGACATGGAGGAATGTCAGCATCACTTACTCTTCCCAGTGTACAAATCCTTCCACACCTTGGCACATTCATCAGCTGCCACCATTGCAGCCTGGCTTCAAGCTAGCAACCTAAGAAAGAACGTCTATGAGAAGCTGGCCAATGTTCTATGTATTGGCAACAATCTTTTTGGCAACAAAGTCAGGGATACAGTTGCAAAAATCAAAGAACAGCATGCAGCGATCCAGTCATGCTACTTCTCCTATATGAGAACGATTTATCAGAGGTACTCCTTCAGGTCTTTCCAGAGATGCAAGCTTCCAGCCATTTTGCCTTCGCAACAGCTTCCTGCATGGAGTCACTAATGGGAACACAGACAGCTGAAGCAACAACTGTAGGCCCAGCCTAAGCCAGGCCTCAGTTTTTGATGGTCCCACAGCCTCAGGCCACAGAAGCCCCAGTCAGGGGCAGGATTCAACTGTTCCTGTTCAGATAGCAGGTTACCTCAGACAACTAGGTCCTAAAAGTGGTGCAGTATAGTTACCACATGCACTTTTCCCATGTCCCATGCTGTTCGCAGCCAACATACAACCTAGATTCATCTCACACCCCTCAAATCTGCCTGGAGATGGAATCTCCACTTCAGCAATGGGCTGTCAAACTAGTCCCACCACAGATGCGTCACCAAGTGTTCTACTCCAGATACATCCTTATCCCAAAGAAATCAGGAGACCTGGGACCTATCTTGGTTTTGAGGAAGCTGAACAATTGCATTTGTTGAGAAAAGTTCAAAATGTACGCCCTTCCACACCATCCTCTCCTTCATTCAACAGGAATATTGGATGTGCACCCTAGATCTGAAGAACATTTACACCTATATCCCGATTCATCCAGCTCTCTGGAAATACTTTTGCTTCAATGTTGGACGGTTCCCACTAGCAATACAAAAAGTCTCTCTGTTGGGCCTGTTGGTGGCACAGAGGGCCTTTGCAAAATGTCTGGTGGTGGTAGCAACATTTCTTCACCACCAAGGAATTTGCATCTTCCCTTATCTGAATGGCTGGCTAGTAATGGGCTCGTCTCTGGAGTTGGTGTGCAATGCCTGGGACAAAACTATCAATCTCCTCCACTCCTTGGGGTTTTATTTTTTTTTTTAAATCAACTACCCCAAGTCCCATCCGGTTTCAGCTTAATGGCTCAAGTTCAGAGCCTGGAGAGATTCCCTGATGAAGGGAGCATTCCTGCCGGCAGAAAGGGCATTAAAGTGGAGGTCTCTGACCTCCGATTTATCTCAAAGCTCATGAACTTCAGCCAGTACCATCCTAGTGCTTCTGGGTCACACGGTGCAGCAGTCCATATTGGTCCTCTCACCCATCTCAACATGAGACCTCTGCAGTGGGGCCTCTGTCTACGATGGAATCAGCTAAGCCCCTCTCGTGGCCGCTCACTGTAACTCCAGCAATGCGATCATCCCAACAATGGTGAATGAACCCGGATATTCTGAAAATGGGCTGCCCGTTGTGACCCTTGCCGTGTCAGCTGTCTGTGAGCACTGACACATCCACCAAAGGGAGGGGCATGCACAATGGAACACTATGCACTCATGGCAAGTGAAAGGAATGGCAGCTCCACATCAATCTTTTGGAGTTGTATGCCATTCAAAAAGCTCTGGAGGTGTTCTTAAGGATAAAATGTTCTGATCCAAACTGGCAATCACGTGGCCACGTTTTATATCAGTAAACAGGGGAGCATGGTGTCCCTCGCCCTCTGTCAAGAAGTCCAGCTGATTTGGAACTGGGCAATCGCCCATGGGGCATCGCTGCACACAGCTTACCTCCTGGGAATGGCAAATACATTCATGGACTGCCTCATAGGTATTTGGTGAGCCATTCCATGGCAAACTCTCTCTTCAACCTCTGGAGGGACACCAGCGGTCAAACTGTTTGCCACGGATGGGAACAGAAAAGTCGAGAGAAGTTCCATTCCATCTGCTTAAGTGTTCTTCATCTCACTTGGATGCCTTCTCAATTCCTTGGACCAGGAGATTCCTCTATGCATTCCCTCCTTTTCCGCTGATGGCAAGGACGGTAAAGAAGGGACTCAAAGCAGAGCCCACCTCATCCTCATCACACCAGCTTGGCCCAGGCAAAGTTGGTTTTCATATCTCATCAGTTTGTTTGTTGATCCACCTGGGAACAGACCTGGCACTATCGATGCAGGAGGATAGTCACCTGCTTCACCCAAACATGCAGACCCTCCACCTGACAGTATGGATGTTGAGTATTCAGTAGTACCCTCTCTAGCATTTAGATGTCGTCTTTATTTCAGCCAGGAAACAGTCTACCAGGAGGTCATACTGTTTCAAGTGGAAAGAGTTCTCCTTGTGGTGCAAAGCAGCTTCCTTGGACCTGTTCTCTTGCGAACCCAAGGTCTTACTTAGATACTTAATGCAGTTATCTTCTGGCCTCAGTATCTCATTGGTGAGGGTCCATTTTAGTGCAATAGCAGCCTACCATGTGAAGAGGGACAACAAGCCCTTCTCTGTTCATCTTGTATTGTCTAAGTTCATGAAGGGCTTGCTACATACAAAGCTGCTGATTTTGAAACCTGCTGTTCCCTGGGGCTTCAACATAGTTTTAACACAGCTTATGAAGCCTCCATTTGAGCATCTGGAGTTGTCTTCCTTGCCTCACATGAAAAGTAGTGTTCCTGGCGGCTGTTACATTGGCTCAGTGTGTCAGCGAATTTCAGGCCTTTGTTTCCTATTCACCATAACTTCAGATTTTCCATAAACAGGGTGGTGCTCTGACCCATCCTAAGTTTCTTCCCAAAGATGTTTAAGCTTTTCACATCAACCAGTCAATTGTCTTGCCTACATTCCCCCCCCCCTTCCCCAGGACCCACGCACATAAGGGTGAAAAAACCCTTCCTACACTGGACTGAAAAAGAGCATTGGCCTCATTGTCAAGCTTCTCAAGCTGTTTGTGTCTTACAATCCTAGTACACTAGGAGTAGCTATTACTGAACACTCCATTTCCAACTGGCTGGTGGACTGTATAGCACTTTCTGGACAGCAAATATCAGACTCCATCAAGGCTCATCAAATCAGAACCATAGCTACCTCAGTTGCTCATCTGAGTGTGATTTCTATCGATGACATCTACAAAATTGAGACTTGGTCATCTGTGCATACCTTTGCTTCCCATTACTGACTGGACAATCTCTCCAAGGTTGAAAGTAATTTTGGACAAGCAATTTTACGCAATCTGTTCTCTGAGTAGTCCACTCTCCATGGGGATGCTGAGCTGCTTTTTCAGTAACTGATCTGCTTGTGCAACCCTCAGTTTGGGATTCCCCACATGTCATGGCTAATTCAGCCCTGCTTGTCAATGGGGAGAAAAGCACATTTGCTTACTAAGTTCTCCATAGACAGCAGGATGAATTAGCCATCCTTGATAGCTGCCTGCTCCCCTGGAGATTCAACAATCTCTCTATAGCTTAGCCACAAATGACTTGAAGAGGCCCATGAGACAGTACTCATGTGGGAACTTTTGCGCTTGATTTTGATTTTATTTGATTTAAACAGACATATTCCACAGCTTCCTAATAGATATAGTCCAGTACAGATTACACCAGGGCAGTAATAGTACATTCCAGACTCAGCAGGATATAAAAGCACTACCGAGCTAGAGAGATGGGACCGTTCGACACTGTTAAATGATGTCACCCCATGTGTCATGTCTACGAACACTATTTACGTACGCAGTATGCTTTTCTCACACACACACACACAAACAAACCAATATCTCACACTCTTATATACACTCTGGAATTGTGTGCTCAATGTAACGAGTGCCTTTGGAAATTGTGTGTACTTAACGGAATATACCTTTCCAGTCTTGTTAAGATTAGGTACGGAAACCATTTGAATGTGGCTCCATGGGGTGGTTGCAAATATAGCTCAGTGACAGAGAAAGACTAAGCACCACCAACATGCTATAGTATAACACAGTGAAATGCCTATCACAGATACTGCCACCACCCATGCCCAGCTAATAGAAGTTCCAGAGGATCCCAGAGACTCTGCCACATCTCACGCACCACAATTTGGCTCTGCTTTCTGTTAGGAACGCACTGAACGGCAACCACAATCTTAATAACAGAAAAAATTTGATCCAGTATATTGACTAAACTAGTTATTCACTGTCCTGTATAGAACTGCTAGCAGTAGCACACCAACTCAAGCAAAATTGAAGATCATTAAACCTAAAGTGGAGGGCATCTAAATGCACTAAAAAGAATAAGCATGTGCATTCTGTTTCCCAGGAAAGAGACTTCAATGGACAGATTTCTGCCTAAAGTAGGATCACTCAGACGTCTCACAACTCAACCCAGCCCAGCGTCTGGCCTCTGTGCCTCCACTTCTCACAGGCCTAGACATTCCTGCCCTGCCCTCTCCCCCCCATCTCTTAACCTCTCTCCTACCCCCTCAGGCTCCACCTTCTCTCTTAAGTCTCTCATGCCTATCGGTTCTCCACTCTGTTCATACTTTTATTTTCATCTCGCTTCCCCGACACAATTCTTTCTCACCCTCTCCCTTCCTTCCCTCATCCCCCTCCATCAGATTCTCTCCCTCGTCTCTCCTGCCCTCTCTTCCTCATTCTCAGGCTCTCCTGCCCTCCAGACTCGCTCGCTTCCATCTCTCCTCATATCCATGCAAAATCTCCTTCTCAAGTTCTTCCCCCCCCCCCTTATGCTTTCTCTACCCCTCTACAGGACTTTCTCTTCCTCCCCCAGACTCTACCCCCGCACTCTTTTTCCCTCCACCCCCAGCATCTCTTCCCCTTCTTCCCCAGGCTATGTGCTGACTCTCCTTCCCCAGACTTCCTCCTCTTCCCTCACCCTTCACCTTCCTTTCCCCTTCTGTATCCCCCTCATTTTCCCCTCCCCCCTAGGCTCTCTCCCTTCCTTCCTTCGGCACTGTCCGCCGCAGAGACCTCCACAGGCAGAACGCCCGGCCCCCTCCAAGGCGCGTAGGAAGACGGGGAGAAAGGGAGAAGGCTCCGGCTCGAGCTGCTCTTACCTGGGATCCACTCCGCTCTTGCCCCGGTTCTCTCTCTGGTCCGGCGCTCCAGACTCACTTCCTGGTTCGTTACGCCATCTTGGAGCTTTACACGAACGTCCGGTGGTGCTGACGTCGGGTGGGGCGGGGTCTAGGAAGGAGAGGGGAGGAAGGAAAGAAAAGAAAGCCAGGAGGCGACGGCGGAGAGCAAAGGAGGAGAGAAAACGGGGAAGATGAGGGGGAGAAAAGAGGGTGAGGGGGAAGAAATAAGGAGGAAGAGCGGAAGAAAAGAGCAGGCGAGGAAAAGGGGAGAAAGAAGAGGGGGGGAAGAAAGAGACGAAAAAGAGGGAGTAAAGAGAGAGAGAGAAGAAAGAATAGTGAAGTGGTAAGAAAGTGAAAGAAAATGACAATTATTTCACACCACTGGAATAGTTAAACTCTTCTTTGGGAGGGGGGAGACTGTCCTGAATACAGAGTAGAGTGACAGGCAGCCTTTCTAAATCCAGAAAAAAAGTGGTATTATAGGAGCAGCGATACCCAAGCTTGGCCTCTTTGTATTAATCCTGGTAATTCTTTCCCGTAGATCTGATAATAGATGAGAAATTGTGGGATCCTTGTTGTCTTTTGCCCGGGACCTGGAAGTTAGGAATAAGGCAAAAGAATAAGAAGTGGAGAGACTTACTTTTCTAAACACTAAAGTTTTATCTTGTCATGACCGCCCTGGCCAGTGGTGCACTGGTAAGGAATGTCCATCTCTGTACAGCGCTGTGTACCTCTTGTATGTACTATACAAACCAGGAAAGAACTGTCAGAAGCCTTGCTGAACGTCAAGAGCGCTCGATCTACTGTTCTTGGATTTCAGTAAAGCCTTTCACACGGTTCCGCATAGGCGACTTATAAGTAAATTGAGCCCCCTTGGTATAGGCTCTAAATGACTGAATGGGTTAGAAACTGGATTGAGTGGGAGGCAACAAGGGCAGTAATAAATGGAGTTCACTCCGGGGGAGGGTGTTCCACAGGGATCAGACCTTGGACCGTTTCTTTTCAACATTTTTGTGAGCAACATTGTGGAAGGATTGTCGGGAAAGGTTTGTCTTTTTTGCTGATACCAAAACCTGAAACAAGGTTGTTGTAATCAGAGGCTTGCAGGACAGCCCTACAAACCGCCTCACCCCCAATGCCGCGCCTCAGCTGATTCTTCAACACGGCAGGACGCCGCCATGACCGCTGCTTCCAGATGTCCTTCCTTAGATGTGGGCGCCCGACAGCCACTCTATTAACGGGTCCATGGCGGAAAAAGGCCGCAGGGCCCACTAATGACATCATTGGCCCTAGCCCTATTTAAGGGCTCTTCAGATTCTCTCCCCTTGCCTCCACAACAAGTTCCCTGGTGTGCCTTTGGTCCCAGTGTGTGTTGCTAGTTCCTGTGTGCTTGTCTCATCTTGTTTCCCTCGGCTTGATTTCCTGAGCTCTGACCCTGGCTTGGACTCTGACCTTCCTTGATCGCTGCCTGAACCTGACCTTGCTTTAGCCTGCTGCCTGCCCTGACTTCTGGCTCGTTGTCTGCCGCCTGCCCCAAGTCTCGACAGACTCTCATCTCTGGACTGCGCTAGGGACCCACCTGAGACCTGCTGGCTGCCAGAACCCTAGGGCTCAACCTGCGGGGAAGGCGGCTGGTATAAGCGAAGCTCCAGCCGGTCCCGGCACAGGGCTTTCCATCATCTGCCGGTGTGGGCCTAGTGGGCTTGCTCACTGTGCAGTGCCAATCATTCCGCAGCACCAAGGGTCCACTATTCCTGCAGGCGTTGCCAGGGTGGGCAGCCAGGAAAGTGTGGAGAACTGGTCCTCATCTGCCGCAAGGGGTGCGGGACCTCTGGAAGCCGGGGAACTCTACTCAAGGAATTGTGGTGCTTAAAATCCAAGAAGTCCAATAGATAGCCTTAAAGACCGAGCCTGTAAAGTGTGCTGATTTAATTCCTATTAAAGATGATGCTGTGTGTGTGAATGTATGAAAAACTCTTTGAAGCAAAGACATTTTAAGAACACTTTCCTACAGTTGACTGTATTTCAACAGCTAAGCTAATGTGAAGACTCCTTAAACTTTTAAAGTGACTCTTCCTTCAGTTTTAAATGTTTTATTTTCAAGAAAAATCATCGCTGGAGGAAAAGGATAACGCTGAACCAGTGATCAGTTTGGCCTCAAGTTTTGATCCCTCAGAGGTTTCTTCTGCACAGACGTTCCTGATTTATCTCCTGCTGGAAGCAGAGGGGGCCTGGGTGTGCAGATTTGGAACATGGTTTCTGGGTAGGAGAATTTGATTTATGCCCCTCAAGCCAGAAGAAAGAAGTTCCTAAATTTGAGAGCGGGGGCTCTTTTAATTGGAGCCCAGTTTCATTCATTTTCTCTTTCTAAATGCAGGATTCAATTGTAGGAACTTCTGGTATATTTTTTTGAGACTTTTGATTAATTGGATCTTTTCCTGTGCAGGCAAGAGAATGGGAGGGGAAATGGGTTTGAATCCTTTTTTTGTCTCTGACTCTCACTTCTGGTTTGTTTGAACTTTAAAATTCTTTGACTTTTTTTTTTCTCTAAAATGTTTGCTGCTGGTATTTCCTCTTTCTTCCTTTGTTGTACCTCTATTGGGGGATTAGCTCCACTCATCTCTCGCCTTCCCTATCCTACAGTTTATGATAAAATATCAGCCATGATCATTGTTAATAGGTTTTTCTTGTTCTTTTTCTCCTTATATATCTGCCTTATTTGCTTCCAGTGTTGTATGTCTTCAGGTATCTGAAAATGTAATAACAATAGACTGAACACAGAGAACATAGGCAAGAGAGAGGAAGGAAGCAAGAAGGAGACAGACCTCGTCAGACGGGTTAATTACACCCATCTACAGTCATGGGCATGTCACTAATCCAAATAATTATAGAAGCATCTGTGTCATCTCCATCATTAATAAACTGTTCTGTCCTGTCCTCACCAACAGGACTGCAATTCCTCTTGAACATCAAAACCCTGCACACAATACAGACTGGGTTCCTCCTAAGCACAACCAGTGACCACATCTGCATCATGCAGACACTAATTAAGAAGCATGGGGGGGGGAAACCCTTCCCCCCACATAGGAGACTATTTGCATGCTTTACTGCAATTAATATAGCATTTGACTCTATTTTGGAGAAGAGGGGAAACTGATTGCTTTTGGCTTCTAGTGGATAATAAGGAGCCTGCCAGTTCAGAATTAGTTTGTGTGCTCTGACATTCTAACAGAAAAGAAATCATAATTGTGGTTTACATGTTCAAGTCTCTAAGGATCTATATGTTGATATCTTTCACCCTCTGTTCTTAGACGTATGTTTGTTTTGAATTATTGCAAATTATGGGCCCATGTGAATCTGGAAAAGGCGACAGGTAGGATTTTGCAGGAAAAAAAGCCGCAAAATCTCCAACAAATTTTAACTCAATAATAAAGAAATAGAGCATGCCCTAAACTTTTGAGATCTGATTACCCTGAGATTCCTGTGGATTAGTTAGGAGAGAAGATATTCAACCTTTTTCTCTTCTCCCAACTCAGGGGACGATGCAAATAAAGTGCTCAGGTTTACGTGCGGTTGGATGCACATTTTGGACACGCTAGACTAGCACCCAATGCGATAAGGGGATTAGTGCAGCCAAACAAACGCAAAGCTAATAGTGCTCATCACATGTAAATGCCATGTAGATGAGGCTATTAACCCAATGCAAAAAGTCACTGGTCAACCAAAGCACACTTTTTAACGCAGCAAATTTAATGCCAGCCCTGGAACTGATGTTAAGTCATACCACAAGTCAAAGGCACATCAAAAAACAAAAAAAACTGGTCTCTGTGGTTCCTACAACTTAGTATTGTTGCAATACTAAGTTCTACTGCTTGCAGCGCTTAAAATTAAGGGGAAAATGTAAGGGCTCGATTACAAAAAAAAACCAAATTTCTGGGCGCACAGTATACACACTGCAGTTATGTGCGGCGGGACAAAACGGGCACTAGTATTGAGCGCCTGTTTTCCTGGCCCGCGCACAGCCGTGTCTCCTGTGCCCCTGATGCTTTTGAGCACTAGGGACACACAATTTTAGCCGAGCGCTTCCTTTTTTAACACAGCAGCTCATTAAAATATAGCATCGTGCACCCAGGAGAGGTGGATGTGCGTGCATTGAGAAAACGGACACCCAGTTTGGACGCACGTTTTTTACACGTGTGATATTGCATCAGCCTGTCAGATTGGCATGGATTACCTGGGTCAGGGGAAGGGGAAACTTCCCTCCTTCCCACGTCTCTCCCCCACATCCTATCACTCAGACATGCACCTTGGCAGAACAACGCATGGGTATGAAGACACTACAGGCAACATGGAATCTGATGGCAGGTAAGAGCCATAAAGCCCATGCAGTCTCTGCCCAATTTATTTCCTGGTACATGGCGTGAACTTCAGTTTCTCTCTGGCTTTTCCTTCACTTCTTTGTAACTAGAGATCTTCTGTGCTTATTCCAGAATTTCTTAGATTTTGTTATCACTTTTGTCTCTGCCACCTCCCCTGCATGCAGTACTTTTTATGTGAAGAGATATTTTGTAAGGATGCAGACTAGGAATAGCGTTTAGCCGGGCAGAGGGCAGCTTTACCCAGGTAAAGGGCTTTGAAACTTGTCCTCCCCATGTGTTACTGTGGAAGCACATGTACAAAACTGAATCGGAGACTACAGGAGGTGGGGGAGAGAGAATAAGGAAAGAAGCAAAGGAGATAAAAGGAGAGAGAGAGAGAGACAGCAAAGTTCTCATTTTGGCAAGGAAACTCCACTTCTATAACCAAAATTAACATCTTCCTTCAATGGCAGGTGACAACACCTGCCTTTCTCTCTCACCGTATCTCCCTCTTAGGACAGGTGTGGAAGAGAGAGAGATGCAGGAAGGCAGATAGGAAATAGGACCAAAAAGAAGGAGGGTATGAGAAGTCTCTCGAAGACATTGACCACTCCAGTGTCCTGAGGCCTGGGTGTCTTTTTGTAGGGTCACTGCTTTACCAGGTCAATGCCACATAGCAGGGGCAGTCGGAGCCCTTTGTTAGCGGGGTTGTTTTGGGAAGGAATGGAGGTGATGAAGTGGGAATTATAAAACCAGAATTGATCTGTCCTGAGTTCTCCAGCCGTGCAGCTCGTGGTGCCTCCGAAACCCTGGGGGACCTGCCTTTGGAATGGAGGAAGAGCTGTCGCAGGTGCATCCCAGGAAATGAAGTCTGCCTTTCCGAAACGGGGAAGTGCTCCCATTCCCCTCTTAACAAGCCCTGCTTTCACTTCCATTTGCAGTTCTGCTTGGGCTCGGGTGGGGGGGGGGGGCAGTCACCTCCGCTCCCTTTGCTGAGGGCAGGAGGGAGAGACGGAACAACTCCGCCTGCTTCCCCACAGCAGAAGCACCAGCTTCCTGCTCTCATCTCTCTGGAAATCCCCTAAATTCCCAGCTAGGCAGAAAGCCCTCACTAGGCTACTCTAAAAAGCCTACTGTACAGGACAGAAATGAAAGCGGAGACCAGCACGAAGCAGGATTGTTCGGAGCCTACAATTGTAAACCTACTACTAATACAACCTTTGATTAGCACAGGGTTTCCCAGCCCTCTCCTGGAGGCACACCTAACCAGTCAGGTTTTCAGGATATCTACAATGAATATACGCATGGGATAGATTTGCATACATTGGAGACCCCGGCTCTGCAAATCTATCTCGTGCATATTCTGGCAAATCCCGAAAACCTGACTGGCTAGATGTGCCTCTAGTAGAGAATTGGGGAAACTCTGGACTAGTGCAGTGTAAGAGTAATCGTATCCTTTTTTTAATGTCTGAATTATTAAAGTACCTGTCTTAAATTGCAGCCGAAGCAGGCATGAACCTATCAGACGTCGGCACTGGTTTAAATAGGGGGAAACATGCCCAGCAGCTGCGACTGCTCTGGTACTTTCACATTTCAGGATCTCCTCACCTGGTGTGAACCGAGTACACTTTTTGTTCTTTCCTGATACTTTGATCTTGGGAGATTGGTGCGCTAATGAGTATAATGGCCATCTGGCTCTGGGTCAAAAGGAACAGATGAGTCAGACCTGGATTTCATTCTTGCTTCAAAACATTGCACATTGAGGAACTCCCAGAATACTTCTAAACTAGGATTAACCTGTTTCTTATAACCTGGTCACACTACCAGGGAGACAGAGACAGAGTGAGAAAAGGACAGATTGACAGAGCAACAGGAATGGAGAGAAAGAACATACGGCAGAGAGTGAAACAGAAAGATAGAGAGACACAGGAAGTGCAGTGCAAAAACACATACAGATAGCAGAGGAGGATCTGGAGGGAGGGAGGGAGGAGGCGTAAATGTAAAGCGGAGGGAAGAATTAATGTCAGGAGGAAGAAAGAGTTATTGGAATAAGGGGGGATAGTATAGCTCAGATGTATTCTGGAATGAGTGTGAGGAAGTATATAGGAAACTCGTATTATTATCTGGACCAGTCCGCAAGGGATTCTGGGTTGAGGGAAGTTTCCCTCACTACAGGAAAAGAAAACAAGGCCCAGAAGGGTTAGAGGGGCCCCAGGGAGAAGGCAGGAAGCCAGCCTATGTAGGAACTATCTATATCTGACTGTTTTTGGATAATGCAAGGGACTGCTGAGGTAAGCAGCTTTTGTACTGTACTTTTTCCCTTGCCTTATTTATGTGGAACCAGCCGGAGTTTGGCCTCCTTTTGTTCTCCTGGCTGTTTCCCGACCTGTCCACAGAGAGATTAGATAAATCCAATTTATCAAAGCTTTTTCTCCTTACACTGAAATTTCTCCAGGTGCAGTGCAGGTAGTAACATGAATGTCAGGGCTTTTCTATAGTGTGCTGTCCCCTTGGAAAAAAAACAGTGAAAGGTGAGATTGAAGAGTTGTGTTTCTGATTTCTCTGGGCAGGAAACCCTGTTCCAGCGAGGTTCTAGACACTGATTCGTGTGTCAGGAGTTTGTTTTATTTACTTCTTTACTTAAAATATTTATTACCCACCTATCAGCAATTCTAGGTGGGTTACAAAAAAACAATCATAAAATATGTAAAAGATAAAACTAAATCAAAAGAAAAAACTGCATAGTAGCAGAAACTACCCCTCTTTGAACAGAAATCAACCTAGCCAGAGACTCGTCTTAAAGAAAATTATCAATTAATGCAGCCTAATATAAAAATGAGTGATTCCCTAGAGCTACATTCAACAAACCATCCTTAAGTTATCACCGGAAAACCTCCATTATTACATTACCCTCTGAGTGACCAATCACTGCTATATTAATGATAACTCAGAACACTTGTGAGAAACGGTCTATAATATTCACTGACCCATATCCCCAAAAGTTGCATATAGAACAGTGTTTTACATTTTGTTTTCGAAACATTCTCGGACATGGATCGGTTCTTAAAGTGAGTGGCAGTTTGTTCCATAGAGTGAGCCCTGCTACCATCAAAGATCTCTCTCTGGTTTCACAGAGAAGATGAGTGTGAACTGAAGGAATCTCCAAAAAACTCTTCCCCATTGGGTTGGAATATAGATTTTTAAGGCAATACAATTCTTATGCATCAGCATAAGAATTGTAATCTTTCTACCCCAAACAATGGGAAGCCAACGTAGTGATGCCAGCGTAGGTATATTATGAATTGTCTTGGCTGGGCCTCTCTCAACGTGTACATATGGATGGGGTAAAATGGAGTTGGAGAGGGCTCCTGCAGCTCAGAAAATATTTTTTGTTTATTAAAAGTTTGAGGATTACAAGTTTGCACATTTAAATTAATTGTGTAGTTGCTATGTTAATCCCCTTAGATACACAGAAATAAGGGGGCCAATATTCAGTCGCCGAGCAGCTCTGCTAGTTAGCCTAGCAGGGTATATTCAGCGGCGCAGTTGCACCACTGAATATACCCAGCTGAATTAAAGTTAACACGATATGTTTATCCAGCTAACTTTAGAATAGGCCAGCAGTACGACCAGAATTAGCCATATAAATTAATAAGCCAACTCTGAATATCGGAGTTATTTATTTATTTATTTAAAACATGTATTAACCTCAAATTACAGGCTCTATTCTAATCAGTGTACAGCTTACATAAATAGCAAAATTATCACACAATCAAAAACAAACACAATAAAATAATCATAAAATATAAAATTAAAATTATAAATCAAAATTCTGTGGCTAACTCTGCTCCTCCCCAATACGCTTCCTACCTGCCCCCGACTTATGCGACTAAATTTTAGCTGGATAACTAGTCTCTTCATTAGCTGGTTTTGACATTTAAATGGATAAACTTTTCAGTTATCCATCTAAATGGCTTTTGAATATTGACCTTAAAGTAAACAAATAAGTTGTAGATAACATCTTTTATTAAACTAATGTAATATGTTTGCGACGAGCTTTCACGAGCTCTGCTTCCTTCATCAGGTTGTGGTTAAATGAGTTAGGGATGATTTTGTTTCTTTTTTGGAGAGCAAGTGTTGTGATTCTGCCTGTTAGGCAGCCTCCCAATCACCAGAGGTACCCACGGAGCTACATGTACTGTCGCTCCAGTCGTAGTCTCTGTGATCCCATGACTCAGCAGGGCTCAGCCTACTTAACCCTGCTTCTTGCTAACCCCAGGGCCTTGTCATTGAATCTCCTCGGCTTCCTGCTTGGCTCCACGTTTGTATATGCCTTGCAGCCTTCCCAGGCCTGCTACCTTGCTTTAGCTATTGCCTCAGCCTTTGCCTTAGCCATAGCCACAGCTTTAGTCTTAGCTACAGCCTGAGCCTCAGCTGAGACCTTTGCCTAAGTGACCTTCAGGTTTCTTGTCTGTGGCTCTCAGGCCTTCCTTGTTATCTGTCTGGCCTACTCCCTGTCTTGCTTGTCTTGTCCTTGTCTGGTCCTGTCCTCTCCCTGTATCCAGCCATTTTCTTAACCTTAGTCTCATTTCAGACTGCAGACCTGCACTGCCTCAGACTCCAGCTTGCCTTCATCTTCAATCCCAGCCAAAGTCTAAGTCCTGCCAGCCACCAAAACCCAAGGGCTCAACCTGCGGAGGAGGTGGCTGGTATAGGCAGAAGATTCTTTAGCTCAGCCCTGCCATGCCCTGACATCCTGGACTGTTCCCGTGGAGGGGTCCCCCAGCCTAGCTGGGTCTTCAACCATAACAGCAAGGCTGACAAATTATTATTGTGGACTATCCGGTCTTTTATATCAAGAGCCTCATGTATGATTTTTCAACCTGTTGGTGAGAGATTATATGTGCATCCAGTGCAAAGCCCAGCTGGCTTTCAGGGAATGAGCCTCTCTGAAGGTTAGCTTGGCAGATATGGAGGAGGTGAGACAGACTGAGAGATTCACAGAGGAGACCTATAGCGACATAGTAGTAAAGTCCCAACTCCAGTCTGGCAACCCCTATATTGCTTTGGAGGAGTAAGGTCACCTGGAAGGACAGCATCAGCTTGGTGCAGCAGGAAATGATCCTGCAACTGCAGTCTGCTCTCCAGGTGATGCAGTATCCTCTTATACGGAGAACGTGCCTCCAAGGACTTATGCTCAGGAGGAGTTAGGGTGCCTGATGTAGTTGGCGATTTGATCATTCGGAATGTAGATAGTGGGTGGCTGGTGGACATGAGGATCGCTGATGTGAAGGTGACATACCTCACATGTCATCTAGATAGGATTTTAGACTGCTAGGGAGAAGACAGATATCATTGTTCAGGTGGATACCAACTACATAGGAAGATGAAGAAGGAAGCTTCTGTAAGCCAAATTTAGAGGGTTATTTTCCAAGCTATGTTATGGGCTTTTCACATGCATTAAGGTGTTTTTCACATGCAAAAAGCACCATAACACATGGCGTGATGCTAATATAGAAAAGGGGTGGAGTTTTGGGTAGTGTAACATGGCTTCATCGGGGGGGGGGGGGTGAGAGAGAGACTAGGTATAAGGCCCTCATAGTAGTTAGGTATTTATATCTCTATAGGATGCCCCCTAGTTACTCAAGGTGAGGTTTAGGTATTAGTGTAGGGGTTAGGGGCCACTTTGACATTCAGAGTGAGACGTATGAACAGAACAGTACACTCTTGTGAAGATTTGCTGTCCTTCGGAGTGAGGAAACACAACCAAAGATGAGATTTGTACAATGTTCTCTCAACTTAGCTTGTTGGTATCCAGGTAGAGAGTCCATCAAGCTAGGTTGAGAGAACATTGTTCCAAGCTTGCCTTGTGGCTCCTAAGCCTCCTGTCTCAAGCTTGCCAATATTAGTAACCTCTGTTTTGGGACAGGGTGAGCATGTTCTGGCTCACCCTGTCCCTTTGCCACTTCTCCATGCCCCCCCCCCCCCCCCTCCCACCACTCCAGGGCATTCCCACTGATTGCGTGCTGCACGGCCTGCTGCTTTTATGATTCTCCAGGCTCTGTTCTGCCTTCCTACTCCAGTGGAGAGAGGACTAGAAGTGATCCATGCTGTTCCTCATCTCATCTTTGGTTGCATTTCCTCACTCCGAAGGACATCAAATCTTCACAAGAGAGCACTGTTCTGTTCATACGTCTCACTCTGAATGTCAAAGTGGCCCCTAACCCCTACATTAATACCTAAACCTCTCCTTGAGTAACTAGGCTGCCTGTTCCCTCCGCCTCCCCTCACCTTCCCCTCCCTTCCCCTACCTAACCCACCCCCCCGGCCCTATCTAAACCCCCCCCCCCCCTACCTTTGTTGGCAGATTTACGCCTACCCGAGGCAGGTGTAAATCTGCACCCCTGCACCGGCTCTTTCTTCTGGCTCACTATGTCCCTTTGCCACTTCTCCATGCCCCCCCCACCACCACCACCACCACTCCAGGGCATTCCCACTGATTGCGTGCTGCACGGCCTGCTGCTTTTATGATTCCCCAGGCTCTGTTCTGCCTTCCAGTGGAGAGAGGACTAGAACTGATCCACGCTGTTCCTCCAGGGCTTTAAAAAGTGAAAAATGAAGCCCCGGCCAAGATGGGAGAGCCACTGACCCAAAGCAGCACGGCTCCAGAAAGAATCCTGCTTTCCCACATGCAGCCAGTGCAGCAGGGCTGGTGCAAGGGTATTAAGTGCCCTAGGTGAACCTTACAGCCTTGTACCCCTCCCCCCACATTCTGCTACCTCACATCACACAATTACAAGTTATGAATTTATAACAAAAGATTTTACATGGAAAAGGTCATTCAAAGTACATTTTTTGAGGTAAAAATATCACAACATGTATATTATATTTATATGCACTGCAGTGCTGCCAACCAGAAATGCCTGCAAAAAAGACACTTGGAACCCATATGGCATTAGATGTATTATAATGCATGTTAGGTGTGGGCTTGACCCTCAGAAAGCCATGAGTAAACTGAATTGCAGTTACAATATAGTAAACCTCCCATACCAAAACAGCATTAACTGCCAACACTTCAAACAGTGACAACCCTACCTATGAAAAAGGCAGCACTGCAAATATTACACCAGGCCCTAAAACACCAATACACCTCTTATTACGAAAAAAGAACAAGCCAGGCTGTTATAGATCCTTGTACAGACTACACGCTAGCAGAATACCCCATCTCAGTCACACAGCAGAACACCGAAAAACCCTCACCAAATACAGAATAAAGAGTCCATACTGTATAAATAGAAACGTGCAGACAAAAACTGAACTGGAAACCACAACATGCCAGATTCTGTATGCAGTGCAGCAATGGAAAACCAGAAACATAAAAAAATAAAATCAAGAAATATAATTACCAATAATACTAAATCCATATTAATAAAAAAAAATTCAAAACAACTGAACAGAATATTTTTATTCTCTGGAGTACAATTAAAAACTTTTACATCAAATAACACCCAATAATTAAACTAATAAGGTTTTTAAAAATTCCTCAGGTCTCAATACCTGGGAGCTTTTAATTGCAGTCACCATGAGATTGTTGTGGATTAGTTAGTGGTGGAGAAGAGGAGGAGACACACAAACTTTCTCCTCCCTCTCATGAGCTCACTCACAAACACTGATACACACAACCCACACATAAAGAACACATGCACGCTGGCTCTTTCACACTCATTTTCATACATACTTTCTTATCGGCTCTCTCACACATATATACACATGCTTTCATGCTCCCACACATGCATGCTCTCTGACATACAACACTTTCTCAAGTTCCCACACATGCATGCTCCCAGCACATGATCTCTGAGATGCCTACACACACTCTCACACATTCACACTGGCTCCCATGCACTCTGTAATGTTCACACACCTGCATGCTGGTTCACACTCTCGCATATTCACACATATGCATGCTGGGTGACACGCATTCTCTCACGCTCACACACATGCATGCTCATTCACACACTCTCTCATGCTCACACCTACACTCACACACACACACACTCAATTTTCACCCCCTGGGCATCTGAATTAAAAAGAAAATGCTTTTACTTACACTGATCAGAGGGGATCTAGGCTGAGTTGCCTGTTGATTATCCTGGAATTGGGCCATCGTGTGGGCTGAAAGGCCTCAATGTTGGGAGGTAGGAGGAGGGGTTGAGGTAAGGGTTACTTTTTTGCCATGGCTACGCTTACCAGGGGCCTAGGAGCAGACAGCAGTACAAGACCTTCAGCTGGCGGTGAGGCAGTGGAGTGGGAGATCTGCTGGCTGCCTCCCACTGGCAGAGGAAGAGACAACGGCCGAGAAGCATGGGGAAGGCCTGACAGTACTTCCTGCCATGGTGAAGCAGGGGGAGGGGCACCTGAGATGAGTAGGGTACAGGACACAGGCCCATGCGCCACAATGCCGGGGTTTGAACGAGATCACCTAGAAGGACCGTTATCCTCTTCCCCTCATTGCTGAACTTTTTGATAGGCTCCAAGGGGTCAAAACTTTTTCTAAATTGGATCTCAGGGGAGCCTATAACCTGGTTCACATCCGTGAGGGAGATGAGTGGAAGACAGCTTTTAATACCAGGGATGGCCACTATGAATATCTTGTGATGCCGTTTGGTCTCTGCAACGCCCCGGCTGTCCTTCCAGAACTTAACGAAGGAGGTCTTCAGTGATATGTTATACCAATGTGTCGTGGTGTATCTCGACGACATTTTAGTTTTTCCAAAGATTTGCAAAGCCACCACCATGACGTCTCCTGCGTACTCCAGCGCCTACGAGATAACCAGCTACACACTAAATTAGAAAAATGTTCTTTTGAGCAGGAGACCGTCCCTTTTCTCGGATACATTGTCTCGAGTCAAGGCTTCAGAATGGACCCTCAGAAGCTGAAAAGCATTCAAGACTGGCCTCAGCCCACGGGCCTTCGGTCTCTACAAAGATTTCTTGGCTTTGCCAATTATTATCAGTCCTTCATCTATCACTACTCTACGCTGACCGCACCCCTTACGGCCATGACCATCTCACTGGTCATCTGAGGCCGTGACTGCTTTCCAGGACCTCAAAGCCGCCATTCTCCATGAGCCCTGTCTCCGACATCCTGATAAGAACATAAGAACATAAGAACATGCCATACTGGGTCAGACCAAGGGTCCATCAAGCCCAGCATCCTGTTTCCAACAGTGGCCAATCCAGGCCACAAGAACCTGGCAAGTACCCAAAAACTAAGTGATCCCAGATGTCCATTTATTGTCGAGGTCGACACCTCCGCCGAGGGAGTTGGGGCGGTTCTAAGCCAGTACTCTGTTAATCACACTTTATATCCATGCTCCTTTTTTTCCAAGCCCTTTTCTCCAGCTGAGCGTAACTATGCTATTGGAGATAAGGAGTCCTGGCTATTAAGTTAGCCTTCGAGGAGTGGCGTCCCTGGCTCGAGGGAGCTCAGCATCAAATCACGGTGTACACCGACCACAAGAACCTCGAGTACCTGTACCGGGCCCAATGCTTGAATCACCGACAGGCCCGCTGGGCCCTCTTTTTTACATGATTTAATTTTCTGCTGCACTACTGATCAGCCAACAAGAACTGCCAGGCTGATGCCCTCTCATGGTCCTATGTCCCGAAGGATGTTACGGACCCTCCACAGCATATTATCGACCCTGCTAAGGTCTTCTTGGCCACCATGTACCCGGTCCCACCTGGGAAGTTGGTGGTTCCGTACCAGCTGCACTGGAGGGTTCTCCGCTGGGCCCACGATTCCCTCACTGCAGGGCACCCCAGGCAGTCCAGGACCTTGGCCTCCCTCCAGCGGTTTTATTGGTGGACGACCATGAGGAAGGATGTACAGGCCTCCGGTGGGACGTCCGTGGGGTCTTTTGCAACCTCTGCCTATTCCTAGTGAGCCATGGACCCACATTGTGACGCTTCCCGCTCCTCGGGACCTGGCTCAGCGCTTCCACACCTGGGACCCTGTCTCGGCGCTTCCCGTTCCTCGGGGCCTGGCTCAGCGCTTCCACACCTGGGACCCTGTCTCGGCGCTTCCCGTTCCTCGGGGGCCTGTCTCAGCGCTTCCACACCTGGGTCCCTGTCTCGGCGCTTCCCGCTCCTCGGGACCTGGCTCAGCGCTTCCACACCTGGGACCCTGTCTCGGCGCTTCCCGTTCCTCGGGGCCTGGCTCAGCGCTTCCACACCTGGGACCCTGTCTCGGCGCTTCCCGTTCCTCGGGGCCTGGCTCAGCGCTTCCACACCTGGGACCCTGTCTCGGCGCTTCCCGCTCCTCGGGGCCTGGCTCAGCGCTTCCACACCTGGGACCCTGTCTCGGCGCTTCCCGTTCCTCGGGGCCTGGCTCAGCGCTTCCACACCTGGGACCCTGTCTCGGCGCTTCCCGTTCCTCGGGGCCTGTCTCAGCGCTTCCACACCTGGGTCCCTGTCTCGGCGCTTCCCGCTCCTCGGGGCCTGGCTCAGCGCTTCCACACCTGGGACCCTGTCTCGGCGCTTCCCGTTCCTCGGGGCCTGGCTCAGCGCTTCCACACCTGGGACCCTGTCTCGGCGCTTCCCGCTCCTCGGGGCCTGGCTCAGCGCTTCCACACCTGGGACCCTGTCTCGGCGCTTCCCGCTCCTCGGGGCCTGGCTCAGCGCTTCCACACCTGGGTCCCTGTCTCGGCGCTTCCCGCTCCTCAGGGCCTGGCTCAGCGCTTCCACACCTGGGACCCTGTCTCGGCGCTTCCCGCTCCTCGGGGCCTGGCTCAGCGCTTCCACACCTGGGTCCCTGTCTCGGCGCTTCCCGCTCCTCAGGGCCTGGCTCAGCGCTTCCACACCTGGGACCCTGTCTCGGCGCTTCCCGTTCCTCGGGGCCTGGCTCAGCGCTTCCACACCTGGGACCCTGTCTCGGCGCTTCCCGTTCCTCGGGGCCTGGCTCAGCGCTTCCACACCTGGGACCCTGTCTCGGCGCTTCCCGTTCCTCGGGGCCTGTCTCAGCGCTTCCACACCTGGGACCCTGTCTCGGCGCTTCCCGTTCCTCGGGGCCTGTCTCAGTGCTTCCACACCTGGGACCCTGTCTCGGCGCTTCCCGCTCCTCAGGGCCTGGCTCAGCGCTTCCACACCTGGGACCCTGTCTCGGCGCTTCCCGCTCCTCAGGGCCTGGCTCAGCGCTTCCACACCTGGGACCCTGTCTCGGCGCTTCCCGCTCCTCGGGGCCTGGCTCAGCGCTTCCACACCTGGGACCCTGTCTCGGCGCTTCCCGCTCCTCGGGGCCTGGCTCAGCGCTTCCACACCTGGGTCCCTGTCTCGGCGCTTCCCGCTCCTCAGGGCCTGGCTCAGCGCTTCCACACCTGGGACCCTGTCTCGGCGCTTCCCGCTCCTCGGGGCCTGGCTCAGCGCTTCCACACCTGGGACCCTGTCTCGGCGCTTCCCGCTCCTCGGGGCCTGGCTCAGCGCTTCCACACCTGGGACCCTGTCTCGGCGCTTCCCGTTCCTCGGGGCCTGTCTCAGTGCTTCCACACCTGGGACCCTGTCTCGGCGCTTCCCGCTCCTCAGGGCCTGGCTCAGCGCTTCCACACCTGGGTCCCTGTCTCGGCGCTTCCCGCTCCTCGGGGCCTGGCACAGTGCCTCTACATTCGGGATCCTGCCGTGGCGCCTCCCGCTCCGTGGGATCAGCCTCAGCACTTCTTCATCGGCGATCCTGCTTCAGTGCCTTCACTCTTCAAGACCTGGCTCAGCGCTGCGACATTACTGGACTGTGTCTCTGTGCCCATGCTCCTCGGGGCACCTCTCAGCGCTTCTACATCACAAGGTCCTGTGACTGCACTGCCGTCTCTCAGGTAGTCCCGCTGCGCTACTTAAGAACATAAGAACATAAGAAAATGCCATACTGGGTCAGACCAAGGGTCCATCAAGCCCAGCATCCTGTTTCCAACAGTGGCCAATCCAGGCCATAAGAACCTGGCAAATACCCAAAAACTAAGTCTATTCCATGTTACCATTGCTAATGGCAGTGGCTATTCTCTAAGTGAACTTAATAGCAGGTAATGGACTTCTCCTCCAAGAACTTATCCAATCCTTTCCTCTACTCTACTTGTACCTGCTACAGCGGATTCCCCGCTCTAGCCCTGCTTCAGCTTACCACAAAACAAGCCTCTGCTTCTGCACCTCCTCTCCTCAGGGCCACTCCCACGCAATCCTGCTGTACAGTCTTCAGAACTGCGGTGGTCTTTCACCCCTGGAGGCTTTCTCTCCCTCTCCCTCCGAGAGTACCTCGGTCTTGGACAATATCTAACCTTACTGACACTCTCTGCTTCCAGCCGCCTACTCTCTCCGGGACCAGCCACACAGAGGTGCACCTAAGACCAGCTGGCCCTGGCACCCAAGGGTTCAACCTGCGGGGAACAAGCGCCGGTCTTGGTGAAGTTCCTATTTGCCTCTGTTCCCAGCCAGCCTTGCCTCCTGATGGTGGGGACCTGCGGGGTCCAACCCTTCAGGTAGCATTAACTCCAACTCGGGCCAAGGGTCCACAAATCCTAACATGGGGGTTCCCCAGCCAAGCTGGGTCCTCAATCCTAACACCTATCCAATCTCGCCACAGTAGAACTTTATGAATTATACTGTAAAAGTGCACCTAAGTCGTGCCCACCAGCTTGATCAGCTTCCATATCATACCACCTAACCACTGTGTCCACCCCTAGCCAACCTCGCAAATATGTAAGACGTGTTGCAATGTAATAATAATAAAGAGTAGGTAATTCAAGTCCACCACTATCCTTAGGCAACTGTAATGTAGAATATTTAATATGTGGCACTTTATTCTGCCATAGAAAGAAACTCCTTATTTGGAATTGTACAGGGAAGGTGTTGAAAGAGATATAAAAGCTTGGGCAAAATCACCATTTTAATCAGGTAGACTCTACCTAGTAGAGATATAGGTAATGGGGTCCTTCTAATTAAGTCAGCCTTAATTTTTATTAAAATCTGGGGATAATTCACCTGATAAAGGTTGTTAACATTGGGCAGTATATAGATCCCTAAATATTTGATACCAGATGCAGGAATTGAGAAGTGTCCTAAACATATAGGTATTCTTCCAATTGGGCCAACACACAAGATTTCAAATTTTGTATAATTAACTTTATAGTCAGACATTAAACTATATTGAGCCTATATCCTGAGCCCTGCCGGACCAGACCTCCCCACCTCAGAGAGAAACAGCAACACATCATCTGCATACATAGCTAATTTGTGAGTAGAATCTCAAAATTGAAACCCCTTGACCTCTCCTGCGTTTCAAATCTTGATAGCAAGGGGTTCTAGTGCCAAGCTAAATAAAAATGGTGAAAGGGGGCACCCCTGCCTGGTTCCCCTACAAACCTGAAAGGGGGTAGACGGAATTCCACTAGTGAAAACTTTATCAGTAGGTGTGTCATTTAGAAATTTTAACCACAGGAGAAACTGTATAGGAAAACCATCCCTTCTACGCGTAGCTATCATAAAGGTCCAAGATAGACAGTCAAACGCTTTTTCTGCATGTAATGAGATAACCAACCCAGGGATTTTCTTTTGCCTCATAACATGTAATAAATTTAATAATCTCCGCGTATTATTAGTGGAAGATCGATCTTTAACAAAACCAGTCTGATCTGGATGAATTAACATCGGGAGAACTTTTTCAACTTGCTATTACTTTTGCAAGTAGTTTAATATCAACATTAATAAGTGATATTGGATGGTACGAGGAACAATCCATTAGGTCTCTGTCTTTTTTGTGGAAGTCTGAGATCACTGCTTGCATTAAATTACCTGAGGAGACCTCTGTCTCACGTAAATGATTAAATAACTCTGTAAACAGTGGTAGGTATTCAGTATGAAAGTGCTTATAATATTCAAGCTGAAAGCCATCAGGTCCGGGACTCTTATGACACACCAGTGCAGACAGTGCCCTGTCGATTTCAAACTCAGTTATAGGTATGCTCAACAGCTCTAAACCCTCTGGGGGAAGTTTAGGTAAATCTGTCCCATCAAGATAACTAGATATTTCCTCCTCGTTCGCCTCGTCATAGGATTTATAAAGCTGTTCACAGTAAGAGGCAAATTCTTTATTAATCTCTGTAGGATGGTGGTATACAGAATCTGTGGCATCTCTAATACTACTAATAAATGTTGTAGCTGAAATTTCTTTGGCCATTTTTGCCAACAATGGTCCCACTTTATTGCCTTGCTCATAATATGTCTGTCTGCTATAACAAATATTTTTTTTCTATCTGAGTAGTTTGTAATTGCTGTAGCTCTTCCCCAGCACACTTCAGTTCGTTATAAAATCAGTCGTTACGGGTGGTTTTATGAAGGTCTTCCAGACATTTAATAGACAACAACAAGTCGTCCTGTTTCTGTTGCCTCTGCTTATTAAAGTAACCGGTATAAGCGATAATCCTAGCCCTCACCACGGCTTTCAGCATCTTCCATCAGAGAACTGGATCATAATCCTGCTGAGAATGAATATCATTAAACTCCTGTATAACCTGCTTAATCGCGTCTTCGAACTAGGACATTTGAAGATGGCACAAAGAAATCACAAAAAAAACCCCGCTATTGCTGTTCTAAAAAAACGGGAAATAAAGACAATAAAGAACAGTATCCTAAATTAGCTCACAAGAAAAATCACAAACTGGGAGATTAATCAAATCTTTATGAATTATTGAGGATATTCATGCTTTACCATTTCACTATGGTGTAAAGGTACCCTATTATAAAGACTATTTTAATCGTTGTTGGTCATGGCCATATTGCAAAATGGCGCCGGCCATATGGCCGGTGCCATTTTGCAATACGGCAACGAGTGCAGGAGGTCGTTCCCGGACCCCCGCTGGACTTTTGGCAAGTCTTGTGGGGGTCAGGAGGCCCCCCCAAGCTGGCCAAAAGTCCTTGGGGGTCCAGCGGGGGTCCGGGAGCGATCTCCTGTGCTCGTGACGTCGGAGGACAGGAACCAAAATGGCGCCGGCGCCATTTCTATTAACGCAGCCGTGGCCCGAGAGTGGAAGATCACACCGGGACCCCCCCACTGGACCCCAGGTAATTTAAAACATTTTGGGGGGGTTCGGGAGGGTGGGGGATTTATTTTAAAGGGTCGGGGTGGGTTTTAGGGTTGTTTTTAGTGTGCCGGTTTTCCCGCCCTCCCCCCTCCCCCGATTTACGATTTTTTACGATAAATCAGGGGAATTCCTATTGTATCGCGCCTCTAACGATTTTTTACGATTTAAAATATATCGGACGATATTTTAAATTGTCAAAAAACGATTCACATCCCTAGAAATTAGGGCATCCCAATAGAGAGGTTCCAATAAAGGCAAAAGTAACCCAGGTGCCATTTAGTAAAGAGCAGACTTAGTTAAAAGATTCCAAATTATCCTGTTATGTTTGAGGATAGAAGTGAACCCCTGGGCTGAGATGAGCGATGTCTCCGCCCACAGGGAGGAGCCCTGTGAACCTCACCGTCAGCTGGCACAGTCTCAGTGGGGAATGACACAGCTAAGAATGAAGACTTTATTAATGGAGAGAAAGTGTTAATCTCTATAGGAAAGAAACTCAGTTCGCACAATCCTGGGCAAAGGGAATTACCCAAAGAGAGACACAGATCAGAAGCTCCGGTAGTGGCCCTTGGAGTGGGGTACACCGGAGATCCCCTCAGGAGAGCGTAGGCAGCTTCAGGAGTACAGATCCGGTAGTGGCCCGCAGAGGGGGTATGCCGAGGATAACTGTAACACGTTGTAGAGCTGGAAGTAATAACGAACCTCTGAGTGGTCTCTGTAAATGGTATCGAGGTATTCCGTAGAGCCGAAGGCAAAGACTTGCACTGGAGGATGGCTGTAGTGGTCCGAGGATCGGGGTACGCCGCGATGAATCCTCAATGCAGTCAGAATGGAAGAAGTCAGTAGAGGTACTTACAGTCGGTGGTTCCTGGAACAAGATAGAGACCAGCGAAGCAGGTCTAGTAGCAGTAAGGCAGAAGGCCCTCCGAGGAGAGGATAGCCGGGAGCGCAGGGGAGCCCCCGAAGAGCAGGTACTCAGTGCGTCTGAATGCAGATAGCAATCAGGAACAGGAAGTCCTTGAAGAAGAGAGTACAGCAGGATGGAACTCCTTGCTAACCGAGGAGTACAAGGGCAGGTTGGATTAAGTACACGGGCAGGTTGATGTTATCGGGCGGGGATGCCCCCGAGGTTCCCGCCATGACGTGTTCAAATCTGGCTCTTGTGCGCGAGCGCCTTAGGTAACTCCGGGTCCAAGATGGCGGTTGGCATCGCCCATGCTGTCCCGGGAACGCCGGAGAGGTCGGCGTGGACTGCTAGAGACTGCCATTCTTCCCAGACTTGCAGGAGCAGGGAGAAAAAGAGGTGAGCATGAGAGGTCGCAGCCATCCTCGACCGACAGGCGTAACATATCCCTGTTAATTACTAGGAAGTTTGTAAATACAAACAAAAAACATACCTTCGATGTCTATATGCAAATGCCAGAAGCCTAAAATTTAAGATGGAAAAGTTAGAATGAAGAGATATACACAATTGGCATATCAGAGACCTCTTGCAAGGAGAATAATCAATGGAACAGTATAATACTGGGGAACAAATTATTTCGCAATGTAGGGTGGATCAAATTGGTGGTGGGGGAGGGCGCACTATATGGTAAGGATGGCATAGAGTCAAACATTAAACATTCTATAGGAAACCAAATGCACTGTGAAATCTTTACGGATAGAAATTTCATATGTGATAGATAAGGGTATAGCGATGGGAGTATACTACCACTTGCTTGGCCAGAATGAACAGACAGATTAAATCCTAATAGAATTTATGCAGCTTACAAATTTGGCAGTACAATAATAATGGGAAATTTCAATTACTACAATACTAAGTAAATGTAGCATCAGGACATGCTAGGGGGGTAAAGTTTCTAGAAGAATTAAATTACTGCTTCGTGCTACTTTGTGCTGCTTCATACTGCTTTGTGCTGATCCAGGAACCAATGAGAGGGGGAGCTATTTTAGACCGAATCCTTACTGGAATGCAGGATTTGGTGTAAAAACAGTAGTGGGGCACTCGACAGTAATGATCATGATGCAATCATATTTGACTTAATTTGGAGGGAGGACATTAAGGAAAACTACTATGATAAAATGAGGAAAGTAATTAAAAAAAAAACAAAAAACTAAAAGATGCAGCTTGAAACGTTAAGAGTTTACATCAGGCGTGGACATTGTTTAAATATACCATATTGGAACCCCCACACATTAAAAAAGGCCGAAGAAAGGCCAAATGACTGTCAGCATGTTGAAAAAAAGAAGTAAAAGTAACTATTAAAGCCAAAAGAACATCTTTCAAAAAATAGAAAGAGGATCCAGATGAAGAAAATAGAAAAAAGCATAAGCACATGCAAGTTAAATGCAAACATTGATAAGGCAAGCAAAAAGAGAATTTGAAAAGAAGCTTGTCATAGAGGCAAGAACTCATAATACAATCTTTTTCAAATACATCCGAAGCTGGAAACCTGTGAGGGAGTCAGTTGGATCATCAGATGATTGAGGGGTGAAAGGGGCACTTAGGGAAGACAAAGCCTTAGCGGAAAGACTAAATTAATTCTTTGTGTTGTGTTTTGGACATTGAAGAGTGGGCCCTTGGTCGCTGCAAGAGATGGGACCTCCCACAGGGCGGAGCCCTGCGGGGACTTGCAGCGATAGGCTAGCTCTGGAGCAGAGACGGACACAGAGAAGTTAGGTTTTATTATACTGCAACTTAGAGGGTAACCCGAGGAACGGGTAATGATCCCAACCAGCAGAGGAGATGTCAGATGATGATGTTCTGTCTGCAGGTGGCAGAGTGGAAAAGGCAGCTACAAATCTCACCAGGTCCCGAGAGGGAGATGGGTCCTGTAGTGGTCCGCGAAGCGGGGTAGGCCGAGAACCCAGGCCTAGATGGAAAGGCCAGTGAAAGTAGATCCGGTAGTGGTCCGCGATGCGGGGTATACCAAGGATCTATGATGAGAGAGATGAGACAATGCAAAGACAGAACTGGAGCGGTAGTACTCACTCTGGTGCTGGCAGTGGTAATAGGAGGGAACCCCCGAGGAGCGGCGGTCCAGGACGAAATAAGGCCCCCGAGGAGCAGGTACCTTAGGCGTCCTTGTTGATAACAGGTAACCCCGGAGGGTAGATAGGAGCAAGGCAAGGTCCCCGTGGAGCGGGTACCTAAGTCGTCCTGGAGCGAGAGTACACAGAACGGGAGCATCTGGTAACGTAGAGAGATCAGCATGGAGGATTCCTTGCTAACTCGTATTATGAATCGTGAATGGAGTTTAAATACCAGAGCTTGTGATGTCATGCAGTGGGAATGCCCCCGAGATTCCCGCCATGATGCACGTAAAGGATGGGGCTGCGTGCGCCTGCGTGCCCTAGGTGATTCCGGGAGAAAGATTTTATTGATTTATTAGCAAAGATTGCACGTTGTTTGTCCATAATTAGAGGATGGATGTTGGAGATTCACTTAGCCTTAAATCTAATAAAAACCGAGATCCTGTTTGGTAGCTCATAGTAAGCATGTTGCTACATCACCTTTTATATTTTTTGACAGGTTTCACATTTCTCTTTCCTCTCAGGTCCATAATTTAGGTATGTTGATGAACTCTGCTCTTTTTTTGAGACCCCAAGTTAAAGTGATTGTCAAAGCCTCTTTTTTTTCAAATTATGTCTGCTACGTCATTTAAAGCCCTTTCTCTCTATTGATGATTTTAAAATTGTTATGCATGCATTGGTTACATCAAATGTGTTTTATGTTCTGTGATTTTTATTGTTCTAATGTTTAATCCTGTGACCTGCTTAGATGTATTATGATAATGCAGATTATAAATTGTTTAAATAAATAAACTACATCTAGGAGCGTGTGCATCAGTCTCTGTGTGGCATAGAACATTTTTATTATGAAAAAAAAACCACACGTTTTAGCAGAAAAGAATTCTTCAACGAGATAAGAAGGCACTGTGACTGCGACTGCATCAAAGAAGCAATATTGTCACTGCCATGACTATGCATGCTGACCACTCCTGTGGCTTCCCTATCTGATGCTGCGATGCCCTTTCCTTTAGCCCAGCTGTTGCAGAAGCCTACCAGAGATGGGTTGGCCGGTGTGCCTCTGGTGCCACCTACTGGTAGAGGGATTTCTTTGCTCCAAGCAAAGTATTGTAATTGCCTTGTCAGTCCACTTGAATATGTAGAAATAAAGTCAACAAAACAAATTGTAGGTGAGATTTTTTTTTTATTGGACTAATTCAAAACATCTGAGACTAGTTTTGGGGAGCTAATCTGACCTTTACTGACCCCATGAAAGGAGCAGAGTTCTCAAATGCTAGTCATCGATCTATTGAATGATTCCAATAAAAAAGGTAACTCTTACAGCTTATTTGTTGGCTCTTATTTCTATATCTTTGGTTTAAGCAATTTCCGGGTAAAATTCAAGTGCAGGGTCTCATCCCTTCTTGGCCATTTGGCTGAGTTTGAAAATCTGTACAATATGGGAGCAAAGAGATTTAATGCCTTGCCACCTGATCTCAGTGGGGAACACTGATATGACAACCACTTGCAAAGCAGGAGAATTAAAACTCTTGCTAAAACAATGTCAAACAAAAATTGTTTCTAAAAAGCTAGTGGGAGAATCCTTGTAGCAGCTGAAACAGAAGAGGGTGGAAAACTGCACTGATACCAGAGAACATTCTTTTCTTATTGTGATCCCTGAGAAGCTCCGAAACCCTTGCCATGAAGAACTGCTGATGATAAAGGATTAAACTTCTTAGTTAATAGTATCTGATATGCTGCATAACAGGAGTCATCTCACCTTGTTCAGTGGAGGACTGAGCACAGGTTTATGAAATGCACTGCTTTGGAAGAAGGGGTGAGGGAAATGGTGCAGACTGGTGCATTATTCAGCTTCCATACTGCAGGCAGAAAGTCTGGCTGGGAGTGAACAATCAGCACCTATAGGCAGCTGGACTGCTCATCTGGCATTAAAATTATTTTTTGCCCTTAACTCCTTTAGAGCTTTGATGTCTGCATCCCCACACACACAACACACACACTCCCCAAGTGGCTGGTCTGGATGGCTCCAAGAACTCTTGCTTTAGTTGTATGACTTCAGAAATGTAAACAAAAAAAAAAAATAAAGGTGACTAGTGCTTACAAGTGAGGAATATAAGTAGTTCGTTTGCTAGGAAGGTGACCCGGCAAGTTACGTAGTTACACTTTACATTCTCTTCTCTTGCTCCATACACTGCAACAAATTGACTGCCATCTTTAAAGGGAAGGCTTACAGTAAACTCATTATATCGGTTTATTATTGTAGTTTGCAGCAGAGCCTGGAGCTTCTTTTGTTACGAAAGTGGACCCCTGTTTCGAGGTAGTCAGCTACCGTCGAAGGGCGAGGCCGCTGAACAGGAGGAAGTTGATTGAAGACTTCACCCTGGAAGCACGTAACCCCCCCCAGGAGGAGCCTGTAGGGAACCGGCTGCTGGGACTTAGGAGAATCCTCTGAAGACTGACGAAAGGTCTGGATGCAGGCGCCTCCTGCAGGTCGTGGGTTCCAGACGGCTGGCGCCTCCAGCAGGTCGTGGCAGTCTGAGGACGGAGTCGTAGAAGAGTCCAAAGCCTGTCCGGGGGTTCGGTACACAGACGAGGTCGGAATCCAGTCCAGGGTCTAAGCAGGAGAAGGGTCCAACGCCGTACCAGAATCAAGCCAGGAGAAGACACGTCCACCAGTCCAGAAGTCAGAAGCCAAGAATCAATCCACGGAGCAGGGAAGCAGAGTGGGACGAAGAACCAGGCACTGACTAACAAGGTCTGAATGCTCAGACCTTGCCTTAAGTACAAGAAGCCAGGGGAGAAGACTCAGGAGGAGTCATGACAACTTCCTGTCATGGCTCCTTTAAAAACAATCTTCAGCCGCGTGCGCGGCCCTAGGGGAAGTAATGGGGGTGGAGCCGGACCCCGAGGAGCCAGCCAACCAAGCCAAATGCGGGCAGCGGCCGTAGGAAGAAAGCAGAAGGGCTGCCCGCCACGCAGGAGCCCCGAACGCCGTCCGAAGCCCCGGGTAACTATTTTCCCGGCACCCGCCGGCCTGGCCTCCGACGTGGTCCGCCACGGCCGGCGGCCATTATACCCAGCCCCAGTTGCGGCTTGCCGCGGCCGGCGGAGCTAACATCTTTCTATTTTCCCTTTCAAATGTGTTTGTAAGTGAGCTCTGGGTAAGTAACTAGCTGGCCAGATGCATGTAGCAGGAACCAGTGCATGTAACAGATTTTTCTAGCAAGACACTTCCCCCTCCATTGCCTCAGGCTTAGAGTTATGAGTAAATTTTCAAAGGGGATACCTGCTGGAAATGAGCATATATGCACGTATATTGTACACGCATACAATATATGCTATTTTATAAACATAAAAGGTAAGGGCATATTTTCAGTTTTGCGTTCACATTTACCTGTGCAAAAAAGGGGTGTTCTGGGTCAGGGCCAAGAGATAAGGGCAGAAGTTGCTATTTTATAAAAGACTAGCCGTTAAGCCCGTAACAACGGGCTACATTAAAAAAAAATTTCGGTCCGTTTTCGGTCACTGCACCCATCTACACTTCTTTTCCCTCACTCCCCCTTCCCCTCGCTCATTCACCTCAGTCACTCACCCCCCTTCCCTCCCCTGCCCCCACTCAAAACTCCCTTCCTTCACCCTCCCCTCTCACATTCTCCCTCCCACTCCCTCGTCTTCCCTCACTCTCACTTCCCCCTCATTCTCCCTCCTATTCCCTCACTCTCACCTCCCCCCTCATTCTCCCTCCCCTTCCCTCAGTCGCTCCCCACCCTCTCTCAATCCCCTCCCTTACTCTCATCCCCTCCCAGCTCATCCACACCCCCTTCCCTCTCCCTCTTTTGCTGTTCAGCGTGGCACGCTCATGGAGACGGGAGGTCTCAGGGGATCCCTCCCTGGCGCACACCTCAAGTGCTCCTTCCTGCCGCTGCATTTCCTCCCGATATCGCCGCTGCTGCTCCTCCCAGCTAGTGTAGCTCCGCCCACCAGACACTCCCATACCGCCGCTGCTACGCCCAATATCGCCGTTGCTCCTGCTCCTCCCAGCGCCATCTTAGCTCTGTTCTGACCGACGTGCTCTCCCGCCCGCGCATACGCAGTAGAGCTGCTCTCTACTGCGCATTTGCGGCACGTCGATCAAGCTTCATTTATCTAGTAGATATTACACAAATATATTAGGCAACTTATTTGTGCAATTTTACATCTGCTAATTAACTACCACAATTGATATCAGCCTCATCTGTTATCTGCTATTTTGGGATGGGAGGTCTAGGTGAATGGGGGAGTTCAGGGGAAGACGTGTTGTGCGTCCCAGCTGCATACGTGCCGCGACCAGGCCTGCTCATCTTGCGCTGCCTTCCACAAGTGCTGGCCTGGCTGCTGCTGCCAATCTCCGACGTCCCCGTCGCTCACCACGGCCTTTCTCAGCGTCCTCGTCCCTGCAGGCCTCACAATGGAGCTCCCGACGGGGCTCTGCGTCTTCGGTCGCCTCGGCCCCGCCCCTAGGTGTGCGTGCGGCCGACGTCCAGTCTTTTAAAGGGCAAGCATGGGAAAACCGAGTGAGGCGCATTTGGATGACATCACAAGAGCCCTGTATATAAGGCAGGGCTCAAACCCCTGATCCCTGCCTTGGTAATCGGGTCGACACCGTTGGTGTGCTAGTTTGCCTTTGTGTTCCTGTGTCTTCCGTTCCCAGTGGCTCCGTGTGTTCCTGTATCCTTCTCAGGTAGTACCTCTTCACACTGACCTTTGGTACTAACTTCTGCCTGCCTGACCATTCTCTTGCCTGCTGCCTAGAACTGACCACTGCCTGCCTGACCATTCTCATGTCTGCCGCCTGGAACCAACCCTCGCTTGTCTTGACTACGCCCAGACTGATTCTGGTATTGACCCCTGCTTTGGCTGACTTTTCCTGGACTGATACTCTGGCTCTGACCCTTGCGCTTCACTTACACACTCTCTTCTGGCCTACTGTGACCATTCGACCAACCTGCTTGGAAACCAACCGCGGCTTCCACTTGGCTAGTCCCACAGTCTCTGCCTGTCTCGCTCGGAGAACCTTCCTGAACTGTTGCCTCCCTGAGGTCTCCGGAGCTAGTTTATCCACTCTGCGTGGTGGGCACACCCCTCCGCTACCTGTCTGGGAGACCACCAGAGGCCCACCTAAGTCCAGGCAGTCCAGGTACCCAAGGGCTCAACCTGTGGAAAACCGGACTGTTACTGGTGAAGCTCCAGTTAGCCTCTGCCTCCTTGTGTGCTCTGTCTTCTGGTGGCAGGCGCTCTCTGGGTCCGACCAGAGGGCCATACCAATCCTGTCCCAGGCCATGCGTCCACCTCCAGCGCAACAGGTTGCCAAGGCCATGGACTCGGTGGAGTCTCCCACCTTGCAGGCCATTCCTGGTCTGGTCACTCATGTCCGAGAACAACAATGGATCCTGGAAGCGTTGGCTTATTCTGTGGAGAAGATACGTTCCCAATTGGAGGAATCTGTCATGGCCAACTCAGGGGATCTTGCCCACACCTTACCCTCATGGGCACCGCTGGCCCTCCTGGCTCCACCCCGTTTTAATGGGGAACCGCGCCTTTGTCGAGGCTTCATAAATCAATGTTATATGCAGTTTTCACTGCAACCCTCGCTGTTTCCTGATGAAGCAACTAAGATCACATTCATCCTTTCATGCCTCGAGGGGAAGGCCCTGGCATGGGCTTCCCCACTTTGGGAGTGTTCCGATGCCATCCTTCGCCAGCTCCCTCAGTTCATTTCCATCTTCCTACGTACCTTCAAGGACCCAGGCCGACAGGCGGTCGCTGGCCACCACTTACTCCACCTCCGTCAAGGCTCGCACTTGCTCACTGAATATACAGTGGAGTTCAGAACACTAGCTACTGAGTTAGGTTGGCAAGAAGACTGCTTAAGTGCACACTATCTCGAGGGACTGTCTCCGGCCCTTAAAGACAAATTGGCCGCCCGCGAGATCCCCGTATCTCTGGAAGACCTGATCTCCCTGGTCAGTAGAACTGACTACCATCTCCAACAATGACATCAGGAGGTAAGGGTCCTCCGATCTCCTACCCCACGACTATCATGTGCAGCGAGTCCTCTGTTGAAGGCCTTACTGGCTCCTCAGCCACCCGAGGAGCCCATGCAAATCAATCACGGTCGCTTGACTCCAGAGGAACGTCTGCAATGCAGAAAAGCAGATCTCTGCCTATATTGCAGCGGTTCTGGACACCTTCTTCAGACTTGCCCTGTGCATCCGGGAAACTCCAAAGCCTGAGCCCGGTGGGGGTCCCGAGCTTGGGCGCTACTGTTTCTGGCCCTCAATTATTGCTCCCTATCTCCCTCCTTGGGGAGACACATTCTTTCGCTACCACCGCCCTCGTGGACACTGGGGCAAGTGGAAATTTTATTTTGGAAGATATCGTAAAGCTTCTCCAGATACCGGCCCAACCACTGGAAGTACCACTCCATATAGCCTCGATCCAGGAAGAGCATCTTCCCGGATGTATCACTCACCGTACCGAGATCATTCGTCTCCATGACGAAGAAATCTCTCTCCTTATACTGAAACGGTCCACGCACCCCGTAGTCCTTGGACTCCCCTGGCTCCAGTTACGTGCACCCCACTTTGACTGGCAATCCCTGCAACTTTCTCAGTAGGGCTCTCAATGTCAAAATCGCTGTTTACGGCAAGTGTTTCCATCTGTGACCGTTCTAAACTCTACAACCCTTCCTGGGTTACCTGCCCCATACTCAGAATATAAAGATGTGTTCTCCAAACAAAACGCGAACATACTGCCTCCACTCTGAGAATTTAATTGCCCCATAGAACTATTACCCGGAACCATGCCTCCCAAGGGCAGAACATATCCCCTTTCACTTCCTGAAACATGAGCCATATCAGCGTACATCAAGGAGAATTTGGACAAAGGATTCATTAGACCCTCTAATTCCTCGGCAGGAGCCGGGTTCTTCTTCATAAAGAAGGACGGCAGCTTGAGACCTTGCATAGACTAACAGAGGGTTGAACGCAGTAACTCGTAAGGACCGTTATCCACTGCCACTTATTAGTGAACTATTTGATCATCTGCAGGGCGCACAAATCTTTACGAAATTGGATCTCTGAGGGGCATATAACCTTGTACAAATCCAACCAGAAGACATATGGAAGACCACCTTCAACACAAGAGACAGCCACTACGAGTACATAGTAATGCCTTTCGGGTTTTGCAACGCCCCTGCAGTATTTCAGCGCTTAATGAACAAGATCTTTTGGGACCTTTTATACTCCTTTGTTGTCATATATCTGGACGACATACTAATATTCTCCAAAGACCTAAAGTCCCATCGTTCCCACATCCAAACAATCCTCCGTCTCAGAGACCATCACCTCTATGCGAAATTAGAGAAGTGTATTTTTGAACAATCCAGTCTTCCATTTTTAGGCTACATCATTTCCAACCGTGGCTTCACTATGGATCCCAATAAACTCCAGGGTATTCGAGATTGGCCTCAACCAGTGGGCCTCCGTGCCTTACAAAGATTCCTTGGGTTTACAAACTACTATTCAAACTTTATCACTAATTATTCCTCTCTGGCTGCTCCACTCACCTGTTACGCTTGGGCTCCGGACAGGAGTCGTGCACACCACCCAGCAGGGTGGCTCCAGGTGGAGAGAGACAGGAGGCTCGAAACAGAGTCAGGTACCAGGCTGGGTCAGGGCAGGCAGCAATAATCAGAGTCTGGGTTCAGGCTGGGTCAGGGCAGGCGGCAAGTGGCAGTGTCTGGTACAGGCTGGGTCAGGGCAGGCGGCAAGTGGCAGTGTCTAGTACAGGCTGGGTCAGGGCAGGCGGCAGTCAGCAGTGTCTGGGTCCAGGCTGGGTCAGGGCACAGTAAGCAGGACAAGGCAGGTCAGAAGGCCCGTAGGCCACACACACACACACGGAAGGCCCGTAGGCCACACACCATAGACGGGGCAAGGCAGGTCAGAAGGCCCGTAGGCCACACACACACACACGGAAGAAGGCCAAAAGGCCGCACAAGGCAAGGCAAGGATAGGCCCGAAGGCCGCGCAAGGCAAGGCAAGGCAAGGATAGGCCCGAAGGCCACGCAAGGCAAGGCAAGGCAAGGATAGGCCCGAAGGCCACGCAAGGCAAGGCAAGGCAAGGATAGGCCCGAAGGCCACGCAAGGCAAGGCAAGGCAAGGATAGGCCCGAAGGCCACGCAAGGCAAGGCAAGGCAAGGATAGGCCCGAAGGCCACGCAAGGCAAGGCAAGGCAAGGATAGGCCCGAAGGCCACGCAAGGCAAGGCAAGGCAAGGATAGGCCCGAAGGCCGCGCAAGGCAGGCTAGAGCGGGGGAGCCCAGGTGAGCTCGATGCCGAAGCACCGAGGCAACTGTCAGGCAGGGTTAAGAGGGCACACCCAGAGCATAGAGTGGACATAGGAGATGGACTGGGCCTGTCAGGAAAGCCAGCCCTAGAGGGACCCCTGGTGGTGAGGCGGTAGCACAGCAGCCACCGCCGTAACAGTACCCCCCCCTCAAGGCCTCCCCCTCCTCCTGGATCCCATCTGTGCAGGAGGTAATCAAGAATAACGGGGAGACCACTCCGGGGGTGATGCGGCAGGTTCAACTCCTTTCCGAGGCAATAAGGCAGTCCATAACCCCTCCTGGGACAAGGCGGCAGGGTTAGACCCCTCCTGGGGTAGCAGAGGCGGTGCAGATTTCCATAACCCCTCCTGGGGTGACAAGGGGAACACAAACCCCACCTGGGGCAGAGAAATAGTCCGTAACCCTTCTTGAGGCGATAGTAGGACTGGTCCGGACCCTTCCAAGGTCGGCATTAAGACCGGTACAGGCCCCTCCAGGGGCGGCAGCTGGGCCAGTACAGCAGGCTCGGATCCTACTCGGGCAATTGTAGCAGGCTCGGACCCCTCTCGGGGCGGTGTAGCAGGCTCGGACCCCTCTCGGGGCGATGAAGCAGGCTCGGACCCCTCTCGGGGCATTGTAGCAGGCTCGGACCCCTCTCGGGGCGATGAAGCAGGCTCGAACCCCTCTCAGGGCGATGAAGCAGGCTCGGACCCCTCTCGGGGCATTGTAGCAGGCTCGGACCCCTCTCGGGGCATTGTAGCAGGCTCGGACCCCTCTCGGGGCGATGAAGCAGGCTCGGACCCCTCTCGGGGCATTGTAGCAGGCTCGGACCCCTCTCGGGGCGTTGTAGCAGGCTCGGACCCCTCTCGGGGCGATGAAGCAGGCTCGGACCCCTCTCGGGGCATTGTAGCAGGCTCGGACCCCTCTCGGGGCATTGTAGCAGGCTCGGACCCCTCTCGGGGCGATGAAGCAGGCTCGGACCCCTCTCGGGGCATTGTAGCAGGCTCGGACCCCTCTCGGGGCGATGAAGCAGGCTCGAACCCCTCTCGGGGCGTTGTAGCAGGCTCGGACCCCTCTCGGGGCGATGAAGCAGGCTCGGACCCCTCTCGGGGCGATGAAGCAGGCTCGGACCCCTCTCGGGGCGGCAGCAGGACCGGTATGGACCCCTCCAGGGGTGGCAGCAGGACCGGTATGGACCCCTCCCGGGGTGGCAGCAGGACCAGTTCAGCAGACTCCGATGGCTGACTCAGGAAGTCTGTCAGTAGGATTGGTGCGGACCCCTCCGGGGGCGTCAGCAGGACCGGTATGGACCCCTCCAGGGACGGCAGCAGGGCCGGTTCAGACCCCTCCAAGGGCGTTGTAGCAGGTTCGGACCCCTCTGAAGACGGCAGCAGGGCCGGTTCGGCAGGCTCAGATGGCAGAGTTAGAAAGTCTGTCAGCAGGGCTGGTGCGGACCCCTCCGAGGACGGCAGCAGGGCCGGTTCAGCAGACTCAGGCTCTTCTCGGGGTAGTGCAGCAGGTTCAGATGGCAGAATAGCATGGTTAAAGGTAGTGTGCATGGAAGACACAGATTGTACTGCCGTGGGCTTGATACCTCGAGCCAAAGTCTGATGCTCCTGATTTTGTTTCTGGAGGAGCAGTTTAGAGAAGGCACAGGCAGTTCTAGGACGTCTAGGGAAGGTGCTCGTTAGTGTCCACTTGGCAGCTGTGGGAAGCTGAGCCCTGCTAGAGCTAATCAGCTCTCTCCGTTGTAGAGAAACCTGTTCCCGAGGCTCTAGCACTGGTCTCACAGAAGCCTTCTTGGCCAGGTAAGTCCTGGGTTTTTCTACCCTCAAACTGCCAGCAAAAATGTCTGTTTTAGTTGAGCCAGAAACAGAATACTGGTTAGGAGAGCTGATAGCCTTTTCTAATTGCACAGCTGGTCCTAGAGCAGAACAACAGGGGCAGGGTTTGCCTGGAGGTAACAAACACGGGAGACAGGAGCATTTCCACCACCCTGGTTTAGGAGCCAGACAGTTCAAACACTCCTGATAGACAGAGACATTTTTCTTGTTGCAGTTATTGCATGACCAGTGTTCCTGACCAACAAGTTCACAGGCTAGACAGTTCTGATAGCTAGGATAATTCAAAGTTTGACAGGAACTGCAGGTATAAAACTTTAAAGAAGGAGGCATCTTGAATTAGTGAAAAGTTGACTCACCGGCAGGACACAGACTTATCTCTTCCCCTGGAAAATGTGATGGCTTCGGCATACTGTTACGCTTGGGCTCCGGACAGGAGTCGTGCACACCACCCAGCAGGGTGGCTCCAGGTGGAGAGAGACAGGAGGCTCGAAACAGAGTCAGGTACCAGGCTGGGTCAGGGCAGGCAGCAATAATCAGAGTCTGGGTCCAGGCTGGGTCAGGGCAGGCGGCAAGTGGCAGTGTCTGGTACAGGCTGGGTCAGGGCAGGCGGCAAGTGGCAGTGTCTAGTACAGGCTGGGTCAGGGCAGGCGGCAAGTGGCAGTGTCAAGTACAGGCTGGGTCAGGGCAGGCGGCAGTCAGCAGTGTCTGGGTCCAGGCTGGGTCAGGGCACAGTAAGCAGGACAAGGCAGGTCAGAAGGCCCGTAGGCCACACACACACACACGGAAGGCCCGTAGGCCACACACCATAGACGGGGCAAGGCAGGTCAGAAGGCCCGTAGGCCACACACACACACACGGAAGAAGGCCAAAGGCCGCACAAGGCAAGGCAAGGATAGGCCCGAAGGCCGCGCAAGGCAAGGCAAGGCAAGGATAGGCCCGAAGGCCACGCAAGGCAAGGCAAGGCAAGGATAGGCCCGAAGGCCACGCAAGGCAAGGCAAGGCAAGGATAGGCCCGAAGGCCACGCAAGGCAAGGCAAGGCAAGGATAGGCCCGAAGGCCACGCAAGGCAAGGCAAGGCAAGGATAGGCCCGAAGGCCACGCAAGGCAAGGCAAGGCAAGGATAGGCCCGAAGGCCACGCAAGGCAAGGCAAGGCAAGGATAGGCCCGAAGGCCACGCAAGGCAAGGCAAGGATAGGCCCGAAGGCCGCGCAAGGCAGGCTAGAGCAGGGAGCCCAGGTGAGCTCGATGCCGAAGCACCGAGGCAACTGTCAGGCAGGGTTAAGAGGGCACACCCAGAGCATAGAGTGGACATAGGAGATGGACTGGGCCTGTCAGGAAAGCCAGCCCTAGAGGGACCCCTGGTGGTGAGGCGGTAGCACAGCAGCCACCGCCGTAACAGTACCCCCCCCTCAAGGCCTCCCCCTCCTCCTGGATCCCATCTGTGCAGGAGGTAATCAAGAATAACGGGAGACCACTCCGGGGGTGATGCGGCAGGTTCAACTCCTTTCCGAGGCAATAAGGCAGTCCATAACCCCTCCTGGGACAAGGCGGCAGGGTTAGACCCCTCCTGGGGTAGCAGAGGCGGTGCAGATTTCCATAACCCCTCCTGGGGTGACAAGGGGAACACAAACCCCACCTGGGGCAGAGAAATAGTCCGTAACCCTTCTTGAGGCGATAGTAGGACTGGTCCGGACCCTTCCAAGGTCGGCATTAAGACCGGTACAGGCCCCTCCAGGGGCGGCAGCTGGGCCAGTACAGCAGGCTCGGATCCTACTCGGGCAATTGTAGCAGGCTCGGACCCCTCTCGGGGCGGTGTAGCAGGCTCGGACCCCTCTCGGGGCGATGAAGCAGGCTCGGACCCCTCTCGGGGCATTGTAGCAGGCTCGGACCCCTCTCGGGGCGATGAAGCAGGCTCGAACCCCTCTCAGGGCGATGAAGCAGGCTCGGACCCCTCTCGGGGCATTGTAGCAGGCTCGGACCCCTCTCGGGGCATTGTAGCAGGCTCGGACCCCTCTCGGGGCGATGAAGCAGGCTCGGACCCCTCTCGGGGCATTGTAGCAGGCTCGGACCCCTCTCGGGGCGTTGTAGCAGGCTCGGACCCCTCTCGGGGCGATGAAGCAGGCTCGGACCCCTCTCGGGGCATTGTAGCAGGCTCGGACCCCTCTCGGGGCATTGTAGCAGGCTCGGACCCCTCTCGGGGCGATGAAGCAGGCTCGGACCCCTCTCGGGGCATTGTAGCAGGCTCGGACCCCTCTCGGGGCGATGAAGCAGGCTCGAACCCCTCTCGGGGCGTTGTAGCAGGCTCGGACCCCTCTCAGGGCGATGAAGCAGGCTCGGACCCCTCTCGGGGCGATGAAGCAGGCTCGGACCCCTCTCGGGGCGTCAGCAGGACCGTATGGACCCCTCCAGGGGTGGCAGCAGGACCGGTATGGACCCCTCCCGGGGTGGCAGCAGGACCAGTTCAGCAGACTCCGATGGCTGACTCAGGAAGTCTGTCAGTAGGATTGGTGCGGACCCCTCCGGGGGCGTCAGCAGGACCGGTATGGACCCCTCCAGGGACGGCAGCAGGGCCGGTTCAGACCCCTCCAAGGGCGTTGTAGCAGGTTCGGACCCCTCTGAAGACGGCAGCAGGGCCGGTTCGGCAGGCTCAGATGGCAGAGTTAGAAAGTCTGTCAGCAGGGCTGGTGCGGACCCCTCCGAGGACGGCAGCAGGGCCGGTTCAGCAGACTCAGGCTCTTCTCGGGGTAGTGCAGCAGGTTCAGATGGCAGAATAGCATGGTTAAAGGTAGTGTGCATGGAAGACACAGATTGTACTGCCGTGGGCTTGATACCTCGAGCCAAAGTCTGATGCTCCTGATTTTGTTTCTGGAGGAGCAGTTTAGAGAAGGCACAGGCAGTTCTAGGACGTCTAGGGAAGGTGCTCGTTAGTGTCCACTTGGCAGCTGTGGGAAGCTGAGCCCTGCTAGAGCTAATCAGCTCTCTCCGTTGTAGAGAAACCTGTTCCCGAGGCTCTAGCACTGGTCTCACAGAAGCCTTCTTGGCCAGGTAAGTCCTGGGTTTTTCTACCCTCAAACTGCCAGCAAAAATGTCTGTTTTAGTTGAGCCAGAAACAGAATACTGGTTAGGAGAGCTGATAGCCTTTTCTAATTGCACAGCTGGTCCTAGAGCAGAACAACAGGGGCAGGGTTTGCCTGGAGGTAACAAACACGGGAGACAGGAGCATTTCCACCACCCTGGTTTAGGAGCCAGACAGTTCAAACACTCCTGATAGACAGAGACATTTTTCTTGTTGCAGTTATTGCATGACCAGTGTTCCTGACCAACAAGTTCACAGGCTAGACAGTTCTGATAGCTAGGATAATTCAAAGTTTGACAGGAACTGCAGGTATAAAACTTTAAAGAAGGAGGCATCTTGAATTAGTGAAAAGTTGACTCACCGGCAGGACACAGACTTATCTCTTCCCCTGGAAAATGTGATGGCTTCGGCATACTGTTACGCTTGGGCTCCGGACAGGAGTCGTGCACACCACCCAGCAGGGTGGCTCCAGGTGGAGAGAGACAGGAGGCTCGAAACAGAGTCAGGTACCAGGCTGGGTCAGGGCAGGCAGCAATAATCAGAGTCTGGGTTCAGGCTGGGTCAGGGCAGGCGGCGAGTGGCAGTGTCTGGTACAGGCTGGGTCAGGGGAGGCGGCAAGTGGCAGTGTCTAGTACAGGCTGGGTCAGGGCAGGCGGCAAGTGGCAGTGTCAAGTACAGGCTGGGTCAGGGCAGGCGGCAGTCAGCAGTGTCTGGGTCCAGGCTGGGTCAGGGCACAGTAAGCAGGACAAGGCAGGTCAGAAGGCCCGTAGGCCACACACACACACACGGAAGGCCCGTAGGCCACACACCATAGACGGGGCAAGGCAGGTCAGAAGGCCCGTAGGCCACACACACACACACGGAAGAAGGCCAAAAGGCCGCACAAGGCAAGGCAAGGATAGGCCCGAAGGCCGCGCAAGGCAAGGCAAGGCAAGGATAGGCCCGAAGGCCACGCAAGGCAAGGCAAGGCAAGGATAGGCCCGAAGGCCACGCAAGGCAAGGCAAGGCAAGGATAGGCCCGAAGGCCACGCAAGGCAAGGCAAGGCAAGGATAGGCCCGAAGGCCACGCAAGGCAAGGCAAGGCAAGGATAGGCCCGAAGGCCACGCAAGGCAAGGCAAGGCAAGGATAGGCCCGAAGGCCACGCAAGGCAAGGCAAGGCAAGGCAAGGATAGGCCCGAAGGCCGCGCAAGGCAGGCTAGAGCAGGGAGCCCAGGTGAGCTCGATGCCGAAGCACCGAGGCAACTGTCAGGCAGGGTTAAGAGGGCACACCCAGAGCATAGAGTGGACATAGGAGATGGACTGGGCCTGTCAGGAAAGCCAGCCCTAGAGGGACCCCTGGTGGTGAGGCGGTAGCACAGCAGCCACCGCCGTAACAGTACCCCCCCCTCAAGGCCTCCCCCTCCTCCTGGATCCATCTGTGCAGGAGGTAATCAAGAATAACGGGAGACCACTCCGGGGGTGATGCGGCAGGTTCAACTCCTTTCCGAGGCAATAAGGCAGTCCATAACCCCTCCTGGGACAAGGCGGCAGGGTTAGACCCCTCCTGGGGGTAGCAGAGGCGGTGCAGATTTCCATAACCCCTCCTGGGGTGACAAGGGGAACACAAACCCCACCTGGGGCAGAGAAATAGTCCGTAACCCTTCTTGAGGCGATAGTAGGACTGGTCCGGACCCTTCCAAGGTCGGCATTAAGACCGGTACAGGCCCCTCCAGGGGCGGCAGCTGGGCCAGTACAGCAGGCTCGGATCCTACTCGGGGAATTGTAGCAGGCTCGGACCCCTCTCGGGGCGTTGTAGCAGGCTCGGACCCCTCTCGGGGCGATGAAGCAGGCTCGGACCCCTCTCGGGGCATTGTAGCAGGCTCGGACCCCTCTCGGGGCGATGAAGCAGGCTCGAACCCCTCTCAGGGCGATGAAGCAGGCTCGGACCCCTCTCGGGCATTGTAGCAGGCTCGGACCCCTCTCGGGGCATTGTAGCAGGCTCGGACCCCTCTCGGGGCGATGAAGCAGGCTCGGACCCCTCTCGGGGCGATGAAGCAGGCTCGGACCCCTCTCGGGGCATTGTAGCAGGCTCGGACCCCTCTCGGGGCGATGAAGCAGGCTCGGACCCCTCTCGGGGCATTGTAGCAGGCTCGGACCCCTCTCGGGGCGATGAAGCAGGCTCGAACCCCTCTCGGGGCGTGTTGTAGCAGGCTCGGACCCCTCTCGGGGCGATGAAGCAGGCTCGGACCCCTCTCGGGGCGATGAAGCAGGCTCGGACCCCTCTCGGGGCGTCAGCAGGACCGGTATGGACCCCTCCAGGGGTGGCAGCAGGACCGGTATGGACCCCTCCCGGGGTGGCAGCAGGACCAGTTCAGCAGACTCCGATGGCTGACTCAGGAAGTCTGTCAGTAGGATTGGTGCGGACCCCTCCGGGGGCGTCAGCAGGACCGGTATGGACCCCTCCAGGGACGGCAGCAGGGCCGGTTCAGACCCCTCCAAGGGCGTTGTAGCAGGTTCGGACCCCTCTGAAGACGGCAGCAGGGCCGGTTCGGCAGGCTCAGATGGCAGAGTTAGAAAGTCTGTCAGCAGGGCTGGTGCGGACCCCTCCGAGGACGGCAGCAGGGCCGGTTCAGCAGACTCAGGCTCTTCTCGGGGTAGTGCAGCAGGTTCAGATGGCAGAATAGCATGGTTAAAGGTAGTGTGCATGGAAGACACAGATTGTACTGCCGTGGGCTTGATACCTCGAGCCAAAGTCTGATGCTCCTGATTTTGTTTCTGGAGGAGCAGTTTAGAGAAGGCACAGGCAGTTCTAGGACGTCTAGGGAAGGTGCTCGTTAGTGTCCACTTGGCAGCTGTGGGAAGCTGAGCCCTGCTAGAGCTAATCAGCTCTCTCCGTTGTAGAGAAACCTGTTCCCGAGGCTCTAGCACTGGTCTCACAGAAGCCTTCTTGGCCAGGTAAGTCCTGGGTTTTTCTACCCTCAAACTGCCAGCAAAAATGTCTGTTTTAGTTGAGCCAGAAACAGAATACTGGTTAGGAGAGCTGATAGCCTTTTCTAATTGCACAGCTGGTCCTAGAGCAGAACAACAGGGGCAGGGTTTGCCTGGAGGTAACAAACACGGGAGACAGGAGCATTTCCACCACCCTGGTTTAGGAGCCAGACAGTTCAAACACTCCTGATAGACAGAGACATTTTTCTTGTTGCAGTTATTGCATGACCAGTGTTCCTGACCAACAAGTTCACAGGCTAGACAGTTCTGATAGCTAGGATAATTCAAAGTTTGACAGGAACTGCAGGTATAAAACTTTAAAGAAGGAGGCATCTTGAATTAGTGAAAAGTTGACTCACCGGCAGGACACAGACTTATCTCTTCCCCTGGAAAATGTGATGGCTTCGGCATACTGTTACGCTTGGGCTCCGGACAGGAGTCGTGCACACCACCCAGCAGGGTGGCTCCAGGTGGAGAGAGACAGGAGGCTCGAAACAGAGTCAGGTACCAGGCTGGGTCAGGGCAGGCAGCAATAATCAGAGTCTGGGTTCAGGCTGGGTCAGGGCAGGCGGCAAGTGGCAGTGTCTGGTACAGGCTGGGTCAGGGCAGGCGGCAAGTGGCAGTGTCTAGTACAGGCTGGGTCAGGGCAGGCGGCAAGTGGCAGTGTCAAGTACAGGCTGGGTCAGGGCAGGCGGCAGTCAGCAGTGTCTGGGTCCAGGCTGGGTCAGGGCACAGTAAGCAGGACAAGGCAGGTCAGAAGGCCCGTAGGCCACACACACACACGGAAGGCCCGTAGGCCACACACCATAGACGGGGCAAGGCAGGTCAGAAGGCCCGTAGGCCACACACACACACACGGAAGAAGGCCAAAAGGCCGCACAAGGCAAGGCAAGGATAGGCCCGAAGGCCGCGCAAGGCAAGGCAAGGCAAGGATAGGCCCGAAGGCCACGCAAGGCAAGGCAAGGCAAGGATAGGCCCGAAGGCCACGCAAGGCAAGGCAAGGCAAGGATAGGCCCGAAGGCCACGCAAGGCAAGGCAAGGCAAGGATAGGCCCGAAGGCCACGCAAGGCAAGGCAAGGATAGGCCCGAAGGCCGCGCAAGGCAGGCTAGAGCAGGGAGCCCAGGTGAGCTCGATGCCGAAGCACCGAGGCAACTGTCAGGCAGGGTTAAGAGGGCACACCCAGAGCATAGAGTGGACATAGGAGATGGACTGGGCCTGTCAGGAAAGCCAGCCCTAGAGGGACCCCTGGTGGTGAGGCGGTAGCACAGCAGCCACCGCCGTAACATCACCACCATGACTAGGAAGGGATGTGACCTCCGAGTGTGGAGTCCCAAGGCCCAGTCAGCATTCCACGCCTTGAAAGAAGCCTTCTATACCAGTCCATGTCTATGTCATCCGGATCCTAACTGTCCCTTCATTGTCGAACTCAACGCATCCACCATCAGAGCAGGAGCGGTCTTGAGTCAATACTCCACTAAAGGAACCTTAGTACCATGCTCCTTCTATTCACATAAATTCTCCTCCACTGAACAAAATTATACTATAGGAGACTGTGAACTCCTAGCAGTGAAACTAGCCCTACAGGAATGGCGCCCCTGGCTGGAAGGGGCACAACACAAATTCACAATATTTACTGACCACAAGAATCTAGAACACCTAAAGGAGGCCCAGTTACTTAACCCCAGACAAGCCTGCTGGGCTCTGTTCTTTGAACGCTTCAACTTCAAGCTCTGCTATCACCCGGCAGCTAAGAACCTCTGGGCAGATGCGCTCTCTCGCTCCGTTGAGCCAGAAGATACATTCAAGACTCCTAGGCACATCATCGATCCAGCTTGCATATCGATTGCAGTCACCACCACAGTACCAGCCGGGAAGACGGTGGTCCCCCTCTGTCTCTTTGAGCGCGTGCTCCATTGGGTCCATGACTCTAAGCTGGCCGGTCATCCCAGACTCTTGAGATGCTTTGAAGGCACTATTGGTGGCCTAGTATGATAAAGTACTCCTGCAAGTTTGCGCGCAGCAAAAACCCCCAACTGGCCGCCCATGGGGCCTCCTCCAACCTCTTCCTGCACCCACCGAACCCTGGTCAAGTCTCTCCACTGATTTTATTGTGGACCTGCCTCTGTCAAAAGAAAATACTGTAATTTGGGTCATTATTGACGCTTCTCAAAAATGGCCCACTTTGTCCCATTACCTGGCCTCCCCTCAGCTCCAGAACTCGCTAGGCTCTTCTTAACCAACGTATTTCGTCTGTATGGACTACCACAAGAAATCGTCTACGATTGAGCGCCTCAATTTGCTGCTAAATATTGGAGATCCCTTTGTAAAACGTTCAATATTACTTTAAACTTAACCTCAGCCTATCATCCGCAAGCAAATGGCCAAGCCGAAAGGACAAATTGTTCCTTGAAAACATTCCTGTGATCATATGTCAATGACCAGCAAGATAACTGGGCTGACCTCCTGCCATGGGCCGAACGATCCTATAACACCCACATCGCCTCTGCCACTGAGGTCTCACCATTTGCGGTAGTCTTTGGCCGCCAACCACACCTACCCCTGCAGGTCCCACTCAGTGTACCTTCCCCTGCAGCCCAGTCTACAGCACAAACTATACGCAGGCTCTGGAACCAAGTAAAAGAGAGACTAAGCCAAGCAGCTGAGAGAGCCAAATGTTTTAGGAAAGTCTATCGTCGGGCCGCACCGCTGTTCCGGCCAGGCCAGAAAGTCTGGCTGAGTACAAAGCACATTCGACTACGACTGCCATCTTAACGGCTAGCCCCCATATTCATCGGTCCATTCCCTATCCTTTGATGCATTGGAGCAGTCAATTACCAGCTACAGTTCCCTGCCTCCATGGGAATTCACAACACGTTCCACGTGTCATTACTTAAGCCTTTAGTCCTGTCCTGGCCTTCCCGAAGTCCTCCTCCTCCTACTCAGCATACGGCGGAACCTGAAGACATGCTGCAGGTCAAGGAGGTCCTTGATGTTCGACGCCGCCATGGGCATTGGGAATACCTCCTGTCATGGGAGAGTTTCGGTCCAGAAGAAAACTCTTGGGAACCCTCTCACAACATCTTTGATAAAGAGCTACTTCAAGGATTATATCAAGACCACCCAGAGAAATCTAGACCGGTAAGGGGGAGGCCTAGAAGGGTGGGTACTGTTGTGCATCCCAGCCACGTATGTGCTGCGACCGGGCCTGCTCACCTCGCGCTGCCTTCCACAAGTGCTGGCCTGGCTGCTGCCGCCAATCCCCGGCGTCCCCGTCACTCACCACGGCCTTCCTCAGCATCCTCGTCCCTGCAGGCCTCGCAGTGGAGCTCCCAATGGGACTCCGTGTTTTCTGCCGCCTCGGCCCTGCCCCTAGGTGTGCGCGCGGCTGACGTCCAGTCTTTTAAAGGCGCTCGTGCGGGAAAACCGAGGGAGGCGCATTTGGATGACATCACAAGAGCCCTGTATATAAGGCAGGGCTCAAACCCCTGATCCATGCCTTGGCAATCGGGTCGCCACCATTGGTGTGCTAGTTTGCCTTTGTGTTCGTGTTCTCCTGTTCCAGTGTCTCCTGTTCCAGTGTCTTCTGTTCCAGCATCTCCTGTTCCAGCGTCTCCATGTTCCTATTTCTTCCATTCTCAGTGGCTCCGTGTGATCCTGTTTCCTTCTCAGGTAGTACCTCTCCGGACTGACCTTTGGTACTGACCTCTGCCTACCTGACCATTCTCTTGCCTGCACCTGGAACTGACAACTGCCTGCCTGACCATTCTCTTGCCTGCTGCCTGGAACTGACCACTGCCTGCCTATTCTCTTGCCTGCCGCCTGGAACTGACCACGGCCTGCCTGACCATTCTCTTGCCTGCCGCCTGGAACTGACCACTGCCTGCCTGACCATTCTCGTGTCTACCGCTTGGAACCGACCTTCGCTTGCCTTGACTATGCCCGGGACTGATTCTGGTATTGAGCCCTGCTTTGGCTGACTTCTCCTGGCCTGATACTCTGGCTCTGACTTTGTGCTTCACTCGGTCACTCTCTGCTGGCCTACTGTGACCATTCGACCAACCGCAGCTTCCACTTGGCTAGACCCACAGGCGATGCCTGTCTCGCTTGGAGGACCTTCCTGAACTGTTGCCTTCCTGAGGTCTCTGGAGCTTCCAGTTCGGGTCTAGTCCATCCACTCTGCATCAGCCGTGCACCCTTGCTCATGGTGGGCACACCCTTCCGCTAGCTCTCCGGGAGACCACCAGAGGCCCACCTAAGTCCAGGCAGTCCGGGTTCCCAAGGGCTCAACCTGCGGAAACCCTGGACTGTTATTGGTGAATCTCCAGTTAGCCTCTGTCTCCTTGTGTGCTCCGCCTCCTAGTGGCAGGCGCTCTCTGGGTCTGACCAGAGAGCCGTACCAATCCTGCACCAAGCCAAGGATCCACTTCCAGCGCAACAAGTAGGGTAATGGGGATTTGTCTAATTGCTGGCCACACTTAAGACAACCTCACTTAGTAAAAGAATTGTCAGGTAAAAGAAAGGTCGCAGAGAAGGAAGATGTCTGACGCCTGCTGCAAATGCTGCTATGATTAGAGAGTCCTCTCTAGATTTCTCTGGGAACTATGGTTATTATTGTTTCTAAAGGCTATTCAATATTTATACTCAAAAATGCTTTTGCCCTGAACCCATGAGAACTGTTAATCAAGGTCAGACAAGAAACTGGGAGTAGGAGGGCACAGAAGCAAACACCAAATAGTACCAAGGTTTGAGAAGCAGTTGTGCTGAACTGTGATAAGAACAATGGGAAGAAGGGGGGACACACTCCTGCTTCAAGCAATGTGTTATGTTTTGGTATGGATGTGAACCCTGGGCCTAGGTGAGAGATGTCACCGCCCACAGGGAGGAGCCCTGAGGGCCTCACCGTCGGTGGGCGTGGTCTCAGTAGCTAGGACACAGCTGTAGTAAAGACTTTATTATGGAAGAAGGAGAGAGCACAACCCATGGAGCAAGGAATATGGTAAAGGTGCAGTTCTTGAGCAAAACCCATGGCGCGAGTAATGCAGTCAAAGTACAGTTCTTGAGCTGTGGGGTATACCCAAGGATGATACCTCAGATGAGACAATCCAGTAGTGGCCCGCAGCGCGGGGAACACCAAAGATGACTTGGACGAGGCAGATGGTGTTGAGGTAGTCTGAAGTCCTGGAGCTCAGAAGTACTTGAAGATGTAGACGCAATCTCCTGCAGCGAATCCTGCTGGTGAGGATGCGGGGTAGTGGCCAGAGGCACGGGGTACACCACAGGGAATCCCAGCAAAGCTTGGCAGAGATGAAGCTAGGTGGTACTCACGAGGCTTGGTTCCAGGAGAACAAGGCAGGAAGGCCCTCCGAGGAGCAGATAGCCTAGGAATGTGGAAGAGCCCCCATGGAGCGGGTACTCAGAGCGTTCCCCACCGAGACAGGAACAGGAACTGGAAGTCCAAGGAGAAGCGGATTCAGCAACGAGAACTCCTTGCTAACTCTTCTAAGTGTAGGGCCAGTCAGCTTAAATACAGTGAGGCGGTGACGTCATGCGGAGGGGTCGCCCCCGAGGTTCCCACCATGATGTGTATTAAAGAAGGCCAGTGCGCACTAGGTGACTCCAGGAACACGATGGCGGTCGGCATTGCCCATGCCGTCCTGGGGACACCAGGGAGGTCGGTGTTCACTGGCGGAGGCTGCCACTCTTCCGAGAATTGACGAAGTAGCAAGAAAAGAGGTGAGCATGAGAGGTTGCAGCTGTTTGTGACCGACGGGCGCAACACAATGTTAGAAAAGTCCAATAAAAATAAGCAGAGCTGTAAGGATATCGGCATCATTACTTGTCAGATTTCCAGAGCTGAGATTGCAGATGGATCCCTTGGGCCCAATTCATTTTTTATTAGTAACATAAGATTTGCTATCTTTATATGTATCTTTGAATACTTTTCTAGTACTTATTGTTATTATTTGCTTGCAGTCAGATCTCTACTGTTTGCTGCTATTTATCTTTTGGGTTATTATCCTTTTGCTTAGCAAGTGCTCAAATAAATTTACATCAATAGCTGGATCCTGGTGTACTAACTCAGTGTATGTGTGCATGTATGTTTGTATGTCGGAGAAGCCCCGAAGTTTAGAAACCCCAAGGTATCTCCCTCTTTCCTGAGAACTAGCCCCGAGGTAGATCTGTGGGAGAACAGGCAGAGCCCTGCAGTACATTCTGTATGTGTGTGCGGTCTGAACCCAGAAATAATAGTAGGAGGGTCTCAGGGAACTGGAGTTGGACTGGGTGAACTGGTGGAGATATCAGCTAACCGGTGATTTCAAGTACGCATGCATATTTTAAAACATACCTACTTCTGTGTGTAAATCAAAGTTTTCAGAGTACAAGTTATATTTTTTCTTGCATAAAATAGATGTGCATATGTTTAGAAAATAGGTAAAGAAAGTACACACTTTCAATGCATTGCAAATATTCGTACATACTGAAACATGCACATACTTTGGGGCGGATATATGCATATTTTCCACAATTGTCAGATTATAAAATACTATTGCAGATCTCTTCGCCCCCATATGAGCATGTACATGGGGCCACATGGAATCTTTGAAAGTTATCCTTTTAGATACTACGCCCTCTGAGGACAGAAAAATACTTATACAGTACTTGAATGTAACTCACCTTCAGCCACCACTAAAAAGGTGTGAGCTAAAGGCAAATATAGAAACATAGAAATGACGGCAGAAGAAGACCAAATGGCCCATCCAGTCTGCCCAGCAAGCTTCGCATTTTTTTTTCTCATACTTATCTGTTACTCTTGGCTCTTTGTAACCTTTTGGTTCCATTTCCCTTCCACACCCTCCATTAAAGTAGAGAGCAGTGTTGGAGCTGCATCTAGCTTAATTAGTTAGGGGTAGTAACCGCTGCAATAAGCAAGCTACACCCATGCTTATTTGTTTACCCAGACTATGTAATTCAGCCTTGTTGGTTGCTCTCTGTATATTGATCCACTTTTCTTCATTCCCCCTGCCGTTGAAGCAGAGAACTATGCTGGATATGCATGAAGTATCAGACTTTCTCCCCTGCCATTGAAGGAGAGAGCTATGCTGGTTATGCATTGAAAGTGAAGTATCAGGCTTATTTGGTTTGGGGTAGTAACCGCAGTAACAAGCAAACTACTCCTCGCTTTTTTGTGAATGCAAATCCTTTTTTCGACATTTCCTCTTTCCGTTGAAGCTTAGAGCAATGTTGGAGTCTTAGAGCAATGTTGGAGTTGCATTTACCGTGTGTATGTTTATTGAATAAGGGTATTATCTCCAGGTAGTAGTCGTCATTCCAGCGAGCCACCCACTCTTCATTCATGTCCTCTAGACTTTATGGATCCACAGTGTTTATCCCACTCCCCTTTGAAGTCCTTCACAGTTCTGGTCTTCACCACTTCCTCTGGAAGGGCATTCCAGGCATCCACCACCCTCTCTGTGAAGAAATACTTCCTGACATTGGTTCTGAGTCTTCCTCAGAAGGGCAGGAGCCAAACCTTACAAAAAAAACAAAACAAAACAGAGAAAACTTGTCTCCAGTCCAATCCATTATATCCCCTATCCCATCCTCCCTTCTCTGTCATCTTCTGTTATTACCCCCCACAAAAGATATTTTGTGCACGACACAGACAGGCCTGGAATTAAGCCTAAGCAACATAGGCAATTGCCTAGGATGCCAAATTTTGAAGGTACCAAATATCCAGACCAAAGAGCAGCCAGCTTCTGCTTGCTATAGTGCCATCTGTCAGCATAGCTTCAAAGGAGCACCCACTGCCATGGCACTGCCAATGGGCACCACAATCTTAAATCCAGCCCAGAGCACACGTATGTGTGGACAGAGGTGGCATGCAGATTTTGTGAACCTCTGAAAATTTGTTATTCGGAGTTTTCGTAAGGACTGGTATGGGGCACTGCTTTTCTGTACACTGTAACCAGATTCCACTGCACATCCTTAATACTGTTTTATTTATTTACAGATGTATTCCCATTATTGCAATTAGTAATCGGGTTTCCTGCCGATTACAGCAAGGATCAGTGACCGTGGGCCTGTCACTCTTTCACGCTTGCATGTTTCTTTCGCCGGCGTTGATCTTTGCATTTTGCTGCAGGTGAAACTAGTGCTCCTGAAAAGAATATTTTTAAACTATTGTTCTACACCGGTCCGTGTTAGCTGCATTAGCTGCAAGGATGCACAGCTCTCCGTAAACGGGGAGAGACCCTGAAAATCAAAATCCTCCGTGAATGACAGTCCAAATAGCTCAGAAAAGGAAGGCCCCAGGAAGAGACCACCCCAGGAGGCAGGGCCCAAAAAAAGTTACACTCTCTCCCTCTACCAGGAGGAGGGGTCTAGACTAGGGCTTTCCTTACATGGTTAAAAATGCAGCGTGCAATCTGGGCAATCCACAACAATGTAAACGGCTACTAAACTCCCGGGAATGACAGACGATCATCCAATCAACAGTGTGCGATTGATGACAGGGCGGTACCTAATTAGGGGGTCGATTTTACAGGAAACAGTAAACCTATGGGTGACAGGCAATGCTGACGCCCCGCCTCGCGAGACTCGCTGTCAAGGTGCTAACCAATCCCTGAGCTGCTATGGAGGAGGAGGGGTTCTGACGTGCCGTGCGCGTGGACGGGTTCAGCCAGTGGAGGTGCCTACTTGGGCTCTCGCAGACCTGTTGTTGCGTGAGTAGGCGTGCTTGCGTCACAGGCCGCGAGTGAAGCCGGAGAGAGTGGGGAGGGGGCAGGAGGTAAACAAGATGGCGGCAGCCTGGTAGCGGCGCCGGGAGCCGAGGGAGGGCGGGCGCGGAGCGGGTCCTAAGTGGTTGCCAGTGCTTATCCGCCGGGCCCCTGCCCTGACAGCATGCGCCGGGCGCGGGGGCCGTCCCTGGCCGGGCGCTGAGGGCAGGGAGCCTCGGGGCCTCAGACAGCGAGAGTGGGGGGCAACATGAGCCGCGCCGCGGAGCTGTGAGCGGCCTTATCTCCGCGCGCGAGGCCGAGCCCGTGAGACTAGTGCAGGGAGGACACTCGGTGCCAGTGGAGCGCTGGCAGGGCCCAGCATGGACGAGGAGGAGGCGCAGGAGTTGGACTTCTTTCCGAACAGCGAGCTGATCTCCGTGGGCATGGACACGTTCATTCACCGCATTGACTCTACCGAGGTCATCTACCAGCCCCGCCGCAAGCGGGCCAAGTTGATCGGCAAGTACCTGATGGGAGACCTGCTGGGGGAAGGCTCCTACGGGAAGGTGAAGGAGATGTTGGACTCGGACACCCTATGCAGGAGGGCCGTCAAAATCCTTAAGAAGAAAAAGCTCCGCAGGATCCCCAACGGGGAGGCGAACGTGAAAAAGTGAGTGTGAGCGGGGGGAATGGGCTCCTGCACTCCGTCTCCTGGGCGGGGGAATGGAGGAGAAGGTGGCACAGCCTTCCCTCGGTATCTGGCTCTGCACTTGCTGTTAGCAAAAGCCGCGGTGACGAGTGGCATCCGTGGAAATGGGTAAATCCGGGAGCTCCACACACGTGGAGATGGGTTGCCATAAGCTACTTCCTGGTAGTTCAGTAGGGTGTATGGTGCCTTATTCTGATCTTTTTACATGTGAGGAGGCGACTAAGTGAAAACAGCAAACTGAAATGTGTCAAGTCCTGTTTGTTTTTGCAGCCAGGGCATTTAAATTTGTGGTCTACTCTGCTTTTCTGCTGTCACAGGGCTCATCACAGTGGCACCTTATGTTTGTGCTACCACCCTGCCAACTGTAGGTGCAGTAGTGTGATAGGGAGGAGACTTGGCAGATCTTTCTTTCCGATGTTCCCTCGCCTCACTTTCCCTGAGCATGCAGAAGGTGCTATTGTCAGGATGCAAGTCGTAATATTACTACTGGTAGTTTTATTTTTATAGAGCAATAATAGGTAAACAGCTCTGTATAGATTCAGGAATTCCTTCTCCTTGGAGCTTACATTGTAGTCCAGGTACACAGATAAGATACAGGTTTCATAAAAAATGTTAAAATCAACAAGGGTATGATCAGGGGAAGCCAGGGTTTAAGATTTTAAAGAAGCCTGGAAAAGATGGGATTTTAGGTGGGATGTGAATATAGTCAGAGAGAGGGAATATGATGCACCAACTAATGTTTTATTATAAGCCTCCCAGAAAATCAGATGGCGCAGCCTATACATACATAAAATAAATCCACGGAGTCTGTTCAAGGTATACAACATAGCAAAGTGAAAAGCATGTAGTTGTGAGTTGGACCTGGAGGAGAGAGGCACAGATAAGAGCAAATTTACATGATGAATAGAGGTCATGAGAAAGGGTATATAAGTGGCGATGGATATTTGGGAACCACAGAATGAATGCACTTTTTAGGTGAGTAGGAGAAACTTGAATTTGTATTTGAAACATAGAAACATAGAAGTGACGGCAGAAGAAGACCAACGGCCCATCCAGTCTGCCCAGCAAGCTACGCAGTTTATCCATTTCCCCCCCCCCCCCCCCCTTTTTTTCTCCCTCCCACCCGTCTCTATTGGCTTCCAGCACCCTCCGGCCCCAATTCCCTTCCACCCCTCCACCAATGCAGAGAGCAGCGCCATCCTAGTGAACATCCAGCTCAATCAGGGGTAGCAACCGCCGCAACCAGCAGGCCACACCCCTGCCCCTTACCCACCCCTGTTTTGTTTGCTTGTTTGTTTTTTTTTTTTATTTTTTTGAGATGGCAGCCCTCCATCCTTCTGCTCCGTGAAGGTGGAACACCAACCACTGGCCACTGGCATCATTTGAAAGTGGATGAGAAGCCAATGTAGTGATATGAGAAGAGTGGTGTATCATGGTTCTAACAACATTGCCAGAAAAGTGTTGCGCAGCTGAGCTTTGAATAGACTGTAGTGAAGAAAGATGGTCTGTGGGAAATGTGGGAGGAGCAGATTATTGTCGTCTAAGAGTTGATGAGAGAGTGAATAAGGGACTTGGTAAATTGTTCAGAAAGGAAGGGATGGGTTCTGGTGGTGATATAAGGATAATGCAGTGGTAGAAAAAAGATTGAGGTCGGTTAAGACATTGGTGGGGAGGCAGGGTAAGCAGGTGTTGGGTTAAGCATGAGAGTTTTTCTGTGGAGATAAGAGAGGAACCTCAGTTTGGGACAGGCCTGCCAAATCATGTTATAATTTTTTATTGATATTTATTTATTTATTTAAACATTTTTATATACCGGCATTAGTTGTGGACATCATGCCGGTTTACAGCAAACTCCTAACTTTTTCATTGATGCATGTTTTACCGGCACCATTTGTGCACAGCTGAGCTTTCTATGACCAGATTCACCTCTTTTGTAACAAGAGATAGCCTTTGGCACTGGAGATTTTACTGATATGGACATGGGGGGTGGTTTTCTTTTTTAACTTTCAGCAAATGTATTGACAGTTGTGGCCCTGATTTGGGCCGTGTTAAATTTGTCAGTGATGTCAGATGGACAAGCTGAGATTTGGGACTAGCATTTGGATGAAAGTTCTGGTGCGGAGAGGTACATCAAAAAACACTTTTTTTTTCTCCACGAATGCAGTAGTAAGACTTATTGATGGAGGATTTTCTGGAACCCAGAAGGTCAGAAATCACTGTCTTCTGAGTTTGCTTCTCAACTTCCAGGCTGTGAGTCTGAGGATTCTTATGTCTGGATGAGCCAATGACTGTTATGTCCTTTTTCTAGTAGAAGTGCCAGTGGATCTGTTGTCTGTTCTGGAAGCCACCATCACCATAAGGGTTACTGGATGAGGATGACTCCTGATCCTCAACCAGAAAAGTATACCCTAAAGATGAGGAAAGACCAGGGGGGTTGATAGATATTTAAATACCTTGGAGAAAATAATGAGGCTCCAAGAGCGTGGACTCATGAGCAACATCAGAAAAATTCTTACAGAAATGGCAATGGATGTATGGAATAGTCCACTGAGCCCAGCATACTGTTTCTGACCAGAATACTGGGATTGCTCTAACCTGACCTTCCCGGTCCCTTGGAAGCATTCAGCATATTCCAGTGGGGATATACATTCCCTACTGCTCGCTCACAGAAGTAAGAGGTGGCGATCCCAAGTCTAATAACGGTTAATTGATCTGTCCTTCAGGAACATATGCAGACCCTTCTTAAACTCAGCTGTAATAACCTCTGGATCACATCTTCTGGAAGCAAATTGTGTGTTGACTAAAAATGACTTTCTTAAATTTGTTTTAAATCTGCTTCCAGTTAGTTTCAGGCTGTGGTCCCTCATCCTAGTACTATTTGAAAGGGTAAAGAATTGTTCCCTATTAACTTGTTTCACACCCCGCATGAATTTATAAATCTTTATTGTATCCGAAGAATCCGAATCCCTTTAGCCGTTCTTCATAAGGGAGCCGATCCATCCCCCATAATCATTTTTGTTGCCCTTCTCTGTGCCTTCTCTGGTTTTGCTATCTCTCTTTTGAGATGGCTCAACCAGAACTGCACACAGTGCTCAAGGTGTGGTAGTACCATGGATCCATACAGTGGCATCATGATATTCCCAATTTTCTATTTCTTTCTGAATAATTCTTAACCTTCAGTTTGCTTTTTTTGTCTGTAGCCACACTGCTGAGGACATCCCTTTCCTGAGTGGTTGCTTCTAATAAGGAACTCAAAATCGTGTACCTGTAGTTAGGACTATTTTTTTTTCCTACCTTGCCCACCTTAAATTTCATCTGCTGTATAGATGCCCAGTTTCCTAGTCTCACAATACTGCACAATCCACCTGTATCTAAACTATTTTGAATAATTGTCATCTGCAAATTTGATCACTTCACTCATTGCTCTCTTTTCCAAGTCTTTAATGAACAAATTAAACACTGGTCCCAGTACAAATCCATGGGGGACTCCACTGTTCATTTCATTGGGCAAACTGATTATTTAGACCTGCTCTCTGTTTCCTGTCTTCTAAACCATTACCAATCCACAATAGGACATTGCCTCTTTTTTCCCATGATTTTATAATTTCTTGAGGAATTCCTTATGAGAGACTTTATCAAATGCTTTCTGAAAATCCAGATACTCTATATCGACCAGCTCACCCGAATCCATATACATGTTATACTTTCAGAGAATTCTAGAAGATTAATAAGGCACACTTTCTCTTTACTAAATTCATGCAGGTGTTTCCCTCAACCATGTTTGTTCATATATTCAGTAATTTTGTTATTAATAGTTTCCATCATTTTACCTAGCATTAGCATCAGGCTCACTGGTCTGTAACTCCCTAGATTATCCCTGGAGCCCTTTGTAAAAATTAGCTTTACGGTGTCTATCCAGACAAATTTGATTGATAGATTAAAGATAGCCAGTAGGAAGTCGGCAGTTTCATTTTTTAGTTCCTTTAGAAAAAGGGTTCTCAATCCAGTCCTCAGGACACATCTATCCAATCAAGTTTTCAGGATATCCGAATATACATGAGGTGGATTTGTATGAGCTGCCTCCCTGCCCCATGCATATTCATTGTGACCTGATTGGCTAGGGGTGTCCCGAGTATTGGTTGAGAACCACTGCTTTAGAATACTGATGTGAATACCATCAGGACCTGATGACTTGCTACTATTTAGTTTGTTAATTTGCTTTTCCAGACTCACAATGATTTGTTTGTAGTTCCTCTGAATTATCACCTACAAAGAATGGTTTCCGTGGGGGTTTCTGCCCATCATCCTCTCCAATAAAGATTGAAGCAAAGAATTAATTTAGTTTTTTAGGAATGGCCTTATCTTCCTTGAATGCCCTTTCTGGTCACCCAGTGGTCTAATTGGCTTCCTCATAGCTGCCTTTTTCTTTGATGTACTTGAAAGTTTTTATTATTAGTTTTTGTCTCTTTGGCAAGTTTTCTCCTTAAAGTCTCTCTAGGCCTGCTTTATTACTGTCTTGCATCTAATTTGCTTTCCTCTTTTCCTCATTTGGACCTGGTTTTTCACTTTTTAGTTTTAATAGCCTTTCACAGCATCTCTTAGCCATGCTGTCGGTCGATTGTTTAAAAGTGCTATCCTGGAAACCCAGAAAAATAAATATATTTCACAAGTTAAAAGTTGAGAGAGACAATTTCTATCCCTCATACAGACAGCTGAGGGGAAAACCAAAAATCAGCTGGGGTCCATAGCAGGCATCGGGAAGTAAATTGGGCAGAGACTGGATCAGCCTTATCTGCTGCTGTTTTTAGAAAGCAAAGCCAGGCCCCACCAGGTGCGAGTTTAAGCTCCGAAGCCCTGCTCTGCTGTGTTGGGCCTCTTGGCTCTGACCTGTGCTGACATTCAGATGAGGAAGACTTCTTACTGTTTCCTAATGCACTCGGATGGAGAAAGAGTCCTATTTTGTCCTCTTTGAAGCTTTGTTGACTGTTTCTTTGTAAAAATTAAACTTCTGGTTAATGTGTAATTAAATATTTGGTGGTGCATTTTCTCCGCTCAGTACCTGCTGTTTCCCAGTAGGAGTTCCAGGTCTTTTTGACCTGTTGTTCCTGATCTTTCGTGTGAGCTTCTTCAAAGTGCAGGAATTTGGGGCAGTAGTAGGCTTTTTTTTCTTTCCATCCTAGTTCAGATATTTAATGATAAGATACTATGGGAAGAAAGGTGTACAAACACGAAGGGTTAGCAGTCTGTTTACCAGCTGAGTAATTTGGACTGGTGGAGAGAGGAGGAAACCAGATTGGGGGAGTGAGGTGCAGAGGGATGAGAGGAGAGTGTGTATAGGAGAGCAGGATGTGGTGCATGGGGTGGGGGCTGTAGGAGCAGAGTGGGGTGCAGCGGGGTGGAGGAAGTTGTGTGAGAGCAGGGAGGGGTGAGGATTACTGTGGGATTGCAGAGGAGTGAGGAAGGGTATAGTGGAGCAGGGTGGGGTATGGAGGGGTGAGGGAGGCTCTGTGGGAGTGCAGAAGGGTAGGAAGGACCTAGTGGAGCAGGGTGGGGTGCAGAGGGGTGAAAGGCTGTGTGGGGGCAGGATGTACTGTGGAGAAGTAAGGAAGTTTCTAGTAGAGCGGGGGTGAGGGAGGCTGTGTGGGATTAAAGGGGGTGAGAAATGATTTAGTGGAGCAGGGTGGGGGTGCAGATGGGTGAGGAAGGCTGTAAAGAGCCAGTATAGATACTTCTATGCCTATCCTGAATGGTTTGGCCCCTTGCATGGGTGCTTTAGTGAGTAAAGTTAAAGAAGGAGATGGTCGTTCAGAAAGGACTTTATCCCATTCTGAGCCTCTGGAAAAAGCCTTTATTAAATAAGGGCCGAAATGTGTTCAGCCTTGCTTGCCATCTCTTTGTTTAAAGGAAGGTGTCCACATCTGGTGGATTGTGGGGCTTAGCGAAGCCCCTTCTGTCCCCTGAGGAAGCCTGCTCCAAGCCTCAGGAGTGTGGCAGGCCCTGTGGCCGGCATTCACCGCCAGGCTCGTGGTGGTGCAGCAGCAGAAGGCCGAGGCGTGCGGGGAGCCCCGGCTGCTCAGACGGCAGTGTGAAAGCTGCCTTGCAAAGCAGGTGCCTGGGTCGGGAGGGACTCGAAACGGCAAGTGCGGGCTCCTCAGAGGTACAGGTTAATCTTAAACCTTTTGTAACCACTCCGGGGTCAGAAACCTCAGCAAAGTCGGTGTCTGGAAGAAGCACAGGAGGCCAAAAAGATTCCGCTTTCCATTCGGCTTTTCTCTCTGTTTCGGTTTTACAAAACTTTTCCTCTTCGGGTGGTGTTTTTTTTTTTTTTTTTTGTTCTTGATGTAACATTCCAAAGACAGGCATCCAGTCAGGACATGCGGCAGTGCGGGACTCTGCACGAGAAAATCTCTGGGAACGCTGAGCAATGACACGGAGCTTCCAGCCCTGGGGGGAGGAACAGCAGTGAAAGAGGCTTCCGCCACAGGGGCAACTGCGGTGCAGGGCTCCCTGCTGAGAGTCGGAGGGGGAAGGCGAGAGGCCATGCATGATGGCTCCCTGGAGGGGGAGGAGGACTAGGTTGTGCAGAGGAGTGCCCTGCTTGGAGCTTGTTTCCGTGTGCAGGGCATACTTGGAAGCTCCCCTCAGCTGCATGTATGCAGAATATATTTATAGCTTTCCGTGCTCTGCATTCTATATTTTAAGCAGAGCTTCCATTACATAGCTGCTTGCAGATGCACAGAGCCCTGTATGCAGTGATTCCTCATTTAGGGCACTAATCCTCTCTCTTTTTTGATCAGTCATGGATTCCCCTTTTATACGGCTCACACTTTTATCCTGACTCTCTTCACTAGAAATCTGATTGTGTAACACAGAACTGTACAACCTACAAGTCTGGGTTCCAGTCCCACCTCTGCTTGCAAGACCATAACTTCTTTACCCTCACTTCTGTGGTCAGGTAGGCGGTATAGAAACTTTTTTTTTAATAAAATAAAAAAAAAAAAACTGGAATGGAAAGTTCCTTTGAATTTGGACTTAGGTGCCACCTTGTACAGTGCCGTGTACACAGAGTAGTATAAAAGTATTTATTAGTATCAACAAGAAGAGTCGTCTCAGTGTTTGTGGCCTAGGAATCCCCAAACCCCGTGTTGCCTTTCTGGGTCCCATCAATTTCCATACCAGTGGGTCAGGTTAAAGATGGTGATCCCTCTGGCCTCGGCCTGCAGTGATCTGCCTGGTCTTGGGAAGAGGCAGTCCATGGTGAGGGCTTCCACTCCTTGCTGCAGTGCCCCAGTCCGCACCGGACTGCCGGCGAGCTAAAGGAGCGGCTTCCGTGGCCCAGATCACAGGAGAGCCCTGTCCTCTTGCTTCCCTTGCCGATTTAGTGGCCTTTTGAGAGGAGCCTGGGGAAATGTTGCTAGCCCTCTTGCCTGAGAATGGACATCGTGTCTGTACCTGTGAGTGTGATTCCTCCGCCCCTGCAGAAGCACCGCTTCGTATTGGCAAGGACCGAAGGCCTGTCTGTGCCAGGGCATGTAACTTGCTGATATGATGGAAACCCGCAGCAGGGCCTGGAGGGGAGGGGAGGGGGGGGGGGGGGTCTGGCTTCCTTAAAAGTTCAGGGTGGAAGGAAAAATATCCTTATCGCAGCTGATCTGGGAATGATTTGCTTGTCTTAAAATCCTGATTGAACAAATGTCCTGCCCTTTTTATCTTGGGGGTGAGCAGGGCTACTTCTGTTAACAGCCATCTTCATGAAAGGAGTCTAGGAACCTAAATGTGTGTATTATTAATTGCAACTTGATTTGTCACCTGTATCTGAGAGGAGAGGTAGGAGATATAATAGAAACATTCAAATACCTGAAAGATATCAATCATGCACAAGACGCAAACCTCTTTCAGTGGAAAGAATGTTCTAGAACAAGAGGCCATAGTATGAGGGTGCAGCATCAGGATATATTCCTTCACAGAGAGGTGGCTGGGCAGAGCTGGATTTAGGCAAAGGCAATGCAGGCTTATTTATTTATTATTTTTATATACCGACATTCGATCTGAGATATCACCTTGGTTTACATTCAGGTACTGTAGGTATTTCTCTATCCCTGGAGGGCTTACAATCTAAGTTTGTACCTGAGGCAATGGAGGGTAAAGTGACTTGCCCAAGGTCACAAGGAGGGACAGCAGGACTCTAATCCTGGTCTCCTGATTTATAGCCCGCTGCTCTAACCACTAGGCTACTCCTCCTTCCTAGAGTGCCAGATACTGAAGGTACCTGAAAACTGGACCCCCCTCTTCCACTGGCCTGAGCTCTCTACATATAGATGCCATAATTCTAAATCCAGCCCTGGCCGTGAGTGCATTTCACAGCCTTACAGCCTCCCAAGGGAGGAGGTGCAGACAAAAACAATAACAGAATTCCAGAGAGCCTGGAATAAGCACAGGATCTTTAGTAGTGAGGGGTAAAGCCTGGCATAGGCACAGAGGATCCCTAGTTATAACATGAGGGTAAAGCCTGGGATTTATGGGGTCTGTGGTATTCAAGAGAGAGAAATGGGCCAGACCAGATGGGCCAAAAGGTCCTGATCAGCTATCAGATTCTAATGTCAGAGTTTGTTGTATCGCACCATTGCAATACAATGGTGTCTCATCCTACAGTTATGGATGCCGGGGGGGAGGGGATTGGACTGCGTCTGCTTTTTGCTAGGGCATGGGGGAACTGGAGTGGGGCATGCCTGCTCTCTGCTTGTGGGAGTGGTTAAGGACATGTCTGCTTGCTTTTATGGGTGCACCTGCGTCTTGCATTGGTGGGGGGTTATGTATGCTGTGGATGTGCTTGCAGTTTGCATGGCATGATTAGGGATATGCTGTCTGTCTGGGGGAGATTTAGGTATGGGCTTAGCCCCTTTGCTGTGTGCCTAGGTGAGGTTAGGAGCAGCCCTGCTCTCTGTGTAGGAGGTAGGTTGTGGCACTCCCTACTATCTGGGGGGGGGGGGATGCTTGCCCGCTGCGGCTGAAGGAGCATGGTTAAGGGAATCCCTGCTTTCTATGTAGGGGGTATTTGGGGTATCGCTGCTCTCTGGTGAGGGAGGGTGGTATTAGAAGCAGGATGGATGGGTTTGGGGCACCCTTGGAGGAGCAGCAGGTTGAGAATCGAGGAAGCCAGTGTTCAACTCCTGCTTCTCCCACAGATATTCCTTGTGACCTTGGGCAGGTCCATTTAACCTCCATTCCCTCAAGTATAAATTTAGGGGGCCGATGCAAAAAGCTGAGCACTAAAAACTGTTGCTGAATTTCAGCGGCAAGCTAATGTTTTTGTTTTAAATCTCGATGAGATAAGCTAATGGTATGCTGATGCTTCGGGATGGAAAAATGTGAACAGACTGGATAATGTGTGCAAAGAAAAGGCTTAGCGCACACAAAACATGATTTATGTGCACAAAAATGTAGTTTTCAGCACAGAAAGCACTTTTTGTCCACATAAATCATATTTTATGCATGGAAAACCTGCTTTTTGTGCACAGAGTATCTTTTCTATGCATAAAACACCAAGTACAGGTCCCGGCACCAGAACTCCAGCTTCCGCCTGTAGCCCTACGTTGGATGAGGGCTTGCATTCACGGCATGAAGAAAACGCTAGGTAAGCCAGCGTACCTCTCTGCACTGGGGGGTGCTAACTAACACACCGTTGTATGCACATTTTTGGTGCCCAAAGCTCCTTGCTGAAACGGCAGCAAAGTTTGCATGCAAAAAATATATGCGCACAGCTGAGGGTTAAACTGTGCACTTTGCTGAACGCACCTTATTGCATCGGCCTGCAAGAAAGGAGGAATATAAATGAAATTTAAACTGCTGTCTGCATAGGGAACGTTAGCTGTGTGATTAAAGGTAAGATTGCCTTGCCCAGTGTCAAACAGGTGGTGTGGGGGGGGGGAGTCAGAACCTGGTGATAATCTTGCCCCCCTCAGTAACTGCTTGGAGCTTGTCCTCTTGCCTTGCAGGGAGATCCAGCTGCTGAGAAGATTACGGCATCGAAACGTCATCCAGTTGGTGGATGTGTTATATAACGAGGAGAAGCAGAAGATATATCCTTGTACGTGACGGGGCCCGGGCACTCACTTTGCCTTACCTGAATTGTTCTGTGGTAGTTTGGACTGAAGTTGTCAGCATGACCCGATCCTTAGCTAGGGCTCTCTATGATGAGATATGTCAGCTGAGACCCAGGTGCCCCTTTCGCCTAACTTCCCTCGAGAATCCCAGGAAGGTCATACCCTAAAGCTGCTGTTAATAAAATGCTTTTCCCGGGTTTTTGGGAGTTTCCCATGACACTGTTTTGTTTTTTTTCCCCTTCCTCGAAAAGCATAGTGTTTAAAGGGGGACGGGAAACAGTGCAGAAGGTAGACAGACTGGCCGCATTGGTGGCTAGGAATGCAATGGCTGGGGCGAGTCTCTCTAAGTGGTAAGTGAGGAAGTTTCAGCAGACTGACTGTGCCATGGCAAGTAACATTGAAAAGGGGCACAGAGGGCCTGAGGTTCCCTGCGACAGGTGGACCGCCCGGTTTTCAGGGCTATCCCTTCCTTAACGGCATACTCACGTATATGGTAATGGAATATTGTGTATGTGGCATGCAGGAGATGCTGGACAGCGTCCCAGAGAAAAGGTTTCCTGTTTTTCAAGCTCATGGGTAAGTGCAGCTCTGGCTTTCTTCCTTTTTTTACCAAACGTTTTAATGAAGGCTTTGGTTCTCGTTTGGCGAGCGTGGGTAGTACTAAGCAGACAACCTCCATGTAAATTCCATGTGCTTAGTGCATGTTGCGCCCAGAAAAGTCGGGGGAGGGAGGGAGAGGGTGTTTCTTCAGTTAGAGGATGTCGGATCAGTGTGGGAATGGGGAGCTGGAGATCGCTAGTCTGCAGCCTCCAGTTATCCGGAGAATGCATCTTGCTCTCTTGCAGCGACTCCATACGGGTGTGGGAGAATCTGAGCAGTGTTGGAGAGGGTGCGGGGAGACCAGGACATCAAGATACTTGTCCTAGTCGCCCCAGATCCAAGGTTTAAACTAAAATTAAGTCCTATAAAAATCTTCATCAGATGAGATCCCCCGGGAAGCTAAAGTTAGAACATGTCAAGAAACATTTTTTTCCCCCCTCTGGCAGGGCCATTGGGCTACTTTGATCTCCTAAATGACCCTGGCCCATCCCAAAGTGCTGCTGTTAAGAACACAGAGCCGGGCTGGCCTGGTGGCTTGACTGGCAAGTTCAGCGCACTGCTGTGTAGAGAACCTGGATTCAATTTCCATTCCCAGCTTCTGCTTCCTGGGGGCTGGCGGCCAGACTTAGGGTCCACATTAGCTAGCTAGGTTCCAGAGGAAGCCATGGTTTGGGTTCCCTGGTCGAGGACTGCCGCCTGGATGATTGGGCCAAGTTGGGGATATAAAATAAGGGGAGATCCCAAGGTAGTTGCAAATGAGGGCTCAGGGTGCCATAGCCCGATAGAGCTCGACGTTGATTGAGCAGGAAAAACTGCTGGCCCAAAACAACAAACACAGAGGCAGCCACCTTTAGGGCTCCTGTGACTTCTAGGAATTTTAGCAACTAGTTGAGGATAAGGATTGTGGGAGGGGGACTGTGCCTCCTATGATCCTTGCTTGTTCCTTTCTGGGTTTATTTTGTTTTGGGTGTGCTCTGTACCCCTGGAAGCTGCAGGGTCTCTGTGTTACTGGAACACTTTATTTAAGAGTTTTTGATCTTTGTATAATACATAATACATCTTAAAAAATGGCTCTTGCTCCGGTCCTGCCAGGTGCTGATGGAACTGTGTGGAACACCGAACTTCTCTGACCTGTGCCAAAGCTCAAAGATTCTTGGCACATGTCCCACTGCTGCCCTTGGCTTGGCTTTCTGGTGGCTTTCTCGCTTTGATCCCTGAGCTTGGCATTGTTGACTGCCCTGCCTCTGAAGTCCATTAACTCTGCACTCAACAGATTCCATCAATAATCACAGCTAACCCCAGCACAGCCGCACGTACCCTCCCATCAACATGCACAGCTAACCTCAGCACGGCCACCCGTACTCTCCCCCATCAACACACAGCTAACCCCAGCAGAGCCACTCGTACCTCCCATCAGCACACGCACACAGCTGACCCCAGCACAGCCACATGTACTCTCCTATCAACACACACACCGCTAACCCCCAGCATTGCCACCCCTCCACCTCACACACCGAATCAGGAAAACGCGCGGGAGAGCCGGCGAGCCCACAGGCCACTCTCCGCTGGAGCGCACTGTACTGTATCGGCCTGACGTATAATTAACCCCAGCTGCTCCTCCCCCTCCCCCTTTCTGTCTCATGGACTTTCCCCAACACCTTTTTTTCTCCGAGGACAAGCAGGATGTTAGTCCTCACACATGGATGACAACATCAGATGGAGCCCTGCTGTGGAAAACTTATGTCGGGGTTCTTAGAGCTTTGACTAGACACACTGAGCATGCCCAGCATGCCCTATACCATGCGTCCACGCGGGTCTCCAGTCTGAATGAGCTCACTCTAGCTGTTTTATGGCCTTGTGTAAAACTGTGGTTTTTCTTGCATTTTTTTGTGGGTTATTCCTTCATTCCGTTGCCAGGTCCCTCTCAGTGCCCTCCCATAGTGTCTCTTAGGGTTTTCAGAGATTCGGGTAAGTTTACTTTCGTGGTCGATTCCCTTTGGCGGCAGTGCCCGCCAGCCATTGCCACCCTGCTCCCATCATTTTCGGTTCATGCCCCTTTTGTTTCACCAGACATGGCCATGTCCAGTTTTTGGCAATGCTCCTGGTGCCCAAGGACCATGTTCACATGGATCCACATAAGATACATGTCCTCTGCCTGGGGGCATCTCATGATGATTGGGGTTGCTGCTTATGCGCCCAGATGATCTCGAAGGAACATCGGCTTCAACTCGATAAGATGGAACAGCTCTTTGGTTTGAAGAAGTCCAAGGAGCCGCACTGATGGACACCGAGCCATTGACATCGTTGCTCAGCCTGGTCCTTCCCTGATGCCGAGGCCAAAGATGAGAAACCAGACGTCTTCACCTGGAGGAGATCGACGATGGTCGGTCTCCGGCACCCCCACCGATGTCAATGGCTCGGTGTCCATCATTGCGGCTCCTTGGACCTTAAACTTGTCTGAAGTCGGAGAGAGAGCACAATCTCTGTGGCAGGCCCTAAACTTTGGAACTCATTACCAGATGAGCTCAGGCTTCAAAAAGACCCTGGAATATTCAAGTAAAACCTTAAAACTTGGCTATTTAAAAAAAAAAAAAAAAAAAAAAGCCTTTGATGGTTGAAAGTTACGCTTAAGCAATAGGTAGCAGTCAGATTTAACTTTTTATCAAAACTAATTTCAGGCTCAGATATTATTTATTAATTTACTTGACCTTTTAATATTTTTAATTATTTTACTTCATTGTTTTTTTTAGTTTATTTTATCGTTTTACTATAATGTATTATTTTGATTGTTTATTGCATCTTAAATTGCATTTTAGCTATTGTGCACCGTTAAGATTTTTTACAGATTGACGGTATATAAAAGTAGTAAATAAAATAAGTCACTGATCCACCTCGAGGATCCAAAGAGGATCTGGCCATCCCTCCTTCCTCTCAGTCTGAGTTGGCATCGGCAATGTTTGAGGAGGAGCTGGAGAATCGAGTCCAGTTAGCTGTGGACCGGGCGCTGCAGGGCTTCAGTCTAGTGGCACCGAACTGAGTGCCCCCATCCTCATACTGCTTCTGGAGAAGCTCAACATTCTCATCAGTGCGTTACTGACCCAGCTGGCGTTAGTTCCCAGGACAGCATCAATGTCCAACAGGACACAGAGACTTTCCCCTACTGATACGGTGGTCATCACCCATTCCTTCAAGAAGGGTAAGTGAAATATCAGGGCATGCTAGAGAGATAAAATTCCTGGATGGAATAAATGACAGTTTTATGGAGCAATTGGCTCAGGAACAGACGAAAGAGGGAGCAATTTTAGATCTAATTCTGAGTGGAGCACAGATTTTTGTGAGAGATAACTGTGGTGGGGCCGCTTGGCAATAGTGATCATAATATGATCAAATTTGAATTAATAACTGGAAGGGGGGACAGTAAGCAAATCCATGGCTGTAGCACTAAACTTTCAAAAAGGGAAACTTTGATAAAATGAGAAATAGTTAAAAATAAATAAATAAATAAAGTGAAAGGTGCAGCTACAAAGGTAAAAAGTGTGCAACAGGCATAGATATAGTTAAGAATACCATTCTAGAAGCACAGTCCATATGTATTCCTTGGATTAAGAAAGGTGGAAGGAAGGTCAAACGACTGCCAGCATGGCTAAAAAGTGAGGTGAAAGAGGCTATTTTAGTCAAAAGACCTTCATTCAAAAATTGGAAGAAGGATCCATCAGAAGAAAACAGGAATAAGCATTGGCAAGTTAAATGTAAGACAGACTAAGAAAGAATTTGAAAAGAAATTGGCTATAGAGGCAAAAACTCACAATAAAAACTTAAAAAAAAATATCCGAAGCAGAAACCCTGCGAGGAGTTGTTTGGATTGTTAGATGATCGAGGGGTTAAAGGGGCACTTAGGGACGATAAGGCCATCACGGAAAGATTAAGTGATTTTTGCTTCGGTGTTTACTGAAGAGGATATTGGGGAGATCCTGTTCTGGAGATTGTTTTCAAGGGTAATGACTCAGATGAACTGAACCAAATCATAGTGAAGCTGGAAGATGTGGTAGACCTGATTGACAAACTGAAGAGTGGTAAATCACCTGGACCGGATGGCATACACCCCAGGGTTCTGAAAACTAAAAAATGAAATTTCAAATCTTACAAATTAATCTATCATTAAAATCATCCATTGTACTTGAAGATTGGAAGATGGCCAATGTAACCCCAATATTTAAAAAGGGTTCCAGGGGTGATCTGGGAAACTATAAGACCGGTGAGCCTGACTTCAGTACCGGGAAATATCGTGGAAACTGTTATAAAGAATAAAATCACAAAACATTTAGATAGACAGACATGGTTTAATGGGACATAGCCAGCATGTTTTTACCCAAGGGAAGTCTTGCCTCACAAATCTCCTACATTTTTTTTGAAGGGGTGACTAAACGTGGACAAAGGTGAATCAGTAGTTCCCAGTACGTACCAGGATCAGTCCAGACAGCTGGGTTATGCCTCCCCTCCAGCAGATGGAGTCAGAGAGAAAACTGAAAGCACCCCCTAGATATACTGGTGTGCCTCCTGCGGTCCTTCAGTATATTCTCTGACTCCAGCAGATTGAGAGGCATAACCTGCGGTTCTGGTCTGGTCAGTTTCTTGGTACTGAAAAAAAAAAAAAAAAAAGAAAAGGGGGAGACAAGGGACTAGATCAATTGGTTCGTCTTTTCTGTCCTCTGTCTGCCTGTTTGTCTTTGTTAATTGTCTTGCGCTGCGAGTTTAGTGGTTAAGTGTGGGGCAGGCTCGGAGGGTCATACCCTCCTCTTCTTCCCGGGATAGAGTGTCCGTGGGGCTGGGGGAGAGTTTACCGGTGGGCCGGTCACCCTCCCCCCCCCATACCAGGGATTTGGCCCTGAAGGGGGTTTTAAAAAAAAAAAAAAAAAAAAAAAAAAAAAGTCAATCTGAAGAGTCATTTAAGACCTGTTGGGGACAGGCAGTGAGCTCCCCTGCTTAACCCCGAACAAAAAGCCTGCCCGTGCCCTTTCGGACCCCGGAGGGGGTGGCTAGTCCACCCGGCGCGCGTTAGCTTCCGAATTTCTGCTCACCAGAGTTTGTTTTTTTTTTTTTTGGCGCCATTTTCGCCGTCACTTCAGGGCTTCAGGGCTCACTCCTAGGATGCCGCGATCCTCGGCTTGCCAGACATGTGGGGAGGCGGGGGCGCGACTCTCCCGCGAGGGTCTCTGCCCCCGATGTCTTCCCGGGGGCGAGGGACCCTCGGGGGGGCCGAGCGCTGCCCGCAGCCGCTCTCCTCGCCCCTCTGCGTCGCGGCAAAGCAGCGCCTCAGGCAGCCGGTCTTCGGCCCCTCCTCCCTCGGGGAGGAGTGCGGCGGCCAGCTTGGCCACGCGGCAGGAGGATTTTTTCAGCTTCGGAGGAGGAGAACTCCCCTCCCCCCTCGCCGGACGCACGCAGCCCGCGCTCTCAGCCCGATGTGGGGTCGCCTCGAGGCCCCCCCTCAGCGGATGCCCCGAAGAAAGGTTTTAAAAGGTCAGTGCCTTTTTCGTCGGAGTTTGTGCTTTTAATGCACAAGGCGTTTTTACAGGCAGAGTCCGGCTGGGAGCTGGAGGTGCCCCCCTCCCCCGAAGGTGCCCAAAAAGTCTCCCCTACCCCAGGGGAGTCCTCCGGGGGTGGGGTCTGCCGGGGCTACGGCTCCCCGCCCGCGGGGGGGGGGGGCTGAGGACCTGAGCGATACAGGGGCCGCTCCAGAGTCCCCGGGGGCTCCGGATTTGCTAATGACGGACGAGCAGGGGTCCGTAGAGGGGGATGACCCTCAGGTGCTTCCGTCTATTTGCTAAGGAGGAGTTAAGTGCCCTTATTCTCCACGTGCTGCAGGAGCTAGAGTTAACGACGCCGCCTCAAGAGGCGGACTCGTCCACGGGGGATATCGCGATGGCAGGGCTTCGGGCCCCTCCTCAGACTTTTCCTTTCCATCACAAGGTGCTGCAGATTGTCTCGAAGGAATGGGAACTGCCAGAGGCTTCCCTGCGCGTGAATCGAGCCATGGAAAAGTTATATCCCTTACCTAAGGATTCTTTGGAACTGTTGAAGACACCCGCGGTAGATTCGGCTGTCACGGCTGTGGTCAAGCATACGACTATCCCCGTGACGGGGGGTATAGCGCTGAAGGACCTCCAAGACCGCAAGCTTGAGGTCTTATTAAAGCGTATTTTTGATGTGGCGGCACTGGGGGTCCGAGCGGCGGCTTGCAGCAGCCTTGTACAGAGGGCCAACCTCCGCTGGGTTCAACAGCTGCTGACCATGCAGGAGCTACCTCCGGGTGAGGCTGAGCAGGCGAATTGTGTTGAAGCGGCGGTCGCTTATACAGCGGATGCCTTGTATGACTTGTTGCGCACATCGGCTCGTATTATGTCCTCGGCGGTCTCAGCCAGGAGGTTGCTGTGGCTCCGTCGTTGGTCGGCGGATGCCACCTCCAAGGCGAGGTTAGGTTCCTTTCCCTTTAAGGGCAAGTTGCTGTTCGGCGACGAGCTGGACCAGCTCATTAAGGATCTGGGTGACAACAAGGTTTACAAGCTGCCGGAGGATAAGCCTCGGCAACCTCGGTCGTTTGGTAACGCCAGGGCTCGCTTTCGTGGACAAAGGCGTTTCCGTGGGGGAAGAGGAGGTTCCTTCTCCCAGCGGCAGCAGACGACGAGATCCCAGGCCTGGTCTTCTTCTTCCTTTCGTGGCAGGAGGCCTCTACGTGGAGGCTCTTCCCAAGGCTTTCCTGCCATCAAGCCCACACAATGAAGGTTGCGCGGGCCCACTCCTCCGTGCCCGTTATCGGAGGTCGGTTGTCCCGGTTCTGGGAGGAGTGGGCCGCAATTACTTCGGATCAATGGGTCCTCGACGTGGTTCGGTACGGCTACGAGTTGGATTTTGTACGTCCCCTCCGGGATCTCTTCCTGGTATCGCCGTGCGGGCCCGTAGAAAAACAGGTAGCTATAGCCCAAACGGTCGCCCATCTACAGGCTCTGGGGGCGGTGGTTTCCGGTTCCCTGGGACCAGCTCAGGACGGGTCGGTATTCCATATACTTCCTGGTGCCCAAGAAGGAGGGCACCTTCCGACCCATTCTGGATCTCAAGGGAGTAAACAAGGCGTTGCGTGTGCCCCGCTTCCGGATGGAGACCCTCCGGTCTGTTATTGCGGCCGTCCACACGGGAGAATTCTTGGCTTCTTTGGATCTGACAGAGGCCTATCTGCACATCGGAATAAGAGAACGGCATCAAAGGTACTTGAGGTTCATGGTAATGGGGGACCACTACCAGTTTTGCGCCCTCCCCTTCGGTTGGCCACCGCGCCGAGGGTGTTCACCAAAGTTCTCGTGGTGGTAGCGGCTTCCTCCGCCGGCAAGGCGTCCTGGTACATCCCTATCTCGACGATTGGCTCATTCGAGCGAAGTCGCACGAGGCATGCACCCGGGCGGGTCTCCTTAGTGGTGCGCCAGCTGCAGAGGTTGGGTTGGGTAGTCAACTTCGCGAAGAGCAGACTCGAACCAACCCAACAGCTGGAGTTCCTGGGAGCTCGGTTCGACACCTTGATGGCAAGGTTTTTTTCTTCCGCAGCAACGCATGCTCAATCTCATGACTCAGGTACGACGTCTGTTAGAGCTCGAGATTCCCACGGTCTGGGATTATTTACAAGTCATTGGTCATATGGTGTCTACTATGGAAATGGTACAATGGGCTTTTGCGCATATGCGTCCGTTACAAAGAGCGCTTCTATCTCGCTGGGATCCCCGCTCGGAGGAGTACGGGATGGAATTGCCTTTGCTGGAGCCGGCTCGCTCCAGTCTCTCTTGGTGGTTGATTCCGGCCAATCTCCTACAGGGGGTGGACCTCGAACCCCCGTCTTGGTTGGTGGTGACGACGGATGCCAGCCTGTCGGGCTGGGGTGCGGTCTGCCAGTCCCGTGCAGTCCAGGGCACCTGGTCAGCACTCCAGGCGACTTGGTCCATAAACCGCTTGGAGACCAGAGCGGTCCGCCTGGCCTTGCGTTGTCTCCTTCCGCTGGTACGCGGACGAGCAGTAAGAGTTCTGTCGGACAATGCGACCACAGTGGCGTACATAAATCGACAAGGAGGCACGAAAAGCCAAGCAGTAGCGTCCGAGGCGGCGCTGTTGATGTCCTGGGCGGAAAGGCACATAGAGCGTCTCGCGGCCACCCACATCGCCGGCGTGGACAACGTTCAGGCGGATTACCTCAGCCGGCAGCACCTAGATCCAGGAGAATGGGAGATCTCGTTGGAAGCGATGGCTTTCATCGCGCGGCGTTGGGGGACTCCGCGCTTGGACCTCATGGCGACTCGTCAAAATGCAAAGGCGGCACGGCTTCTTCAGTCGGAGAAGGGAGCACGCGTCAGAAGGGGTGGACGCGCTAGCCCTTCCGTGGCCTCGTCACATTCTTCTTTATGTGTTCCCTCCGTGGCCGCTGGTGGGGGAAAGTGCTAAGCGCGCATAGAGTCCCATCACGTCCGGTGATTCTCGTGGCTCCGGAATGGCCGCGGCGCCCGTGGTTCGCGGATCTGGTCAACTTGGCAGTCGACGGCCCACTGCGTCTCGGTCATCTTCCCAATCTCCTTCGGCAGGGGTCCAGTATTTTTCGATCTGGCGGATCGTTTTTGTCTGGCGGCTTGGCTTTTGAGAGGAAGCGGTTGAAGAAGAGAGGTTATTCGGAACGCGGGTGGTGTCTACTCTCCTTCGGGGCGCGTCGATCTTCCACTACTCTCGCCTACGCGAGGGTTTGGAAGGTTTTCCATGATTGGTGTGACACGGCAGGTACGTCGGCCAGACGTTCGTCAGTGGCGGATATCCTTATGTTCTTACAGGATGGATTGAAGAAGGGGTTGGCGTATATTCGCTTCGAGTTCAGGTGGCGGCTTTGGGCTGCTTGAGGGGCAAGGTCGAAGGTTCTTCCCTTGCGAGTCCATCCAGATGTGGCTCGTTTTTTGCGAGGGGTTAGAAATTTTGCGTCCTCCCGTCAGGCTTCCCTGTCCGTCTTGGAACTTGAACTGTGGTACTCCGCGGTTTGTGTGTGGCTCTCCGTTTGAACCTCTTAAGAGGCGGCTTCTTTGAAGGATCTCACCCTTAAGACTGTTTTCCTTGTCGCCATTTCCTCCTCGGCTCGTCGGGTGTCGGAGCTTCAGGCTCTCTCTTGCAGGGAACCGTTTTTTGCGCATTTCGGCGTCCGGGGTTTCCCTACGAACTGTTCCTTCCTTCCTACCTAAGGTGGTTTCCACGTTTCATGTCAACCAAACGGTGGAATACCTTCCTTTTCGGACGAGGACTACAGTCTGGCCTCATGGGTCGGGACTTGAGGCGTTTGGATGTCCGTCGGACTTCTCTTACGCTAGTTGGAGGTTACGAATGACTTTAGAAAGTCAGATCACCTTTTTCGTGTTGTGGAGTGGACCGGAAGGGTCTTCAGCATCCAAAGCTACGATTGCACGCTGGTTGAAAAGTGCTATTGCGTCCACGTATGTTGGCTGTGGTAGCCTGTTCCCGCTGGACTAAGGCTCATTCTCTGCGTTCTCAAGCGACTTCATGGGCAGAGAATCACTTGGTTTCGTGCCAAGAGATATGCAGGGCGGCCACATGGAAATCCTGGCATACTTTTCCAGGCTATTATCGCCTGGATGTCCGGGGACCTCCTGCAGAGTCCTTGGGAGCAGTGTGATTCGAGCGGGACTCTCAGGGTCCCACCCCAGTTTTAAGGCGGCTCGGGTACATCCCAGCTGTCTGGACTGATCCTGGTACGTACTGGGAAAGGAAAATTAGGTTCTTACCTTTGCTAATTTTCATTCCAGTAGTACCATGGATCAGTCCAGACGCCCGCCCTTGGTGCTTCTGGGAGTCCGCTCGTAGTCTGTCGTTTCATTGCAGTTTTCTGTCTTGTGTCGGTCGCCTCAGTGTCATGGGGCCGGTGCTATTTTATAGCGTTCTTGTTGTACACTTGTGGTGTCCTGTTTGTTGTTTTCTGGTTTTTTACCTGTTTCAAGGACGTGGCTACTTGATCTGGTCACTGTTTTAAAAAAAAAAAAAAATTTTTGTGGAAGGACTTTGTGTGTAGTGCTTCTGCTTTGATATCACATATACTGAAGGACCGCAGGAGGCACACCAGTATATCTAGGGGGTGCTTTCAGTTTTCTCTCTGACTCCATCTGCTGGAGGGGAGGCATAACCCAGCTGTCTGGACTGATCCATGGTACTACTGGAATGAAAATTAGCAAAGGTAAGAACCTAATTTTCCTATGTGTATTTGGATTTTCAGAAGGCATTTGAAAAAGTCCTGCATGAGAAGCTTCTAAGAACTAAATGTCATGGGATAGGAGGCGAAGTCCTTTTGTGGCTTGCAAGTTGGTTAAAAGACAGAAAACGAGTAGGATTAAATGGTCAGTTTTCACAGTGGTGTGCCTCAGGGATCTGTAATTGGACCGGTGTTTTTTAATATATTTATAAATGATCTGGAAAGGGGTACGACAAGTGAGGTGATCAAATTTGCAGATGAAACAAAATTATGCGGAGTAGTTAAATCTCAAGCAGATTGTGATAAATTGCAGGAAGACCTTGTGAGACTGGAGATGGGCATCCAAATGACAGATGAAATTTAACGTGGACAAGTGCGAAGTGATGCATACAGGGAAAAATAACTCTTTGCTGTTACACAATGTTAGGTTCTATCTTACCCAGGAAAGTGATCTAGGCATTATAGTGGATAATACATTGAAATTGTCGGCTCAGTGTGCTGTGACGATCAATAAAGCAAACAATGTTAAGAATTATTAAGGGAATGGCAAATAAACGAGGGATGTCATAATGCCTCTGTATCGCTCCATGGTGAGACCGCATCTTGAATACTGTGTGCAATTCTGATCACCACATCTCAAAAAAAGATATAGTTGCACTGGAGAAAGTGCAGAGAAGTGTGTCCAAAATGATATGGAGCATGGAACGGCTCCCCTATGAGGTAAGGCTAAGGAAGATAGGGCTGTTCAGTTTGGAAAAGAGACAACTGAGGGGGATATGATAGAGGTCTACAAACTCATGAAAGGACTTGAAAAAGTTAATGTAAATCTATTTACTCTCTCAGATAATAGGACTAGCAAGCACTCCATGAAGTTAGCAAGTAGCTCATTTAAAACAAACTGAAGAAAATTCTTTCACTCTGCGCATAGCTAAGCTCTGGAATTCATTGCCAGAGGATGTGGTTACAGCAGTTAGTGTAACTGGATTTAAAAAAGATTTGAATAACTTCCTAGAGGCAAAATCCATACACTACTATTAATTAATAAGCAATAGTAGCCTGAGATTTATTTAATGTTTGGGTATTTAGGTACTTGTGACTTGGATTGGCCACTGTTGGAAACAGGATGCTGGGCTTGGTGGACCCTTGGTCTGACCCAGTATGGCAGTTCTTATGTACTTATGAGGAAGTTCGACTGAGGCCGGTGGAGTTCTACCAGTGCTTGCACCTCTGGACAAAGGCCGAGCACTTAGGGGCCCATCCCCTGTGGCTTACAGTGCGGATGAGGAGCCCTTTGAACCCTGGGAGGATGATGCTTTGGATTCCTCAGAAGGTTCCGAGGATCTCCCTTTAGAACCTTCTCCTCCAGAGAAGCAAAGGAAGTATTCACCTGAGGACTTGACCTTCACAGGTTTTGTGAGGGTGATAGTGGAAGTCATTCCGTTCCATTTATTGACGGAGTAAGATGCCAGGCACAAAATGCCTGAGATCCTCCAGTTCATGGAGCCTCCTAAGGAGATCATGGCGGACCTGATACACAAGATCCTTAGAGTTGCTGCTGAGGATATGGGAACACCCCTTCACAGCCCCTGTTAGTCTACCTTCTTATTGTCTTCCTTGTCCAGAAGGCTGCTGGATTCGATAAACATCAGTTGCTTCACCAGTCTGTGGTTGTCAAATCCACCCTCGAGAGGGCCAAGCGCTCTCAGACTCATTCCTCGGTGCTCCTAAGGAAGGATCATATAACTATAGATTCTCTTGGGAGGAAGAAGTTTCAAGGTGCCATGCTCATTTCCTGCATTGCTGCCTACCAGCTCTATATGAGCCAGTACTCGTGAGACATCTGGAAGCAGGTGCCTCAACAGCAGCAGGACACCCTCATGTTGTTGGTGCATGAGGGCCTGGAGTGTGGAAAACACGAGATCTGTCTGACCTACGTTATTTTCGAGACAGCATCGAGAGTTTTCTGCAGCGGAAGAATCAGTGCCCACAGAATGGCATGGCTGTAGGCCTCAGATCTTAGACCAGAAGTACAGGAGTGACTCGATGTGCCATGTACTGGAGAGACACTCATTGGAAATAATGTGATGGATGCTGTGGCCCAGCTTTGGGACCACCATGAAATCCTTTGACAACTCTCTGCCAGTACTCCGGACCCGTCCTCTTCTAGGAGGCCGGTGAGTCTGGGGCCAAGGAAGTCTTTCTTTCACCAAAGGGAAGTACTATCCTCTGCCTCCCCGCTCCCGTCAACACCATTTGGGCTTCCGCAGCTGTCCTAAGCAGCAGAAAGCTCCCAAGCCAAAGCCGGCTCGTCAGTCAACTCTGGGGAGGAGGTTTTGACTAGGTCGTAGGGAGCATATGCCAGTTGCCCGTACCTGGGATGATGGACCCTCCAATCGAGGGAAGGTTACAATTCTTTGCGAACCTCTGACCAAAGGGTTCTGTCCATCGTCCGTCAAGGGTACCAATTGCATCTATTGGGTTTCCCACCAAATTGCCCTCTGTGCCCGTTTTTGGGGGCCGGTAACACATCAGGAAGTACTACCAGCGGAGCTTTCCTCCCTCTTAATAGCCAGAACGGTCAAGCCCATACCACCAGGGCAAAGAGGGTGGAGATTTAACCCCAGATACTTCCTGATTCAAAAGAGAAGAGGAGGACTCTGTCTCATCCAAGAACTAAGGGCCTTGAACAGGTTTCTAAGAAAAGTTCAAGATGATTTCCCTGGGTACCTTGATCCCCCTTTTTGCAAAATGGGGACTGGCTATGCTCCCTTGACCTAAAGGACACCTACACTCTTATTGAGATCTTCCCTGGTCACAGGAAGTTTCTCCGATTTGTGATGGGAAAATAGCATTTCCAGTACTGGGTGTTGCTGTCCAGCTCGCGTCAGCCCCTCAGTTCTTTACAGAATGCCTGGCAGTGGTGGCAGTGCACCTCCGCAGGCTGGGAGTGCATGTTTTCCTGTATCTGGACGATTGGCTGGTCTAGAGCACATCTGTGTCTTGGGACCTCAACGAGGTGTTCACTCAGCTGATGAAAGCTCCATTTGAGCCACCTTGCACTTGTGACCTGAAGTACCTGACCTGTAAGGTTATGTTCTTGGTGGCAGTCAGTGAGCTCCAGATCTTAGTGACTTAAAACTTTAGTATAAAGGTGGCTATCATGACAGGGTGACCTTGCGTATACACCCTAAGTTCTTGCCTAAGGTGGTGACTGACTTCCATCTTAACTAGTCCTCCATCTTGCCAGCATTCTTTCCTAGGCCCCATGCGCACCAAGGCGAATGAGCACTGCACGGTTTTGACTGCAAGCGAGCCTTAGCCTTCTGTTTGGAATGGACAGAAATCCATAGACAGTCCACCCAATTTTTTTTTATTTTGACAAAAATAAATTGGACATGTCTTGTGCCAAACAGACACTATCCAGTTGGCTAGCACATTACATTTCCTGTTATGCCCAGACGGTACTGCATCTTGTTAAGGCTCATTCCGTCAAGAGCCATGGCAGCATTGGTGGCCCATTTGCGAACAGTTCTTATGGAGATCTGCAAGGTTGCGACACTGAGTTCTCTCCACACGTTCACATCTCATTACTGTCTGGGTAGGGATGGCCAATGCGACAGTAGATTCGGCTAGTCTGTCCTTCAGAACCTGTTTGAGATGTAGAACACAACTCCCCTGCCTAGGGCCTGTTGTGTTTGGGTTCAGGCTGTCTCCCCTTTTGTTACCAACAGCACTGGTGGTGTTGTGCCCGTTGGCACCTGGTTGGGTGTCTGGTCCCCATTTGTGTTGGGGAGCAGCCTGTAGCTAGGGATTCACCCATGTGTGAGGACTACCATCCTGCTTTTCCTCAGAGAAAACAGAGTTGCTTACCTGTAACAGGTGTTCTCCGAGGACAGCAGGATGTTAGTCCTCATGAAACCTGTCCGCCTCCCCATGGAGTTGGATTTCTCCTATTTTTTTTTTTTTTTTAATTTAATCATAATTCTGTGTTGCAAGACTGGACCGGGATCCTGTGTGGATGTGTGGTATAGGACGTGCTGGGCATGCTTGGTGTGCCTAGTCAAAGTTCTAGAAACTTTGACATAAGTTTTCCACATCGGGGCTCCATCTGATGATGTCACTCGTGTGAGGATTAACATCTTGCTGTCCTTGGAGAACATCTGTTACAGGTGAGCAACTCTGCTTTTTCCTCCCCTGCTTCTGTGCCAGGAGCAATGCCACACATTGTGCCCTCACTCCCCAAATCCCACCGCACGTAATGATGGCAGAGTCACTCCTATCCCCTCTGCCTTTTTTTTTTGGGTGTTGCTGCTGTTTCATTTTTCACTTATGCATAGGAAATTCCTCTCCAGATTTTGGTCATAGTTATCTGACCAAGTACCTACAGTGCCTGAATGTAATCCACTTTAAAGTGGCAAAAATGTGGAATATAAAATAAGTGGCTGTGCACTACCATTTCTGGGCCAGCAGTGGAAAGAGTCGTGGAGTGGCCAGGCCCAGTGTCCATTTTAACTGGATTTTGGCGGTGCTGTGGTTTGAGGCCCCTGGTCGAGGCTTGTCATTGTAATGGTTTGGTTGAGTTGGGGAGGGGCATATAAAAAGAAGGGGAGAGCAGCATGTAGCTGTGAATGACGACTCGGCTGTCTCGGCCCAGTGGAGACTGGAAGCCCAAAGGAGCAGAAGGATTCTGTAGAGTCAAAAGGAAAAAAATGACGAGGAAATCAACGACCAAATAAAATGTTTGTGGTTGCCCAAGGCTGCAGATTTGTCACTGGGCAGAGTCTTGGGAAGTTTCCTCACTACATGTCTCTGACTCTCCTGTCTGTGTTTGCAGGTACTTTTGCCAGCTTATGGATGGCTTAGAATACTTACACAGTCAAGGCATCGTTCACAAGGATATAAAACCTGGAAATCTTCTGTTAACAACCAATGCAACACTGAAAATATCCGACTTAGGAGTAGCAGAGGTTCGTGTATTGTGGAGAGAGCCCCCACGTGTTTGTGTGTGCGTGCGGGCATGTATTTGATGTGGAGAGCCCCACAAGCATGTGCGTGCACACAGATGTTTGGGCTGTCCTCGTGTGTGCGCACACACATGGTCAGATTCCACATCTGTATGCCTATAGTGTGGAGAGTCCTGTGTGTGGTGGGGAGAGCCCCGTGTGTGTGTGTGAACCTGTGTCCATGGTGGGGGGGGAGCTTCGTGTTTGTATGTGTGTGAGCACGCACAGACACGTAGGATCTCATTTTTGTACACACTTGGGCAGAGCCTATGTGTGTGTGGTTAATTCCCATCTCCACCTCCTTTTGAGGGAAGATAATATATATATATAATGCTTTTCTCTCGCCACTAGTTTGGGCAAGAAACTGAATGGTTTTATTTCTGACCATCTTTTTTTTTTTTTCTTAACGTTTTCCTCTCCAGGCCTTGCACCCGTTTGCAGAGGACGACACGTGTAGGACAAGCCAAGGGTCACCCGCATTCCAGCCCCCAGAAATCGCCAATGGACTGGATACCTTTTCAGGTTTTAAAGTGGACATCTGGTCAGCGGGCGTCACGCTGTGAGTGTCAGCAGGACGCTGCGGAGCTGTGAATGACCGCTCGCTCTTTCTGCCCTTCATCCTGAACCTGGCCATGCATGGCCTTTCTAATGCTCCCCCCCCCCCCCCCTCTCGCTGAAAACAGCATTGGTGGGTTATCCACCTATCTTCCCTGTGGCTCCCAGGTCCCCCCTTTTTGGGGCCCTGCAGCTCCATCGCTCCCAGAGCAGACGGTATATAACGTGCACCGTTCAGACTAGCTCTCCTGTCTGATGCAGACCTCTTTGGGGATGAGTTAGTACCTGACGGCGTGAGCTGGAGCTCCAGCAGCCACTCCTGGAAGTCGCAGTGCTCACGCAGTCATGCTGCCCAGCGTCCCCCTCCCCCGAGGAGGAGACAGCTGCAGGTGTCAGGATGCTGGAGCCAGTGGCTGCCCGGAGGCTCCCCTCCGGGGTATTGCTTACTGGTTTGTGCATATGGCAGCCCTCTATGCATTCTGTTACATGCTGTCTTGCCAGTTGGGTTTACCCCCTCCCCTGCATAGTCTTATTCAGGCTTTTTTTTTTTCTCCCTCTTCATTTGAAGATACAATATCACCACAGGACTGTACCCATTTGAGGGGGATAACATCTATAAATTATTTGAAAACATTGGGAAAGGAGATTATGCAATTCCGGAGGACTGTGGGCCCCTCCTCTCCAACCTGCTGAGAGGTGAGTGGGTTTTGCTGAGGAAATGGATGCACGGGCCACATGGGCTGCCAGTTTGGGATTTTACTGCAGGGTCAGGAAAGCACTGGGCCCCCCACTGCGGTGTATCACAGAATGTGTATGTCTGTCTAGACCGAGCGATAGGGTTAGAAAGAGCTGTATGTGGGGGGGGGGGGGGGATGTTTAAACAGTCGAGTAGTTTGCAGGGTCTAAGGAGTTTCCCTTTGAAAATTCCGGCTGGCAAAGACAACATGGACTCTGTACCTGATTTACTGCAAGATGGAATCCCTGCACATAACTTTCCCTCCCTAGTCCTCTGTGGGAAAACTCTTAACCACCTTGTGAAACTTGACTGCTAAGGAGAAGGCAGTGTGTAGCCCAGGGAATGTATCCAAATAACTGCTTAGTTATATGAGAAAATGTCTTTGGTGTGGGGGGGGGTAATAAGGTAAGTAACATCCTTAACTCCCTTTTGAAGAGGTAAATGCAAGCTCCCCTAGGCTCCGCCTATAATTAGGGCTCTCTTAACCTTGTAAACATGGGCAATATTTTATACCTGTAGTACTATTGTGGGGCAGTAGGTGGCAATACTGGTACACTTTGTAATTTTGCTTCCTGTAGACTGGGGAGAAAAATCTCATTTTGTGGGACTAGTGCTGACCTGAAAACTACTAGTATCCAGCTCTGCTCTAATATAATCTCTCGACATTGATCACTACATTAAGGGGACTTCTTCCTAGCACTGGCTTGCTTTTGTGGCTGCTTGTGGAAAGCTTAGTTTGGGTGCTCTGATAGCAGTGAGCCAAGGTTCCTACGCAGCAGGTTCCAGAGCCTGGCACAGCAGGGCAGTTTCTAAAATGGTTCAGGATTCTGCCCCGTAGCTTTGAAATCTGAAGACAGAGCTGCCGCCCACCCCCTCCACACACACTCACTCCATGGCACATAAACCCCTGAGGCTGCAGTGCTGAACTTTGTGTCTGCAACACTGAAAGGAAAAACTGATATTCCCCTATTCCATGACCACGCATCGAGTGCCTCACTGTTTGGTAGCTTTGCCAGTAGACTGGGACAGATGGCACTGTCTAGAGGAGGAGTGTCAATATTTCCTAGAGCTCTACTTGTATGTGTCTGTGTCAGCTGCTCGTGCAGGTGTTCAGAGCCTCTGCAGTAAGATGGATAATGGGCACGTGTGATTTAAGCATTTAAGAGAATTAGATCTCAAAATTGGAGTGCCAACAGTTCTGAAGCCTGCGTCCCCCTCGCCGTGGCTTTCACCGTGCTGTGATCTCCTGCTTCACACACATTTAAACACAAACAGTCTTGTGGTAGTGTGCTTACATCAGAAGCAACTGACTCTGACTTGAATAACTAGACCTGAACAGATATAAATTGTGTTTAAGCTCTACATCCTGGACAGGATTATGTTCGCAATTAATTTTACAAGACAACACATTAAAATAAAACGGAGAAAAATGGAATAGAAACAAAGCATACTGTTGCTATGCGAAGTAGCTTTTGTTACTGAAAACCAAAAGTAGTGTCGTTACCAACATCCCTAGGGAGTTGAGGGTTTAGAAAGTGGATCCAAGGTTAAAGCTGAACTGGGAACTCTCTTTTGCTTTGCAGAAGTGTCAAAAACAGAACTGAAAGGCCCTTGTACAAAACAGGCTCAAAGTACAGTCTTCAAGGATGTCTTTGAAGACTATACTTTCTGTGGCAATCCATTCAGTGAGACACATCTTGGAGTTACGTGCCCTGTCTTGCAGGGATCTATACGTGTTGATTTCAGAGGAACATGTTGTGATCTGTCCCGTGCCCCCCTCCTTAAGTGAAGTGGTCATAGGTTTTCATCTTCACCAGTCAATTTCCATACTGGCGTTGAGATTGAAGGAATGTAAGATGAGAATAGAAGTCTACATACATTAATGTATGTAGAACCTTTAAAGTGATCGGTCTTCTTTCGGAAGTCAGATTCTTTGTTCAGTTAAAGCAGGCCTTGTAAAGGCGGGGTGTCTGCAGTTCTTTATTTCCAGATGGATTAAGGAAGCTATTAGCACAGCATATATTGGCCAGGGGCTACCAGTTAAACACCACTTGACTGGATTGGTTTGGCAGGATGAAAAGAGAGGAGAAATGTAAGCTCTCCTAGTAATCTTCTTTCTTTGAATCCTGCCATATCAGTCCAGAACCCTCCTTTGTCAGCCTAGGCTGGCAGGTCCGTCATTTTTTGATTTAGTTGAGATGGTGTCGATATAATATCAGTGAGTCGTTATGCTGCATATTGTTGCTTTAACAGTTTTGGATTTTACAGTGTTTTTTTATTTTAATTTTTTATATTCTTCAGCATAGAATATATGACCCTTGAAGAAGGCATCTTATGATGCTGGGCATTTTTTGATTAACAGACTTGAGTTCACAGTATATAATGAAGCAGAATCACTATATAGACCCCTCTACACAAGAGCAGTAGCAGAGAGGAGGCTGGAAACTACAGGCCGATTAACCTCACCTTGGGGGTGGGAAAATTGAGTCTCTGCCAAAGGAAAGGATTGTGAACTATCTACAGTCCAGTGGGTTGCTTGACAAGAGGCAGCCTGGATTCATCAGGAGAAGGTCCTGTCAGACAAATCAAATTGATTTTTCTGATTGGTGACTGGAGAATTGGATCAAGGAAGAGTACTCAATATGCTTTACTTGGATTTCAGTAAAGGTTTTGATAAGGTTCGTGAATAAAATGAAAAGCTTGGGAATCAGCACCAAGGTGGTGGAGTGGATTGCAAACTGTTGACTGACAGGAAACAGCCTGTAATGGTAAATGGAACGTACTCTGAAGAGAGAGCGGCGTTAAGTGGGTTAGTTTTGGGACCGCTTCTGTTCAATATCTTTCAGGCCGATTCAGTAAAGTCCGTGGGAGAGCAGACGAATGCTCGCTAGGGACACTAGCGCGTCCCTAGCGCCGCCTTTTAGCCCGGAGTGGCGGCTGTCAGCGGGTTTGACAGCCGACGCTCAATTTTCCTGGTGTCTGTTCTCGAGCCTGCTGACAGCCACAGGCTCAGAAACCGGACGCTGGCAAAATTGAGTGTCCAGTTTTCGACCAGACAGCCGCCGGCCCATTTTAGTTTTTTCTTTTTCTTTTTTTTTTACTCTTCGGGACCTCCGACTTAATATCGCCATGATATGAAGTCGGAGGGAGCACAGAAAAGCAGTTTTTACTGCTTTTCTGTGCACTTTCCCGGTGCCGGCAGAAACTAGCGCCTACCTTTGGGTAGGCGCTAATTTCTGAAAGTAAAATGTGCGGCTTGGCTGCACATTTTACTTACTGTATCGCGCGGGAATACCCAATAGGGCCATCAACATGCATTTGCATGTTGAGGGCGCTATTAGGTTCTGCGGGTTGGACGCGGGTTTTCCGCCCCTTACTGAATAAGGGGTAAGGGAAAACGCACGTCCAAGGACAGGTTAGCAGTGCGCTCCGTCGGAGTGCACTGTACTGTATCGGCTCGTTTGTGAGCAACATTGCAGAAGGGATTGAAGGTAAAGTTTGTCTATTTGCGAATGATAGTAAGATCTGCAACAGAGTGGATACGCCTGAAGGAGTAGAGAGAATGAAAAGAGATTTAAGAAAGCTTGAAGAGTGGTTGAAGACTTGGCAGCTGGGATTCAATGCAAAGAAGTGCAGAGTCATGCATCTGGGGTGATAGGGGGTAAAAATCGAATGTGCACGGACTGGGAGAGGAACCTAGGAGTGATAGTGTCTGGCTATGTGACAAGGTGATAGCTAAAGCCAGAAGAATGCTGAGCTGCATAGAGAGCAATAACCAGTAAGAAAAAGGAGGAGATAATACCCTTGTTACAGGTCCTTTATGAGGCCTCACCTGGAGTACTGCGTTCAGTACTGGTGCCCGAATCTCAAAAAAGATAAAGAAGAGCAACCAAAATGGTGTGGGACTGTATGAGAAGATCTATGAGGAGAGGCTGAAGGATCTGAATAATGTACACCCTGGAAGAGGGGAGATATGATGCAGACCTTCAGTTCCTGTTCATACCCCAAATCCGTCCAAACAAGTGGATTTTGCATCCCTACCAGCAGAGAACAAAACCTTTGAGGCACTGCTACCTATCTGAGAGTGCCACCTGCATTCTCTCAGTATTTCTTTATCTCCAGCAGATGGTAGAGGTGCAGATCTGCAGTCTGAATGATTTAAAAGAAAAAGTTTAGGGGACAGATTGGGAAGAAAAGAAGATTCCGCTCCCTGGGGTGTTAGGCACCTTCGTGGGCCATTCCTCAGGTGGAGCCAGGGGAGTGCGGGGTTGGTAATCCCCAGCAGGAAAGTGTTTCTTTGTCATTTTTTGTTGGATTTATTGCTTGTTTAATAAAATATTAAAAAAAAAAAAATTAGACAAGCTGCTGAGGCTGGGCTCTATCTTGAGCAGGCCGGTTAAGCTGCTGATCCGGGATCACTTGGGGAAGTGGTGTGTTAAAGTGCCCGACGCTGCCGGGACTCTGGATTTGTGTGCACCTGCGGCACTCGGCCTTTCACTGCGAGGCAGCCACACGGTGAGCCTAATGACCCCTGCCTCACAGTGTGCCAAAGCCTCTTGGGCCTGCGGCTTGCATCAGATGCATCTAGATTTTAATGCTTTTTGCAGGGAATGTGCGGTGTGAGGTGAAGGAACCTCAGAGGACACTGCGAGAGGCTGGAGAAGGACCCGGTCCGCAGGGCCCAGGGCTGGAGGCGCGGAGGTGCTTTCAGAGGCATGTAAAAAAAAAAAAAAGGGGGGGGGGGGGGGTTCTGCTCTGGTAGAAGGGATACTCCTCATCCTCTTTCCCCTGTGGGGTTTCCTCTGGGGGAGGATTTTTTAGGGAGGGGATCTGGATGAGTCTGATTATACGGAGTAACAGTATTTTTCTCCGGATTTTGTTCTGTTGATGCACAAGACATTCTTGGCCAGGTGTGGAGTGGTGGAAATACGACCCCAAGGAGGAGGAAAGCTGCAGAGGCCTGCAAAAAGGGCCAAAATGGTCCCGACAGGAGGATCCAGGAGGTTGTCTGTGTCGCTTGGTACTGACTCCGTCCTCAGGATCAGGGGACCTGTTGTAGGCAGAGGAATGTTCTGATCAGGAGGATCCGCTTGAGGCCGGTGGTGATCCAGGGAATGGTCTGGGGAGTGACCCAGGGATCCGGAAACTCTGCATGGTGTGGCGGATCCGAGCGACATACCTGTAACCAAGGGGGATGACCCAAGGGTCGTCTGGTTATTTCTCTAGGAGGAATTGAGGCCTCTCATCCCTCATGTTTTGGGTGAGCTGGGTTTAAAAGTTACTCAGGAAGATTTAGTCACGGTGGCTATGGACTTGGTGTTGGATGGCCTTTGGGGTCTGCCAGAGACTTTCTGTTGCCCAGGAAGATCAGGAAGCTAGTGGTTCGGATACTCCAGAGGCCGACTTGAAAGTCAGCCGAGCAATGGCAAAGTTGTATCCGATGATGGGGAGGACACTTTGTAACGCCTAAGGCTGCTTAAGGTGGATGCAGCAGTGTCGGTGGTCACAAAGAAAGACCACTATTCTGGTAGTGGGTTCGGCTGTGTTGAAGCATGTGCAGGACCGCAAGCTGGAGTACCAGTTGAAGTTTGAGGGTTCGGCCTCGAGCCTCCAGGCAGTGATTTGTGGTAGTCTGAAGCAGCGGACCTGTTTGTGCTGAGTGCAGAAGACACAGGAGAAGGATGCTTCATCAGATCCGACGGCTCGGCTGGGAAGCTGGGGTGGCCTATGTGGTGGATGCACTATATGGCTTGGTCTGCACGTCAGTGAGGATTACAGTTTCTGCGGTGGCAGCTAGAAAGCTGCTATGGTTGCCAAATTGGTCAGCAGATGTGTGGTCTAATTCCCAGCTATGTAATTTCCCTTTTAGGGGGAAATTTCCCTTTTAGGGGGAAATTACTATTTTTTGAGGACCTGGAGCAATTGATGAAGACTCTGGGGGAAATCCAAGGGAAAGAAGTTGCTGGAGAATAAGGCTGTCAGAAAAACCTTTCCGCCGTGGTCCCATTTTCAGTATATGAGGTGTTTTTTGGCCAGACAAGATGACCTCGAATGTGAGGCAGAAGCAGGCCGCTGGTCAACACAGTTCTTTCGGGGTTCTCGCAGGACTTCCAGGGAAGAGGCCGGTCAGGAGGCTGGTGGCAGTAGGACTTTTTTTAATGAAATCAGGCTGGGTCACTCTTTGATCGACACTGTAGGAGGAAGATTTTCCCTATTTTATGAGGAGTAGACAAGTTTCACTTTGGACCAGTGGGTTCTAGAGGTGATAAGAGAAGGTTACGCCTTAGAATTTTTTACATCCGGTACGGGTCGTCATCTTGGCGTCCCTTTGCGTGACTCAAGCCAAGCGAGAGACAGTATGGAACGCTTTGCTACGTTTACAAAGCCTGGAAGCTATTGTACCGGTTCCGCCTTCGGAAAGGGGAAATGGAAGTACTCATTTTATTTTGTGGTTCAGGATGGAGACTCTGCAGACAATCACAATTCAGAAATTTCTAGCGACCCTAGATCTGTTGGAGGCCTGTTTGCATATCCCCATTTGGCCAGCATACCAGAACTTTGAGGTTCATGGTGCTGGGGCAGCATTTTCAGTTTTGTGCCCTTGCCTTCAGGTTGGCCATGGCTCCACATACATTCACAAAGGTGGTGGTGGAGGTGCTAAGGAAGGAAGGGATTCTGAATCTCCCTTATCTGGATGACTGGCTAGTGCAAGCAAAGTCCGACGGGGAAGATTGCCAGCGGTGCATCAAGTGATGGATTGTTACAGTTGTTCAAGTGAGGAGATAAACTTGGACAAAAGTCTTCTGGTGCCGACCCAGTCGTTGGACTAGCTGGGAACGCGTTTCGATGCTCAGGTGGGCAGAGTCTCCTTTATCCCAGAGAGAGTCATGAAGATTAGGCTCAGATAGGGCATTTCTTGAGAATGCCAGTTCCCTAGGCCTGGGATTAGTTGCAAGTACTAGGTTCTATGGCATCTATGCTGGATTTGGGGCCATGGGCTTTGCTAATCTTCGACACCCCCCCCCCCCCCCCCCCCCGGGCTCTACTGTCCCATTGGAGTCCATTGTCAGAGGAGTAACAGTGACCTTTACAGCTACAGGGAGAATCCAGATCCAGTCTCTCGCAGTGACTGTCTTGCCACAATCTGGAGAAGGGGGTGGATCTGGACTATCCAGATTGGGTAGTGGTGAACACAGATGCCAGCCTCAGAGGTTGGAGGGGGCAGTCTGTCTTGGGCAGTCTGTCTTGGACAGACGGCTCAAGGTCGGTGGTCACATACGGAAGCAGCCTGGTTTATCAATAGTTTGGAAACGAGCGGTTTGCAGGGTGCTGGTATTTTTCTTTCCTCAGGTCCGAGGGCATATGGTCATAGTTTTCTCGGCAATGATACGATGGTGGCATATATTAATTAGAAGGGTGGCATAAAACCATGCCATGGCTTGGGAGCTCCAGGAGCTGCTTTTTTTTTTTTGTCTGGATGGTGTGGCATTTGGAGTTTGGAGGGGTTATCAGCTTCACATGTAGCTAGATTGGACAATGTGCAAGTGGATGATTTCAGCAGGCAACAGTTGGATCCAGAGGAATGGAAATAGTCAACGGAGGCCTTCGACTTGATTCAGGTTCACTGGGACAGCCCCCAGCTGGATCTGATGGTATCGTGGAGCAATGCCAAAGCGCCACAGTTTTTTCAGTCACAGTAGAAAGGTCAGAGCCAAGGGACTAGACGCTCTCGTTCTTCTGTGGCTGGCAGGGTTCCTGCTGTACGTCTTTCCTCCATGGCTGTTAATAAGCCGCGTGTTGATGCATTAAAAGACATCTGGGTCTGGTGTTTCTCGTGGCTGCAGTGTCCGTGGTTCGCAGATGTGATTCATCTGGCAGTAGATGGGCCCTTAGTTTGGTTCATCTTCTGGGTCTGTTAAGGCAAGGTCCTATCTTCTTGGATTGAGCGGCTCACGGCTTGGCTTTTGAGAGGCAGTGGTTAAGGTGAAAGGGTTACTCAGAGCCGGTTTTTACCAACTTGCTTCAGGCCAGGAGGCCATCCATGTCCATAGCTTATTTCCAGGTGTGAAGGTTCTTTGAGACTTGGTGTTTGGAGAAAGGCCTAGATCCAATACTGGTAGGGATATCACATATTTTGGCCTTTTTTTACAACAAGGATTGTCCAAGGACTTAGCTTACAATTCCCTTTGGGTACAGATAGCGGTCCTGGTGTGCCTCGGGGTAAACTACAAAGGGGGTCTTTGATATTGCATCCGGATGTGATGCGATGTTTTTTGAAGTGGCCGCTGGTGCGCTGAATGAAAGTGGCTTAGAGTTTGACCTTAGTTCTGCAAGTGAATTGCAGAAGGTGTGTCTCTAAAGGACCTCACCCTGAAGGTGGTTTTTCTGGTGACAATTTGCTCAGCCAGAAGGATTGCAGAGTTGCAGGCTTTGTCCTGTGTCTTTGCGCACGATACCCTTGTTCCTACCCAAGGTGGTTTCCTCTTTTCATCTCAGACAGTGGAGCTTCCTGCGTTTCTGAATTGGTCTTCGGAGGTGCCAGAAACAAGGGAACTCAACTAGTTGGATGTTCGGATGCTGTTGCAGTATCTTAAGATCACCAACAGTTTCCGGAGGTTGGATCATCTGTTTGTGTTGCTTGGCAAGCCAAAGAAGGGATGTAAGGCTGCTAAGGGCACTGTTGCTCGTTGGTTGAAGGAAGCTATTATTTCGGCTTATCTTTGCAAAGGCAGAAAAGTTCCAGAGGGGCTGCAAGTGCATTCTACTAGGGCAAGGTGGCTTCTTGGTCTGAGTTTCAGTTTAGTGTCTCCACAAGAGATTTGTTGGCAGCTACATGGACTTCGTTGCAGACTTTCTCTTGGCATTACCGGTTGGATGTTCAGGTGCCAGGATAGCCAAGTTTTGGAGAGTGTATTGAGAGCAGGTCTTTCGCATGCCCCGCCCAGTGTAGGGGTGCTTTGGTACATCCCACTTACCTGGACTGAACTGGGGTACGAACAGGAAAGGAAAATTTGGTTTTTACCTGCTAATTTTCGTTCCTAAAGTACCAGAGACCTTGCCCCTGATTTACGAAAGACTGATTTAACTTGTGCTGATATTTTCTGGAATGTTCAGTATGTATGTAGTCGGAGCCTAAAAAAGGTTTCCAGGTTTAGTTGTCCTTGGGAGTCGTGTAAGAGTTCCAGTTCAGGGAGCTCCAACCCTTGGGTTTAATGTTTGCCCTAGGAAAGCAGAGGGTAGTTCAGTAGTGTTCACTCTATTTGGCTTGGATACAGGTCAATACTGAAGGACTGCAGGTGGCAGTGTTCTCTGGCTCCATCTGCTGTAGGGATGCGAAACCCACTTGTCTGGACTGATCTGTGGTACTTCAGGTATGAAAATTAGCAGATAAGAACCAATTTTAATCATGCACGGACTTCAAACATTTTCCATTGGAAAGCAGACAGTAGAACTATGGGTCATGAAATGAAACTCCAGGGGGGATGATTCAGAACCAACATCAGGAAATATTTCTTCAGAGAGGGTGGTGGATGCCTGGAATGTCTTTCTAGAAGAGGAGGTGAGGACAAAAACAATAGGCATGGGATAAACACTGTGGATCCCTAAAGCTAGAGCATGGAAATGAAGAAAAAGGATGCATGGGGGTAACCTGCATGGAGCAGTAGTTACCACTCTTAACCAATTAGCTTTCATGATTTTGACACAATTGCACCATTGCTCTCTGCTTCAACAGCATAGGGTAAAAGAGGAATTGGATTCAGGCAACAGCCAACACTGGGCCCTGACTTTTTATGGTCCTCGATACTGATATGCAGACATTAGGGAAAAAGTGCAGGAGTGCTTCTACGGCCATGTCAAAAAGCAAAGAATGTTCAAGCAGCATTGTCTGAATTATCAAAGCTTTTTATCCTGCAGAAATGTTGCTAGTAGTATTACTACCCTTAACATAAGGCTTGGTGGTCAGGGCCGGAGAGAGCTGGAATTAGGCCCCTATGTAAGGTTCTGATGTGATACTTAACCTTTTGGGTACCAACGTTCCACAAGTGGAACATTTTTTCATATACTTTTAATTACTTGAAACATTTTTTATACCATATTTGGGTCTAGTTAACTAACATATGTAAAAAGGGGCATCAGGAAATAATTCCTTCAATGAGCAAGATCTAAAAGGTTAATAAGAGAAATCGTTTTCTAAATTTCCCAAATTTTTATTTATTTAAGAAGGCTTTATGAGCTTTTTTGTTAGCAAATTCTTCAATTATAATTGAGGAGGAGGATAGGTTGTTATGAAAATATAGGAAGAACTTTTATTTGCAACTACTCGGGAGTTCTTCCTATATTTTCATAACAACCTATCCTCCTCCTCACCCAAAGCAGCACCAATCTTATAACTGAGTTAGAAAAACTGGACATGACTTATAACACTCATCAAATAGTATTTATTATGATATTATGTTACAGTATTTTTGATGGCACCTGTTTAAGAGTTAGAATTCTAGACACTTTATACAACATAGTTTTTGTGCCCTATTGTGAACCTTTGTGATGGCACCCACTTAACAACGGTATAGAAAAGATTTTAAATAAAGTACCTGGTCTGGTCATTACACTGAATATCCTTTGGCCAAGGGTTGAGCCCCAGGATTGCTACTGAAACCTTCAGTCATGGGCTGTGCACCTGGCCAATAAGAGTTGCCTTTGCATAATGACCATGACTCCAGGGGCTGTGAGCACCACTTCAGCAGCTTCTCTAGCCAAGCCAGGGAGTAGAAGGCCCAATTTGAGGAATCAGCCTGGGACCTTCCATTGAGCCACCAAGCTAGCTCTGTTTCCTTTCTGTGTGACTTTCTCTCTTTTCAGTGTGCATGTATCTGTATGTATGTCTTTCTATCTGATTCCCATTTTTCTGTCTTGGATTTTGTTTTATGAGAACTGGATCATGGGAAGGCTGTGATTATACTTTTTCTAGATGTTTCTGCCACCTTTGACTCAGCTAATTATTCCATTTTGGTAAATAGATTGATCAAGTTAAGGATCGATGGTACTGTTGCTCAGTGATTTAAGTCACTCTTGAATGGGTAGGGTTCCCAGTTCAAAATGCTGTATCTGTTTTGTTTGAATTTCCTGTTCATACCCAGATCAGTCCAGACAAGTGGGTTTTGCATCCTTACTAGCAGATGGAGGCAGAGAACAAAACTTTGAGGTACTGCTACATATCCGAGAGTGTCACCTGCAGTCCCTCAGTATTTCTCTGTCTCCAGCAGATGGTAGAGGTGCAAACCTGCAGTCTGAATGATGCCAACAGCATGATGCAGAGGGCTTGTTTGTACTGGGTGCAGAAGGCACAAGACCAAGCCTCATCCGGGGATGTTGGTGCTCTGCAGTCGGCGTGTTTGGAGGCTGGAGTGGCTTATGTTATGGATGCGCTTTGTCTTGGTGTGCACTTCGGCCAGGAGCATGGTCTTGGAAGTGGTGGCACGCAGGCTTTTGTGGTTGCGAAATTGGTCGGCTGATATGTGGTCCAAGGCCCAGTTGTGTAATCTTCCCTTTAAAAGGAAACTCCTTTTTGGGGAGGATGTGGATCAGCTGATGAAGCCTTTGTGGGAGTCCAAAGGGAACAGGCTGCCTGAGGATGAGAGGATCAGTTAGAAGATTTTCCCGTCTCGCTCCCATTTTCGTGAGATGCAGAGATTTCGTTCATGCAAGACCTCTGCTTAGGGGGGAACAGCAGTCCTTTTGAGGCCCTCGCAGATTTGCTAGAGATGTGACTGGTCAAGGGGCTGGTGGTGGAATGCCAATGCAGTGAAGCCAGGATTGCCCATACCTTCATAGAAGTGGTAGGAAGCAGATTGTCCAACTTTTACAAGGAGTGGTTTAAGATTACCTCAGACCATTGGTTTCTAGAGGTGGTGAGAGATGGCTACGCTCTAGAATTTTCGCGCCTGTAAGGGAGGCCTTTCTGGAGTCTCACGTTGCCTCTCGAATCAAGCGAAAGGCAGGGTGGGGGACTCTGCAGAGTTTATTAAATTTAAATGCGATAGTTCCAATCCTGGGGGAGGAGCAGGTACAGGGAAGGAACTCCATTTATTTTGTGATTCCCAAAAAGGAGGGCACCTTTCGGCCCATTCTCGACTTGCAGAATGGAAATGTGCACTGTTCTAGTGGCAGTCCGCAGAGGAGAGTTCTTGGCGTCATTGGACCTGACAGAGGCGTACCTCCATATTCCCATTTGGAAGGACCATCATGGTGCTGGGTCAGCATTTCCAGTTCTAGGCACTGCCCTTCAGCTTGGCCACGGCATCACAAATCTTCACGAACGTGATGGTTGTGGTGGCGGCAACCCTTCGGCAAGAAGGGACTTTGGTACATCCGTATCTGGACAATTGGCTCATTCAAGCGAAGATGGAGGAGGAGTGCATTTGGTCTCTCCAGCAGGTTATGGACATCTTGCGGTCACTGGATTGGGTGATTAAATATGGTGAAGAGTCACCTAGTGCCGACCCAGTTGTTGGAGTATCTGAGGGCAATTTTCGATACCCAGAAAGGCAGGGTGTTCCTGACCTCGGACAGGTTGTCTAAGTTATAGGCACAGGTGATGTGCCTGCTTCGTTTGTCTGTATCAACAGTCTGGGATTATTTGCAGGTCCTGGGGTCCATGGCTTCCATGTTGGATTTGGTTCTGTGGGCCTTCACACACAAGACCGTCACAGAAAGCATTCTGCCTTTGCCTCTTCTACGAGAATCCATGTCCAGTCTCCTGTGGTGATTAAGAACATAAGAAATTGCCATGCTGGGTCAGACCAAGGGTCCATCAAGCCCAGCATCCTGTTTCCAACAGAGGCCAAACCAGGCCACAAGAACCTGGCAATTATCCAAACACTAAGTAGATCCCATGCTACCGATGCAATTAATAGCAGTGACTATTCCCTAAGTAAACTTGATTAATAGCCAGTAATGGACTTCTCCAAGAACTTATCCAAACCTTTTTTGAACCCAGCTACACTAACTGCACTAACCACATCCTCTGGCAACAAATTCCAAAGCTTTATTGTGCGTTGAGTGAAATAATTTTCTCCGATTAGGCTTAAATGTGCCACATGCTAACTTCATGGAGTGCCCCCTAGTCCTTCTATTATTCAAAAATGTAAATAACCGAGTTACTTCTACTCGTTCAAGACATCTCATGATCTTAAAGACCTCTATCATATCCCCCCTCAGCCGTCTCTTCTCCAAGCTGAACAGCCCTAACCTCTTCAGCCTTTTCTCATAGGGGAGCTGTTCCATCCCCTTTATCATTTTGGTTGCCCTTCTCTGTACCTTCTCCATCGCAACTAAATCTTTTTTGAGATTGCATTGCAATCTGGAAAAGAGAATGAATCTGGAGACTCTTGACTGGGTGGTGATGACCACATATTTCTAGTCTCAAGGGTTGGGGAGGCAGTGTGTCTGGAGCGTGCTACCCAAGGACTATGGTCCACAGAGGAGAAATCCTGGTCCATCAATCGTTTGGAAACAAGGGCAGTCTGTCAGGCCCTGGAAGCCTTTCTTCCCTGAATCAGAGGCTGGATGGTTCATGTATTTTTGGACAATGCAACGACTGTGGCATACATCAATCGGCAAAGAGGGACAAAAAGTTGCGCGGTGGCTCTGGAAGCTCGACAGTTGTCTGGGCAGCATGCCATCACGAGGGAATAGCGGCTTCTCAGGTCACAGGTGTGGACAACGTGCAAGCAGATTTCCTCAGCAGGCAGCAGCTATATCCAGGGGAATGGGTGTTGTCCCTTGAAACTTGGGATCGCATCTCTAAGTAGAGTGTTCCCCAGTTGGATCTCATGGCGATGCGAGCCAACTCAAAAATGGCAAGGCTTTTCAGTTGCAGAAGAGAGGTTGGCGCACTGGGGCTAGATGCTCTGGTGTGCCCTTAGCTGTTGGGGATCCTATTGTACATGTTTTCTCCTTGGTCACTCGTCGGTCGAGTTCTGTGGCACAGAGTGCATCCGGGGTCGGTGGTGCTAGTGGCGCCAGAGTGGCTACAATAGCTGTGGTTTGCGGATCTGGTGCATCTCACGGGGGAGGGACCCCTCAAATTAGCCCAACTGCCAGGGTTGCTTCGGCAGGCAAGGTCTCATATTTTTGGATCTAGCGGATCACTTCTGTCTCACAGCTTGGCTTTTGAGAGGCGGCGATTGCGCCTGAAAGGCTATTCGGACTGTTATTTCCATGCTCCTCCAGGCTCAGAGGTCCTCTCTCTGGCATATGTCAGGGTCTGGAGGGTCTTTGAGTCGTGGTGTCTCCAACAGTGATTGGATTACCTGTCTGTAGACGTTCCTCAGATCTTAGCCTTTTTGCAACATGGATTGGCTAAGGGTCTGGCCTATAGCTCCCTCTGCGTTCAGGTGTCCGCCTTGAGTTCCCTTAGGGGCAAGTTGCGGGGTTGGTCTTTGGCCTCTCATCCTGATGTAGTTCGATTTTCTGAAGGGGGTCAAACATTTGTGTCCTCCAGTTCAGAAGTTGTGCCTGGATTGGAACCTCAATTTAGTTCTGTGAGTACTCTATGGTGCCTTTTGGGCCTTTGAGAAGAGTGACTTTGAAGACAGTGTTTTTGATGGCCATATCTGCCAGATGGATCTCGAAATTGCAGGCACTGTCGTGCAGAGACCCCTTTTTGCATATTTCTAATGACTGAGTCACATTGCGACAGGTCCCTTCTTTCTTACCGAAGGTGCTGTCCTCTCTTCATGTTAATCAGACAGTGGATCTTCCAGCCTTTATGGAGTGGTCTAAGGATTCCCCTCAGGAGAAAGAGCTGCATTTTTTGGATGTGCGACGGACTCTGTTGCTGTATCTGGAAGTCACTAATTTTTTTTGGCCGTCATGCCACCTTTTTGTGTTCGGTGGCGTGAAGAAAGGAGACAAGGCCTCAAAAGCCATGATTTCTCGTTGGCTGAAGGAGGCCATTTGCTCTGCTTATATTTGTAAAGGTCACAAGATTCCAGTGGGACTGAAAGCGCATTCTACAAGAGCGCAGGTGGTCTCTTTGGCAGAGTGTCAGTTGTCTTCTCAGGAGATTTGTAGAGCTGCGGTGTGGTCCTCACTTCATACTTTCACCAGCCATTACCATTTGGAAGTGTGGGCACATGAGAATTTGTCCTTTGGGTGAGAGTGTTCTTTGAGCAGGTCTTTCGGGTTCCTGCCCAGTTTAGGGGTGCTTGGATACATCCCATTTGTCTGGACTGATCTGGATATGAACAGGAAAGGAAAATTGGTTCTTACCTGCTAATTTTTGTTCCTGTAATAATACAGAACAGTCCAGAGACCCAACCCGTTGCTGCTGAAATGCTGAATTTCCTCATAGTCAATGTACTGTATTTCAAAGAGTTTTATTGCAGTTTGTACATATGTTGAGTTCAGACTGTTTTTGGTTTCTGGACGTATGAGAGACTCCAGTGCAGGGGGTTCCAGCCCTACTTTGCCTGTTCGCCCTGTACAGGGTTTTAGGGACTAATCTTTGGCTTGGGTACAGGTCAATACTGAGGGACTGCAGGTGGCACTCTTGGTTATGTAGCAGTGCCTCAAAGTTTTTGTCCTCTGCCTCCATCTGCTGGTAGGGATGCGTAAACCCACTGGTCTACACTGCTCCTGTGGTATTACAGGAACGAAAATTAGCTGGTAAGAACCAATTTTCCTATATCTCCCATATTCCACATGTGGTGAATCAGTGGATGAGGGAAAATGGACTGCTTTTACATTTCTTTAAGACCGAGGCCTTGTGGGTCACTTGACCTTTTTATTCCTGACCCCTCTCTATACTTAGTATTTGAAGGAGTTGCATGCAGTCCCTTTCTCAGGAGCTTGGGTATGCCACTGGATGCCTGACTGCCCTTGAAACCACAGGTAAGGGCTGTTCTTAAGGCAGGTCTTTTAAACAGAGAGAATGTTACAGCAACTAAAATGTAGCTTAGCCAAGGAAGATTTTTCAAGGGTTGTACAGGCTTTTGTTCCCACTGCAGTGGCTTATTGCAGTTGCTAACTGCCAGCTCAAGACTCTGCAGCTGCTGCTCAGTGTGGCTGCTCCCCTAGTCACCATCAGAGATCATATGTCACTAGTACTTTAAGAACAACTTCACCGACTACCTGTTGCTCACAGTAAAATTTAATCTATAAACTTAAGGTTATAGTGCCATGCGGTAGGGAGTGGGGTTTTTGTCCAGCTTACTTCCTAGTTGCACACCCTCCTGTACTCTTCCTTCTGTGGATTCTCGGTTGCTCTCTTTCCCAAATTTGAAGGACGCTTGCCTTCAAGGGATCCCTCGGAGAGCTTTGTCCATCTCAGGGCCAGTTCTCTGGATTAAACGTCCTGGCAGATCCATGATTTTATGTGTTGTCCAGGCCAAGGTTGAAGGTTTATTTCAGGAGGTTTAAGTGGTGCGCTTTGGCAGTAAGTTCTGTCAAGCTTTTTGTTGGTTTGTAAATGGTTGGATTTGTGTTATGTTATTTTAATGTATATGTTCATTGTCATCTGCGTAGCATGGTTATAAGCAGAATGCAATAAATATAGAGTCTAATGCTTAAAGAGCGCTCGCATTTAGGATGGATTGAATATGGGTGCCTAGCTTTAACTGAGGTCAGGTATAGGGATGATCTAACTCCAGGCTCCTAACTAGGCACCCAGTACTGGAAATCAGTGTTGAGCATCTACGTTGGCTCCAGTCTGCCCAGTTACAGATGCGTGCATCTGTCTGTCTTTTGGTCCCTTTCCATTGTGTGTTTCTCTCTCTTCCTCTCCCTCCCCCCTTTCAGTGTGAGGTTATGAGGGTATGTGTATCTCGCACTTCACACTGAAAGGGAAGAAAGAGAGTCACACACACTCTACCCTTTTAATGTGAGGTGTGTCTTTCTTTCCCCTTTCACTGTGGGAGAATGGGGTGTGTGTGTGTCTCTCCCCTTTCATTTTGGGGTGTGTGTGCGTGTGCAAGCCTTTCTTCCCTTTTGGCATGCCTGTCTTTCTTTCTCTGCCCTTTCAGTTAGGGATATTCGTGTGCCTCTCTTCCCTGTGAAGGGGCGGGGGAGGGTGCATTTCTCCCTTCCCCCCCCCCCCCCCCTTTCAGCATGGATGTGTTTGTGCGGCTTCCTCTTTGTCCCTTGTTAATGTCATGGTTACATTTTTGTCCTTGTGGGTGCTCAGAATAACTTGGAGAAGGAGGAGGCAATGATTCAGAGCCTCTTATTTGATTCATTGGCCTCTGCCCGCTCACCTTGGCCTCGTGCTGTTTGGTGTGCAGTGTCCCCCTCCGGCAGGTTTGTGCCAGACCCTCGAGAGGCAGGGTGTTGAAGGGAAGAGGACGATCCCCTCTCCCTTCCCCTGACTCCTGAGTGTGTTGCGTTGCTACTGTGCAAGCCACCTCACTGCCGTCTTAAGGTCCGACGTGGAACTGAAGGAGTCTGGGGAATCCAGGCTTGTTCCCCCACCCTGGACCCCCTCTGCAGGAAGCTGCTCGTTTGAGTATCGCTTGCTGCAGAGAGCCGGCTCTATTACTGGATCAGATCTGATCTGCGAGCTGGAAAATCTGCCATTTCGGAGCCAACCGTGCGTGAAATGGATTCTAAGTGTCTTGAAAAGCAGTTTGCAGTTCTCCAGTGCGCCTTATTCCTTCTTCCCTTTTTCAGCGGCGTTCCCTGTTTTAGTATGAAGTGGTAGTTTGTTTATAAAAATTAGTGTTTTCTAAATTAATTAAAAAAAAAAAAATGTTAAAGTGCACGGAAGTCTTGACACATGAAAAAATCCATGCGTAGAAGTCTAATGTCTTGGTATGTAAAATCTGGAGCCAAAGAAACAAGGTTCTCTTGTGATTTCTGTGCAGTGTTGTCTGTGCCTTTTGTGAGGCTCTTCCACATTTGTGTTATCCCCCAACCAGTGAGTGGTTGCACTTCGGGAGAAGTGCAACGTCTCTATTTACCTTTCTTGCTTTGGTGTTTTGCTCCCACCCCGACCAAAAGGCTCTCTGAGCAAGGAACAACAAAATCAAAATAGATTTACAGATCAACACAATACAAATTAAAAAAAATAAAATAAAATAAGCAAAGAACTTTGAAAAATGTGTTGCACAATTTAAATAAGTTATAGCCATAAAACAAAGTAAGTTGTAAAAATAAATCTGAGCAATCTGTTTTTGACCATGCTGACTGACAATGTAATTGCTGCTCTGCAACTTTTTTTTATTACTGAAGTGATTGTCTGGCGTAGCATGCCTAGCACCACACAGCAGTACTAATCGTAGGCAGAAGAGGAAATGGGGAGCGGTTTACACCTCCTGTGGTAAAACCGTACCGATACTGCCAAGGGTCCTTGGCAGAAGGAGAGTTGTGGGGTATTGAGAAACGCCTCAAAGTGAGAGGAAAAGCATGTCCATCGGGAGTTGCCACAGGGCGAGGGTAACGAGAGGTGAGACGTTGTAGGTATTGGAAATCACCTCGGGGTGAAAAGAGGCGTGTGCATCTTGGGGGGGTCGTCTCAGTGTGAGTGGAAAGGTGTAGGTAACGGGGGGCCACCTCAGAGTAAGAGGAGAAGCGAAGGTATTAGTCCCTTCAGGATGAGAAGGTAGATGATGGTAATGGTCTTACCGCCAGGGTGTAGGTAACGGGGGGTTACCTCAGAGTGAGAGGAGAAGCGAGGGTATTAATCCCTTCAGGATGAGAAGGTAGATGATGGTAATGGTCTTACCGCCAGGATGTAGGTGAAGGGAGGTCACCTCAGAGTGAGAGGAGAAGCGAGGGTATTAGTCCCTTCAGGATGAGAAGGTAGATGATGGTAATGGTCTTACCGCCAGGGTGTGGGGTAACGGGGGGGGTCACCTCAGCATGAGAGGCGAGTTGTGGGTATCGGGGTCTCTTCGATGAGATGGTAAATGTGGGTAACGAGGTCACTCAGGGTATGAGGAGAAGTGAGAGTAACAAGTCATCTCGGGGCTGTGTGCACCGTTTAGGGCTGGCACTGAGTTTTTACAAAAGGAGAAACGGGTGAAACAAGGCAGCAGGAAAGATCACCTGAGTGAGTTCCATCCTGCAGCCGTCTTGCTGCTGTTGATCAGTCTCTGCATCCATTGTAAGAAGCAGCCTGTCGACTCCGGCCTCTTCCAGGCACCATGTTGTACTAGTTTGGGCTGTGATGCTTCGCAGAGGATTCCTGGGAGTTCCAGCCAATATAAAGGCATTTTCTTTCCTTTTTTTTCATCAGGGATGCTCACGTACGATCCAGCAAAGAGGTTCTCAATCCAGCAGATCAGAGAGCACAAGTAAGTGATTCAGCCCCAGCTTGCCAGGCACATGGAAGGGACTCCTAGTAGTCACCAGGTGCCTAAGAGAGGCACAGACACACTCGAGGTTTGAGTCTTGTTGTAAAAGTGGATTGTCGTCTTACTATTTGTTTGAAACTTTCAACCTTAGGTCTTGTTTAGTTTGGATTTTTTTTCCTCCAAATCTAAAGTAGCAGCTGAGAACCTTAAACAGCCTCGGGGTCAGCACTGGAAGTTCTCCCTTTAAACCCACCTCAAGGTGTTTGGCACTCTTAGCACATCTGTAGACTGAATCAGAAAGTATCCCCCCCCCCCCAGCTTTCCCTAGGGGGGAGGGGGGGGGGCAGCAGTTGTACATCTTTCTCTCTTCCTTTTCTTTTTCCTTCTATGTTTCTCCCTTATCCACCCCACAGTGAGACCATAAAGGTTTTCTGTCTTGTTGCATGCTGGGATCTGTCTGTAAGACGGAGCCCGTGCGTCACTAGGACAGTTTGCTGCCCTGGGAAGTGAGATGCCGAGGAGACCTTAGTGAATGGGAATGCGGTGTACGCACAGGAGGGGGGGGGGTCATACCACTCAGATTTTGGAGAGTATGTTCTAGATGTGGCAGCTCTCACTTGATGAGCTGCCAGGTGTCTGTGCTACTTAAGCCACTCCTTCCGTCATATGATTTATATCTCGACTCCAGTTCCTTCTCGCTAGCAGGTTTTGCGTCAGCATTGTCTGGCTGGAGGGGAATAGACGATATGCTGTGCCCCTGGAGATGCTGTGTGTAGGCAGAGAGCAGGCATAGCCCTGGCTTTAAGGGTGACTGAAGCCACTTTGTGCTAGAAAATCCACAGCCCATCTCAGAAAGCACAAACTGATGACGGCTGGCAAATCTGGGTGGGTGAGGGATCCTTGTAGATCCTGAGTATGTCATCCTGGGGCTGCAGGGCAGGAGTGAGGGGGGGGGGGTGTGTGTGTGTGTGTGAAGGTCCCTGTTGCTGGAATAGCAGTGGATGCCGCAGAAGAAGAGTGCAGTAGGTTGGCAGATCTTTTTGGGGGTTTCTGTGCAGGAAAAGCCAGGGGTGTGCTACAGGGCAGGAGTGAGGTGTATTGGCAGAGCTGGGTGAAGGGGGGGGGGTGTGTATGTGTCTGTGCTTTTTTTCATGACACCTTCCCACATTATTCTTCTTAGGATTCTGTGGAGTTTTCATGCTCCCATAGAAGCATTAAAATGTGTAGACTTTTGAGATGACCCTTTGTATGCTCAAGTCTCCGAAGGCCCCGCAGTCTCATGCTTGTGCCTGGACACCTCATTACCGAAAGGCTTTAGTGCTTATAAACCGTGTTGGTGAAGTGGAATTCAGTGACTTGAAAAGAAAATAGAAAGTGATGAGGTGAAGACAGGATTCTGCCTGGGCTCCCAGTTTCCATGGAAACCCTCTTGCCTTTTCCCCCCTGAAGTCTCTCTGGTAATGTGCGCAGACAGATGAGACTGCAGCAGCTAATAACGAGACCACTAACACCACTCTATCTGCAGGATCCTGAGGTGTGGGGGGGGGGGTCCAACGTGAGGCTGGAGCCAATCTATTTCAGGCATATTCAATAGGGGTAGCACAGTTAGGTGTGCCTCCAGGACAGGGTTTGCTACTTCTGCCCCGGACCAAAGCGTGAAGCTAGCAATGTTGTGTCTGAAATCCAGGAGCCTCCTTGCATTGTGCTTCTGGGTAGCAGAAGGCCCAGCAATGCTAGCCAGAGGCTCGTGTTGTAGCTGACTGGTAGGTCTTGGTTTTAGATTGCCGCACTCCCCCCCCCCCTTTTTTTTTTTTTTTAAACTGGGATATTTTCCTTTGTTGTTTTTTACACAAGCAGAGAGTTGTGGTTGCCATATCTGTCCACTTGGATATGTGGAATCAAGAGTCGTCAAAAGAAGCTGAATGGGATACTTTTATGTTAGACATTAATACATCTTGTGACTAGCTTTTGAGAGTTATCCTCTCTTCATTTAAAATAAAAAAAAAAAACAAAACCCCAAAAGCTTTCCCTTTAAACCCTCTTTTCTGCTATCCACATTGTATTCATGCTTTCCATGTATCAATATGCCGCTTGCATGGGGTTCCCATGAGGATGCTTTATATGCTTCAGTGCGATGCCCACATGCAGCTTTGGTGGAGACCTGTTGTGCTATATTGGTGCTTTCCATGTAGCAATGTGGTGTCGGCAGAGGGCTTCTGATGACCGTCAGCACAACAGCATCTGATTTACTTAGATTTATAAAGGAGTAATTAAGTAGGATTTTCTTCAAGCAATTGAACAGGAATGGAATAAAAATCAGAACTCGTGTAGAGATTGTTCAGCAAATAGGGTAGCCAGTTGTAAATTGGGTAAGGAACTGGCTGAGCGGCAGAATGCGGAGAGTGGTGGTAAATAGAGTCCAGCCTGGAGAAGGGAAAGGAACCAGTGATGGGGCTCAATGCAACCTCCAGCTCCTTTTTTTTTTCTTTCTTTCTTAAATGCATACATGTGTTCCATGTTAAGCAACATAATTTCAAGAAGTACATACTTGAAATAAAGATGCAAAACTTGTTTATTACACACAAAATAGAAAGAGCTAACATCTTGTTAACCCAATTCCTCAAAATACAGGGGGGGGGGGATTTCTAAAACCAGATTCTACAGGTACACAAATAACCATACTAGAAGAAAACAGCCAAGAGAGAAACCTGTGGTCCTTGATCTGTTATAGTGCCAAATCTTAGGGAACCATCTATAATTAGTTAACTTCTTTGAAATGAAATTTCAGACCTATTAGTAAAAATTTGTAACCTATCATTAAAATCATCCATTGTACCTGAAGACTGGAGGGTGGCTAATGTAACCCCAGTATTTAAAAGGGGCTCCAGGGGAGATCCGGGAAACTACAGACCGGTTAGCCTGACTTCAGTGCCAGGAAAAATAGTGGAAAGTGTTCTAAAGATCAGAATCACAGAACATATAGAAAGACATGGTTTAATGGAACAAAGTCAGCATGGCTTTACCCAGGGCAAGTCTTGCCTCACAAATCTGCTTCATTTTTTTAAGGAGTTAATAAACATGTGGATAAAGGTGAACCGGTCGGCGTTTGACAAAGGTCCTCATGAGAAGCTTCTAGGAAAAGTAAAAAGTCATGGGATAGGTGGCGATGTCCTTTCGTGGATTGCAAACTGGCTAAAAGACAGGAAACAGAGTAGGATTAAATGGACAATTTTCTCAGTGGAAGGGAGTGGGCAGTGGAGTGCCTCAGGGATCTGTATTGGGACCCTTACTTTTCAATATATTTATAAATGATCTGGAAAGAAATACGACGAGTGAGGTAATCAAATTTGCAGATGATACAAAATTGTTCAGAGTAGTCAAATCACAAGCAGATTGAGATAAATTGCAGGAAGACCTGGTGAGACTGGAAAATTGGGCATCAAAATGGCAGATGAAATTTAATGTGGATAAGTGCAAGGTGATGCATATAGGGAAAAATAACCCATGTATAGTTACACAATGTTAGGTTCCATATTAGGTGCTACAACCCAAGAAAGAGATCTAGGTGTCATAGTGGATAACACATTGAAATCGTCGGCTCAGTGTGCTGCGGCAGTCAAAAAAGCAAACAGAATGTTGGGAATTATTAGAAATGGAATGGTGAATAAAACAGAAAATGTCATAATGCCTCTGTATTGCTCCATGGTGAGACCGCACCTTGAATGCTATGTACAATTCTGGTTGCCGCATCTCAAAAAAGATATAATTGCGAAAGAGAAGGTACAGAGAAGGGCGACCAAAATAAGGGGAATGGAACAGCTCCCCTATGAGGAAAGACTAAAGAGGTTAGGACTTTTCAGCTTGGAGAAGACTGCTGAGGGGGGATATGATTGAGGTGTTTAAAATCATGAGAGGTCTAGAACAGGTAGATGTGAATCGGTTATTTACTCTTTCAGATAATAGACTAGGGGGCACTCCATGAAGTTAGCATGTGGCACATTTAAAACTAATCGGAGAAAGTTCTTTTTCACACAACGCACAATTAAACTCTGGAATTTGATGCCAGAGGATGTGGTTAGTGCGGTTAGTTTAGCTGTGTTTAAAAAAGGATTGGATAAGTTCTTGGAGGAGAAGTCCATTACCTGCTATTAATTAAGTTGACTTAGAAAATAGCCACTGCTATTACTAGCAACAGTAACATGGGATAGACTTAGTTTTTGGGTACTTGCCAGGTTCTTTTGGCCTGGATTGGCCACTTTTGGAAACAGGATGCTGGGCTTGATGGACCCTTGGTCTGACCCAGTTTGGCATGTTCTTAAACAGATGACAAAAACACTAGCAGCTTTCCTGTTCCTACCTAGATCAGTCCAGCAAGTGGGTTTATACATCCCTACCAGCAGATGGGGTCAGAGAAGCAAAACTTTGAGGCACTGCTACCTAACAGAGTGCCACCTGCAGTCCCTCAGTATTTTTCGCTCTCCAGCAGATGGTAGAGGTGCAAACCCTGCAGGCTGACAAAAGTAAAAAAATAAAAATAAGAAAACAGATGAGAGATTTTGCAATTGGAGGCTCCCTGAGGTGTTCGGCTCCTTCGTGGACCATCCCTCAGGTGGAGCCGGGTGAACGGGGTTGGGAACTGTTTAGCCCGCTGCTGTCTGGAGGGGGTCCTGATAGCCAGGGGACTGGCTTCCTCAGGACCTTTGAATCTCCTCCTGTGAGCTGCCAGTTCCTGCAGGCAAGTACCCTTTATTGTTGTTCATTGTGCGATTAAGTTTTTGTTTAAAAAAAAACACCAAAAAGTTGAATCACTGTTAGCAGAAACTTCAGCAGGGGCTCGGCGGCGGAACGCGTTTGACTGTGGGAGTGGTTGGCATTGGCAGGAGTGTGTGAAGCGTGTGTGCCTGGTTGTAGTCCTTCACTCCGGTGGATCCAGGGCTGAAGGAATTTCCCGTGCGTTTTGGCCCACAACGCAGCATGGCTCGCGCAGGTGCGGCCTAATTTTTTTTCTTTCCCGTGCACCGTTTAGTCAGCTGCGGTGGTGCTCTGTGCAGGAGACAAACCACGTGTGGCCTTCTATTTGGCCATAAGTGGAGTCTGGCGAATCGACCTTAATGGCTACCTGCAGGGCATGCGGTTTGTGGTCTGCAAATCTGAATGCACGGTCACTGTGTCCAGGCTCTGCCTCTGGTGAAGAGGAAAATTTGGCTGGGACAGCTTTGGGGAAATGGGTGCTCTGGTCATCGGAGCCCACGGTGGTGGGCTCAGGAGCTTCTCAGCATGCGGCCGGACCTGTGAGGGTTCACGGACGAGTATCAGCAGACCTCCCCTTCTGTCACCAGTGGAACATAGTCCCACAGAGGTTCAGGAGGGGAATCGGATGACAATCTCTTGGGTTAGGGGACCAGAGGTCCAGAAGGTTTTTCCCTGGAGTTTATACTGCTCCTTCATGAGGCCTTCCTGGCGGGGGGGGGGGGGGGAGTGTCTCTGAACGGAGCAGCTGCGTTGCTCCCCAGAACAGCCTAAGCTGGGGCCTTCAGGTGGTTCCGGACATATTCTGTGGCGTCTCGGGTTGGGTCGTGCAGGTTCGGAGGCTGATTCAGAGGATTTCCAAGAGAATCCTCTGTGTCTGCAAGAAGCAGATTGGATGTGGATGTGAATACGGTCCCAAATACAGTTCTGGAGGCTCACAGGGATGATGTCGATCTGGATGCCCTCCAGGCTTCTGAGGGGGATGATCCTTGGGTAGTCCGGCTATTTAAAAAGTAGGAATTGCGTCCCCTTATTTCCTAGGTGCTGGAGGAACTCTGGGATAAGGTGGCTCAGGAAGAGTCCGATAACAAGGGTGTGAACCCAGTCCTGGAGGGGCTGCATAGTCCACCTAGTGCTTTTCCATTGCCTAAGAAAATTTGGAAGTTGGTGAACCAGGAATGGGCTTTTCCAGAGGCAGGCCTGAAAGTTGGCAGGGCGATGGCAATGCTTTACCCTCGGATGGAGGAGACTTTGGAACTCTTGAGGGGTGCCAGAGGTAGATGCTGTGATGTCGGCGGTTACCGAGGAGACTTCCATCCCAGTGGCAGGTGCTGCTGTGCTGAGGGATGCGCAGGACCTCAAGTTGGAGATTCAATTGAAGCGGATATTTGAGGTGTCCACATTGAGAATTGGGGCCACGATTTGTGGCAGTATGTTGCAGAAGACATGTTTTGTGCTGGGTTCAGAAAGCATGGACAGGCTTCTTCTGGGGAGGTTGGTAGTCTGCACTCTGCGTGCCTGGAGGCTGCTGTGGCCTATGTCGCTGATGCCTTGTTTGACTTGGTTCACACTTCGGCCAGGAGCATCATCTCGGTGGTGGCGGCCCGCAGGCTTCTGTGGTTATGAAATTGGTTGGCTGACATGAGGTCCAAGGCCCATTTATGTAATCTTCCTTTTAAAGGGAAGATCTGGATCAAGTGATGAAGACTTTGGGGGAGTCCAAAGGGAACAGGTTGCAGTAGTTCCGTAGGATTCAGTCAAGCAAGCCCTCTTCTAGGGTGGGAGCAAAGAAGGCAGTGGAATGACATCTACTTTCGAGGCCCCTGCAGATCTTCCAGAGATGGTGCCGGTCAAGGAGCAGATGGTGGAGAGTCTTCGCAATGAAGCCATCGCCCATTCCTCTGTAGAAGCAGTAGGGGGCAGATTGTCCAGCTTTTACGAGGAGTGGGCCAAGATTACCTCGGACCGCTGGGTTCTTGAGGTGGCAAGAGATGGCTATGCTCTAAAATTTTCACGCCCTGTCAGGGAGGCTTTTTTGGAGTCCCATGTGGTCTTTCGAAGCAAGCAAGAGGCGGTGTGGGGGACTTTGCAGAAACTATTAAGCTTAAATGCGATTAGTTCCTGTCCCGTGGGAGGAGCAGGGATAGGGAAGTTACTCCATTTATTTCATGGTTCCCAAGAAGGAAGGGACCTTTTGGTCCATTCTTGACTTGCAGAAGGTGAACAGGGCCCTGAAGGTACCACGTTTTCAAATGAAGACGTTACGAACAGTGATCGCAGCAGTCCACAAGAGAGAGTTTTTGGCGTCATTGGACTTGATAGAGGCGTACCTCCATATTCCCATTCGAAAGGAACATCAGAAGTTCCTTCGGTTCGTGGTGTTGGGACAGCACTTCCAATTCCGAGCCCTTCCCTTTGGCTTGGCCATGGCACTGCGAACCTTCACAAAGATGATGGTTGTAGTGGCAGCAGCCCTATTTCGAGAAGGGGTGTTAGTACATCCATACCTGGATGATTGGCTTATTTGTGCGGTCTCTCCAGCAAGTCATAGGTACCTTGTTGGGTAATAAATATGACGAAGAGTCACCTAATGCCTTCCCAGTCATTGGGGTACCTGGGGGTGTTTTTTTGATACCCAGAAGGGCAGGGTATTCTTGATTTTGGACAGGTTGGTGAAGTTGCAGGCTCAGGTGATGCATCTGCTTCAGCTGTTGATGCCAACAGCCTGGAATTATTATTTTCAGGTCCTGGGGTCCATGGCGTCCATGTTAGATTTGGTTCTGTGGGCCTTCTTGCACATGAGACCATCGCAGAAAGTGCTCTTGTCCAGGTGGAATCCCTTGTCAGAGGAGTATCATCTGCCTTTGCCTCTCCTATGAGAATCCAGGTCCAGTCTGTCGTGGTGGCTGTCACGTCACAACCTGGAAGAGGGAATAGATCTGGAAACCCCAGATTGGGTAGTGGTGACCATGGACGCAAGTCTCAAGGGTTGGAGAGCGGTGTTCATGGGGCGGATGGCCCAAGAGCTTTGGTAAGCGGAGGAAAAGTCCTGGTCCATCGATCACCTGGAAGCAAGGACGATTCATTGGGCATTGGAGGTATTCCTTCTCAGAATCAGAGGCAGGATGGTTCGATTTTCTCGGACAATGCAACAACAGAGGCATTCATCAACAGACAAGGAGGGACGAAGAATCAGGCGGTAGCTGTAGAAACCCGGCAGTTTGTTTGGGCAGAGCTTCATCTCGGGGGAATAGCGGTTTCTCGTGTTGTGGATGTGGACAATGTGCAGGCAAATTTTCTCAGCAGGCAGCAGTTGGATCTGGGGTAATGAAAGTTGTTCCTGGAAGCTTGGAATTGCATGTGCGCCAGGTGGGGCGTCCCACAGTTGGATCTGATAGTGACGTGGACCAAAGCAAAGATGGCAAGGTTTTTCAGTTTCAGAAGAGAGGTCTGCATGGTGGGGCTGGATGCTCTGGTGTGTCCTTGACCAACAGGAATTCTTCTGTATGTGTTTCCTCCATGGCCACTTGTTGGGCAGATTTTTCAGCTTATAGAGTCACATCCCGGGTTGGTGGTGCTAGTGGTGCCAGAGTGGCCATGATGTCAGTGGTTCACTGATCTTATGCATCTCACAGTAGAGGGTCCCCTCAGGCTGGCCAATCTGCCATGCTTGCTTCAGCAGGGCCCAATATTTTCATATCAGGAGGATCACTTTTGTTTTGTGGCTTGGCTTTTGAGAGGAGACGATTGTGGCTGAAAGCTATTCGGAGCTGGTTATTTCCATGCTCCTCTGGACTTGGAGACACTCTGTCTCTGGCTTATGTCAGGGTCTGGAGGGTCTTTGAGTTGTGGTGCCTAATTCGGAAATTGGATCCTCTTATCTGTGGACGCTCCTCAGATCTTAGCCTTTTTTGCAGGAGGGATTGTCTAAGGGTTTGGCCTGTAGCTCCCTCCGTGTTCACGTATCCGCTTTGGGTTCCCTTAGGGGCAAGTTGAATGGAGGTCTTTGGTCTCTCATCCTGATGTGGCTCATATTCTGAAGGGAGTAAGGCATTTGTGGCCTCCAGTTTGGAAGTTGTATCCGGATTGGAACTTTAATTTGGTTCTGCGAGTACTCTGTGGTGCACTTTTTGAGCCTTTGAAAAGGATGACGTTGAAGGACCTGACGTTGAAGGCAGTGTTTCTGATAGCCATTTGTTCTGCCAGGAGGATTTCAGAATTGCAAGCACTGTCATGCAGAGATCCTTTTCTGAGTATTTCTAATGTCGGGGTCATGTTGCGCATGGTCCTTACCTTCTTATCGAAGGTGGAGTCGTCTTTTCACTTGAATCAGATGGTGGAGCTGCCAGCCTTTCCAGAGTGGTCTAAGGATTTCCTGCAGGAGAGAGAGTTGCATCTTTTGGATGTGCGATGCACTCTGTTGCAGTATTTCAAGGTCACGAATTCCTTTCGGCGTTCAGATCACCTGTTTGTGGTGTTCGGGGGGGGGGGGGGGGGGTGTGAAGAAAGGTGATAAGGTCTCAAAAGCCACAATTTCTTGATGGCTAAAGGAGGCCATTTGCTCTGCCTTATGTTTGTAAGGGTCGTCAGGTTCTGATGTGTCTGAAAGCGCATTCTACTAGAGCGCAGGCTGCTTCTTGGGCTGAGTGTGAATTGCTATCACCTCAAGATGTTTGTAGAGTGGCGGTGTGGTCTTCTCTTCATACTTTCACCAGGCATTACCATTTGGATGTGCTGGCACAAGAAGTTGCGGCCTTTGGTGAGAGTGTTCTTCATGTGGGTCTTTCAGGCTCCTGCCCAGTTTAGGGGTGCTTGGGTACATCCCACTTGTCTGGACTGATGTGGGTATGAACAGGAAAGGAAAATTTGGTTCTTACCTGCTAATTTTTGTTCCTGTAATACCACAGTTCAGTCCAGAGACCCTCCCATCGCTGCCAAAAGACTGAAGTTCCTGAGAGAAAATTATTTTTCACTCAGCGGAATTCATTGCCAGGGGATGTGGTTTCAGCAGTTAGTGTTACTGGGTTTAAAAAAGGTTTGGAGAAAGTTCTTTTTTACTCAACGCACAATTAAACTCTGGAATTTGTTGCCAGAGAATGTGGTTCGTGCAGTTAGTATAGCTGTGTTTAAAAAAGGATTGGATAAGTTCTTGGAGGAGAAGTCCATTACCTGCTATTAAGTTCACTTAGAGAATAGCCACTGCCATTAGCAATGGTTACATGGAATAGACTTAGTTTTTGGGTACTTGCCAGGTTCTTATGCCCTGGTTTTGGCCTCTGTTGGAAACAGGATGCTGGGCTTGATGGACCCTTGGTCTGACCCAGTATGGCATTTTCTTATGTTCTTATGTTCTTAAATCCGTAAACTGCTATTACGGTAATTAATAAGCAATAGTAGCATGGGATCTTCTTAGTGTTTGGGTACTTGCCAGGTTCTTATGGCCTGGATTGGCCTCTGTTGGAAACAGGATGCTGGGCTTGATGGACCCTTGGTCTGACCCAGCATGGCAATTTCTTATGATCTGGAGGGCCCTATCTTGATAGGGACATTGAGATGATGGGTGCGATGCAGAGAAGGGCTACCAAAATAGTACTGTACTGAGCCTGCACCAGAGACCTTACAGTGAAAGGCTTAAGACATCCAAATTGTACTTGCTGGAGGAAAGGAGAAATATAATAGAGACATTTTAAATATTTGATAGGCTTCCATAAATTACAGAAAGGAATTTCAAGGATAAGGGGTCATGATTTTCTGTCGAGTCAAGCTAGATAACCCACCTGGAAGCTTTTTGAAATGCAGCAGATTCATTTTTCAAGAATGTTCTGCAGTTTAACATATTTGAGGCACCGCCAGTATTTTTACAACTCGGGGGGGGGTGCAGAACACTGACACTTCCTAGCTGCTGATCTCCTGAGAAAGATGCCAGTGACTGGCCCACAAGTTTCCAGAATAGCCTCCGTTCAGGGGTGGGTTGGCTGGACACTGCTCACTCATTCTGTGCTAGGGTGACCGGAGTTTACTCCACCTGCCGCCTGACTCTGTAAGAAGGTAGGAAGGGGAGGGAGGAGGAGGAGGGAAAAGGAGGTCTGGGCGGGGGGGATTGGCAGAGAGAAAGTAATCATCGCTCTTCCCCTCCCCTCCAGACTGGGTATCTTTTTTTTTTTTCTTAGAAAATCACCACTGAATGGAAAGTTGAATACCTCTGCGTACATCTGGTAATTCTCTAAAAGTAAGCAGTAGTACTTTACTGAGAAGGTGTAGATGCTTGGAAAACCTACCAGCTGGAGTTGGTGGAAGGCAGTGCTGTGGCAGTCCAAGCATGCTTGGGACAGATATAGAGAACAATGGTAGGAGCAGACTTGGGGAGGCTGCAGTATTGCAAACCTACTTTTTCCTAAATATAGTGTCATTTTTTTCCTCTCTAGTTTGTTCCTGCCCTGCAGTAGCCAGACCCCTTAATAGTGTGGTAAGGTCAGCCTAGGCACTTCCCTGTGTTTGGGTTCAGTTATTTGTTTTCTTAAGGATGCACCCTGTCCATTATTGTGGACTGGTTTTGCGACAAGATAGTTAATTGCTTTGGTCATATTGCCCTTTAATTTGTATTATTTCTTGTAACTGTTTTTTTCTTGGCAAAGCATGTTTTATTTTGTAATAATGGTAACTAATAAAGAGAATGAATAAACTGTGGAATTTGTTGCTGTAGGCATCGAGCATAGCTGGCTTTAAAGGGAGTTTGGACAAGTTTCTGGAGGAAAAGACCATAAACCATTATTAGCCAGGTGGACTCGGGGAAACCCACTACTTATCTATAGGAGTAAGCAACAAGAAATTGGATTTACTCTTTGGGATCTGTTGGGTACTTCCTAATGACTGTTGTAGACAGGATGCTGGTCTGAATTGGACCTTCGATCTGACCAAGACTGGCACATGTTCCCTAAGAGCATGCAGAGTCAGCCCGAAGGTCCATCGAGCCCAGCATTCTGTCTCTAGCAGTGACCTTGCCAGGTTGCCTGGACGTTATCCAGCAAATCCCAGTAAGAAAATCTTTCTTATTGCTGATTGCAAGAATTTAGCCCTGGAAAACCAAAAGTCCAGACGGCTAGTAATTATTTATGGACCTGTCCTCTAAAAACAGGGCTGGACAGGGTTGTTTCTGAACTCCTGTTATATTACTAACTTTAATCAACTTTTCTGGCCACAGGTTCAATAGCTTAATTATGTGCTGACTGAAAAATACTTTCTTACATTTGTTTTAAATCTACTACCTGTTAATACTAGGACTAGGGGATACTCCTGAAACTATTTAATAGTGTGTAAAAAAAACGGTTCCCTGTTAACCTGCTCCATACCACACCCAATTTTATATATCTCTATCATATCCCCTCTAAACCATCTCTTCTCCAAGCTGACGAGAACTGACCTGTTTAGCCTGTCTTTATAAAGGTGCTTATCCACCCCTGTTATCATTTTTTGTTGCCCTGTCCTGCACCTTTTCTAATTCCACTATCTTTCTTGAGGTGGGATGACCAGAACCGCGCACACACTACTGAAGGATCTGTCAGACCATGGATCTATTAGGCATAATGATATTCACAGTTTTGTTCTCCATTGCTTTCTGAATAATTCCTAACATTCTATTTTTTTTTTTTTTTTTATTTTGGCCGCCGCACACTGATCTGAGGATTTCAACATAATTGTTCACAATGACTCCAAGTTCCTTTTCCTACATGGTAACTCCTACCTAATATGGACCTGTAATTGGGATTATTTTTCTCTATGTGCATTGTTTTGCACTTGTTCACATTAAATTTCATCTGCCATTCAGATGTCCAGTTCCTTCCAGTATGCTTGTGTTTTAACTACTTTGAATAATTTTCTGTCCTCTGCAAATTTGATCACCTCGCTCACTGCTCCCTTTTCTAGATTGTTAATGAATTGAGTTAGACAACAGCGGTCTCAGTGCGGCTCCCTGGGGCACTCCACTATTTACATTTCTCCACTGGGGGACTGCCCATTTAGTTCTTACCTCTTCCGTTCTCTTAATCTTAATCTGTTACGAATCCACAGTAACATCACCTCCTGCCCCATGACTTTTTAATTTCCTGAGGAAACTTTATCAGACACCTTCTGCAAATCCAAATATATGGCTTGGCTCAACCTTTAATCTGTGTTTATTCACACCTGCAAAGAATTCTAATAGATGAGTAAGGCATGACCTCCCTTTGCTAAATCCATGCTGGCTCTTCCATTTCCATTTATTTGGCTTTAGAGCCTGCCTAACACAGAATGGCCTAGGTGGAGAACAAAAGATTTTACCATACATAAAGTGATAAGACAAACAAATGTAAACTAAATAGGAAAACCTGTCTTCCCTTTGAAGACATGGTTATCCATATGATCAGTAATGTTGTTCTTAACAGTAGTTTCCACCATTTTACCTGGCAGCAATGTCAGGCTCACCAGTCTATAGTTATTTGGGTCACCCCTGGAACCCTTTGTGAAAGTTGGTGTTAGATTTGCTGCCCTCCAGAATAGAGGCAGATTTGAATTATAAGCTACATAGTACCAGTAGCAGGTCTGAAATTTCAGATTTAAATTCCAGGTCCTGGTGATTTCCTAGTATTTAGTTTGTCAGTTTGCTCTAGTACCTCTTCCAGATTCAAAATTGATTTAGTTCCTCTGAAATATCACCTACAAAGAATGGTTCAGGCCATGGGTATCTCCCCAACATCCTTGTCAGTAAAGACTGAAGCAAAGAATTTAAATTTTCTGCTACCCAAGCACCCCTACTCCACTCTCACATCCCCCTCCCTCCCCCCCAAATCATCTATTAACCTAGTTGACTTCCTTGCAAGGTTCTTGCTCTTGCAAACATTTTTATTAGCTTTTCTCTCTTTGGCAAATCTCTCTTCAGATTCTCTCTAGACCTGCTTTATTAATGTTCTACATCTAATTTGGCAGTGCTTATCTGCCTTATTTTCCTCATTAGGTCCTGCGTTCCATTTTTTAAAAGATGCCTTTTGGCTTTAATGGCCTCCTTCACGGTATCATTTAGCTATGCTAGCAGACACTTGTTCTTCTTTTGACCTTTTTTTTTTAATTTGTGGAATATATTTTAACTGGGCTTCCAAGATTGTCTAAAAATGTCATCTCCATGCCCTGTGCAGCCTTTCAGCTCTTGTCACTGCTTCTTTCTAGTTTCCTTATCTTATCACAGGTTTCCTTTTTAAAATTATAGATTATTTCAGTAGTTTGTTTTATTTTCCCTCTAGTGATTATCTGAAACTTTGGTTACATTATGATCACTATTGCCAAGCAGCTTCACAACCGTTGCCCCGTGCACCAGATCCTGCATTCCAGTGAGAACTAGGTAAAAAGAAAATAGCCCCTCCCCCAGTCATAGATTCTAGGACCACTTGGTCTGAGAAGCAGTCATTTTTGGTGTCTAGAAACCTAATCTCCCTGGCATGTCCTGTTGAGACATTCACCCAGTCAATATTGGGGGTAATTGAAATCTCCCATTATTATTGTATTTTCATGCTTAGCAGCCTGTCTGATCTCGGTTGGCATTTTTACAATCTATAGTTTAACCATACTGGTCAGGTGGTCAGTAGTAAACCCTTCCCATCACACATGGGATTTCTATCAGAGAGATTCCAAAGTGCAGTTAGTTTCCTCCAGAATCTGCTTCCTACTTGACTTGTATGAAATCCCTAACATATAGCGCCATGGCGCCTCCATTTCTGCCTGCTCTGTCGTTTCCCTATATTTTGTACCCTGGAATCATTGGTGGTTCGTTCTTTTTCCACTAGGTCCTTGAGATGCTGGTTACGTCAACATTCTCATCTAGTGCCATACTCTCTCTCTCCCTCTCCCATCTTATTATTTTTATTAGCCAACTGGCATTTGCATATATACACCCAACTGTGTGTGTGTTATTTTTTTCCCACAGCCCACTTACTAGCAGTTGATTTAGGTAATTTGGAGTCAGCTTTTTTTTCCACATCCTTCCCTTTATTTGGAAAGGAGTGCTTTGTGGATACCCTGCTCTGAATCATGTGCGACTAAGTAACTGTCAGCTTTCCCCCATCATCTAGCTTAAAAGTTGCTTTGTCTGCTTTAAAATCGTTAGCCCCCAGCCATCGAGTTCCATTTTCGTTAAGGTGGAGCCCTTCTTGCTGGAATAGGCTCCCCTCCTTCCCAAAAACTGTTTGCTTCTTTGCCTCCCAAATGCTGAAATCAGCCTTGGCCTTCCTGCTAGTTCTGGCATGACTTTGACAAGAAGGGGAGGTCAGATGTCCCTGGAAAAGCTGGGGAGGGTTTGATGTTGTTCTGGATGGACGCGGCTACCTCGGCAGGTGGTGTCTCCAGCAGTACTAGTGCTGTTCTCCTCCTTTCTTTGCAGCTGGTTTCGTAAGAAGCACCCGCAGACTGAGCCATGGGTGCCCATCCCCCCCAGCCCAGATACAAAGGACAGGTGGCGCAGTATGACAGTGGTGCCTTACCTGGAGGATCTGCATGGCTACAGTGAGGATGATGAGGACCTGTATGACATAGAAGATGAGATCATCTACACCCAGAACTTCACCGTACCAGGTAAAGAGGATTCAGATCCACCGAGAAGTAGCTATGTTACCTAAAGCATGCAGGCCTGTCCCCAAGCCCCAGCTCTTATCCTTTACACACCACAGCGTCTTACAGGCACTTCAGTCTACCAGGTAAGCAGGGCTTGGATCTCGGAGAAGCAGAGAGCATGCAGGCCTGTCCCCAAGCCCCAGCTCTCATCCTCTGCACCGCACCATCTTGCAGGCACTGCCCCTTTCACCGCTCCTATCATGCTCAGCTCTTACAGATTTGAGGTCATTGTGTTGCAAAAGTGTGTGTGTTTCACCTTACCCTGGATTAGATTTGCCATCAGCTCTTCTGTTGCCTCCACAGACTGTTTAAATTATGTCTGTTTTATCTGTATGTCTCACCTAAGAAGGCTGGATATGCTTCTAACTGCTCTGCATTTACTTTTCTAATTTCCTTGACACCTTTTCAGGTGTTCTGCAGGATGAGACAGAGACAGGGCACAGAGAGAAGAGAGAGCCTGCAGTCTGCTGTAGCGAGAGAGAGAGCTCGTGGTCAGCTGTAGCAAGGGGAGAGATCCGGCAGGAAGACGAAGGGTGTTAAACTTGCTCTAACATATAAACTCTAGAGATGCTGTGCCTCAAGTGAGGCCTTCCTCTGCTGCTTCAGTAGTAGGGAGATGAAGGATTAAGACAGCACTGCACGCGAGCAGAGTAACCGCCCAGCATTCAGCTGCTATTAGCGGGAGCTGAGAGTTATCTGCTCTCTCATGGAAGAGCCTTCATTATGTACCACAGCGGGCTTGGTTCTGGGGATGTTATGAAATGAAGCCATTTATCTGCACACTCGGTATCTCTCCTCATTATCACATGCTAGCATAGCCCCCCTTCTCCCCCCTTAAAAGGGTTTCTCTCTGCCAGTGAGACACCAGACCAGTATCCTGGAATAGAGAGAATGATCAGAGACTGCAGGGATAGGAATTTATCCTACAGATCTGATGAGGAAAAAAAAGTGACTTTCCTGCTGAAGGTCACAGCTTTCATCCCCAACAGAGGAGTCTTGTGTAGCTGGGCTGGGGGATCTGACTCCTGAGGCCCTGTACCTGACCCTGAGAGCTGAGCCGTTGCCTGCTCTTTGGTTTGCTCACTTTATTCTTGCGTTTGGGCTGTTTCTGGGATGTTCTGAGCATTTGTTTCCATTAAAGAGGTCTCTTTTAGTCCTAAGCAGCCCCCATGCTTTTATTTACCTCTGCCAGTACTGCAAAGGGGACTCCTCTGCTCCCCCACCCCTAACCAAAACTTTCTGATTCAAGAAAATGAGAGTTCAGAAGAGAAACGAAAAGGTAAAAACAGTGAAGAGTTGTCCTCATGAATCCAGTTGCATTAAGGAAAACTTGCCCGCGCCCTGGTGGTGTGGCAGTGAATCTGGCAGGAGTAGGTGCTCTAGTCAAGGTGAACGCTTTACAGCAAGTGGGAAAAGTGATTACACACTTTCATTTCTTGAGCTAAAGATGTTTAGTTTTCCCAAAAAAAAAAAAAAAAAAAGTTTTAAAGAAACAGTGTGTTCTCTCCAGCAGGGGGGAGGTGGGAAGAGCATTGCACAAAATTGCAGAGTGTGGAGAGGGGAAGGGCTGCCTGCAGGAGCGAGAAACACAGAGCAGAGGCTGAAGCCCTGCTGAGGGCCAGATGGCCAGGAATAAGGCGAGAGGCTGTGAAAATATCCTGTTGAGAGCCTTTTGTCTCTGCACATGTATGCGACTTTGTACACGTGCCTGCATGTGTGTACATACATAGCTGCACAGTAACTGACTAAATTGGGCTGTCTCCCACCAACCAACAAACTTGGCGGTGAAAAGCACAAATGATGTCTCACAAGGCTACCTGAAAAGAACAGGCTGAAAGGTGGGTGGGTGTGAGGCTATGCAGATGGATGACAAAGGAAGCAAACACATCTGGGAGGCTTTGACCACAAATATTCGTAGTCTGGGTAATAAAATTCCAGACTTGCAAGCCTTTAATGTCTGAGGCAAACTTGGTTTCCTAGCGTGTAGCAGATGGACTCAGAACCAATGGGTATAGTGTACTCCTGATAGCAGTTGGAGACAGATCAGATTTCAATCTGACGTCAGCCCCTAGTACATATACCCCTGCAGGAAGTGCAGCTCTTCAGTATTTTCCGTCTCCATAGCAGTTAGGGACTATCTGCACGCTCTCACAGCGTTAGAGCAAAATTTAATGGAGAAAACCCAAATTAAGAAGAGAACTTATTTCAACGATGAGCCCCGCTCTCCTGCGGTGACACCCTCGGGTCCCTCCCCCACTTGAGAATTCCCGAGGTGATTTCCGTGGTCCCTCGGAAGTGAGCCTCAGTCCGGCGGCTATCCGGCGGGGACCTTGCCCCCGATCTCTGGCGTGGCTAGGAGGCAGCGGGTGCATCCACGAGCGTGGCAGTGAAGGTATTTGCCCTCTTCCCCCCTGCAGCCGGAGACCGCCCGGAACAAAACCTGGAAGTGCCGAAGACAAGGTAAGGTAGAAATCTTGTTTAAAGACTCCGGTCTCCGAAGCTCGAGTAGGCGCACAGGTCACCGGCCAGGACCAGTGCCATCGGGTTGATCCGCCCTAGCAGGGCTCGACCCCGGTTAGAGCCAAGGGCTCTCCCACATGGAGACCCTCCGAGGTGGTCGTCATATTGCCCGCATGGTCACGTCGCCATTTTGGCCCTGTTCGCCATCCTGACTGCCGTCTTGATCCGTGCGCGGAGGGCGAGTCGTGCGCACAACTTTACTTGTCCGCACAACGTATATGCTCAAGTGCTGCACGCACAAGTACGTGCGCAACTTGCGTTTACTAGGCCAGGCGCATAACTGCGATTTGCGCGCACATCCTCCACATGCGCATATCCGACGCACAAGAGATTTTACATGTCTATATTGATGGCACCACCAGAAAAAGAGCTCAAGGTTCAGGGCCTCTGCCCAGCATGCCACATCAGAGCCGCACAACACGAAGAGGCCGACACCCTGTGTATCCAGTGCGAGGAGGCCCTGGGGGATCAAGCCCAGGGCCAGCCCCATCCGGGCCTGAGTGCTAGTTCCTCAATAAGTACCCCGGACCTAGCAAATCCCAGCAGGACCCCCCCCTCAAACGGGGCCCCCCAGGGACACAGCGCCTCTTAGCTTGGACCCAGCGTCTATCTCCTGGTTGAAATTTTTCAAAGGCCTACACACCTTCGTTCACATGCAAACGGAGCCTTCGGTAGTACAGCCACAGCCCTTACCAGAGGACCGCTACGCTCTGGGCCCTGCTAGGCCCAGGGTAGTGAATCCACCATCTGGAAGCCCCACTTATGGGGGCACGGACATCTTGGATGAGGAATCAGAGTCCCTGGAAGAAGGGGAACTCCCTCCAGGGACAGAGCCTCACTGGACCATGAGATGCTTCTTCACCAAGGATGAGCTTCCAGACCTGGTCACCAGCAGCCTGAAGGAACTTGCTATCCCGGGCCCAAGTGCAGCACTCAAAGATGCGCAAGACAGACATCTGGAATCCATCCTTAAACAGTCCTTTGAAGTCGCCGCTATGTCCCTACAAATAGCGGCCCGCTGCACTGTTGTGACATGTGCCTGCCTATCGCAGACTAGGAGCCAACACCCCTGGGGAAGCCATGGAACCAGCAGTATCATTCCTCGCAGACGCTTCCGACCTGGTACGCACCGCGGCTAGTGTCATCAGCTGTGGCAGCCAGGAGACAACTCTGGCTCCGAAGCTGTTCGGCGAACGCATCTTCCAAATCAAGACTCACAAAGATGCCCTTCAAGGGATCCCTCCTGTTCGGCAGTGAACTAGAGAAACTGGCTGACAAGTGGGGCGAGTCCCCACTACTGCGGCTACCGGAGGACAAAAGCAAGAGAAACCAGCGACCCTTCCCCCAATCCTCCAGGGGCAGAGGTTCACAGTGCTTCAATCCATACAGAAATAATTATCAAGTGCCCTGCCCTTCAGGCAGGAACCAGTCCTTTCGGAACAAGCACAACAAAAAGGGAACCAGCTTGGGGCCAAGCCCCAGCCGCACCCCACAATGAGATTCAGCCGACCCGTCCAAGGGAAGAAACCATAGGGGGCAGACTAGCCTATTTTACCACAGATGGGTCGAGAACTTCGGACAAGTGGGTCCTAACCATCATTCAAGAGGGGTACTACCTGGATTTCTTATGAACCCCTCCAGACAAGTTCATGGAATCCCCCTGCTACGACCCTTCCAAGAGGGTGGCAGCGGAAGCTATACTGACCAGGCTACTGGCCTTCGAAGCGATAATTCCAATACCTACACAAGAAATAAATACTGGGAATTATTCCATTTATTTTATCGTCCCCAAGAAAGAGGGGACATTCAGGCCCATTCTGGACCTCAAGTCGGTCAACCACCACCTGAGGATTCCCCGCTTCTGCATGGAAACCCTACGTTTTGTAATAAGAGCGATACAACCGGGAGAGTTCCTCACATCCCTGGATCTTTCAGAAGCCTACCTACACATCCCGATCCATCAGGAACATCAACGCTTCCTACGCTTCAAAATCATGGGCCGTCACTACCAGTTCCGGGCACTACCTTTTGGGTTAGCCACAGCATCCCGGACGTTCATCAAGATCATAGTGGTGGTGGCAGCAACACTGAGGAAGGAAGGAATTCTCATACACCCTTACCTAGACGATTGGCTGATCAGGGCGAAATCCCCAGAGGAAAGTCACCAGGCAACCAACAGAGTCAAAACTCTACTGGAAAGCCTTGGATGGGTGGTCAACACAAACAAGAGTTGCCTGCAGCCCTCGGCCTCTGGAATACCTAGGAGTCCGATTTGACACCAAGGAAGACAGGGTCAGCCTGACTCCCACAAGGAGACCAAAACTGAGGAACCTGTTACAAATCCTGCTGAGCGAACCTTGCCCCACACCATGGGATTACCTGCAAGTCCTAGGTCTGATGGCATCCACACTGGAAGTAGTGCCATGGGCACGAGCTCACATGAGACTTCTACAGCGCTCACTTCTATCATGCTGGAATCCACTGTCCCAGAACTACACCGTACGTCTCCAGCTCCCGGGCAGAATTCAGACCCAACTACGCTGGTGGCTACAAGACGGCCACTTAAGCCAGGGAACAAGGCTATCCTCACCAACCTGGATCCTGCTCACCACGGATGCCAGCCTACGAGGATGGGGAGCACACTGCGAGGAACTAACCGTCCAAAGACAGTGGAACGCAGAAGAGTCAGGATGGAACATCAACCACCCAGAAGCACGGGCAGTCAGACTAGCCTGCCTACGGGTTCGGTCACAGACGCAGAGACAAAGTGGTCAGAGTAATATCGGATAACGCCACAACAGTGGCCTACATCAACTGTCAGGTGGGAACCAGAAGCCAACAGGTGTCTCTGGAAATAGACACCCTAATGGCATGGGCGGAAGTAAATCTCCAGGAGATCTCGGCCGTCCACATCACCGGGAAAGACAACGTCACAACGGACTACCTCAGCAGAGAAAGGCTAGACCCAGGAGAATGGAAGCTGTCGACCGTAGCGTTCCAAATGATGATGAGCCGGTGGGGAACACCAGACATGGACCTCCTGGCAAACCGGTCCAACACCCAAGTACTCAGGTACACAGCCGCAGGCGGGAACCTCAGTCTCAAGGGATCAATGCCCTGGTACAGACCTGGCCACAGGGGACTCTATTATATGCCTTCCCGCCGTGGCCCCTATTGGGCGCGATCATTCACAAAATACAGCTACACAGGGGACAACTACTTCTGGTGGCCCCGGACTGGCCAAGAAGACCGTGGTACGCAGACATGAGGAGACTACTGACAGGGACCCCCCTGCTGCTGCCTCGACCCAGACCTGCTCCAACAAGGGCCGATCCTCCACGAGAACCCAGCTCGATTCTCTCTTACGGCCTGGCCCTTGAGATGGCTCACCTGAGAGAGCGGATACTTGGGGGCTGTAATCAACACCCTGCTCCGAGCACGCAAGTTCTCCACATCTTTAACGTACATTAGGATTTGGAGAGTATTTGAAGCCTGGTGTGAAGACCACGACATCATACCACGCTCAGTCAGAATTTCCACGATATTGGAATTTCTACAGAACGGACTACAGAAGGGATTGTCCCTCAACTCCAAGGTACAGGTGGCTGCATTGTCATGCTATGGCACCAAGAGTGAGAGCGACAGCATAGCCTCTTTCCCGGAAGTTTCACGCTTCCTGAGGGGAGTCAAACACATCCGCCCACCCCTAAAGTGGCCGGTACCTCTTGGAACCTCAACCTGGTCCTGGATTTTCTAGCAGGAGCCTCCTTCAGGCCCCTCCGCGGACTTTCTCTCCGTCTATTGGTTTTGAAGAAGGTATTCATGCTGGCAGTTTGTTCAGCCAGCTGCATTTCGGAACTAAAGGCACTGTTCTGCCGTGAGCCATTCCTCAGACTCCCCCCCCCCCCCCCCCCCCCCCCCGGTAACCATCCAGCTACGCACGGTTCCTTCGTTCCTTCCCAAAGTGGTGTCACGCTTCCATCTCAACCAAACCATCTCGCTACCATCGCCGGACGAGTTTAAGAATTCGGAAGGAGCTCGAAGTCTACGTCACCTCAACATCGGCAGACATTTATCCAGATATCTGGAAGTGTCTGAACCCGTACGAAAAATGGACTACCTATTCGTTCTTCACACCGGGAAGAAACAAGGGGAAGCGGCCTCACGGGTAACCATAGCCCGCTGGATCAAAGAAGTCATCAAGGTGGCCTACGTAGAAGTAGGCAAACCGCCGCCTTTACAAGTCAAGGCCCATTCTACTAGAGCCCAGGCAGCGTCATGGGCAGAAACCAGAATGTTGTCACCCGCCGAGATCTGCAGGGTGGCGACATGGTCCTCCATCCACGCCTTCTCCGGGTTCTACCGCCCGGATGTTCAGGCTCGGGAGGACCCGGCATTTGCAAGGATTATTCTAAGTGGGTCACGGGCAGCCTCCCACCCGGTTCGGGAGTAGCTTTTATACATCCCATTGGTTCTGAGTCCATCTGCTACACGCTAGGAAATGGAGAAATTACTTACCTGATAATTTCGTTTTTCCTTAGTGTAGACAGACTCAGCATCCCACCTTTGGCTGCTGTTACTCATGGAATTTTCGAATGATTCAAGGGTAAGCCCTGCTTCCTTCACTTAGGACACCCACCCTGCCGGGTGTCGACGCTTTCCAGTTGAAGGCACTGGCAGTCTCTAGCTATAGCCAATTCGACCAGATCAAGTTAATCAAGTTATAAAGTTTAACCCAGTTATGAAGTTATTCAAGTTAATCAATCAGTCAGTCACACATATATCCACAATGCTTTTCGAGGAGAATACTGAGGAGCTGCACTTCCTGCAGGGGTATATGTACTAGGGGCTGACGTCAGATTGAAATCTGATCTGTCTCCAACTGCTATCAGGACTACACTATACCCATTGGTGCTGAGTCCATCTGTCTACACTAAGGAAAACGAAATTATCAGGTAAGTAATTTCTCCATTATTATGGCTGTTGAAGACACCTGTTCAGTGAGTTGCCATGACTACCCAGCTATAATCCTTTCAGGGTGGGCAGAGAAGAGGATAAAGCAGCACTTTGCATACATTGTAACTTTAAAGCCACAGAAGTTCTGGGGTTTGGGAAATGGAGAAGGCATCTTGGAAAGGGGAGATGGTACTGCCATCTACACTCGAGTGACCTACCAACCTCCAGCACAGACAGAAGAGTTGAACCAGAGGCATAGCGAGGGTCTCCAGGGGCCAATGCAATTGTGTTGTCTCCCATGCGTCCCCCACCATTTCATCACCACATGGGCACAACTGTATGGGATCTCTCTTTGGGGAAGGGTGGGAGCCCAACCAGCACATCATCACATGGTGCCTCTGGGCAGGGGCAGTGCTAAGGTTTTTGCAGTCCTCGTGCTGGCCCTTCCTCATTCTGTTTTTTCTTTTTCTTTTTTTTTTTTTTCTTTTTTTACATTTTATTTGTATTTTCTAATCAGGATCAGTACAAGGGTATTAGGCACCCTAAGTGAATCTTATAGCTTTATGCTCAGCCTTCCCCTCACCATGGCCCTCTCCAGACAATCTCAAATTATGCATTTATAATAAAAGATTTTACATGACAAAGGGCACTCAAAAGTACTGTCTTGAGATAAAAAAATATCTCAGAAGCATGTATATTATATTTACATGCACTGCTGTGGTGTCAACCAGAAAACCCTGTATAAAAGCCAAAAAGACCCTTGGAACACACATGATATTAGGGCTATTGTAATGTATGTTGGGCTTGGTGCTCAGAAAGCCATGAGCAAGCTAAATTACAATTACAATATAATAAACCTCCCATTCCAAAACAGCACTAACTGCCAGCACTCAAACAGTTACCACCCTATGAAAAGGTGACCCTGCAAACATTACACCGGGCCCTAAAACACCAATATACCTCCTATTAGGTAAACAGAACAACCAAGCTTCTAATAGATCCCTACATAGAAATGACACATTAGCAGAATACTTAACCTCAATCACAAATGCAGAACACAGACTAACCCTTGCCAAATATAGAATAAAGTGACCATAAAGTATAATTGGAAAAGTACAGATATAAACTAAACTGGAAACCGCAACAAATCAGATTTAGTATGTAGTGCATCTATGGAAAAAGTTAAAGCATCATCCTTCCTCAGAAAACATCAAACAATAAAATCAAGAAATATAAAGCATTAATCATAACAGTGAAACCAAACTAATAAAAAAAAAATATTTTAAAACACCAGATGAACTGAATGACATCCAATTAAAACTCATATTTTTTCTCAAACACCAATACAATATTTCAAAATTGCACACACATCAAATAACACCCAATTAATTAAAATAAATAAGGATTAAAAAAAAACAAAACAAAAATCCTCACTCTTCATACCTGGGAACTTTTGACTTCCAGTCAACCTGAGATTGTCGTGGCATAGTGGGAGGGAAAGGGAGGTGCACAAACTTTCTCCTTCCTCATATATACACACATTCATCCTCATGCTCACACTGTCACAAACACTTTCAAAACACCCACACGCTCACAGACACAAAAAAACTGGCAGACTTCCTCTTTCTGAGGCTCACACACTCTTGGGCACACGCACGCTGCCTCCATTTCTGCTCCCTCATATACACACACACACACTGGTTCCACTCCCTCTCCTACACACGCGCACGCACACGATTCCTCCATACACACACACACACATTGGTTCTACTCCCTCTCCTGCGCATGCGCACGCACACAATCCACTCCCTCTCCTACACAGACATACGTGAGAAGGCTCTGGCTAGATCTCAGTCCCTTTTCTTCAGTTAGCGGGCCTCCACCTCTGCTGCTGGGCGGGATGGTCTTGCCCGGCAGCTGCAGGCCGCCGCCTCCTGCCATCGGGCAGCCGTAGAGACTCTTCTTTGGGCGGCATGTGATCCCCTGTTTCCTTTGTGCCCCCCCCCCCCACAATGGCTGGGGGCCTGCCCCACCCCCCCTCACTGTGCCACGGAGTTGAACACAAATCTAGTCAGAGACATACATAAGACTCCAGTGCAAGGGACATTTCTGCTGGTGGAAGATTCTAGCCTGCTGGATGTGGATTGTATCATCCCATCTGCAGAATCAGAAATAGATCTTGGACTCTCTTCAAAAGGTCCTCCTCAGGCAAATGGTAACAGAACCCACAAGATAAGTGGCAATACTGGACCTGTGCTTGCAAACGGAGAAAATATTTCTAATGTCCAGGTAGGTGGTCACCTGAACACCAGTGAACATAAGATGGTTTAATTTGAGTCCAAGCAGAGAGGGAATCATACAGGAGATTAAACTTTGTTAAAATAGGGGACATACCATAAGCAGGGGCTGGCAGGGTGGGACATTCTTTGTGAAGTAAAACAATAGTGGGCTTTTAAACTAAAAAGGGGATATAGTGAGCACAATAAACCTGCTTGTTAGGGAAGAGAGACCAGTCTGTTTTTCCAAATTGGTGGCTGAGAAAATACGAGCAAAAAGATAATCATTCAGAAAGCATAAAGGATATGAGAAAAAGGAGCACCAGGAAGAATATCTGGGAAAGCTGAAAGAAGCAGGAAAGGATTCAGGACAGTGAAGGGAGCAGAAGAAAAGATAGGAAAGTGAGATCTCGAGATCACAAGATCTCACTTTCAGGAGAACAGGTGTAGCTGGGATTGTAAGAGGGGGAAGAAAAGTAGGAGTATGGAGCATGATGAATATGCAGAAACACTAAAACATTTTCCTTCTGCATTCCTTGACCACAGTTTGTTGGCTGGGGTATGTATAGTAGCTGGGTAAATGCCACACCATTTACGGAAAAAAAGGTTTGTGCAAAATTCAAATCAAAGCTGTGGGGCCAGATAGGATGCATCCCTGAGGGAATAGACAGAATGAAACATGATCAAAGAAAGCTTGAGTGGTCAAGTGCTTGTCAGCTAAGAGTTAATGCAAAAAAAAAAAAATGCAGTCGTGCCTTTGGGGTACAGAAATCCAAGGGATTAGGGGTGAGAAACTGATGAACACCGAAGAGGTAGTGAAATAGTGCTAGGGTGAGGCATGACCAGCAGAACAAATTAGGGGTAATGCCTCTGTGTAGGTCATTGGTGAGACCTCACCTAGGACATTGTGTACAATACTGGGAAGCCATATCTCCAAAAAGGAGACAAGCTTGAGGTGATCCAGAGAGAGGCTACCGAAATAGTGTGGAGATGGCACAAAAAGCCATATGAAATAAGACTTCGGGACCTAAATATGCAATCTCTTAGGACAAGCAGAATGGTAGTTCTCACATGTGGGGTGACATCATCAGATAGAGCCTGCTGCTATCAGCATGTCCACGCAAGGTCCCCGTTCAGTCTCTTCTTTTCCGCGGTTGTTGAGCTCCAAACCATTGCAAGTGTTTTTGCTGTGTTTTTTGAGGTTCTGCATCAGGACCCCCTTCGCATTCAGTTCCTCCGGTAGGAACCCTTGGCTTTTGCCGTTGTTGTTCACAGTCTATTCCCAACTCCCGTTTTGGGTCTCCATTGGTCATCGAACGCGCACCGGCCTCTCTTTCGATGGTGTCAGGTTTTCGACGGTGCCCACGGACCATGTCCATCATGGATCCGCATGAGGTGTATATCCTCTGCCTGGGGGCCTAGTAAATGACCCCCCCAAAAGGCATCATGTTCGCCTGGATAAAATGGAGAAGCTTTTTAGCTCTCCACTTCGGCATCGGTATCCTCCACGCCTAAGGACCGTGGGGAACTGTCCCCGTCTCTTCCCTTGGCGGTCCAGCTCTCCAGTACCCCTAAGGATCGAGGAGACTGAGATCGATCCTCTATGGTCTTTCCCCTCCTCCTAACCTCGGGGTCATCATCGTCCTTGGCACCGGGAAACGTCCGGGCTGAGCACCAGAAACCCGGAAGTATCTACACTGGTCACCGTCCCAACACGGTTCCAGAGCGGCAGCCAGGGCCGCCATTGAAGCGGCACCGGCCACTGGAGGCTCCATCCTCTAGTGTCCCCGGTAGCCCGAGGCGTTCCCCACTGGCAACGGTGTTGGGCGCCGTGCCCCCTCGTGATCCCTCCGAGGGTGTGCCAGCAATGCCTCGTCCCCCTCCATCAGTCCTTACTACACAGGACTTTCAGGAGGAGTTGGACCACAGGGTGCAATCTGTGCTCAAAGCGCTTCAGAGCATCAAGGTGTCGGCGCCACCGGCCCCCATACCGGTACCCGAGCCTCCACCTTCGATGTTCGTACCCCTGCTGGAGCGTCTGGACATCCTTGTCGCCCTACTGACACAACTAGTGTCCAAGAGGCCTACAATACCTCCTCAGCCACCAACTCCCTCCACCAGAGCGATCCCGAGTCCGAGGAGCAGGATGAGGCCTCGGGGACCGGTTGGCCAATGCCCCCCTTGATGCCCGAGGGTCTATCTGCCGTCAGTGCCCCCACGACCCTCGGTGCCTTTGGGACCCAGGCCTACCACCCCTCTCTATCCCCATCCTTAGCATCCAAACCCTAGTGAAGAGGAGGGCCCCTATGACCCATGGGGCGATGACTCCTCGGACGCATCTTCCGAGTTCTCAGACAACCCCCTCTTGGAGCCTTCCCCTCTGGAGGAGCGGTGTCGCTGTCCGCCTGAAGACCTGTCATTCGCCAGCTTTGTAAGGGCCATGGCTGAGGCCATCTCCTTCCAGCTCCTGTCGGAGGAGGATACCCACTATAAGATGCTGGAAGTCCTCCAGTTCATTGAAGCCCCAAAAGAGATTGTGGCAGGGCTGGTCCACGACATCTTTAAGGAGTTCCTCTTCCATATGTGGGAATACCCGGTGTCGATTGCCCCGGTGAACAGGAAAGCTCATGCAACTTATCTGGTTCAACAAGCCACTGGCATTGAACGGCGGCACTTACCCCACCAGTCTGCTCAAAAAGGCCAGACGCTCCCGGACACACACTTCTGCCCCTCCTGGCTGCGAACACGGAGCTCAGTGGCATAGGGAGGAAAATGTTCCAGGAGGCTATGCTGGTGGCCCCGTATTGCAGCCTACCAGTTGTACATGACCCAATACGACCACAACTTATGGAAACAGGTCCAAGAGTTTGCGTAGGGCCTTCCCCAGCAACAGCAGGAGTTCCTTGCCTCAAGGCATTAAACCGATTTCTCGTAAGAGAAAAATTCAAGCTGGTCTCTCCAAGGCACGTTAATCCCACTCCTCCAAAGAGGAGACTGGCTCTGCTCCCTCGGCTTAAAGGAGGCTTATGCCCATATTGCAATTGTCCCAAACTAAAGGATGTACCTCTGCTTCCTGGTGGGGATGGCACATTTTCAGTACAAAGTGCTGCCCTTTGGTTTGGTTTCAGTCTCATGTGTCTTCACGAAATGCTTGGCGATGGTGGCTACCTACTACAGGTGTTGCTCGATCCATGTCTTTCTGTACCTGGACGACTGGCTGATCCGGAGTGATTCACACTCCAGGGCTCTGAATGCTCTGGCCCTGACGGTTCAGACTTTACAGCTGAACTTCCCCAAGTCACATCTCAGTCCGTCTCCTCGTCTGGACTTTATTGGTGCCAGGTTGGATATGGCACAAGCAAAAGCTTTTCTGCCCAGGGATCGAGCGGTTGCCCTCTCCTCACTGGCTACCCTCGTTTGCAATAGAAAAAGAGTGCCGGCCCGTCTGTTGCTCTGCCTACAGGGCCACATGGCGGCCTCAGTCCATGTGACCCCCTTGGCCCGCCTCTGCATGAGGGATGGGTGACCCGCAGTGGGCCTTGCATCCCAGAACCTGGAGGCGCCAGTGACTGTCATGGACCCTCTTCATTTCTCCCTGGCCTGGTGGGAGGCCCTGTCCAATCTGGAATTCTGACTCCCATTCCAGTCCACACCGCCCCAGATAACCCTCACCACTGATGCCTCACCTCAGGGATAGGGGGCCCACACGAACGGCCTGCATACCCAGGGCCTTTGGACTGCGGCAGAGTCCATCTGCCAGATAAACGTCCTGGAGCTGCGGGCGATTGTGTACGCCTTATGGGCCTTCCAGGACAAACTGTCCTCCAAGGTCATCCTCATCCGAATGGACGACCAGGTAGCGATGTGGTACATCAACAAGCAGGGCGGCATGGGCTCCTTCCTCCTCTGCCAGGAAGCGAGACAGGTCTGGGATTGGGCCCTCTCCAGGGGGATGTATTTACAGGCCACCTACCTACCGGGCCACCTGAACACGCTGGCGGACCGCCTCAGCCGGTCCTTCCAGCCACACGAGTGGTCCCTAAACCCAGCGGTGTCAGCCAACTTATTCCGGCGCTGGGGCCTGCCGGACCTGGACCTGTTCGCCTCTTCCCCACGATCAGAAGCTGAGCATGTTCTGCTCCCTGATTCCGGGGAAGGGCCTCCCCCCCCCCCCCCCCCCCCCCCCCCCCCCGAACTGCAATGTGTTCTCCCTTCACTGGGGACAAGGTCTCATGTATGCGTACCCCCCCCCCCATTCCGCTTTTTTCGAGGACTCTGACAAAACTGCGAGGGGGTGGGGGGGGGAGACACACCATGATCCTGGTGGTACCCTCCTGGCCAAGGCAGGCGTGGTTTCCTCTGCTCCAGGACCTGTCCATAAGCACACCGGTTCCGCTGGGGATGGCTTCCAATCTCCTATCGCAGAACCAGGGCACCCTGCGCATCCCGAACCTCCAGGCCCTGGCCCTCACGGTGTGAATGTTGAGCGCATGATCTTCCAGTCCTTGCAGCTCTTGGATGGTGTTTCCAGGGTCTTAATTGAATCCCAGAAACCTTCCACTCGGAGGTCTTACAGCTCGAAGTGGAAGTGTTTTTTCACTTGTTGCGGTGGCCACGGACTTGGACACCTTCTCCTGTCTGCTCCCCTGCCTGCTGGATTATCTGTGGCACCTCTCTGGGTCTGGCCTCCAGACCAGCTCAACACCTACCACCAAGGGGTCGCTGTGGCACCCATTTATTCCAGCCACTGGTCGGGTGTTTCAGAGCCTTCACCCTGCCATCCAGCTGGATGGCAGGGTGAAGGCTCACTTTGTGCGGGCTATGGCAGCATCGGTGGCCCCATCCCTGTCGCCAAAATCTGCAGGGCCGCGGCCTGGAGTTCTCTCCACACGTTCGCGGCTTGCTACTGCCTCGACAGGGATAGTCACCAGGACAGCGCTTTTGGCCAGTCTGTCCTCTGCAATCTATTCAGGTGCTCTCTGTGTGACCAGACTGTCCCTGTTCCCACAGCGCCGCAGTTGTGTTCTGCCCATTGGCACCTTGTTCGGCAACTGTGGGACTACAATCCTGCTTGTCCTAGGAGAAAGCGCAGTTGCTTACCTGTAACAGGTGTTCTCCTAGGACAGCAGGATGTTAGTCCTCAGGAATCCCACCCACTCCCCACGATGTTGGGTTCACCTTCGGTTTGTTTTATTTTTTCTCGTTCGTAGTTTTGCTAAGTTACGAGACTGAAGGGGGACCTCGTGTAGGTGCGCGGATAGCAGCAGGCTGGGCATGCTCAGTTTTCTGTGCCGGGCTCCATCTGATGATGTCACCCCACATGTGAGGACTAACATCCTGCTGTCCTAGGAGAACAACTGTTACAGGTAAGCAACTGCGCTTTCTCTGTGGAGAAACTGGGGATATGATAGAGACAGTCAATAAATCCAGCACCAGAAGCAAACCTTTTTCAGAGGATAGAATGCCCTATGACAAGATGTCACAATGAGGCTCTGGAGGGGAAAACTGGAGCAGCATAAAAAAATATTTCTTTGACACAAAGGGGGGGAGGGGGGGTGAATGCATGGCATGGACTCCTAATGGAGGTGGCAGAGACAGAGACGGTAAAGGAATTCAAGAAAGCCTGGAATAAGCACATAGGATCCCTAGTGAGGGGGAGGCTAAGCATCAGGTGGGGTCTCTGGCGTTGCACCGGGAGTGAAGTGGGGCAGACCGGATGGCCAAGTGATCCTTGCTGGATGATGTATTCTATGACTGATAGGAACAGGGTTGGAGAATTGCAAATAATCCACCCTTTATTTCCTCGAGCAAGGGGAGGGTATGAGAACAAAACAAAGGATAGATAAATGAAGCAAAACTAGCGGTACTGCGAGCCATGGGGTGGCTGGATTGATAGCAACAGAAATCAACTGGGTCGATGCCAGCAAAATGGTGGTGGCCACATACTGTCTAGCAAGGCCGTGGGGAACTAGCAGACAGGACTTTCAGGCAATAGCCAAGCTAGTTTTGGTGACTGATTATTATAAAGCTTAGATGCACGTTTGGGGGGAGGGAGCTGAATGTTTGGATTAAGTATGAAACTTATTTTGCTCATGTACTCAGCATGGTTGAGAAGCAATGAAAAAAAAAAAAAAACCCCAAAAACGGATTTGGATAAGGAGTGATATCCTACAAATGGTCATAACCTAGTTGAGCTATATCCTCTCATACAACTAGGTTGATTAGAGGAGCCAATTGGATCTCTTTCTGTCAATTTACTGTGCGACTAGATGTGTGCTGGTGGAATTGGAAGGAAATTGCACAGGGCGCAGTGAGTCCTGCTGGAGGTGGGGATTGCAGATATGGTGTGGGGTTGGACAGAGAGAGCGCCGGACACAGTGGGTGCTATAGGAAGAGATGGTGTTGGGTGAAGATGGCGTGGGACGCAGTGGGTGCTGCAGGAGGTGATGTTGGAAGCGATGCCATGGGTATAGTGGATGCTGTAGGAGGTTGTATTGGAAGGGGAGATGGCACAGGGAACACTGGGTGGTGGTGGTGGTGTTGGAAGAGATGGCTCAGTATACAGTGGGTGTTGCTGGAGGTGGTTTTGGTAGAGATGGTGTGGGGTACAGCGAGTGCTGCTGAAAGTGGTGGTAGGAGAATGTGCTGGGTACAGTGGGTGCTGCTGGTCATGTCTGGGAGGAGAAAATATGGAGTACAGTAGGTGATGGAAGCAATGGCGCAGGATACAGTGATGCTGCTGGAAATGGTGTTGGAAAGCGATGGCGTAGGGTACAGTGGATGTTGCAGGAGAGTGTTGTTGGAAGAGAGCACTGGGTGTTACTGGTGTCAGAAGGAGCTGGCGTGGAATACAGTTTAGAGGTGTTTGCAGAGGTGGTGTGGGATAACAGTGGATGCTGCTACTCGTGTTGGAAGGAAATGGCACAGGGCATAGATGGTACTGCTGGTCATACGAGCCAATATCCAATGGATAATATGGGTGGGGCAAGGTGGGTGATGCTGGTTGTATCATTGACAAAGACTAGGGGACTCTCCGTGAAGTTAGCAAATAGCACATTTAAAGCAGGCGAAAATTCTTTTTCACTCCATGCACAATTAAGCTCTGAAATTCATTGCCAGAGAATGTAGTTAAGGCAGTTAGCATAGCTGAGTTTAGAAAGGTTTGGACAAGTTCCTGGAGAAGTCTATAAACTCTTATTAACCAAGTTGACTTGGGGAAAGCCACTGCTTAATACCAGGCAGTAGTAGCATGGAATCTGTTTACTGTTGGGTTCTTACCAGGTGACCTGGATTGGCCACTGTTGGAACCAAGATACAGGGCATGATGGACCCTCGGTCTCACCCAGTATGACAATTTCTTATGTTCTTATAGGACAGGGATGTGCTCTCATTTTGAGGTTGCTGTCTGCATTTATGAGTCATGTCCTTGAAGATCTTTAAAACCTGCAGTTTAAAGGCCACTTGTCATTTGGCGACTTATTAGAGGGCAGAAAGTAGAGCCTGATCCAGTTTGGAGGCTGCAGCCAGAGCATGTCTGCAAGCTGTCTATAAGAAGATGGCACTCCGTATGCATGCATGGAGCTTTAGGGGGTGAGGAGGAATTAGAGGTCAACTGCACCAATGCTTGCAAAGAGACTGAGCCAAGAAAGAGGTTTCTTGATGACTTCTTAGAAATAAACAAAAATAATATAAGGTGATATCTTTTTATTGGACTAATGATGCATTTCTTGACCAGCCTTTGGAAGTTAACACTCCCTCAGGTTTGAGCAGCAAATGACATTGACCAGAAAATATAAATGAATCATAAAATACATTACAATGGTAGTGTGAAGTAGTGCTAGTGATAAGGCGGCAGAGAAGTGGTAGGATTATTTCTGGTCGTGAATCCCAAAGTGTTTGATCATTCTAACTTCAAAATTCTTCACATTCCTGGATTCCTCTTGAGTTTCTCTTTTGGCATCATGATGGTTCCATAAACTCTTCCCCCCCCCCCCCATGCAGGTGCTGTTGCCCTTCTCTGTCTCGTGATCTTGTGTCTGTAAGTTTGTTGTTGTCTTTTAACTTCTGGCATGTTTCGCTCAGACGGCAGTCCTCGTCACAGTTTCTGCCTTGAATAATATATTCCACCTTGGAAAAGGAGCAGGAGTGGAATCCCCATGTTTCTTATGCGGGTAACCGTGAGATGAGCTGGCATAGTTTGCAGACTGGCACATTGCAAGGGTTTGTGCCATTTTCTTTATGAGTTTCTGTTTTGAGTTTGCTATATACTAGTGTTTACTTCAGATTACATGTTTAAATCCCATCTAAAGGCCCCGCCTATTTGAGGCTGATTTTATATCTTAGGTCTGATGGTCTGCTTTTAGCCTCATTAACTAACTTCTTTTTCTTTGCTTTTTAAGCATTGTCTTACCTTATGAAATGCCCCAAGTCGTTTGTCTTATTAGACTGTAAGCTCTATTGAGCAGGGACTGTCTTTATTTTTGTGTGGTGTTTGCTCAGCACTGCGTATGTTGTGTAGCGCCATGGAAATGTTAAGCAGTAGTAGTGGATTAAGTGGTTGCCAGAAGGCCGGTACTAGTGGCGCAGGGAATATTTCTTTCACGGACTCGTCCCCCCAGAGCAGTGGCTGTAGGCCTTTTCTCTAATGCACTTCAGCTGCCATGCATGCATCTATCTGTCCTCTGTGTCCATTTCTAGGGCATGTCCTGTTCTCAGCCCCTCGTTCTCCTGAGTCCCATCTCCAGCTCTTCAGGCTGTATTCATACTTTGGATGTATCAGGGAGCTGCGCTTCCTCTCCTGAAGTCATGCCATGGAAGCAGACCTATTACCGTATGTCAAGGAAAAACTGCCCAGGAGAGGGGGAATTCAGGGTAGCACAGAGGATCCTTAGATGCAGAAAAATGAGTCTGATCACAAAAAAAAAAAGTGCCGTCTTTTTATCTGTAGTGAAATTGTAAAGCCTGGGCTGGGATGAGGGGGTTGACTGCTGGGCTGCAGGCTGTAGTGTGGGTTGACTCTGATTCATTCTGCTTCTAGGGAAGAAAAAAAGATGGTTCACAGCCATATTAATCCTCTCTGCTTTGTTTCATGAATGGTAAAAAGAAAAAAATTGTTTTACTGCTGCAAAGGATATCTGAAATCATTGTTCCACACTTACTGACATCAATTGAAATGTTCAGCCTTTGTTTGCAGATTGTTTCCTATGCGTGTGTGTATTGTGCTGGAGGGGGAGGAGTGCAGCTGGGGCATTTACATGTGCTGGGAAGGGGGTGGAACTGGGGCATGTGCATGTACTTACGGGGGAGGGCTGGGGCAGCTGGGACGTGTGTGTGTGTGTGTGCCTGGGAGGTGCAAAGTTTGGAAGCATCCTCGACAGTCTCGCCAAGCTATAGCCTTGTGGGAGGAGATGGGGTGGGTCCATCTCTGAATATTGGCGCGTATGCTTTGTGTGCCCCACACTTCTCATTTGTTTAAACTGCCCCCTTCACCCCTGAGAGATGGGTCCCCTCCTCCCATTGGCAGTTTCCTTATCTAAATCCAAGGCCCTGTGTCTAGGTCAAAGATCTCCATAGACATACAGGGAGGTTCCTAGTGTGTACGCGCTACTCTGTGAAGAGAGGGCGCGAGCTTGCGATTCTTCAAACATGGCGAGGTTGGTTAGCTGGCAGCATACTTTTGTGACGTGAGTGGTCAGCCTGCTGTCACAAGGGAGGGGCGCGGTATGGATGGCCTCGCAGCTTGGCTCTAGAACCCATAGCTCGTGCACCCAAGGACCCCAAAAGTGCATGTCAGCAAGATATTAAAGAAATGCCAACTGTTCAGTGTACACTTGAGAGCTAGGGCAGCAAGCAAAATGACTCAGATGGCACTTCTGCCAGCATGGAGAGCTCTGTCCTGTCTCGTACAATTTTAAATGTAATTGCTCACCTTTCCAAGCTCAGAGCAAGTCACATTCAGTTTCAGCAGGTACGTCCCTCATTCAGAAAGCTTACCATGTAATAAGGTGCACTGGACTGGGTACGCAGTTCCGGTGCACAGATTTTATTCTCTTTACAGGAAGGAGTTTTATGCACAAATCGGCACTCTTTCATTTAAATTCCATGCCCTTGAAGGCTTTGGCTATTGCTCCTTTATGCACGTAGGTGTTTAACATTTCCAGCACTAAGAAAACCTGCATTAAACCTACTCTTGATCAGAGCAGCAGTAATGTTACTCAGGCTGTCAGTCTGTGGGGGCTGACCATGGAGTTCATGGTGCAGGGGTGCTGTGCTCAGAATTTGTACACACAAAGCACGGTACAATCAACCTTTCTGCACGTAAAGCATGTGTTTTATGCACAGAGAATATGCTTTGTACACAGATTGTGTTTTGTGAGTAAAAATCCTGTTTTATATACAGAGGATGTTTTGCGCACAATATTTTATGCTCGCTTAAGCATGTCTTTGCATGTTTTCGGATTACTATGAGTTTTTTTTGTTTTTTTTTTTACACTCCTGATGCATTGGCATACCATTAGCTTATTGCATCTGGAGTCAAGTCCATTTTTTACCATGAGTAGAGAAACAGTGAGCTAAAATTTAGTCTGCATTATTTGCTCACATTTTATTACTTCAGGCCCTGTACCTGAGACACTGGAGGGTGAAGTGGATTGCCCAATGAGCGGCAGTAGGAGCAGGATTGGACTCTGGTTCTCGGCCAGCTCCTCTCACCACATCGTTCAGCCATGTGCCAAGGCCGAGTGGCTGACTACTTTAATTTAAATGGTTCGAACAATCCAGCATGGAGGAGTACTGTGACTTATGTACAGACATGGCAGCCTTAGGCTGAGGCCCTCTTACAGCTCCCATAGCCTTTCAAATGGCAGCACCTGCTGCGGTAGTTATGGCAATGGTCCCACCGTTGTAGATTCTGTATAAATAATTTTGGGAAGACCACCCACTGCTGTCGCTGCAGGGGCCAGTGGGAAGTGCGCCAACCTTCTCTGTTCTTCTTGCAGGACAGGTGCCTGAGGAGGCGGGAGCACAAATGGCACAGAATGGCAGCAGAGGCTCTCACAAGCCCGTGTGCATGAACGGCACGGAGACCGCACAGCTCTCCAGCAAAAGCAGGTCAGAAAGGAGAGCCAGCACCGCCTCGTCGCGCAAGGCCGTCTCCGCCAGCAGCAAGATCCGCAAACTTTCTGCCTGCAAGCAGCAGTGACGCACAGCCAGACAGGTACATGGGGACAGCAAGGCCCAGGGGCTGCACAGGTACTTGAGGAGATTGGGGAGTGTGACGGGGGTCCTGGAGCTGTCTCACTGTTCGGGCAGGTATGTGATAGGGGGGGGGGGGTGTCCATAAATAATGTCATGCTATTTTGGCAGGAAATCAACCCCCACCTCTCCTCTCACACTTAATCACAGATCTTCAAACCCCTCCCTTGTCACAAAAGTGGTAACACCCCCCCCCCCCTCCCCTCATCGGAGCATGACATCATTTATGGACAGCCCCCTAGGACTGGGAAGTAGGACAGCAGGGACCTTGGACTGTACTGGCAGGTCAGAGGTTTGGGAAGAGCAGGGACCTGGGGCAGTGCAGGTCTGTGGGGAGGACTGGGGAGTGGGGCACTGTACAGGTTGGTGGGAAAGAGCTGATTCTCCCCCCCCCCCCATCTCTCTTCAGGGCCACATTTGAAAGTGAAATCTGAAAGTTGTTCAAGGCAGAGTTTGAGCTGCTCTGATGTGTGCGGGGGAGGACAGCCCTGATGAGGGGAGAGGGAGGGAGGATAGCAGTGGGCGGATGATGAAGGCGAACTTAAGAGAGCATGAGCTTTCCTCTGTCTCCTGGGCATTCATCTCCCTGAAGCCACAAAGCAGCAGATGAGTCACTGTATAAAATCTCTTCCTTCCTTCCCTCCCCCACCCCTCCATCTCTCTGCTTAGCTCTGCACACTTCACTTCTTCTTCTCCTTCCGATTTCACACCCTCCCCTCCTCCACTTGTGCTTTGGATGTGAGGTCTGTCTTGCACTTGAGAAGACGAGAGTCCCGTCCATTCTTCTCTGGAGAGGCTGTAAATCTTCTGTACCTGCATTTTTTACTTTTTTCTCTTCTCACCACCACCCTGCAGTGAATTTCCTTTCCCTGTTGTTTTCCCTCTTTTTGGTCCACTTTTGGTGCCTCTCCCTCCTCCTCGCCTTATTCTCCCTTTCAGTCTCACCCGGTCTCTGTCCTCCTCAGTTTTCTCCCTTTTTTTTTTTTTTAAGAGTCTCTCTCCACCTTCATTTTACTACTACTGTTTAATACGCATCCCTGTACAGATAAACAGAGACACCCCCCCCCCCCCTCTGCTCCATGAAGCTTACAATCTAGTCAAGACGATAGACTGTCTCTCTGCCCCTTTCATTTTCCCTCTCTGCTTCCCATTCCCTTCTATCCTTTCTCTCTCCTCCTCCCTGGGATTCAAGTGCCCTTATCAGTTGAGAACAAAACCAGCTTTGTAGAAAATTGCCATTGTGAAGCTCCCAGAGAGAAAGCTGTGCTCCCTCCTGCAGTGCTGTCAGCCTGTCACTTTACTCTCCAGTTTTTGGAGAGAGTTGTTTTTTGGTTTTTTTTTTTTGTATTGCAATGTTTAAGTCATGAGCTGTATGACTCACCTGGCTGTGAGTGGAGCTGATAGCAAAAGAATTGACAAAAAAAAAAAAAGATTTCATAACCTCCCCCCACTTTCTAATAACTATTGGACCAAATTGCTCTTCCTCAGTTCTAAATGTAGAATTGGAGGATCAGAAAGCTTCATTAACTCTTTAGGTGCAAACTGAATATAAATTCTGTAAATCTTGTGCTCTTCTCTAAAGCAGTCCTGTGTACCTAGCCTCTGCTAATGCCCCTCACTCCTGCCTACCCCCTGCTGTTCTAGTACTGAGAATCCACATCCACACACAGCTCTTGCAGTGCACCTCACTCCTGCACTGTGGCACCTCCTGCTGTTCTAGTACTGAGAATCCATATCCACACACAGCTCTTGCAGTGCACCTCACTCCTGCACTGTGGCACCTCCTGCTGTTCTAGTACTGAGAATCCACATCCACACACAGCTCTTGCAGTGCACCTCACTCCTGCACTGTGGCACCTCCTGCTGTTCTAGTACTGAGAATCCATATCCACACACAGCTCTTGCAGTGCACCTCACTCCTGCACTGTGCCACCTCCTGCTGTTCTAGTACTGAGAATCCACATCCACACACAGCTCTTGCAGTGCACCTCACTCCTGCACTGTGCCACCTCCTGCTGTTCTAGTACTGAGAATCCACATCCACACACAGCTCTTGCAGTGCACCTCACTCCTGCACTGTGCCACCTCCTGCTGTTCTAGTACTGAGAATCCACATCCACACACAGCTCTTGCAGTGCACCTCACTCCTGCACTGTGGCACCTCCTGCTGTTCTAGTACTGAGAATCCATATCCACACACAGCTCTTGCAGTGCACCTCACTCCTGCACTGTGCCACCTCCTGCTGTTCTAGTACTGAGAATCCACATCCACACACAGCTCTTGCAGTGCACCTCACTCCTGCACTGTGGCACCTCCTGCTGTTCTAGTACTGAGAACCTACATCCACACACAGCTCTTGCAGGGCACCTCCCTCCTGCCTTGCAATGGCACCCCCTGCTGTTCCAGTACCGACAACCTATATCCACATCTGCACACAGCTCTGCTAGGGCACCTCACTCCAGCCTGGTAGTGGCACCCCCTGCTGTTCCAGTACAGAGAATCCACATCCACCCACAGCTCTGCCAGGACCCCTCATTCCTGCCTTGCAGCGCTCTGCTCTTCTAGCACAGAAACCAGCTGCCCTTGTGCCAGTGCACTCCTTGCCACCAGACATTTGGCCATTCACTAGTTTTGCTTTTACTGTGTGATTCTATGGCAGGGACCAATGTCTGTTTTTTTTTTTTCTCTCTCTGCAGTCTACGGGACCCTATTGAACAGCTAGTGTCCTCCTGTACTCTCGCTACCTTTCCCCATCTCCCTTTTCTGGATCCCAGGATCCTCTGTGCAGGAAGCCATGACTGAGAAGAGAAGGTGCCTGGAGCCAGAAACCAAAGGAGCGAAGATGTTAGGACAAGAAGGGCTGGGCTCACTGGGAAGCCCTAGCCTGTATGTGGATTTTGGGTCTTCAGGCTGTCCTTGGCCCCCGTGCTGGAGCGCAGGAGAAGGGTTCTGGTGACTGGCTTTGTGTCTGGACGCACTTTGTTTTTTGACTCCTACGCTGCCGATTTTCCTTTGGTTCCTGTTTGCATTAGAGACGCACATAGAGAGATGTGACTGCTACTGGCACACAGAGCTGAACCTCGTAAACACGTGGACTGGAACATACCAGTGTTACATCCCTGCTGAACCTGCATGGCGGGAAAGGGCTCAAACAAAGGGAACGGATTGCATTTTTATAAAAAACAAAACAAAAAAAAAAACCCAATAAAAATGACCGGTGGCTTTAACCCATCCTTGCTCTGAAACATTTCAGATTGGCTGGCTGCTGGAGCGGAAGTGCTGAAAGGAAAAGAAAGCTTTACCATTCTCCCCCTACCCCAAGCTGCTGCATTTAATAGGCAGAGTATGATGAGAGGCAGCACTGTGGCTAGTGTGAATCACACATGCCAAGAAGCCCACCCTCTCTCTACCCCCACAACTGATCAAGTACAGCACTGGCAGCAGCCGTACAAATTTCACTTATGCACACTGCTGCATTACAGGGAGCAGCAGTGCAAGTGTCACAGACAGACCTAGGCTGCCTCCCCCCGGCAGCAGTGCAAACTTCCCATGCACACATTGCTGCCCTACACTGTAGGTGTAGGACAAAGCAGCAACAGTGCAAGTTTCATTCAGAGACAGCCACTGTCCCATCGCAACCTTAAGTAGCAGCAGTGCTGTCTTCACATAGATGCACTGCCCCCCCATCCTCAGCCCTAGACAGCAGTAGTGCAAGCTTCATCCACCCCCCCCCCCCCATACCCACCCCCACCTAGGCAGCATCAATGCAAGCTTCACCAAACAATGACCCACCCTCAGCCCAGGCTGCAGCAGTGCAAGATTCACACATACATACATATGTACTGCCCCTCCTGCAGCAGTGCAAGCTTCACCCGTGCTGCCCCTGTGCTCTTCTTCCCCCCCCCCCCCCCCCCCCCGGGCAGCAGCTGTGCAAGCTTCACACACCCCCACCCCCACCCCCTACCCTGAGCAGCACAAGCTTCATGCACATGCACTGCTCCTGTGCCCCTCCCCAGACAGCAGCAATGCAAGCTTCATTATGCACACGCTGACCCCTACCCCCCATCCTAGGCAGCTGCAATTCAAGCTTCACACGTGTGCCCTGTCCCCACCTCCCTCTGGGTAATAGAAATGCATACTTCACACATACATGGGCATCAGCAGTGCAAGCTTCCCATACACACGTTACTGCTCCTCCATCACGGGCAGCAGTAGTGCAGGCTTCACCCATACTTGGTACCCCACCTCCACTATGGGCAGCAGCAATGCAAGCTTCATGCAGACTTAGGATAGGACCCCATAGTGGTCAGCATCAGTGTAAGCTTCTCTCTCACACACACACACACACACACACACACACACACACACACACACACACTGACCCACTCCCATTCTGGGCAGCAGCAGTGCAAGCTTCATGCTCACACACTGACTCGCCCTGACCCCAGGCAGCAGCAGTGCAAGCTACACCCCCACTCTGCCCCCATCCTGCTCAGCAGCAACCACCTCACCTCCACCCTGGACAGCAGCAGTGCAATCTTCCTGTACACCATTTATGGGGTGGCATTGCTTAGAAAGGTAACTACACTACAGAAGGAAGCCCCTGCTGGCACTGGAGCAGACTGCAGCCTTCTGTCTAGTACACCAGCAGATTTCAATTCTGTGAGCGTGATCAGGAAGAATCAAGTCTGAAGTAACCTGAAGTAGGTGCAGCTGTTTTATCCTCAGCCCTTCTGCTTGCAGGCCTGCTTCCTAGGTCTCTCTAGGTATGATTTTGAGCCCAGTCCCCCCCCCCCAATGAACCTGTGTCCTTGGCCCAGCATGGAGCCAGTCCTTGGCTTTGTAAAATCTCGTTCAGTGGCGGAGCAATGATCGCTGGGCTCCCTGGCCAGTGCTGAGCATCCTAGGGCGGAGGAAATTCACCTCTGATGATGATGACTTTCAAAGGAGGTGGGGGACAGGGCCCCCCCAAGCAGCTCAGTCAGTTTGAGCCCCCCCCCCCCCCCCAGACTGTATGGAAGCGGTGCAGCTCCGGGCGGTGCAGGCGCGCCCCGATCCTGATGGCGGAGCCATCTTAGGTCGGTTTGTTTTTCTCCCGAGTACCTGCAAACTCCATAATCATTGACAGCAAAGCAGTTTACAAATTAGAAATGACCTCTTGGGCTACGGGGCTGCTCCCCCTCCTCTCGCCCGCTAATGTGCCTCAGCCTTACTTATCGGAGATGGTAGAGACGGACTTCATCCGCTCGCTAATATCTGAACCTCTCTCTTTTTCGCATGGATTTCTTTCGAAGGAGGCTGTCGGCTACATTTACTTGGGAGATGCGATTCTTACTTTACTTGTTAACCCCCCACCCCCACCCCGACTCTCTAGATTTCACGGTGCTCGGGAGGCTTCCGCTCTCGCCCTTGGGCTTTCTAACCCCGCAGGATGGGAGAAGGAAGCCGGCAGTAGCTCAGCGCCCTCTCCTTAGGAAAGGCGACCCTGCTGCTGCCTAGCGCGCAGCCTTTCGGTATCTGCCGTCCCTGCTGATACACGCGGGAAAACAAATGCACTGCCGCTTCGGTTTAGAAACAGCCGGGGAGGTTGCCCCGTCGCCCCCTGCAGTGCGTGTGGCGGCCCGAGCTGGGAGCCCCCGCGGCCACTGATCGATGCAGTAGGCTAGCGATGCTGCGCCGTGAGACAGAAGGGGGTGGAAACGCTGGGGGGATGGGGCTTTATTCTCTTCGGCGTGAGATGGAAGGGACAGAAACTCCTGGCAAATTGTTCTTTGTTCCCTTTGGTAGGTAATGCACCGAGAGCGCGGGCTAGCAGTGCCCGGCGGTGTTTATTCCCTGCATGGTGTGGGGGAGGGGGAGGGGGGGAGCTAGGACTGCAGTGACCGTCGGCACCTCCCCCTCCCTCCCCGCCCCCATTCACTTCTCCAGCCTCTAGGTTTAGGAGTCATAGAAATCATTTCATTTTATTTGCAATATGGACTCGAATAAATAAAAAGCTAACATTTTCTATCCAGAAGACATTCATCAGTAAGCAGCTCCGGTTAGACTATGGTAAATACCATAAAAGATTTTGCTGTAAGCGACTGGCAGGAATCGGGTTAGAAAGCAGTCTTGGAAGTGGAAAGTGTGCTCAGTTATCACGGGGGGGGGGGGGGGGAGAGCTCCCTCCATCATATACCTGAGACCCCCCCCCCCCCTATTGTTTGAAGATTTCTGGGATCTATGCAGAAAACCCTTTTCACCTTTACCCATCAGATCCTATGGCAGGACCTGGGAGAGGATTTCAGCATAATTCTTTTATAGCTTTTTTTTTTTTTTGTTGTGTGCAGGGGGGGGCGGGAGGTATGAATATCCCAGTGCTAATGTAGAACTTTTCTAAATGTGGTTTCCCAGACTGGTTTCTGGTCCTGCCCAAGCCGGTACAGTAGCAGCTTCCCTTCAGCCTGGCATGCCTGCCCCGGCTAAGCACACGCACAGTGTCCTACAGAAGCCAGCTGCTCGCTTTTAGTCAGCAAGCCCGAGCCAGTGGCACTGCTTCTCACCCCTGCCACGCAAACCCAGCATTGTTTATCTTTGGCCCAAAGTCCTCTCCTCCTATCGCTTGCCAGGGGCAGTGGAAGCCTCGGAGAATTCTTCAGGATGGTGAGGATTCCAGCTCCCGTTTTCCCCCTCTGTGCTTGGCTCTTTTAGAGAACGTGTTGGATCTCCTTTGTGCGCGTGTCCTCCCGCAGAGGTCATCTGGCAAAGACTATTACGTGGTTGAGGAAATAGGAGGACACCAGGGCCTTGGGCCTGTGTTTCTGAGGTGACTCGGCCGTTCAGAGAAGCTACAGCTAAGAGATTCCATGCTGAGGGCCAGCCAGGGTCTGGTCAGCTGGAGCCGGGGGGGTCCCTGCCCTTCCGGGCCTCTGCGTGCCTGGAACGACCACTCACCAGGGAATTGTGCTGGGCTCCTGATCTGAAATCCTCAGTAGAATTCTGAAAGGGACCACGGTCGGCTCTCAAACTGCAAATTGAGAGCAGTCAAACTTAGGGAGATTTTTATTGCTTGGAAAAAAAAAGAACATGTGTCTGTCTACGTGTTTCTGTGCACATTACATGTATGTCTGCCTGCATATATGGCCATGTGTGCTGTTTTGTACATGTATTTGCTTATGTATGGCAGGCTGTGCACATGCATTGGTATAAGGCTGGGGAACTAAAAGCAGGGGTGCTTAGTAAGGGGGCCCTGTAACAGCTGCTGATGTTGTTCCTTTACTGGCCAGCCCTGGCTTGCCCCCGGCAGGTGACCAGCACAGCTACTGCCTATGCTTTAAGCCCTGCAAATGTGAAGCCACTGGCAGTCCGGTAGGTCCCACTAGACAGGACTGTGATCAGGGGAGGTGCCAGCTGCCGCTACCACCACCGCACACTCGGGGCTCTCCCGTGACCTCTGCAGGGGCCTGTAGAGTCGCTCCTCAATGCTGGCACTCAGCTTGTCCTGCAGTTCTGTGCCAAATGTCTGGGGGCCAAAGCCAGGGTTCAGGTGGTGGCCAACGGTGGGGCCCCTGGGCTCCTGAGGGTCAGCCACAGTGGCCACGGTCTCTTGCAGGTCATCCCCAGGCTCCTGAGGGGTGCTGCCCTGCTCACTGGGCTCCTCCTCGATGACTTGGATCTGCTCCTCGGGGTCGAGGCGCAAGGGGCCCACGGCGAATCCTTGGTCTGCCATGCTGCCGAGGCGGGGCAGCGTGCTGTGGAGGAGCTGGTTCTGGGCCGGCGGGTAATTGACACTGTCCCCACGGCGCAGGGGCGTGCGCTGGCGCTCCAGGGCGGGGGCCAGGCGCACGCCCGGATCGCTGTATTGCTTGGTGCGCTGCCACTGCTTCCGCAGGTGGACCCTCGAGCGATGCTTGGAACGGGGCGGCGAGTCGTCAAACTGAGGGTCGTGGCGCAGGAACTCGTTGAAAAGGGCATCTGTCTTCTCGTCGATGCTGTAGTCCCGCCGCGGCTGCAAGTCTCTGTTGGCAACCGTCGGCCCATAAGGAGCCTCCCTTCCCATCACCCCATCCTCCTCCGTCTCTTCCACAAAGGAGCTGACCTCAAAGCTCTCACAGATAGTCCCCGTGCGCCCTGCGCTGGTGAAGGATAAGCGCTTCTCCGAGGCAGTTTTGTCCTTCACTGGGGCACCGAACATCCTGCTGTCCTCAGGGGGCCGGCTCGGTGCCTCAATGGATGCATAACCACTGTCCATCTGCAGCAGCTTCCGAGTACCGGCCTCGCTGTCGCTGCCCCGCTCCGACTCCACGCTGTCCTGCTTGGGTTGTGGCGGAGGTTTCCCGTCCTCCCCGTCCGGGTTCGGCCCCAGCTCCTGCAGGACGGGACCAGAGGCAGCCCCCGGCGACCAGGTGTCGGATGCATCGGGCCCCCGGAAGCCGGGAGCGGCCCTCGGCGAACGCGAGCCTTCAGTGCCGGGGCCCGGCTCTTCCAGGGCGAGGTTGGTGGGGGCCCCCGGCGAGCACGCCCCATTCGCACTGGGCTCCGGGTACGGCGGCGTGAGGCCGGGCGGGGCCCCTAGGAACCACACCCCCTCGCCGTCGGGCCCCGCCTCCTGCAGGGCCAGGCCGGGCGTAGTCCCCAGCGAGCAGACGCTCTCCACCTCGCTGCGCACCGAGTCCTTGTCCGTGCTGCTGCTGCTGTTGTACTCGGAGGAGTTGTGAAGCTCCAAGGAGGCTCGCAGGCTCCAGATGTCCCGGTAGCTGCTGTGCGGCTCGGAGCTGCTCCCCGCCACCTCCACGGCCTCTATCCTGAAATTATCACAGGGTAATTCACAGCACGGAAAGGAACAATAAAGGACGGGCCGAGATGGCGCGCACGCGGTGTTGAGCCCATGCACCCCGTGCATCAGAAGAGCTGCCTGTCCCCGACAATTGCAGCTAGGTACGAAGGGTGGCGGGGGCGGCCCGTGAGCGTGCCAGCATAACCGCAGCAGGCACGGCGACGAGGACGAGAGCACAGAATGCCGACACGCCATCAGCAAGCGAGAGCGGCAAGGATCGGCAGGCATGCAAGCGTGCAGGAGGCTCAACGAGTACGCCAGCAAAAGGTAGGGAGGTGCCAGCATGGAGCAGCAAGCGTGCCAGCCGGCGTCTGCGGTGGTAATTAGCAAGCAATGCAATACCCGACAGCGCTTCCTCCACGGTCCCCGCCCCTTACTGTTCAACAGACGGTATGGGGGGGGGGGGGTCTGTCTGCTCCTGACTCTCTCTCTTCTTTGCTTTTTCTCCTCATTTTGTGTTCTACAAACTCTCCCTGGGGAGGGAGGTGGGGGGAGCACATGCACAGAAACCGGTCTGACCCCCCCAACCCCCAGCATGCTCTCTCTCTATCTTATGGAAGAATACCTGCCGAGAGAGGGTGGGGGGCTGGCAGGGTGCGGCAGGGGACCGAAGGCCACGTTGTCCGTGCGGGCAATGTACTGGATGATGTCGGTGTGGTGGGGATCCCAGTCCTCCTGTTCCATGCTCTCGCTAGCTGCTCGCTGGCGCTGGAACTGCCGCCTCTTTGGAGAACCTGAGAAGGGGGGGGGGGGGGGGAAAAGGAACATTTGCAAAGTCAGATATCTACTCTACAAAAAGCAACCAAAAAAAAAACAAACCCTCAGGTCGGTTATGGCCAACGCTTATCCCAACGTGCCCCCACCGTTTGGTGGGGAGGAGGAGAAGGAGGAGAGAGAGGTGGGCGAATAGGATTAGTTCAGCCGGGTGGGGAGGTTTATCTAGTGGCTAACAGTGAAATCAGAGGGGGCTGCCGGCCTGCCCGCTGCTGCAGAGGATTCCCTGGTTTGACGCCTGGTTTAGGCCTTCCACAGCCCCGGGATGTTGCGCAGGCAAACGTTCACAGGCCCTGGCAGGCGGGAAGGAGTCACGGTCATCGTTAAGAGGTGACTCCATGATAACAGGATAGCTGGCTCCCAGCCTCGGGGGCTGCTGCGGGGACCAGATCAGGGACTGTCTAGTAGTGGGAGGGAGAGAGGATAAATTCCCCAGCCAGTTGAGAATGAAGGCTCACGACATCAGACACCCCCCACCCCCTGCTCTGCTTCTGATGGGGATGGAAGAAAAAGGAGAAGTTTGTTGAAACCTTCATTACAAAAAGGTCAGCCAGGAGGGCCTGCACTTTTATGACAGGCGTTAGAGAGCTGAGCCACAGGCCCTGCAGAGCACCCCCTCTCGCTTGTTCTTCCTAACCCGAGGGGAAAAGCCGAGACCCACAGTGGATCCGATGGCCCCGGCAGCCCTGGCGGTCATTGTGTTTGCATGCAATTGCCTGGGGGTGTACACAGTGGCGAGGCCAAGGGTGCTATTTCTGGTGTTCCTAGCTCCAAGCCGCTTAGGCTCTCACCTCGTGTGTCCAAGCTGGAAGCTCGCTGGCTGCTGTCCAGTTTCCACTTCTTGATTTTGAAGTAAGGGCTGGCACCTTCCAGGCTGGCATGGCGCCGGAGCCGGGTGAAGAACTGCAGAACAGAGCCCTGGCTCAAAGGTGGCGTGGAGACGCCGGCAGCGGCCCCGCCACCAGTGCTGGACCTCCTGCCTGCAGCGCCGAACTGAGGAAGAGCAACAGGGACACAACGGAAATGAATTATCCAGGGCCAGGCCGGTGGGTGAGTGATGGGGTGGAGGGTGGAGACCTAGGTGGGCTGGGGATGACCCTAACTTCATGAAAGGCAACACCTGGTGGGGGTTTCCAGAAGGAGGGGCCGGTGCCTGGCTCTTGGCCTCAGGAGCTTTGCTGCCATGGCCAGACTAGAAAGAGAATAATAAGAGAAAAATTCCCAAGGTTCTTGCTGCCAGATACTAGCACTGGTTCTGAATGAGCTGGAAGGAAAAAAAAAAAGAGACAGGAGGAACTACCAGGCCAAAAACATTCATTTACCAAGGCCGAGAAAGGGGGTTAGAAAGTCTCCCACAGGGAAAAAGGAGGAAGGAGAAAGAAATAGAGTGACAGAGCGGAGAAAGACAACAGGAGAGAGACAAATGAAACAAGGAAAGGAGTCCGGAGTGGGGAAAAAGAGGGAGAGGGACGGAGCGAGGGAGAGAGATGGAGCGGCAGATGTTTGGTTTGGGTTGCTGTCATTTCATCTCAGTTGCCATTGTTTTTACTTCATTCGTTTCAGTTCCCCAGTTCGTTTTCCACTCGGCGCACCATCAAGCTATGGAATCTGCTGCCCGAGGACGTGGTTGAAGCAACGTAACAGAATGGGGTTCAAAAGAGAATTGGACAAGTTCCTGAAGGAAATGTCCCTAAATATTAGTAATTAGCCAGTAAAGCCAGCACTTAGCCCTGGGTGAAATACGAGAAATAGATCAATTATGGGGGATCGGCCGGGTACTTGTGACCCAGACTGGCCCCTGTAAGAGACAGAATGCTGGGCTTGACGGACCTTGCTCCGACCCAGCCTGGCACTTCTTATATCATTTTATTTGCCTTCGTTAAAGTAAATGGAGGAAACAGTGTATCCTATTGTGGGCTCTAATATTGGGCTTTTCTATCTAAGTTTAATGAAACTTGCAGGCAGATGTCAGCAGCAGAGGGAAGAGCATGCCAAGAAATCAGGAGTGGGATAAAGCAGCACCAACAGAGGCATGAGCACCCCAGGGCACAGAGAGAGGGGCAATGCAGCACCATCAGGGGCATGAGCACCCCAGGGCACAGAGAGAGGGGCAAAGCAGCACCAACAGAGGCATGAGCACCCCAGGGCACAGAGAGAGGGGCAAAGCAGCACCATCAGGGGCATGAGCACCCCAGGGCACAGAGAGAGGGGCAATGCAGCACCAACAGTGGCATGAACACCCCAGGGCACAGAGAGAGGGGCAAAGCAGCACCAACAGAGGCATGAGCACCCCAGGGCACCGAGAGAGGGGCAAAGCAGCACCATCAGGGGCATGAGCACCCCAGGGCACCGAGAGAGGGGCAAAGCAGCACCTACAGTGGCATGAGCACCCCATGGCACAGAGAGAGGGGCAAAGCAGCACCAACAGAGGCATGAGCACCCCATGGCACCGAGAGAGGGGCAAAGCAGCACCTACAGAGGCATGAGCACCCCAGGGCACAGAGAGAGGAGCAAAGCAGCACCAACAGTGGCATGAGCACCCCAGGGCACCGAGAGAGGGGCAAAGCAGAACCAACAGAGGCATGAGCACCCCAGGGCACAGAGAGGGGTAAAGCAGAACCAACAGAGGCATGAGCACCCCAGGGCACAGAGAAAGGGGCATCCCAGGGCACAGAGAGAGGGGCAAAGCAGCACCATCAGGGGCATGAGTACCCCAGGGCACAGATAGAGGAGCAATGCAGCACCAACAGAGGCATGAGCACCCCAGGGCACAGAGAGAGGGGCAAAGCAGTACCTACAGAGGCATGAGCACCCCATGGCACCGAGAGAGGGGCAAAGCAGCACCTACAGAGGCATGAGCACCCCAGGGCACAGAGAGAGGAGCAAAGCAGCACCAACAGGGGCATGAGCACCCCAGGGCACCGAGAGAGGGGCAAAGCAGAACCAACAGAGGCATGAGCACCCCAGGGCACAGAGAGGGGTAATGCAGAACCAACAGAGGCATGAGCACCCCAGGGCACAGAGAAAGGGGCATCCCAGGGCACAGAGAGAGGGGCAAAGCAGCACCATCAGGGGCATGAGTACCCCAGGGCACAGATAGAGGAGCAATGCAGCACCAACAGAGGCATGAGCACCCCAGGGCACAGAGAGAGGGGCAAAGCAGCACCAACAGAGGCATGAGCACCCAAGGGCACAGAGAGAGGGGCAAAGCAGCACCAACAGAGGCATGAGCACCCCAGGGCACTAAAATTAATTTTGTTTTGTGTATTTGCTGCTTGTGCATGTTTTTAACACTTGTACACCACCTTAGGTTTAGAAGAACTTTTAAAATTAAATAAATAGTGTCATTAAGAGCGAGAAGTACAAAAAGAGGTGTAAAGGGCACCGACAACAGTGGCAAGAATACCCCCAGGCATGAAGCGAAGGATGCAAGAGCAATTTGGGCTGCAACAGCTGCGACTCAAATTATTCTGAATTTCACTTTCATCTAAAAATAAATAAATAAACAATGATGAAATCAAGCCATGCAGCTGCCACCTGGGATAGGCCGGTTGGAAAAGTGCTGAAGCATGATTGGTTCTGCTCCTTCCTTGTCCCATCCCTAACTGGCTCCGCTCTGTCTGGCTTCAAGTCCCAAAAAAAATTGCATTGCTTCGCTTCCCCTTAGTCTCTACTAGGACTGAACCAAGTAAGGTGAAAAGGATTCAGATTTTGTTTTGGAGACCACAGCCTTTCGGTTTGGTTGATCTGAACAGCATTGTCACTTTTTTTTCCCATTTGAATTGAAAAAAAAAAATGCATATCCCTAGCAGAGATAGCTGGGAGAAAGAGGAAGAGGAGGAGGAGGAGGGAGAGTGGGAAAGAGATTGAGGGAGAGACAGAGAGAGGAGGAAGAGAGTGGGAGAGAGAGAGAGAGAGAGATGTGTGTGGAAGAGAAGAATTAAGCTCTTCTCAGCGCATGACACATTTAGTTTCAGTTTAAGTATGGCTTGTTCCTTTATCTGTCTTGTTTCCAGGCTTTGGGTGTCTCACCATTGCCTCTTCTCCCGACGCAGTGGCCTCCACCGTGGAATTGAAGGTGTCGCCTGGCAGGGCGGAGCTGGGACTGGTGGTGTGATGATTACTTAATGCTGTCTGGGGCAGTGAACTCATGAGGGACTGCAAGAGAACCAAACAAACAAGAGTCAGGGAGGTCAATTACCGGGCCAGTATCCCTGGCACTTGGCAGAGGGCTATGGACTGCAGACTAGACACAACCGTGTGACACTTATTGTCCGTTTCAATAAAGTTCCATCTGTACAAGTGAGCTACCCCCCCCCCCCCCCTACGAGTGAGAAACGCTGCCACAGAATCCGAATGCAAAATGTTTTCCAAACAGAAATTCTAAGTGCATAGCAAATGAGACCAGCCTAAAACACATTTAGATATACAAACACTATGAACTGAAACAAGATGTTCCAAGACTTCAAAATCCCCCACCCAATCATACTTCTGTTACATTCAAAGTGAGGGCGTCACTGGTCTCGCATCCCAGGAGGAGACTCCGGGCCTCACATTTCACTTTGATTTGGGGCCTTTCCCTTCTGTAGCATCTGTCGTATCTCCTTGCCTGGCGCAGTTTTCTTGCTTCCCCCTTCCCCACCCCTCCCCCACCTTTATTTCTTTTTTTCTGTGATTCATTTGTATTTAGTGACTCGCTCCCTCTCACCCCCAGAGCTCCCGCCGTCCCACACTGAGAGGATGCATCTCCCTCTCTCACCTCCAGAGCTCCCGCCGTCCCACACTGAGAGGATGCATCTCCCTCTCTCACCCCCAGAGCTCCCACCATCCCACACTGAGAGGATGCATCTCCCTCTCTCTCACCCCCAGAGCTCCCGCCATCCCACACTGAGAGGATGCATCTCCCTCTCTCTCACCCCCAGAGCTCCCGCCATCCCACACTGAGAGGATGCATCTCCCTCTCTCTCACCCCCAGAGCTCCCACCATCCCACACTGAGAGGATGCATCTCCCTCTCTCACCCCCAGAGCTCCCGCCGTCCCACACTGAGAGGATGCATCTCCCTCTCTCTCACCCCCAGAGCTCCCGCCGTCCCACACTGAGAAGGCGCATCTCCCTCTCACCCCCAGAGCTCCCGCTGTCCCACACTGAGAGGACGCATCTCCCTCTCACCCCCAGCGCTCCCGCTCTCCCACACGGAGAGGACATATCGCCCTCTGTCTCACCCCCAGAGCTCCCACCGTCCCACATTGAATGGAGCTGCTCCCTCTCTCTCACCTCCAAAGCTCCTGCCGTCCCACAGTGAAAGGAGCCATTTCCCTTTCTCTTACCCCAGAGTTCCCGCCATCCCACATTGAAAGGAGCTTGTCTCGCTCTCTCTCACCCCGAGAGCTCCACCATCCCACACTGAAAGGAGCTGTCTCCTTCTCTCTCACTCCAGAGCTCCCACCATCCCACACTGAAAGGAGCTGTCTCCCTCTCTCTCACTCCAGAGTTCCCGCCATCCCACACTGAAAGGAGCTGTCTCCCTCTCTCTCACTCCAGAGCTCCCACCATCCCACACTGAAAGAAGCTGTCTCCCTCTCTCTCACTCCAGAGTTCCCGCCATCCCACACTGAAAGGAGCTGTCTCCCTCTCTCTCACCCCAGAGCTCCTGCTGTCCCACAGTGAGAGGAGCTGTCTCCCTCCCTCTTCTGCGGACAGCACAGAATTCACCAGATGGGTTGAAAACATACTTAGAGGCACATGAACTGAAAGAGGAAATCCCAGATTTCCAGATGCAAGTGTAGAGAGCCAGAAGCAAAGAGCTGCATACCTCTCGCTTAGAATTCTGTGCCTTGTTTAAGTGCATTAAGCAGCCTGAGCTCCAAGCTAGGTAGAAACCCTCATCCTGCAGGGAGCTCTCCCTTCCTACCCCTCACCACACCCACCCCTTTTCCTATATTGATGGATAGGGGCCTGATTCTTATAGCTTTCCCCATTTAGACAGAGGATCAGTAAACCCTCCACTTCATCCCTGGATTACAGCTAAGTGGGTGCCATTTGTGCACGCTTTAGAGGATACCTGCTAGAAGGGTAGTATTTACTGCTTTCTCCATTGGCTCCAAATGTCTGCTTAAATTTTGGGTCTGGACCCTATTATGCAAATTAAAAAGGCCTGATGTAGGGTTCCATCCACCCCGTGGGCTGCCTTTCTTGTATAAACTAAGATTCTGCATTCCTTGCAGCTTTATGCAATTAATGTTGCCCCTTCCTCCATTAATCTCACCTATAACCCTCAGAGTTTAGTTCCTTCTAATCTTGGCCCCCCTGTTTTATCTTAAAAGCGTCTTATATGGTGATTTGTTTTGTCTCTCTCTTCCTTGTCCTCCTGCCTAGATTGTGAGCTCCTCTAAAGGAAGGGGGAACTGTCTCTCGTGTTTCTCTATAGCACTTTGCACATCTGCTATGCACTGTACAAATAATTATTTAGTACTTAATCACATTTAAATAGTTAATTATCAGCTGTTAGCTCAAATCCAACCATAACATTAAAAAAAAAAACAAAAAAAACCCCACAATTAAACATAAAAGTTGCAGTTCAAAATCTCTCAAATCCCCATGCCCTAACCCACCACAACTTGTACTTCTTTATCCTCCTCCTCATCCCCAATCCACTGCAGCAGAGAGGGGAGGGTTAGCAGGTCTGTTCCAGGCAGCAGACAATGGCAGCTTCTACCTGAAAAATGGAGAGAGTGGATCTGGAGGCAGGCGAGGTGCAGGTTGCCATGGCAATGTTGTTCTCACTCGACTCACACTCGTGAATAGTGACAATCTTCAGTGCAGGGGATGGGACGTGGAGGTGCGTCAGGCGAGCGTTCTTCAAGTGATGGAAGTCGCCCTCCGTTAGCGTGTACCTGCACGCAAAAAAAAACAACAGGAGCCACTCATCCCGTCGCTCGCTCTCTCTTTATCACGAGTGGCCTGTGATAGGGTCCAGCAGTTTTAAGTTTATTCTGTGAAATTTGAAGGGGGGTGGGGTGTCGTACATCCCAGGACACAGAATGGAAATACAGGGAAAAAAAAAATCGAATGTAAAACGCTTCTGGGAAAGAAGAGGCTCTCCTGAGGCTCCGTAGGCGTGGTGCCTATGCATGTTTGCACATTAGTACTGGGTTGTGTGTCCCCCGCTCTGTGACGCCTTTCACATGCAGCCTTTGTGTACGTGCGCAAGGACGGATTTGGTTGGCCACTGCCCCTAGGCACTGATTCAGTGCCACTGCTATGCCACCGGCCGTCCCTCTTCCCGGCGCCTCCAGACCTCAGCTCCAGCGGCGATCTGCAGAGTGCAGTGAGCGCGGGGACTTCAGATTGGGTCCTCAGGCCCTGGCCCCTGCACAGAAGCCCAGCAGGGGAGGGCCTGCGAGCCAGGCTTAAGACCCCCCCCCCCGCGCTCCTGCATTCGCTGCGCTTTGAGGATCACCACCGGAGCAGAGGTCTGGGCGGAGGAGACAGAACTGCAGGTCAGTGGGGGGGACAGGAAATTCCCTCCCCCCCTCCAATATTTTTTCAGTCTTAGGCACAAGCCTAGTAGACGTTTGCGTAAATTCAGGCCTGTATCTGCGTGTGTGTGACCACGGGGGCAGTGAATACGAAGGGGGGCGGGTACACAAACAGATATGATTAGACCTACAAGGTAGATTGATTGTAAGTGGTCACCCAGGAAGTAGCCGAACAGGTCTTAAAATCACTGGTCTGCTTGACAGATTAGAGGGCAAGGGCAGAGACGGGCTCAAGGCAGGGACCTTAGTGTAGTAGGAGAAGAGTCATTTAATAAGCAAGCCTAGTGTGCTTAATAATGTGGTCTCTGGGTGTGGAGCGCTCTGGTAGTCGGTGGAAGAAGGGAAGTCACTGCCGTAAGAAGCCAGGGAATGGTGAGGTAACGCGATTCAAGGGGGAAGGGGCATAATGGCGCCTCGTTCCCTAGTCTTAGCACATAGCAGCTGAAGGCCAGACACTTTGTACAAGTTAATCGGGCAGATGTCAGAGGGCGGGGAGGCTGGGGAGGGTCCATTCTCTTGTGGGAGTGTGTGAGAGCAGAAGTTGGGAGAGATACTCGGGGTGGGGGGGGGGGGGCAGTCTGTTCACACATTTTAACTTTGAATTGTATCCTGTATTTGACCGGGAGCCAGTTTAGCTGATCTAGGACCGGGATTATGTAGTCCATTACTTTGGCTCTCGCCATAATTCTGGCAGTCGTCTGCTGTTCTAAGAGTTGGAGGCGTTTTCAGATTATATTGTGAGACGCCAATAAATATTTTCCCGGGCAGAGTCGGGGGGTGTGTGTGTGTGTGTGTGAAATGGTTTTTTTTGAACGGCCCTTGCTAGGTGGAGCCTCATCTCGTATGGACCGGATGAGAGCAGCTCGTGAGGAGGGGGTGGGGGGGAGAAGAAGCGAGCAGGCCCTACCTCCTCCCCTTTTCCTGGGCCTTCTTGCTCTGATCAAAGAGCGCGGCTTCGTTGAAAGACACGCGCCGGCCCGTGGCGCACGTGGACAGGAAGCGCTCGGACTCGGCATCCCGGTAACTGGAGGTGGACAGACAGTCGGCTTCATCCACTCTGATGGTGATCTCTGAAAAACGGGAAAGCGACACCTTTAGTGAGGCACAGCAGGAGGGCCTCATCCTCCCCCCCCCCCCTCCCCCTCCTCAGTCTGATTCGGGATGGCACAGAGGCCTCCCCGTCCCATGTTCAGCTCTGGGCACAACATCCTGGGATTAATGCCCCCCCCCCCCCCCTGATCTACAGTGCTGGGATCGGGGCAAAGGAAGAGCGAGAGGTGGGGGGTGGGGAGGAAAGAGTTGTAATGAGAGGGAAGAGAAGGTGCCGGTGACATAGGAAGGAAAAGTAACTGTGAGAAGGGGGGAGGGCTGGGCTGGAAGGAGACGGAAGATAAAAGACGATGGAGGTAGGAGGTCACCTGGAGGTGGCTGAGAATCATCCAAGTATGTGGTGGTCGTTTTCTCTGGATCATCACTTGCTCTGCGGAGAGAGAGACCACAGGAACGGGGCAACAGGGCAGACGCAAGAGAAGAAAACAATAGAAAAAGGATAGAGAAAGTCTTATTTATTTAGCAATTATATCACAGATCCACAGTCCTCTAATCTAGCAATGCCAACTCAACCGACGTGAAACAGGCAGCATCTGGGCGAGAAGCCGAAGAGAAGGAGCCCCTTACTGCCGGTTAAGCAAAGAACCCAAAACACTGCTCCCAGTACCAATCCCTGGGGCACTCATCTATTTGCCTCTCTCTTATTTCTATTGGGGAAAAACTGAGCATTTGATCCGCGTCTTTGTTTCCTGTCTTTTAACCACCGCCTCCTCTCCCGGGACTTTTTAATTTCTTGGAGGTTCTCTCATGAGGGTCTTTTGTCAAATGCCTTCTGAAAATCCAAATGCACCCTCTCACCCTTATCCACAGGGGTATTCACACCTTCAACCAGTTCTAACAGATTAGTAGATCAGTGAGGCATGACTCCCCCCCCCCCCCCCCCCCCCCCCGTCCCTTTGCTAAATCCATGCTGGCTTTTTCCCCACTAAGCTACATTGATCCATATTCCCAATAATTCTGTTCCCCTGCTTTGCCTGGTACCAATGTCAGTCTCACTGGTCTGTAGTTTCCTGCATCGCCCTGGAACCCTTTTTCCAACAACTGGCGTTACACTGCCAAGCTTTATTGAAAAAAAAAAAAAAGAGTGACAAGTACACACCAGGCCCAAGCACAGACACAAATCACTAAGTGAAAGCCCCGCCCCCCCTCCCCTGAAAATATATTTCTGTTTTGTTGCTCTTTTCCCTTTGGTTGTGATTTCAAAAGCTTCTTGCTTTCTGCGCAGCGACAAGCTCTGCCCACAGGAAACCATGGCAGGAGCAGAGCTGCGGGCTGGGAAGGGCGGCTCTTACCTGGAGTACAGGCGAGCCGTTTCGCAGCAGCGCCTGCAGATGATCAGAACCCCTGCCAGCAGCAGCAGGGTCCCGCCGATGAAGATGGACAGCAGCACGACCAGCAGCACATAGCCATCCTGCCCTCCCACCTTGCCAGGTGCCGTCTGTGACAAATACAGGAAAAGAGAGAGCATTGCAGGGACAAGAGAGGGAGGAGAAGGGTCAGGGGGGGAACATGCACGCAAAGCACAGTGAGAATGAGTGTAATGCTCATACAGGTCTATCCAGTAAGGAGCGGTAGGAAGAGCTGCGTTAGTGCCCAGCGCACCCGCGGTTGCCGCACGCACAGTCCAGCTCACCTACCGCTCAATCCTGTATGTAAATAGCTTGCAAATGCAAGCTGCGTCTAAGAAGCGTCCGTGAAGCGTTAGGCCCGCGCAACCCATTTTACTGGATAGAGCGCCTATACAGTATCCTGGGTGCGCGGGCCTAACGCTTCACGGCCACGCTGGTATCTGTCATTTCAAATGTCATTTGAATTGACAGATACCAGGAAGTCGGGATTGCCAGTCCCCTCTCCCCTCCTCCCGAAGCAGGGCGCGAAAAGCAGCCTTGCTCCGGGAGGAGGGAAGAAGGGACTGGCATTGTAAAGCGACCTCTCCTGCCTCCAGCTGCTCGCGAAGATGGACGCCTGCACGGCCGCTGAAGACGTGACGTCACGACGTTTGGCGTCAGGCATGTGATGTCACGTCTTCAGCGGCCGTGCAGGCGTCCATCTTCGCGAGCAGCTGGAGTCAGGAGAGGTCGTCCGATGTCCGGAGGGGGGTGCAAAAAGTAAGTCGCTTCGCTGCTTCGTCGCTTTACACTGCCAGTCCCTTCTTCCCTCCTCCCGGAGCAAGGCTGCTTTTCACGCCCTGCTTCGGGAGAAGGGGAGAGGGGACTGGCACGGGGGAAGCCACGATGTCCGGAGGGGGGCTGCAAAAGTAAGTCGTTGAGCGTAGGATTGCCCGTCCTCTCCCCTCTCTCTCTTGCAACTTTTTTTTTCGCTTCGGGAGGAGGGGAGAGGACTGGGGCTGCCCCGGAGACCAGCATCCATGGACGCGGCCAGGGCAGGTGAGCGGGGGCTGGGGGAAAGCTTGCCGCCTACCCTTACCCCTGCCTCTAACGCAGGGGTAAGGGTAGGCGGTAAGTTAGCAGGTGAAATGCGCGGCAAAACGGCAGGGTAAAATAGCGATAGTCGGGGCGCGGGTTACTGGATGCTAGGGAATAGCTAATTCGCTCGTTTGCATGCAATATACATGCCGCGTGCGGAAGGGGTTGCCCGGGGATTTTAGGACGCGGTAAGGGTAGGTTAAAGGGGGTTGTGGATCGCAGGAAGGGCTAACGCGGCCGGAAAGTGAGTAGAACGCGGGTTAGGAGCGGGGTAAATGCGGCCGCACTTTACTGGATAGACCTGATAGTAATGTGAGAGACTTTTTTTTTTTTTTAAGGTGTTAATTAATATGTGGTTAGAGGAGCAAGCCAGTCGACATAGTGTACCTGGATTTTCAGAAGACATTTGACAAAAGTCCTTCCTGTGAGACTCCTCAGGAATTACAAAAAAAAAAAAAAAAGTCATGTCACAAGCCAAATGGTCAGTTTTCCCAGTGGAGGAAGGTAAATAGCAGAATATCACAGGGATCGTCTGTACTGGGGTGGAGGGAAAAGCCATTACTATCCCTGGCAGTGAGCAACAAGGAGTGGATCTAACCTGTGAGATGTACTGGGAAATGTATGATGCAGACTGGTCGCTGTCAGACGCAGGATGCTGGGCTGATTCAGTGCGGCACTTCTTACGTTGACAGGCATGATAGCGGACATGAGGACACATATAATGCTGTGTAGTTAACAATGACCATGAAGGACGGATGTCACACCGTGCGACAGGAAAGCTGCTGACACAAGCATTTTTTTGGGTGGATAGGAAGTTTTAGAATAAGGAGGGTTACGACAGGAGGCTGGACAGGCAAGGCTTAGGATTAATACTGGTAACTGTTTCTTCATGGAAAAATCCTCCCAGGGGAGGTGATGGAGGGGAAAAATGGTTTCTAAATTCACCCAAAGTCTGGGACAAGGACAGAGGATTTTTAGCAGCAGGCAAAAACTGGAGCTCGGGTATCGTGCGCTTATGATCTCTTGCCGGGGCCTCTGGTACCAAAACAAGGATCTGGAATCCTCATTTTGTAAGGAGCACCCCCAGTCTCATGGAGCACAGCACCGACCTCTGCCCTCTAAATCCAGCCAGGTCATGTCAAACTTTACTTTTTTTTAAATTTCAGAATTGTTTTATATGGCAGACGCTGACTGGTACTGCTGTTTTACAGGAAAATCTACTGCTAGCAAGAGCAGAACTGAGAACTGCCATTATCTCCATGCCTGGTCCTCAGCTGGGTCTTAGGGAGAATCCGCCGCACGTCACAACAGAAGGCTGTTCAGAGTCGGAGAGGGACCGCTCCCATCCCACGCTTCACTTTTCAACTCAAAGCAGCCGTAAGCCTGGTCTCCAGCTCCTCGCAGTTGCAGGTTGCATGGTCTGCACCAAAAGGTGGGACTTGGAAAGAAAGAGGTAAGGAAGCGCCTGGCTCAGCCCGGGGGGGGGGGGGGGGGGGGAGGAAGGAGCAGCTCTCGCCAATCTCCTGCCTCAGCGGCCGTCGCCAGCCGCAGTCTCGAATGTGACTTCATGTCCTTGTATCATGCTGGGCCGACCCCGGCCCTCACCGGTCGCCCACTGCAAGAACATTACCTGAAAGGTGAGGAGCATGGGCCCCCCCAGCTCCATTGCCTATGACCCTATGACTCCATGCCTATGACCCTATGACCCTCCACAGCAAGAAAGCTTTCCTGGCTTAAGTGAACCAAAAGAGACGGGATCCTAATCTAGAAGCAGGTGGAAGATTTAAGGTCATGGCTGCTGCCCTGTGGACCCAGCGATGGGGGAAGAGAGAAGGGGAGCAGCAGCAGCAGCGTTGGATAAAGGTGGCAGGACGTCCCAGACGGGAAGGACGCTTCCAGGAGGGCACCAGCGACGCTGGGACTGAGCGAGGGGGCTCGGCTGAATAACCACGCAATGGATGCAGGGAGATGAGGAGGAGGAGAAGGATTATACAGGATCTCCGCGGGGGGAGGCTGAGGGAGGGTCACTATGGACCTCGGGTAGCTGCTTTTTTTCCCCCTTGCAGCTAAAAGGACCACCAAGTCATTACAAAAAAAAAAAAACAACAAAAAACCACCGAAGACATGATTGTAAACTCTTCAGGACGGGGCAGCTCCCTCCCCCCTTATGCCAACGTTTGCCTCATACAGTGCTGGAGCCAGGAGAGGGGTACAGGGGGCTTTCAGGTACCTTCCTTCCTTCTGCCAAGCCCATTCCCTAGCAGCCTCCCAGGGATGTGGAGGGGCCTGGAGCCATCGGGGACGCTGCTAGTCAGCACGGAATAAGATGGGCTCAGGTCACAGGCACCATGGTTTGCTGGTTAAAATCAAATCCCAGCAGGAGCAACCCAGACCTTCAGAAGTACAGAAACGTAGGGGGCCAGTGGAAATCAGCGAGGCTGAGAGGCCCCCATGGGACCGGAGCTCCCTCTCTTCCATACTTCCTCCCTGTCTCTGTGCCTTTCCCTTCTTCTCTTTAGAAAGAGATCTGGAAATGTAAGGTTCTGCATCCGGAGAAATCCTGCCAGACGGGCGATTTCCACCTGAACTCCCTCCCCCCCATCACAACCTTCAGCTTTCTGTGGAACGGGGGGGGGGGGGGGGTGTGGGAAATGTGTTTTTAGTACAATCTGAAGGTGAACATTCAGAAACAGAGAGGAAGAAGGGAGGGAGGGAGGTTCTGTGAAGCCGGTGGGATACTCACGGTAGGGGTGCTACTTATGTTCTGCCATACCGTAAACTCATCGCTCATGGTCCACAGCAGCTGGAGAGTCCCCCCTGGAAGCAGCGAGAAAAGGGGAGGCATCAGTACTTGCGAAGGTAAGACCAGACCCAATCGGACTGGGGGGGGTGGGGGTCCCTGCCCCTGCTCCCCCCTCCCCCACACACAATCTGTGCCCAGGCCAGAGCAGGGGGATCTCTGCCTCCCCCCCCCCCCCCCGACAATCTGTGACGGGATCAGGGGAGCACGTGGCGTGGATGGATGGATGGATGGATGGGCTCTTACGGGTCCCGTGTCTGTGCTATAGCGAGGATGCAGCTGAGCCGGGGCTGCTTCTCGCTCTCTGCTTCCATCAGTAACGATTGTAAGGGGGGGGGGCGCTGTAACGCAGACCCCTGCCCACATACCTAGGGGTCTGCACCTGAGCATTTCTCAGTCACCTCAGTCCTGCACCTCCCACAGACATTTCAGACCCCTGCAGGTGGGTTTCCGTCTGCCGGTGCGGCTTTCTCGCCCTGCATCCGAGAGAGTCTCCCTGCCTATCCCTCTGCTTGTCTCTCTCTGGACCCGAGAGTCTCTCTCTCTCTCTCTCCGCCGGTCTCCTCTCCTGAACGCAGCTCATGAAGGAGGCGTTTGGGACGGGTGCACACTCGCATTCCCTCGCTCGCCCTTTACGCGGATAACATTAGCGAGAGAGAGAGAGCAATTCCTCCAGCTCCCGAAGACCTAGAAAACGACCGCGTCCCCTGGGGAAAGCAGCCACCCGGCTCCTCCTGGGCCTGTCCCCACTCACTGCCGTGCATCCAGGGCCTGGCTGCTATCCGGGTGAAAGGGAAGGTTGCAGGCCGGACAGCATCCTCTCTCTCTCTCTGATACGCCGGCCAGGAACCTCTCCTGCCACGCACGAGACCCGCAGTTCTATTCCTCGGGTTCTAGTCTCCGGGGCTGCCCGGGGGGGGGGGGGTATGAGAAGGTAAATCAAGGCAGCCATAGAATGGCACCAGAAGCAGCTCCGAAGGAGCAGAACCCTGAAACCCTTGCGCGTGTATAAAAGTGAGGGACAGCAGCCCATCCAACGACACAGGATCCTCCAGGACAGAGCTACCAAACATGTGCCTCCTCTAGCGCGGGTAACGCGTTTAAATACCTAAAGGAACGAGAATCCTCAAAGGACGGGTTTCGACCCCCCCCCTCCACCCACCAACCACTGCTACGGAAATGATTTCAGGACCCTGCGTTCCAACCCCGGCGGCAGGTGGAATCTCCCTGGCCTGGGGGATCAGCTTGGGCCTAGAAGGTGCTGCTAGAATTAGAAAATCCTGCCTCGGTCTTCCAGATTCAGTGACCATTCTGCACCACGGCTGCTAGAACTGCAAATGCTAAGAGCAAAACTGTGATTGAAAACCTATCCTGGAAACAAAAAACAAAAAAAAAAAGGTTCCCTTTAAATAAAAATGTGTCTGGGATTGAGTTGGGTGCTTTTGTCTGTTTGTGCAGAAATTACCTCCAAGCCATTCAACGTACAACAATCAAATAGTCAGGATAGGTAGAACGAATTCAAACCAAGAACCCAGAATAAATGTTTTCCCAGAGACCTAGCTCAACACTGGGGAAAAGCCCTTGATTTCAGCAGACGTAGGAAAAGTGGCCCCACATTATTCTAATGATGCTGCCGCTGCTGCTGTGAGAACTGCAGAGATGAGCAAGAAATGAGTGTGGTCAGGAACATAAGGAAACTTTCCTTTCCTCTCTCCATTTCCCTGCTCCCTCACCAGTTTCTCACCCTCTCAGACTCACGTTTACCTCCCCACTGCTTCAACTCTTCCTCCCTCCCTTTCACTCTCACCTCATTCCTTACCCCTCCCAAGTCTCATCCCATCCCTCCCCATTTCCCATCCTTCCACCCCTGCCTCTTCTATTCCCCTCCTCCTCTCCATCCCTCATCATTTCATTCCAACCCCTGCCATTTTCTCACCCCCTTTCTGTGGTGTGGAAGTGCACCCTCCCCTCACGGCCTTCGGCACGGCAGCCTCCTCCTCCTCTCCATCCTCTGTGGTGTAGTGCTCCCTCCTCCATTTTCCCCTGCCCTCAGCATCAAACTGCCCCCCTCCCACCCTCCTGAACCCTTCAGCACCAAAATTACTCCCCCACCCCCTGCATCCTTCATAATCACTTCTCCTCCTCCTCCTCCTCCCCCACCCTCCTGCATCCTTCATAACCAAACTCCTCCTCCCCCACCCTCCTGCATCCTTCATAGCCAAACTCCTCCTCCTCCCCCCACCCTCCTGCATCCTTCATAACCAAACTCCTCCTCCCCCACCCTCCTGCTCCTTCATAACCAAACTCCTCCTCCTCCTCCCCGACCCTCCTGCATCCTTCATAACCAAACTCCTCCTCCCCCACCCTCCTGCATCCTTCATAACCAAACTCCTCCTCCCCCACCCTCCTGCATCCTTCATAGCCAAACTCCTCCTCCCCCACCCTCCTGCATCCTTCATAACCAAACTCCTCCTCCCCCACCCTCCTGCATCCTTCATAACCAAACTCCTCCTCCCCCACCCTCCTGCATCCTTCATAACCAAACTCCTCCTCCTCCCCGACCCTCCTGCATCCTTCATAACCAAACTCCTCCTCCCCCACCCCCCTGCATCCTTCATAACCAAACTCCTCCTCCCCCACCCCCTGCATCCTTCATAACCAAACTCCTCCTCCTCCCCCACCCCCCTGCATCAAACTCCTCCTCCTCCCCCACCCCCCTGCATCCTTCATAACCAAACTCCTCCTCCTCCCCCACCCCCCTGCATCCTTCATAACCAAACTCCTCCCCCCCCCCCCCCTGCATCACCAAACTCCTCCTCCCCCACCCCCTGCATCACCAAACTCCTCCTCCTCCCCCACCCCCCTGCATCCTTCATAACCAAACGCCTACTCCTCCTCCACCCTCCTGCATCACCCAAACTCCTCCTCCTCCCCCATCCTCCTGCATCCTTCATAACCAAACTCCTCCTCCTCCCCCACCCCCCTGCATCCTTCATAACCAAACTCCTCCTCCTCCCCCACCCCCTGCATCACCAAAACTCCTCCTCCTCCCCACCCCCTGAATGCTTCATAACCAAACTCCTCCTCCCCCACCCTCCTGCATCACCAAACTCCTCCTCCTCCCCCCCCCCTGCATCCTTCATAACCAAACTCCTCCTCCCCCACCCCCCTGCATCCTTCATAACCAAACTCCTCCTCCTCCCCCACCCTCCTGCCTCCTTCATAACCAACCTCCTCCTCCCCACCCTCCTGCTTCCTTCATAACCAAACTCCTCCTCCTCCCCCACCCTCCTGCTTCCTTCAATAACCAAACTCCTCCTCCCCCCCACCCCCCTGCATCCTTCATAACCAAACTCCTCCTCCTCCCCCACCCCTCCTGCATCCTTCATAACCAAACTCCTCCTCCCCCCACCCTCCTGCATCCTTCATAGCCAAACTCCTCCTCCCCCACCCTCCTGCTCCTTCATAACCAAACTCCTCCTCCCCCACCCCCCTGCATCCTTCATAACCAAACTCCTCCTCCCCACCCCCTGCATCACCAAACTCCTCCTCCTCCCCCACCCTCCTGCATCCTTCATAACCAAACTCCTCCTCCCCCACCCCCCCTGCATCCTTCATAACCAAACTCCTCCTCCCCCACCCCCTGCATCCTACATAACCAAACTCCTCCTC